>NC_138774.1:92410225-93010225 GCF_965119305.1 Pelophylax lessonae
GCCACGTTTCCATATACCCAAAAGTATTTGGGCTTTTTACAGCGATTCAGAAGAACCTGTTACTCTGCCTACTATGGGTAAAGTACAGGTTAACACTATAAATCTGGCCATACATAGTTCAGCCGGTTCAACAGGGACTGGCCAAATTTTGATCCAGCAGTGGGCATGCTTGTTGCCGACCGACTTCTGTACAACCAGCCTGTCTGATTTATAGCAAGCAGCGCTGATCAGTGAATTCTGGCAGCGCAGAAGTCTCCCCGCTGTCAGAAAACAATACCTTTAACGGGAAGGATTACCCCATTCACATCAAGTGGATGGGGGATCAAGTCATTTTTTTTGTTCAACCAGCTGGTTGAATGGAAAAAAAAAAAAAAAGACTCGTCTATGGGCTGCCTAAATGGCAAGAAATACTTGTAGGGGTACAGACACATACGCTGTGGAGGAATTATCTTCACTTTGATCTCCTTGGCAGCATTTGGTATAGTATTCAGTGGCTTGTATTTCTTTTCTGCAGGTGCTGCATCACTGGGTGTGGGAACTGAACTGGAAGAGTAAAGACAGCAAATATAAGTTTAACAGCAGTACACATGTAAACAATGCAAAAGCACTTATGTTTTAAAAAAACACTACACCGTAATAAAATTTACTTATTTGGAAATGGACCCTTTAAATTATTAAATTTTCCCCTTTTAAATCAATAGGCCTAGTAAACCCACTGACTAAGAGATGAGGCCACAAAATCACTGGCCTACTATATATATATATATATATATATATATATATATATATATATATATATATACATATACACACACACATGACAGCCTTCTACCCTTTTTCTCACCTTTGCCTTTTTACAGGAATGGGTTTCAAGTATTTTTCTGAAATAACTGGCACAGAAACTGGCTTCTTGATGGGAGCATTTGAAGATATTTCCACCTCGAGACCTGTGATAGGGTAAGAAGTATAAAACTGGTCAGAGATGGAAGAGAAGTTTTTTTTTTTTTTTTGGTTTGATAGGACAGTGTTGTGAATGATGATGGGCACTTACCTGTAGATCTAAATTTTGCGTGACTAGGGGCAGTAGTGCGCTGCATTTTGGGCTTCTCTCTTTTCCTATCTCCTTGATCATCTGCCCGGGATTCAGCTTTGGCCTCGGACATCCTATCAGCCATAGGAGATCTTCCTTTAGTATCTTCCTTCTTCTTCTTTTTATCCTTTTCTAGTGGATTAAGAAAATTATATGAGAAATTGTTAGCCTAAGTGACCATATCATTTCAAATTAAAGAATTGCCTGATGGGCAGACAAAACTTGCTTTATATCGCTTGTTGATTCTAGTGCCTACATTCCCCCCTACCCCACACACAGTGCCCCTTTTTCCTTAGTGTGCTTTCTATGATGCAAAAAAAAAAAAAAAAAAAGACATACAGTGGTGATCGAAAGTTTGGGCACCCCAGGTAAAAATTTGGATTAATGTACATATAGAAGCCAAGGAAAGATGGAAACATCTCCAAAAGGCATCAAATTACAGATTAGACATTCTTATATGTGAACAAAAGTTAGATTTTATTTCCATCATTTACACTTTCAAAATAACAGAACACAAAAATATGGCATCTGCAAAAGTTTGGGCACCCTGCAGAGTTAATATCTTGTACTGCCCCCTTTGGCAAGTATCACAGCTTGTAAACGCTTTTTGTAGCCAGCCAAGAGTCTTTCAATTCTTGTTTGAGGTATCTTTGCCCATTCTTCCTTACAAAAGTCTTCCAGTTCTTTGAGATTTCTGGGCTGTCTGTCACGCACTGCTCTTTTAAGGTCTATCCATAGATTTTCAATTATGTTGAGGTCAGGAGATTGTGAAGGCCATGGCAAAACCTTCAGTTTACGCCTCTTGATGTAATCCCCCGTGGATTTCGAGGTGTGTTTAGGATCAATATCCATTTGTAGAAGCCATCCTCTCTTGAACTTCAGCTTTTTCCCAGATGGCATCAAGTTACCATCCAAAATTTGCTGAAATTTTATTGAATACATTTTTCCTTCTACTTGTGAGATGTTCCCTGTGCCACTGGCTGCAATACAACCCCAAAGCATGATTGATCCACCCCCATGCTTAACAGTTGGACAGAGGTTCTTTTCATTAAATTCTGTGCCCCTGTTTCTCCAAACGTACCTTTGCTCATTCCGGACAAAAAGTTCAATTTTAACCTCATCGGTCCACAGAACTTGTTTCCAAAATGCATCAGGCTTGTCTATATGTTCATTTGCAAAGTTCAAACGCTGATTCTTGTGGTGAGGACGTAGAAGAGGTTTTCTTCTGATGAATCTTCCATGAAGACCATATTTGTACAAGTATCTCTTTATAGTGGAATAGTGTACCACAACTCCAGTGTCTGACAGATTTTCTGGAGGGATTGTGCAGTCAAACGTGGGTTTTGAATTGTTTTTCTCACAATCCTGCAAGCTGTTCTATCTGATAATTTTCTTGGTCTTCCAGATCTTGCTTTAACTTCCACTGTTCCTGATGACATTCCGAACAGAGGATATTGACATTTGAAAACGCTTTGCTATCTTCTTATAGCCTTTTCCAGCTTTGTGAGCATCAACTATTATCAGTTTTCTAGACAACTGCTTAGAAGATCCCATGGTGCTGATTGTTGGGGCAAGGTCAGATGAGTCTGGGCATTTAAAACCTTTGAGATTGACATCACCTGGTCTTCCCAGACGATGACTGAGAACAATCCATGACACTGGCAGGTCTCAGCCTTGCAAAGGGGGCAGGGGCAGTGCATGCTATAAATTCTGCAGGGTGCCCGAACTTTTGCAGACGCAATTTTTTTGTTTTCTGTAATTTTGAAAGTGTCAATGATGGAAATAAAATAACTTTTGTTGACATATAAGAATGTCTAATCTGTAATTTGATGCCTTTTGGAGATTTTTCCATCTTTCCTTGGCTTCTTTATGCACATTAATACAAATTTTTACCTGTGGTGCCCAAACTTTCGATCACCACTGTAAGTCAACAGCGAGTGTGAGATTCCCAATACATGCAGTAAGTGCAGATCTAGCAGCTTAGAGATCTTACCAGTGAACCCAGTAATAACTTTTTGTGTTTAAGGTGTATAAAGCACAGTCACTTTGTGCCTCCTCAAACATCTGAATTAATCTTCAAATCAATTCCTGTGATGCTTCCTTGGATATCAGGCCTAAACTGTAAACAGGGCCTCAAATTCCATCTAGGTTGAAATTAAACCCCACACCCTCTTATTTTCCCCACATTTTAGTGAGCAGATCTGAGAGCTGAATAGCAGGAGGAAGGGCTTGAGCTTAACTTTGGCAGCAGCTGAAGCTCAACATATAGCTCGTGTCCATGATTCACTGTAAATGCACAGGGATAAGTATGAACATTATGCGCACAAAAAGTGGCTTTGGTTCAGCATATGCTACCTTAGAAATGTTTGAGGCCAAGTCAAATCAATTAATGAATTTCCCCTTTTTCAGTCTAGTTTAACTGTTTCGATACAGGGCACTTTCAACCCCTTCCTGCCTAGGGCAATTTTCAGCTTTCAGCGCTGTTGCACTTTGAATGACAATTGCGCTGTCATGCAGCGCTGTACCTAAAATGACATTTTTATCATTTATTTTTTTTAGCCAGGGATTTATTTTAGTGGTATTTAATCACCACTGTGTTTTATTTTTTGCTAAAAAAAAGTTTTTCTTAGTTTCTGTTAGAAAATTTAGTAAATAGGTAATTCTTCTCCTCTACTGGCATGAAGGTATAGGTTAAATTCCAGACCAACAAGCCACATGGTACTGTTAAGAAAATAAGGTGTAATAGTGTAGTGGTGATGCCCTCTTGTGAATTTTAAGTAGAGATTACGGACCCAGACACCCTATTGATATTTAATATCGTATAGGCTGTAGTCTCTTTAGGTAACATATTATGGGACACAAAGATGTGCTATGTATGTGAATGTGATGTGAACAGCTTTCTGCTTTTTCTGCAGTGCAAATATTAAAGCGGAGTTCCAGGCTAAAATGAAAGTAGCTCTAGAAGAATCAAGCACCCCACCCCCTCGTTTTTTGGATATCTTTTTTTTTTTTTTTTTTTTTTGCCGTTTTGTACCTTTTCTTGTATTTTTCCATCTGGACTTCTGTCCTACCTCGCCACGGTACATCATCCCTGCATTTGCATCAGCCCCCCTTCCTTCTGAGATCTGTGTGTATCAGAAGACGTTGGGCCATTCATAAAGCGCAGCTAGACTCACGCATGTGCAGTAGGAAACAGCTGTGAAGCCTGAAGGCTTCACTGCAGGTTTCCCTTAGTTGCAATGCTGGCGCCTGCACCCGAGCTGATGGACGAATTGGCTTCGGGGGGCCAACATCGCTGGATCCCTGGACAGGTAACTGTCTTTATATTAAAAGTCATCAGCAACATTATTTGTAGCTGCTGACTTTTACATTTTCTGTTTAGAGGCCTGAACTCCGCTTAAGTTCTAGAGCCATTAAAATGTAAGAATTTAAAAAAGAGGATGGGTGTGCTTTATCTCTTCCTCCCAGGAGCTGGTGTGCACCCTTACAACTCTCCTACCAGAAAAATGAAAACAAATAAGCTTTAATGCTACCACCATTAACTCAAACTGAGTGCTTTAGCTTAAAGTAGAACCAAGCCCTTTGATTTAACAGTTTACCACAAAAGTTACATTGAAGGCATTCCATAAATGATAACTGTCACAGTGGGCTTACAATCTAAACTGAATGGTCAAGCCATCAAATCGCTGGTGTCATAACTGATCACATGTGCAGCACCATGGCAACAGAAGATCAGAGTCTTAGTGCGGCCATACATGGATCATAATTCGGCCGGTTCAGCAGGGACTGCCTAATTTTCAATCCACGTTGTACTGAAGTCGATCAATTGACTTCTGTGTAACCAGCCTTTCCATTTTTTTCCCCAAGCAGTGCCGCAGGCTAAAGCCGGCAGCACTGATCAATGCATTTTGACAGCAGGGAAGTCTCCTCGCCATCAGAACACATATGATAACACAGCGGGAGTGATTCCCCATCCACGCACTGAATCTGATCATTTTTTTTTGTCAACCCACTGCTTGAAATTAAACAAAATAAAAATAATTCGCAATAATGGATGGCCAGCCTAAGATGGAAGCTTTATTGGATGTAAAATATATGGTGGCTGAGTTTTGCTTCAACTGCTTGCCGACTGCCCGCCGCATATATACTGCGGCAGGCTGGCCCGGATGCGTGAATCGCCGTACCTGTGCGGCGATCCGTGGGATCGATCCTGGGGGAGCGCGCCCCAATTGGTCAGCGGGGAAGCTGATTCACGGGGGCGGAGGCCACAATTGCTACCCGTGTAAACACAGCAGACCTTTGTTGTCTCTGGAATCAATACAGAGTGCCTGTGTTCCTCCTTTTTAGTATCACAGGTCTCTGTGTTGATTCCACAAGCCCATTCCCCTTGATCGCCCCTGGGTTAAACCCCTTCCCTGCCAGTGTCATTATTACAGTAACAGTGCATATTTTTAGCACTGATTACTGTAGTAATGTCATTGGTCCCCCCAAAAATGTCAGTTAGGGGTCCGATCTGTCCGCCGCAATGTCAGAGTCCTGCTAAAAAAAAAAAAAAAAAAGACAAATCTTTCCCCTAGTTTGTAGACGCGATAACTTTTGCACAAACTAATCAAAATACGCTTATTGGGATATTTTTTTACCAAAAATATGTAGCGGAATACAAATTGGCCTAAAATTATGAAAACATTTTCAGAATTGTCGCTCTTTTTCTGTTTATAGCACAAAAAAAAAAAAAATAATCGCACAGGTGATCAAATACCACCAAAAGAAAGCTCTATTTGTGGGAACAGCGTGGCACGACCGTGCAATTGTCCGGTAAAGTAACGCAGTGCCGAATTGCAAGAAATGGCCTTGTCATTAAGGGGGAAAATCTTCTGGTTCAGAAGTGATGAGATTCTGTCACCTTGCCCATGCAGGGCACAGTGACAGTATTTCTGCAATGCATTAACCAGGCCCCTTGTACTATTCCCTACCTGCACTCCCTACAGCTCCTCCCCAGCCAATCAACTGCAGAGGAGAAAAGCTGTAAATAGTACAGGTAAGGTGAATATATGAAGTAGAGCCCTGCGCGGGACTGTTTTAATAAACCCGCACCCGCTGAATGTATGACCAGGACCGCCCGCACCCGCAAAGTTTGTGTTCACTCCCTCCCGCACCCGCAATGTTTGTGTCCACTCCTGTTTTGCCCTATACTCGCCGTACAAGACTACCCCCTCTTCTGAGGCAACAACATTTCATAACATCAGTGGAGCCATCATGTCCCTATTAAATATTTTAGCCTGCTGGATGTGCCCTAATATGTACTGTAGCTTCTGCTACATACAGAACTTCTCTATTATTAATAGTTTAGCCCCCCCTGGATTTGTATACAGTAAGCATTGGCTACTTACAGAACGTCCCTGTGCTGTAATACTCTATGTACCATGCTGTGCCAATCATGGCAAGCTGTGTATTCTATTATTGCATACAAAGCCTGCTCAGATTGGCAAAGGTTGTATAAGCCCACCTCTCTGACTCAGCCAATCCGAGCAGGCTTTGTATGCATTAATAGAAGACACCGCTTGCCGTGATTGGCTCAGCACGGTACATAAAGTATTACAGCACAGGGACATTCTCTAAGTTGCCAAAGGTACTGTATACACATCCAGCGGGCTAAAAATTTTTAATAGGGATGTTCTGTAACTAGATGAAACTACAGTACCTGGCGTATAAGACAACCCCCGATTTTTGGGGCATCTTTTTTATTATAAAAAAAGTTGTCTTATACGCCGGAAAATACGTTACACCAAATTGCACCATTCCCCGCGGGTCTCTGCAAAATTTAACCGCCCACTCCCGCCCGCAGCAGAGGTAAAGCTGCCTGCTCCTGCAAGATTTGCATTGGGTCCCGCGGGAGCCCAAACCCAATGCAGGCTTCTAATATGAAGGTTGGAAAGATGCCCTTTACAGAAACGCCTGCATGGGCAAGGTGACAGTGTCTATATGTTTCCTAAGTCTCTACCAGTAACCATAGTACCAACTCACCAGGAGCCAGAAGATTACTTTGGGTCCTGATTACGGTCATCCAGTCATTCACCAGAATACATGCCAACTTCCGAAGTTCTGAGGAAAAAAAAAAAAGCAAAATAAATAAAAACATACTTACAATCTTCAAAAACACATTGGACTATTATAAATAACCAAATTAAAGAATGTACCATACCTTCATTGTCACTGGACTTGCTGAGCTGCTTCACTAGCTTTGCTGTGTTATTCTGAAAAGACAGTAGATGATATAGGAACACACTGCTAGAGTCCACATACTGAATGATCAAAGCATCAGGTTAAGATATTTTACCTGCTTTAGGTGGTCCACAGTCAGAGGTAAATGCTGAAGTGTCAGCAGAATTTGATGGAGCAGAGGGCTGTTGTTGATGTTGCGAGCATATGTTAGCCAAACATTTAAGAGTTTGTATCCACCAACCCGGATGAACCTGAAACATGTAGAAAGGGAGGTCAGTCCACCAAATACATAAAACACAAAAATGTGAGAATGGAGAACCCAGGTAATGTAGTAAATATTTGTGCCCAGATTGATGGGTATTTTTCTATTTTTAGCATAATGCCTAGTGGTTTTATACATAACCTAAGTAAAACATGTACAGTTATCATAGAAGTTTTTTTTTTTTTTTTTTTTTTATTTAATTGAGACTTACCCAGCACTGCTTTGATGCCAGATTTAAAGTGCACCTATACACTGAATACTTCACTTAAAAAAAACACATCCCTATGTCCTGCTACCAAAAATTATATATAGTGTTTAATCATTTAACTGTCTCTAAAACTCCTTGGAACATTCTCCAGTTTGTTCTCTGGTGCCAATTATGTGGTCTATCTTGAATGGAAGTATCATATTTCTTAGAGAACTACTGATCAGCTATGTCTGCTTCAACTTTGTTCACCGTGGAGACCACATGACTAGTGACTTAGCATTGATTATGTGTGATCCAGGGATTCCAGCAGTTTCTACAGCTTATAAAAACACCCTATAGGTGCTGCTTAAAGGCATAGTTCACCTTTATGAAAAAAATGCCTAGGCAGAGAAGGGAACTGAAAGATTGTATTAACGTGCCTTATTATATTTCATAATATATTTCAGCTCATGCCCACTTATCAATGGAATGTGGTCCCTTGCAATTAAATATTAACGAGCCAGACTAACACTCATTCATACACCCTGGACATCAGACAGCTATATTTTGCATATAGACGGCAAGACGTTGACATGTTAAACACCTTTCCATTCATTCATTTGGACACTTGACAGTTGGATATTTTGCATATAGACAGGAAGACGTTGACATGTTAACCACTTAAGCCCCGGAGGATTTTCCTGCTAAACGACCAGGGGGTATTTTGCGATTCGGCACTGCGTGACTTTAACGGACAATTGCGCGGTCATGCGACGCTGTACCTAAACGAATTTGACGTCCTTTTTTTCCCACAAACAGAGCTTTCTTTTGGTGGTATTTGATCACCCGTGCGATTTTTACTTTTTGCGCTATAAACAAAAAAAGAGCGTACATTTTGCAAAAATATCAATATTTTTCACATTTTTTTTTATATGAAATTCCCCACAAAAAATGTAAAAATCAAAATTTTTTAACATTTTCGGCCAATTTGTTTTATGCTACCTATGTTTGGAAAAAAAAAAAAAAAAAAAAAAAAAAAAAAAAAAAAAAATCGCAAAAAGCGTATTTTGATTGGTTTGCGCAAAAGTTATCGCGTTTACTAACAAAGGGAAAGATTCCGTGAGCGCGCTCGCTCCCCAGAGCCTCACAGGCGAGCGACATAGACCTACGTCACTCTGCCTGTGAGGGGCTGACTGCCGTAGTAAATATACTGTGAGCAGTCGGCAAGCGGTTAAACACTTTTTCATTCATTCATTTGGACACTTGACAAGTTAAGTCTGCGCATAGAGATTACTGACACCACCTAAACACATTTGACAATTGCTTACATTAACACATGACAGCTGAACACAGACGGAGCTGCTCTCCCACAAACACAATCTCCAACACACGACACCCCACACTTACACAGGTGTATAGGGAACACAAGGACCTTTTCATGTACTGTTTCTGTGAGATATGTTCTAATGTTAAATTGACCGATGAATTGTAACCAGTTTAAAACAGTTTTTCCCGCCCAAACTTCCTTTAAATGAGAGTGAAACTTGCAATAAAATTAGATGTGTCTACACCTTGCTTAAGTGCGCTGTGTCCTCGCATCTCCTGGCTGGAAGAGAGGGAATTCACTATCTACGGGGAGTGAGGACTGAAGGGCTGTATATCATCTTGTAAATTGCCTCCTGACAAGATTTGACCTAACAGGAACTCTGTACATAAAAAACAAGCTGAATTGAATAGTGTCCTTCCTATCAGTGTAGGCCATTTACATACCTCATGAAGCCTAACTGGAAAACTCCAAAGACACTGCCAAGGATGTTGCTAAGACAGGCCCAACTGTCACTGTTCATCTTCACCATCACAGGAGCAAACTCTTTCTCTGATTCAAACCCTTCACATGCTGCGCTCTCTCCCCTAATGCAGTAGCTTTGGGCTCTGTATTGGAGAGCTCACTCCTGTGATGGTCAAAGCAAGCATCTTTGTTTTGAAGACATGACTGAAGGAAAACAATCAATGTGGCAATCAATATAAGCAGTTTAAAAAATGGTAGGTACAAATCACATCTACTGCTTACTTAGAAAGGAGCTCCGGGGAATTTGTCTCGCATATGATGTTCAGGTAGATACACCGGCTGACCATTTTTTGAGATCCCTTCATCAAGCTGAAATACATACAGAAGATGTAGCTTTAAGCAGTCAAATGAGACAAACTGTTTAAACAGTTCGACAAAGTCATCAAAATATTTATTCATGTACATACTTGTATATTTTTGTCATTCCATTGACTTCTTTTACTTCTCCCTCTTGTCCCAACAAACAGTCCAGGCCCTTAAGCAGCTCACTGGGATCTATGGGTCCTGACCCCATTTTAACAAGCTGGAATAACAAAAACAGACAGATAAGAAAAAACATAATTTCATATTTTGATATATGTGAATATGTAGTATATTACTATAAAGGTTATTGCAGGGTAATCTGAATAAATACATCTAGAATGTTACTTTGTACCATACAAGGATTGACAGTGATGGGTATAACTACTAACAGCCTGTACTATTCATGTCTAATATGGATTTACATTACTAGAAATGAAAAATTAACAAAACTGCAAGGGGCTGCACCAACTTATTGCAAAAAAATAAATAAAAATTGCAGGGCTTGAATGATTAACAGAAATGCTGTTCGATTACTAAAAAGGGGCCATTAAAACATTTCCAAATTATTTAATTATTTTTAAAACATATTTATGTAAATGACATAATATTGAGATATCACAATGTAACATGATTTTTTTATTTTTTATTATACTACCCGACTTTCCTATCTTTAGTCACATTGGCAATGACATACTACATAGATAGCCATACATGTGAGGCCACTTCATTCTTAGTTCTTTCTATTTCTATAAATTTTAAGTAGAGTCAGAGGGTCCAACCATTACCATATTATTTTTTATATTAGTGTGCCAATTGACCTTAGTCTTAAAGCAGAGTTCAAGGCTCCTTTACAAAAAAATTAAAAGTTAGCAGCTATAAATACTGTAGCTGCTGACTTTATTATTAGGGCACTTATCTGTCCAGGAATCCAGCAGTGTCCTCCCCCGAGCTGATTTTTCAATCGGCTATCAAATGCTCGTGCCATCATCTTGACTAAGGGAAAGCGGCAGTGAAGTGCGCAACGCTTTGTCAATACGCTAGCTGTTGGGGGAAGGAGGAGGGGGCTGAATTTCGGCCACAACGAACTGAGCTAAAAATGGGAGTGGGCACCTGTCAAAACCAGGTCCCCCCTTCCCTAACAAAAGGTGCCAAATGGGGCAATGGAGGAGAAGGCAGACAAGCAGAGCTTCCCCTTTTGGGTGGAGCTCCGCTTTAACCTTATAGGTTCAATTGACTAACCCAGTGTTTCTCAACTCCGGTCCTCAAGGGCACACTAACAGGCCAGGTTTGCAAGAAAACTGAAATGCATCACAGGTGATATAATTTGCTGCTCAGTGATTGCAGTATTCTAGTCTGCATCTCCCCAAGGTAATACTTAAAATCTGGCCTGTTAGTGTGTCCTGAGGACCGGAGTTGAGAAACACTGGACTAACCTATAACAATTATTATTTACCATTAAGATCATGATTTAGATCTCAAACCAATCATCACTGAAAACTTGGCTTATGAAAACTCGCAGTTAAAAAAATGTTGAACATTTTGATTTATAATATCTTATAGACTATGGGCCTTACACCTTTACAATGCGCTGCTGTGTGCTCCCACACACACTAATCTAAAGCTGGTCATACATTATACAATTTTGGATTTATCTTCAACTATGTAGCCCAAGGGCTTGCTTGACTGCATACAAATTCAAAGTGTTTAGGTTTGGCCTATATGGTCCACTGCTGAAGTATGTCATGGTGCAATTCAGAATGAATAGCACTACAACGTGTTCATGCTGCAGTACCATGCATTACCTCAACACAATGGTTTGAAGCTGGCCTGATTGTATTCCTTTCTCAGCAAGCTTTGGCAGGGTCCATCATGGTGAAGCATCTGTTATGGCGCTTTACCACTGCATGGAACCGAACGGTTCGGCTCGCTTTTGTGCTTTTCCACTGCTGGTACCGCATGGTATGGTGTAGGAACGGTTTGGTACGGTACAGCAGCGCTTTTCCACTGCATGGAACCGAACGGTACGGCTCTCAAAAACAGTACCACCTCGATTGTGGTTCCAAGAGGTACCATACCCGGTACCCTATCCCACAATCCTTTGCATGCAGTCACTACTAGCCACTGATTGGTCAGAGAATCCCACCCACCCCGTTGTTATCCCACCCACTTAACTTTAGTGGAAAAGCAAACCATACCATACCGTACCGAACCGTTCCAACACCGTACCATGCGGTACCAGCCGTGGAAAAGCAAACCGGGCCGAGTAGAGCCGAGCCGGTACTTGCAGTGGAAAAGTGCCATTAGTGAAGCTTAGGAGGCAATTATTATGCACTGTATAACACAGGTGCTTGACATTGTTAAGCTGAGGCTCCAAGTGTCAGTATAGTGTTTTCTTGAACCCTGTGTGCCATAACGTACAGGATCCCAAAAGGTATCATTTACAATCTAGGGGCCCCAGAAATGTTTGGCGGGCCACAGCATACCTCCCAACGTTTTGAGATGGGGATGAGGGACACCTATTAGCAAAAGTATGTAGGAATAGGACACACACCTGCCAGAAATAAAGAGATTAAAAGTGCATTTTCTATACAACTATATAGATCAGACCAAAATGAGGAGGAAAGAGGGATAGATACAGTCTCACGGAATCAGGGACAGTTGGGGAACTATGAACAGTGCTGGGCCCGAACCCACAAGTTATACACCAAAATACATAGATGACACAGTACAATCATTGAATAGCCATTAACAATAATAGCAAAGGGGAAAGGTTGTGTAGCTGCAGTTCTATGATCTTAAAAATATGAAGATATAGTTGTGTATTTAGTTTGGCTTAACATGTTTTAAGTATACAAGCCACCATTGCGGATCTTTTTTTTTTTTTTAGAAATGTACGTTTTTCTGGCTTTCATGCTGATGCTTTAGCATCATACTAAGTAGAGAAAGAAGGACTTTTATTTACATTTGTTGGATTCTGGTCTGTGATTTAAATGTATTGAAGCCTACCACAGTGAGGCAAATATAATGATGATGGCCTCCATGACAGATGTACTAAATTAGATATTTATATTGTCATCTTTTTTGATAATTGTTTAGCGAAGGAAGAAATCATGTGCTGGGCCTAAAGCAAATTTAAATTTGATGAAAACTGTTCAGGTCCATGCACACTGGCTTAAAAATTGCTGCTTCTACAGGAGTTTTGCGTTCAGCCTGTAGAAGCAGCTCAGGGTTATTCTGTGTCCATGCACTTTAGGACGATTAGAGGCATATTTTGAGCTCATCGTTTAGAGGCAGGAAAAAAAAAACTCTTTCGGTTTGCATTTCTGATTGAAGCTTTCTGGCAAAAAAAAAAAAAAAACCCTCAAAACTCTACTAAACTGTGTACAAAAACTGGCAATTTTTTAAGCCTACTGTGCATGGAGGCTTAATCAAAAAATACTCAAGTTATGCAATGGTGGTGTTTTGTGTTTCCTTTAGGCCCGTACACACGTACCGATTGTCGGCCGTAAATATTTGGCCAACGTCCGATCGGCCGATTGTCGGCTTGTTAGTATGATGCTTCCAACAACCGACTGCGACTTTTCGGCCGAACAAAATCTGGTGTGCAGGCTATAAAATTTTTGTAGGCCAACAAAAAACGGCCGATTGTTTGTCAGTCAGTACAGATTTCAGCCGACAAAAAGCAAGACTGGGCATGCTCAGAGAAGAAAAAACACACGTAAAGTTAACCATCACATGACATCACTTCTGCAGTCGGTTGTTGTTAGCCGACAAAATTCGTGTGCAGTCTTTAGCACTTTTCAACCTACACGACAGCACCGGACAAAAGACGGCCGAAAGGTCGGCCGACAATCGGTGCGTGTGTACGGGGCTTTAAGATATAAGGGACTGTTACATTTGCCAGCATTGATGGATCCTTGAACATGGCTCACACTGTATGGGATGATTTTGACAAGGAGTTCATAAAGCTGCAGAGAAGCCTTGCGCAAACTGTTATTTATCTTCTACAAACTAATATTTTTTTCTTTATTCAGACTATTTACATTTGATTATGTTAGATAATGAATACAAATTGTAGAAGGAAAAAAAAAAAAAAAATCTGAACCTTGGTGTTCATTATGTAAGATGTAGACACACCAATCCCTGGGCTGACCTCTAGCAAGTCAGAAAAGCTGTTTAATAGATTTTCTATAGTAAAGGCTGGTGGACACATGTAGCTATTTCTCCTTTAACTGGTAGAGGCAGATGGCGAGACTTAGAAATGATGAAATAGTCTCCTCCCATCTCAAACCAAGACTGCTCCTCCAGCATAGGAAGCGTACACACTCACACAAGCTCTGTACTCTATCAGATGAACACACACGCTGCTAATACCAGACAAACTCACACGTCCAATCCCATGTCACCGGGCATGTACTCAAATCTGGAGGCAAGGACATGAGTTTTTATTTTATGTAATAGAAAGATCATTGCTCTTATATCAAATACATTATATATGCATGCAAATGTGAATATTACACTAAGGAAAAGTGTGCAGGATTACAGTGGACATAATATATAGTGGTGTATAATGCACCTAGAGAAGAGTATTCTGCACCAACACATCAGTAATCATCATTATATGTTGTGCACTGTACAGAATAAAAGCCGAACTAAGCCTAACATATAACTTATTTATCAAAACTGGACTTCTATAAAAACAGTATGCACTACCCTATACCAACCACATTGAGGTTTTTCTTTTTATGGAATGGGGGCAACATAGGCTGTTCACACTGTTGCGCTGTACTGAGTTGCATTACAAAATATAGTGCAGGCACCTTTTTTGGCATGCTAGGCTGCCCACTCAAATGAATGGGATGCCTTACCATAACAAGCATGTGTTAACACATCACAATAATGTGAATCCAGCCTCTTCATAAAGACTGGGTGCAGTGTTGTGATGCACCGGTGCACACCAGCAGGGAGCGCTACTGGCACCGATTTGCTGGAAACAACACATTAGAGCAGAGTGTCTCCAAACTATGGCCCTCCAGTTGTTTAGGAACTACAATTCCCATCATGTCTGTAAATGCCAGAGTTTTACAAGGCCTCATGGGACGTGTAGTTCCGCAACAGCTGGAGGGCCGTAGTTTGGAGATCCCTGCGAGGGTTTCCATCAAGTTCTATTGGTCATACCATGGTGTAATGCGATGAATTGCATTGCACCATGCTACATTTTATTATAGCACACACCACCACCACAGTAAACTGATATGAGGAAAAGGGATTTCCTATGCTTTGGACAAGACTGCTCAGTGAAGCCCAACACATCTGGTGTGAATGGGCCATTAAAGGCAGTTCAATAAACAAGGCAAAATATATTACCATCAAGCACTAGTTTCTATATTAGCCAAAAGATACAAAGTATCTCTGCTTCCAACATTTAGCCCCATTTCACACCGGTGCGACTTGCCATGAGATTTGACAGTTCTTAATCTCATGACAGGTCGCAGCCTATTTTCAGGAATGGAACCAATATTGCAGCAACTCATGTCGTAGCGATTATGAAACAGGTTGCTGCACTACTTTTTGATGATTTCATTGAGACTTGCATAGACTTCTGTTAAATAAGGTCACAAGCCGCAACCAAATCAGTGCAAATCGCACTGATGTGCGGCTTTGAAATTGCTCTGAAGTAGTGTGATTTCAATGCCGCACCGGTGTAAACCGGGACTGAAACTGGCTTTTGTTGTTAGATTCTACAGGGAATCATTACACCTAGTATGGCTGATTTATACACACTGGAGCAAAGGTGGAGCTGTTACCTAGAGTAACCAAGATTCTATTCTATCAATTACCATATGCCAGTAAACCAGAATCCACATCCACCAAAAAGATTAAAATGTTTTATTTACCTGTCATTTTTCAGGGATTGGTGGGTATGTGGCAACAAAGGAAAGTTTTTAAGACAAGTGATAGCTGCTTGAACAGTTCTTAACCACTTATGTACCAGAGTACATTTCTAAACAGCGAAGTGGTGGACCCTTCTTTCTGTAGTGCCATTTATAAATCACACTTGTGTGGCCAGTGCACCTATTATTGGCTATAAACTTAGCCATCATGGGATGGTATATTTCACAGACAGAGTGTACAGAGCCAAGCTAAGCGGCTCTGTACCATTGGATGGCGAAAATCACAGAGATCAGATGTAAACATGTGGTGTTTACATTCAAGAGTCTACCCCTTCCTCTTACAACGGATGGGGGAACTAATAATACATGAATTGTTAATTCATTTCAGAACAGCAGCTGCAGCAGAATCAAGGTAGGAAGGGGGTTGATTGCGGCAATCTTTTTTTTAACCCTTTCACCCCCGTCTCCTACAAATCTAGCCTAAAAATGTGACCTGTATATTAACTCTTAACTTCTCTTATGCTATACATCTGTACATTCACTTTTGAAAAACATTGTGGACAGATTAAATCACTTTGGTGTGTCTAGTTTGCAAAAAGGGGTCATTTCAGGGGTGTCTGCACTGCCCTGGAATTTCTTTTAGCTGTTATAAACAAAAAAGGGAAAGTTTTTCTTTATGTGGTACAAAAAAGTGTTTATTAACTACCACCAAAAGAAAGTTCTGTCTCAAATATTTAAAAAATTCATCTGGGGACACTGCTGCATGACCAAGTATTTGTCAAACTAGAAAAGCATTGAAAACATAAAAATGGCCTAGTATTTATGGGGTATTACACACTAGTACTGCAGTGCAAAAAGTTTACCTAAAGTCAAAACTTGTTTTCCTATATTATGGAAATAGTAACAGAAGGGTAAAACCCCCAGCAATTTTTTTTCCACATCTGTGACCTATGCAAGAGATATTTACTTTCAGTTCCTGTCAAGAAGACAACTGAAGTGAGTAGAAATCTCTGAACCTCAGACATTTTTTCTGTTCTGGTGACAACTCAACATTGGATTTTCCTTCACTTTTAGGTCCAGGTAACAATGATTTCTAGAACAAGAGTTATTCTGTTCTGTGCAGACACAGACGGCAAAAAAAACCAATGGGGTTTTATTTTTTCCTTACCATATCCAAAATATAAAAAAAGGTTTAGCTTTTGATGTACTTTAAAGTAGATCTAAGCTAGACTAAATTTGGCTATGAGACGGGAAGTGAAAGCTCGATATTAACTCAGATGGCAAAAAAAGACAGAATGACAGCGATTATGCTCTCCCTTGCTCTGTCCAAATTGAAAAAAAAAAAATGTTTTGCTTTTAGCTCAATTTTAAATTTAGAATGAAAAGTAACTGATCTTAAAGGTCTACTTATAAAAGGTTTTTCACACAACATTCTCAGGGAATTTGAATTCAATTAGAAATGTGAAAACATTTAGGGCCCAAGTTTGTGCACTGCATCAATGCATTACACTATGGTATATTGCCATGCATTGCAACACGTGTGTTGCCTTAGGTCCTCTGGGTGTCATTTAAAATGAAATGTGTATTGTGGTAGTGTGCACATTAAGTGCCGGTTCACACTGATGCGGCTGCGGCGATCGCATGTAATGTCGGAGCGCACTGCTCCTTCATTACATGCGATCGGATGTGCGGTGCGAGTTTAGCCATACACTTTGTATGGCTAAATTCGCACCGCACCCGTAGCAAAGACGCACAGGACCCTTTTTTGCAGCCGCATCAGGATCGGATCGCACAGCGGTTCACACTTGTGCGATCCGATCCTGTGCGAACTGCAAGATCGCACAGTGATATGCGATCAAACTGGGGGTGTCGTTAAGATTACATTGACACCTCCAGCGTATCGCATATGGCAGTGTGAACTGCCAGGGGTGCGTTTGCGATGCGGGAACAGGCTGCGAATTTGCAGCCTTCCCGCATCGCATAAGTGTGACCCGGGGCGAAACACATACGTCCCTACAACGCATAAGTGTGTGTAAA
The DNA here is from genome assembly GCF_965119305.1 of Pelophylax lessonae. Lineage (NCBI taxonomy): Eukaryota > Metazoa > Chordata > Amphibia > Anura > Ranidae > Pelophylax > Pelophylax lessonae. Next base: position 92,428,070 of record NC_138774.1, read on the forward strand.
CAGGCCCTTATAAATAGAAGCTGCTTATTCTGGAGCAATACAGGCAGGCCTTAGAATGTCATTAGCCCTATAGCAGGCAGACTAAAATCAAAACTGGAAAATGACAATGAATTCCTGAATCTGACTGGATATCGTAGAGAAACGGTTATTTTCTCAGTTTGATAGATAAGGCTCATTATCTTTATTCTGTGTAAGATTTTGTATGAAGGTGTTTTTAAGTAAACTGTTGTCCCCCAATAGCAACCAGATTTTTAACTGAAATCTTTCTAGATCAGGTTAAAATAGGAAATATATGGTTGCTTTGTTCAACGCCAACACTTTTCCTTAAAAAATAAAAAGCTTTATACAGCATCTCCACTGCACAAAAACCAAATGTACCATAGCTGGTGGAGACCACCACTTGTACGTAACATAGAAATAACAGTTCAGTGCAAAAATTACAAAAAAAATATACAAACACATAAGCATGCATATATGTATGTGCTTGCAATATCTGCTAGCACTTCAAGATTTTCAACATCAAGTTGCAAACTTTTATAAAGTTAAAAAGAGATGGGCAAAGTGTGCATATACACACATATGGGATTGTTTGCTTACCAATACTTGAGCTGGCCTTTCATCTCAGTGACAGGGATTTTCCTCTAGTTCATCCAATACACAAAGTATCCGTAACAGCTGACCCTGTGCTAAAGGCATTCATACTCTCGCCAACACTGGCAGTGGTGCCTTAATACCCTCGACTCCAGGCTGGCCACCACCTGCAGCCGGCTATGGTATGGGAAACAATATCAGAATACTTACCCAGAGTGCCAAAGGTTGTGTTTCAGATATTGATGTAAACATGCGGCATAATGTGAATCTCACTGACAACGCAAAGTAAGAAAAAAGGAATAAACGGATAATGGAAAAAATTGGATTGCCATGTTTTCACCTCCAAAATTGCCATTATGCAGTTTAAAGAAAAAAAAAAAAATGTTGCATTTATCACCAGACAAAGCCTGGCTTTGCAGTTCAACAATATTTTTTAAAAAAACACACAACAGGTATCAAAAATTAGACCTTGGCATAAAAAAGGAGAGGACAAAATGGATGTACTTAAAAATTACCAACATTCGAATTCACATAATACATGCATTCTCTTATTCAAAAAATCTGCATTTTTTTTATTTAGTAAAAGGACAAAAATTCTTGAGCAACACACATACACTCCCAAACATACAAACACTTAAGGCACTTTGTATTCCTTTCTAGGCCTAAATACAGTGGTTTAAAAAAAAAAAAAAAGTCACCCCAAAGAACACAAAGAAGATGAAAATCTGGGGTAAATAAAAGCTTACATAAAAAATAAAAAATGACAGTCAGTTCTCACTATAATATATATCGCAGCAATTTTCATGTGCACACACACTGTAGCTATTATTACAAGTGGCAAATATTGTTTTCCCATTGTGTGGTGCATGATCAAAAAAATTATATATATATATATATATATATATATATATATATATATGAAGAAAAATTACTATCTGAAAAGGCACTGTTTTATAGAATAAAATGTTGAACTTTTTCCATCTAGCTTGCCCCCCTCCCTCTAATATCTACGATAGATTTCAGGCTGAGCATGGGGCATAAGCAGAAGAGAAGAGAAGAGGGCGTTCCCATGGGCTGTGCACATTGGCCAACCCCGTTGCAGCACAACTCGGCCGTCTGCAAACAAAGGAGTGACAGAAGCCATTTTGATGTTGGAACACACCAGAGACTAAAAACAACAAGCAGAGCAGCCATCTTGATGAATGATTGAGATGCACTGCAATAAAGGCTTAAAGAAAAAAAAACTACTGTGGTAAACTAATAAATGCATATATAAAAAAATATTATATAACAGATCCAATATTACAGATAATTTTGCCTTATGCTTGATGTATTAAAAATGTATGCTGCCTCTTCGGTACACAGTTAAAATAATTCCAACTTCATTAAGGGGAAAAAAAAAAAAGATGAAATAAGGGCTGTAGCAAATATTCAGAAATGGGAGCTATGAAATGACAAATATTTCTTTAAAACAGCACACGTTGGTTTAAACAAAAGCTACATACTAAAAGAATTACAGAATTTAAAAAAATCTACCCAAATTATACTTTTGCTGTATGGCCCAAGACACAGTCATTAATAAAAAGCTTTGCATATCAATATGTACCCACATGCTTTTGGCATTTTGTAGGCAGAAGCTATGCAATCTTTATTACTAGATTGCTTGCAATTCTCCTAGGTAAATATGCACATCTGCCACAGGTGCAAAAAATGTAAAAAGGACTCCACTGCAGTGTAAATATTATATCCATACGGTGCCCATAATAGGTTAATGGAGTAATAACGCAGAGAAAAAAAAGAGGAAGAGTCCTTGGATGGAATGGTTTATCGTCCATTAATCAATCTGCTCTCATCTGCTTTCCATAAGCCTCTATACTCCCCTGCTTGAACACAAATTTGTTCCTGGCCATCCCGAAATACGGGGTCGTCCTGCCTTGATTCTGAGCACCCTCCTCTGCCTGCAATCTTTATGTACAGATTGCTCATGGATCTATTATTATATTGTCTCCCACACAGAGATAAAGCCGTTCAGGCAAAACTCCCAACCTCATCTCATGTATGGGAGCTCATTTTCCATTGAAATCTATATTTTATAGCTTATAACTGCCTGCATCTATATTGTTACAGATCATAAATGCCTGGCTAGATAAGCTCCTCCTCTAAATTTTAATGTATTGTTTAGATGGTTATTATAGAGGGAAAAAAAACACATGCCAACCTAATTATACACGCAATTTGTTTCTCTGCAGCTTTACATGTCTCCTGGTAATGGTTCAGGTTGTGCCGTGAAATTACTGATACCATTATATGTCCAGATCTACACTGAGATGAGAAAAATCTAGACACCCACACAGGGTTTTATATGTGGGAAACAATTCCAGGGTGTATATAAAAAGTCTTTTGTTGAAGGTCGTTTGAAAGGCAACACTTACTATCCAAAATTCTCCTCCTGTGCCTCGAAAACGTAGGTTTTTTGGGCTAGAAAAACACAAGTGAAGAAAAAGAGGGCAACAATGGGGCTTTCTAAATCCTCTTAGAAGGGCCAATGTGCCTCTATAGGTAATAGCAGCATGACAAAGGCTGCAGCCACCATCTTTATAAAGGGCGTAGTACAGCTCAGGGTTGGAAACTGTCCAGGGAATCCATACTGAAGGGAAACGGCCACAAAAAGTGACTAAAATTCAATTTAAGAGTCTAACTCTGAGTAATACTAGATATAGTGTTTTTTTATTATTACTTCTACAAATTATTCTAAATTCTCAGCTGCCCTATGGGGTTTCTGATAAGAGTGGCACAGGAGTTTGAGGGGAAGGAAGACTTGTAGATGGAGCAGAAGTGGGATTTTTTTGTTCCCCTTGATCTTCAGTATGGTCCAAGCAGAGAGAAGCTTCGGAGTTCTTTAGGGTTAATGTTAACTATCGTCCAACGTGAACATTCAGACCTTGGGAAGCCAGAACAATTCGTGGAGGTAGTGACACCTGTTCAGGAGACAAAATAAAAATCACATTAAGTACAATGAGTGATTGGGGAGGGAGGCAGACAAACACAATGCAGACAGGGGAAGGATATGTAATGGCGCCGAGCTTGTGAGGGAGGGCTAACTGCCAGCAAAACCACCATTATTTCAAACTTCACATACCTGACGACGAAGCCTGGAATGGCGGCAGTAGGCGACGCCCGCTTCTATAAGGCTCGGTGACGTAGAGTTAGGGGCGTGCAAACTGGAGGTAAAAAGGAGGAAGCGGGTTGGTCAATCAGGCCAGGCAGATTTAGAGATGGAAGATAGCGACAGGTGACGAATAGGATCAACCAATAGAAACGGAGGAACCTCGAAAGTGCTTAGTCACACCCTCTCCCTTATCTCTCTCGTGTAAGTTTCTCATGGAAGGGCTGGGGTTTGTGTTCCGTCATTTAATAGAGAGTGAACTCAGTATTTGCTGATTAGTAAACATTTACAGCCAATAGTAAATGCACTTCTTTTGCTTGCTGGCCTCGTAGAGTGTGAGCCCTCTCCATATTTTTGTCCTCAGTGGTAACCATTTTGTGTGAGGCGATTGTGTATTAAATTTCATAGAAGCTGTCTACAGCAAAATGGCGCCTTTGCTTGCTCTAATGCACAATAATTCGAGACGTGTTTTATAGAGTAAAGATACACTGAGAGTTTTTTTTTTTTAGGTATGTCACAATTATTATTATTATACAGGATTTTTATCGCGCCAACAGTTTGCGCAGCGCTTAACAAAATGAAGGCAGACATTACAGTTACACTACAATTTGGAACAAAAGGAATCAGAGGGCCCTGCTCGTTAGAGCTTACAATCTAAAAATGCTAGTATTGGTGCAAACCTTGGCTTGTGGTAGTCTGCTTAGTTTTAACTGGGTACTATTATTGTCATTCTCAAAACCCAACACAATATATTGCAGTGTTAACAAATTTTGTAATTCATATGTTTACAGTAAACAAAAAGGTCAGCCTGGAGCGCTTGTACGTCTCTTGTGTTCCCATACCAGGCATTCCAAACCTGCAAAAACTCATTTCAGGGAGGTGGCAAAATCATTTCAGGGAGGTGGCACTCCGCGATGCCGACCCTGCACCCTTCCTCGCCGCACCCCCACACACTAATTTAACACAACTAGAGGATGATCAAATGAAATGGAATCAGTATACAGAGGTTTACTTCTTCTGAGAGATATTAACCACTTAAGCCCCGGAATATTTTACCCCCTTCTTGACCAGGGCCTAGTTTGCGATTCGGCACTGCGTGACCTTAACGGACAATTGCGCAGTCATGCAAAGCTGTACCTAAACGAATTTGACGTCCTTTTTTTCCCCACAAACAGAGCTTTCTTTTGATGGTATTTGATCACCTGTGCGATTTTTTGATCATGCGCTATAAACAAAAAAAGAGCGTCAATTTTGCAAAAATAACAATATTTTTCACATTTTTTTTATATGAAATTCCCCCAAAAAAATGTAAAAATCAAAATTTTTTTAACCACTTAAGCCCCGGAGGATTTGGCTGCTAAAGGACCAGAGGGTATTTTGCGATTCGGCACTGCGTGACTTTAACGGACAATTGCGCGGTCGTGCGACGCTGTACCTAAACGAATTTGGCGTCTTTTTTTTCCCACAAACAGAGCTTTCTTTTGGCGGTATTTGATCACCTGTGCGATTTTTTAATCACGCGCTATAAACAAAAAAAGAGCGTAAATTTTGCAAAAATAGCAATATTTTTCCCTTTTTTTTATATGAAATTCCCCCAAAAAAAATGTAAAAATCAAAATTTTTTAATATTTTCGGCCAATTTGTTTTATGCTACCTATGTTTGGTAAAGAAAATCGCAAAAAGCGTATTTTGATTGGTTTGCGCAAAAGTTATTGCGTTTACTAACAAAGGGAAAGATTTTTGTCATTTTTGTTTTTTTTTTAACGCGTAATGGCGGCGACCTGCGATTTTTTTTGCGGTACTGCGACATTGCAGCGGACAGATCGGACCCTTGACTGACATTTTTGACACTTTTGGGGTTACCAGTGACATTTCTACAGTAGTCAGTGCTATATATATGCACTGTTACTGTAAAAATACACTGGTAGTGAAGGGGTTAACTTTATTTGAGAGGGAGGGGCTGTGTGTGTCCCTAGGGGCGTGATTCTAACTGTGATTGGCTGTGGCTTCAACTGTATGCAGAGTGATCAATGGATCTACATAGTAGATCCATGTGATCATCTCTCATACAGAGAGGAGAATGACAGGCAGCTTGTTTACACAAGCTGCCTGACTTTCTCCCTCTCCCCCGCCGATCGCAGAGTGGCCGGCGGCGATCAGGTCCGCCGGTCACACGCGCGGGGGGGTCCGTGACCACGCGGGAGCGGGAGCGCGCCTCCGGCGGCGCGCGCTCGCTCCCTAAACCCTCACAGGCGAGCGACGTAGACCTACGTCACTTTGCCTGTGAGGGGCTGACCGCCGCCGTAGATAGTCGTGCAGCGGTCGGCAAGTGGTTAACATTTTTGGCCAATTTGTTTTATGCTACCTATGTTTGGTAAAATAAATCGCAAAAAGGGTATTTTGATTGGTTTGCGCAAAAGTTATCGCGTTTACTAACAAAGGGAAAGATTTTTGTCATTTTTGTTGTTTTTTTTTTTTTAACGCGTAATGGCGGTGATCTGCAATTTTTTTTTTTGCGGGACTGCGACATTGGGACGGACAGATCGGACCCTTGACTGACATTTTTGACACTTTTGGGGTTACCAGTGACATTACTGCAGTAATCAGTGCTATACATATGCACTGTTACTGTAAAATGGCACTGGTAGTGAAGGGGTTAACTTTATTTGAGAGGGAGGGGCTATGTGTGTGTCTAGGGGCGTGTATCTAACTGTGATTGGCTGTGGCTTGAGGTGTAGGAACAATGATCAACGGGCCTACATAGTAGAACCGTATGATCACTGTTCCTACACAGGGGAGAATGACAGGCGGCTTGTTTACACTAGCCGCCTGCCTTTCTCCCGCTGTCACAGACGATCGTGAGTGAGCGGCGGACATCGGGTCCGCCGCTCACACGCGCGGGGGGGGGGGGGGTCCGTGACCGCGCAGGAGCGCGCGGGAGCGCGCCTCCGGCGGCGCGTGCTCGCTCCCCAGAGCCTCACAGGCTAGTGACTGGCTGCTCCTGGCTCCTCCCCCTTGACAAGTGCCCCCAATAGCAAGCCATCTCTGCCAATGAGCCAACTGCCAATGCCAATTGCTCTCCCAGCCAATGAGGAGAGTGAGTCCCAGGACACCTGAGGCTCTCCTGCACATGCTGGATCGAGAGGCGGCTCAGGTGAATATTGGGAGGGGGGTCTTCCCTCAGTTTTTCTTTCCTTTAGCATAGAATTTCTCAACCTTTTTAACATGTAGGAACCCTTGGAATAACTTTCAGATCCCAGCAGCATTACTGTATCTACAGCCCATTGCATATCACATTATATTTGAACAATAGGTTAAGGTTTAACCACTTTACCACTAGAGCATTTTGCTGTCTTACGTCTGGGCCACTTTTTGCGATTCGGCGCTGTGCGAATTTAACTGACAATTGCGCGGTCGTGCGAAGCCGTACCCAAACGAAATTGACGTCCTTTTTTTTCCCACAAACAGAGCTTTCTTTTGGTGGTATTTGATCACCTGTGCGATTTTTACTTTTTGCGCTATAAACAAAAAAAGAGCGTTTATTTTGAAAAAATAACAATATTTTTAACATTTTTTTATATGAAATTCCCCCCAAAAAAGATGTAAAAACCAATTTATTTTTTAAATTTTTGGCCAATTTGTTTTCTGCTACCTATGTTTGGTAAAAAAAATCGCAATAAGCGTATTTTGATTGGTTTCGCAAAAGTTATTGCGTTTACTAACAAAGGGAAAGATTTCTGTCATTTTTGGTGTTTTTTTTTTTTTAACGAGTAATGGCAGCGATCTACAATTTTTTTTTGCGGGACTGCGACATTGCGGCGGACAGATCGGACCCTTGACTGACATTTTTGACACTTTTGGGGGTACCAGTGACATTACTGCAGTAATCAGTGCTATATATATATGCACTGTTACTGTAAAAATGACACTGGCAGGGAAGGGGTTAATTTTATTGGAGAGGGAGGGGTTAATGTATGCCTGGTGCTTACTGACGTGTGGGGGGGGAGGTGACTGAGTGAGACAGGGACAGATCGGATGTCCAGCTATGCTGAACAGTCCGATCTGTCACTCCCTGTCACTGAGGAGATCCGCCCGCTTGTGTTTACACAGGCGGCGTTTCTCCACATTAGATCCCCGACGATCGGGGCAGAGCAGCGGCGATCGCCGCTGCTCCTTCCCTGGCCCGACTCCCGCTGTGAATGAAAACAGCGGGAGCGCGCCTCCGGCGGCGCGCGAGCGCCGCCTACAGGGGAGGAGTCTGGCGACGTAGGTCTACGTCGTCAGACGGGAACGAGCCACTTTGCCGCAGTACTATTCAAGTACTTAGCGGTAAAGTGGTTAAGACTAAAATTAACAAATCAGGAATGTGGCATATTAAGCGTATTTGTCACTTGGGGTTGATTTTTACAACATGATTATTTAATTAATTTCAGAAAGAAACTAATAATAATCCTGGCCAGAAAAAATATGCATAGAGCGAAAATCATAAAGTTCTCTGACAATGGTAGTCAGTGGAGAAACACTTGCTTATGTTGATGGTCATTTGATATGGTCATTGAGATTGTCAGTGTAGTGCCCCCATAGATTGGTGGTCAGTTTAGTGCCCCTTTAGACTGGTGGTCAGTGTATACAGAGGAGTATACTGAGCATACAGGGGATCCTTGGCAAGGCACTCCTGGCTTCCACATATATTTGCAAATTAGTGCACCTAAACCCTCTGTGTTTAACATGAATTGTCTGTCAGAGTCAATTTGTTTTTTTTTTTTTTCTTTTTTTTTTTGCAGGCTAGCTGGTAAGTGTCCTATGAACATTTTTATGTTTGTGATATGTCAAGCCCTTCCATTTGTACCTTTGTTTGCTGGATTTGGTGTGTGGACACATTGGATGCCTTCAGCTGCCATTATTATGCTCTTGCTGGTTTTCCATTGCGCCTCCGTGCCTTGAGAGAGGAATGGGCTCCCTCCAGGCAAACCTGCCCTTTAATTTATCCACTGCTACCATGGGGAAAATAATTATTTGATCCCCTGCAGATTTTTTACGTTTTCCAACTTACAAAGAAATAAAAAGTCTATAATTGTTATCATAGGTGTATTTTAAATGATAAAGACAGAATATCAACCAAAACTCCAGAAAAAAAAACACATGGTACAAATGTTATACATTGAATTGAAGTTCGGTGAGTAAAATTAGTATTTGATCCCCAAGCAAAACATGACTTAATGCTTGGTGGAGAAACCCTTGTTGGCAAGCACAGAGGTAAGCTGTTTCTTGCAGTTGGTTACCAGGTTTTCACACATCTCAGGAGGGATTTTGGCCCACTCTTTACAGATCTTCTCTAAATCCTTAAGGTTTTTTGGCTGTCGCTTGGCAACTTAAAGTTCCTCCATAAATGTTCTATAGCATTAAGGTCTGAAGACTGGTTAGGCTACTCCATGACTTTAATGTGCTTATTCTTGAGCCATTCCCTTGTTGCCTTGGGGGTAGGTTTTGGGTCATTATGCTAGAAGACCCATCCACGACCCATCTTCAGTGTTTTGGCTGAGGGAAGAAGGTTCTCATCCATTACAGTTTATGGCCCCGTCCCTTGGCCCCTCAATACAACAAAGCCTGGCTGTAACTTTAGCAGAGAAACAGCCCCAAACATAATGTTTCCACCTCCGTGCTTGACTGTAGGAATGGTGTTCTTAGGGTCATAGTCAGAATTTTTTTCCTCCAAACACGGTGAGTCGAGTTAATGCCAAAGAGCTCAATTTTGGTCTCATCTGACCACAGCACTTTCTCCCAAACCTTCTCTGAATCATTTAGATGTTCATTGGCAAACTTCATACAGATCTGTACATGTGTCTTCTTGAGGAGGGGGACCTTGCGGGCGCTGCAGGATTTCAATCCATTGCAGCGTATTATGTTACCAATGGTTTGTTTGGTGACTGTGGTCCCAACTACCTTGGGATCATTCACAAGCTCCTCCCCGTGTAGTTCTGGGCTGATCCCTCATTTTTCTCATGGTCATCCTAACCCCATGAGACTAAATCTTGCATGGAGCTCCAGACTGAGGGTGATTGATGGTTATTTTGTATTTCTTCAATTTGAGAATAATCGCTCCAACAGTTGTCTCCTTCTCACCAAGCCACATGCTGATGGTCTTGTAGCCCATTCCAGCCTTGTGCAGGTCTACAACAGTGTTTCTCAACTCCGGTCTTTAGGGCACACTAACAGCCCAGATTTTAAGTATTACCTTGGGGAGATGCAGACTAGAATACTGCAAGCACTGAGCAGCAAATTATATCACCTGTGATGTATTTCAGTTTTCTTGCAAACCTGGCCTGTTAGTGTGCCCTGAGGACCGGAGTTGAGAAACACTGGCCTACAATATTGTACCTGATGTCTCTTAACAGCTCATGGGCCTTGCCCATGATGGTGAGGCCTCAGGGCCTAGGTCAATGCACATTCGGCATGGGCACTTTTTTATTCTCTATTTATTTTCTCCCACTTTTGTCACTCTTTCAATTTTGTGTATGTTTTTCTCACGGATGAAGGGTGTGAGTCCTCAGGCGTACCCTGATGGCTAGGGGGAGGATGTGTGGCCTCAGGTTCCTTCCTCCCATGCCTCCGGGGAGGTCTCTCTTTGTGAAAGCCCCTCGACCAAGTATTCAGTGGCGGCTTCGGCTGCCCAGAAAAACGGGGTCTGCCAGGGCTTCTGGCTAGGCAGACCATGTAAACCCTTTGTCCCTGTCAGGAGCCTTGTGCCCCGGGGATCAGGGTAGAAGTCCTACTCCTTAAGTGCACTTTTTAGTGTGTGTTCACATGCACGTTTTTTTGTTCACTTATGGGTTTTTCGTCGTAGGTTTTTGAAGATTTAAGAAAAAAAAAAATGATGGTGAGGTTTGAATAGAAGGAAAGAGATTCTGTGGACAGGTGTCTTTTATACACATAACGAGTTTTCTTTAGGATCGCCTTCCTTAATTGACAGGATTAATCTGTGTACCACATGAGCACATACTACAGCCAGTCTGTAGGAGCCAGAATTATTTTTGGTTGGTAGGAGACCAAAAACTTATTTTACACACTGAACTGCAACTCAATTTTTTACCATATTTATCATGTGTTTTTTCTGGATTTGTGGCGCTGTAGGGTGCAGTGATCAGCCTAGTATAAAAAGAGCAGGGGTCATGTTTATATAATGTATTGCACAGAATACAGGGGCAGTGGTCAGGAGTGTGCATCATATGGTACAGCGTACAGATTTCAGCAGTCAACATTATGTAACATACAGTGTATATTACATACTCCTGACCATACTCTCTATTCTGTACTGCGTGGCAATGTGTACTTTGGACTGTTCAATTCATACCCCTGACCACTGCACTCTGTATGCCAGGTTGTACATTACATGCCTCCTACCACTCTGTACATTATATTCTCCAGATTCTTGCAATGTATATGCTATACTGTAATTACATACTGCTGAACAAAGTGTTCATTGCCTCAACAGTTTCCAGTTGCTAAGTGGTCTTTGACAATTTTAATTACCGGTAAGTTCTTCTTTAAGGTAGGCTCAGACAAAGTGTTAGCTCACTGTTTATATACAGTGTGCAGAAAAGCTCACTGTTTATATACAGTGTGCAGAAAAGCACATACTATCATAGAAGGGTTATGTCTGTGGGACTCTTATTTCTGGCATAATAATTATAGCATATTTTGTGGGTATAAGGACCGTGACATATGTGTGCTGTGCATACAGTAAGTAGACTCAGGTTCAATTTCAGTATACCCATTTAACTGTCAGTGCAGTGAGGCCACACCCACTGTTCACTGTGCTGTATATAGGACCATTCTTGCCCTTGCAGTGCCCACAGATGCCCCATGTCTTTCACAATTCTAGCAAATCCCTGGTGTGAACATTTTTAATAATTTGCTCCATAGGTAAAGTGATTAAAGCTTTCTCAGGGTTTGTGTATAATTACAATTCCTGTCTTATTTTTTCCCCAGCAGAAACCATGACTGGTTCTCAATCAGCAGCACCTGAAAGTCTTCCCTCACAACATGGCTCACCACTCACCTGGTGGGTGATTTCCAGGTAACATATTTTTGTTTCTGTTTGCCATTATTATGTTCTTTTGAAGTTTTAAAGTGGTTGTAAACCCTTATATATACTCAGTGAAGCGACTGATCTTAGGTGATACACAAAGATGAAACCAATCCTACATAAGTTGTACTTGTTTTTCTGCAGCCCTCTTTACTGTTCAGCCATTCAAAGTACCAATTTTACACAGCATTTCTAAGCTTCCAGAGGAATAGGGCAGGGATCTGATCTCACACACTGCGCAGCACAGAGCAGAGAGCATAGTGTAATCTAAGACCTGAGTGGAGGGAATGGACACAGCCCCCCTCTACATAGTCTCATAGGGAAACATGCACAGCTGAGACTGTTGATCACAGACTATGTGCTAGAATCCTCAGTCCCCTATCCCCCATGATTCTGTGGTGTCTGCACGAAAATTACTCAGCCAGAAATCACATTAGGTGCTTTGGATTGTGACAAAGACACACTATAGAAGAATACAGTAAACCCCCGCTCCATCGCGGTTCAGTTGCGTTTTTTTTTGTAATCTTATTTTACTATATAAATCATTAAAAATGAAATATTTTTGTGTTTTTCATAGCTCTTGCTATGTCTCTCAGTATCTTTTATGTGTTTAAATGAGTTTCTTTTGTTTAAAAAGTGTGTTTAAAGACCTTAAAATGCTTTTACACGTACAGTGACAGTAAAAAAAAACATGCCTACAATGCATTTTAATAGGGTCTTTCTATTTCGCGGATTTTCACTTTTCGGGGCTGGGTCCGGAACGTAACCCCCGCAATGGAGGGGGGTTTACTGTATACTTCATTTTTCATTTCTGAGGTTTACAACCATTTTAAATCAAACCTGTCAAAGTTTGCAAGATTTGTGAAACACCTGTACAACAAATTTATTTTCTAAGCATCTAAGAAGCCCATTTGAGTCTTGATGTATAATGAAAAAAGGCCTATCCAACTTGATTTCTAACAGTGCTCTGATTCATTTGTGGGTGATGGGAATGGCCAAGGGCTGTGTTCTTATAGTGATAGAAGTCAAGTCAGTCTACCTCTATTTAGTATGCACCCCTGATCAGAAAGGCTGCTGGGCTTAGGATAAGACATTTTGCAGTGTAGAAACACTAAATATTAGCCTACCCCAACTCTATACTCATGATGGACAAATTAAGTGATATTTTTTATTTTCCTCATGAATGGCAGTATTCTAATAAACTCAGAAGAGAATATTTTATATAATTATGTTTATATAATAAAAATGTTCAATAATGTTTATACTGTCTATAGATGGCCACCCAAAACAGGGCTATATTTTTCATAACAGTTACAGGATCCCCACTCTATTCTAGACTGTTAGAATTTGTTCAGATTTTGCAAAGAACATTTAATAAAGTACATGAAGGTGTTTATAACTATATCCCCACCTAGATTTCTGTTTCAGGTGTTCATGGAATCCAACCAGGTAACTGGGTGGTAGTCAAGCAACACATCAGAAAGCTGCTTGAACCAAAATTTCACAGACCCCATTTGGTGCTTTTAACAACAATTTCTGCTCCCAAGTTGGAAGGAAAGTCCACCTGGATTCACACCAGTCATTGCAAGAAAATCCTGAATTGATATCCTTTAGAATAAAAAGGATGTTTCTTTTCCTGGTGTTTGTGAGAACCGTTTCATTCAAATGTTTAAATTTTATGCAACCTATAGCGACGCTAGTAACTGCTGGGTGTGTTCTCACATCCCAAAACAGGAATAATACCCACGATAGCAATGCCTGCCAACTGCACTGATCTAAACAGGACCAGAATAAATGGCTCATACAAAGTCTCCACAATGAACACAGATCAGTAACTCTGATGGTTTCACAACACGTAGATAGCCCACAGATTTGTCTAAACATTACATGCCCATTTATCTTAAAATGTACACAGTTGGGCAATTCAGATTGCACTGGAGCAAAGATTACAGTTTATGGAGGAAGTTATGCTCAGTATTATTAGATCCCAGATCCAGACTAAATATAACCCATTATAGTACAAATTGCTCACAGTTTGCAATATGTAGTAATATTGGTTACCTAAGATTCCATGTCATTGTATCTAGATTTTTAGGAGCAGGAATAACATCCATGTGTAGAGGGTTATATTTTATATGTGGAGATAAAGCTTATGCCTAGCTTCCTACTAATGTTACAGGTACATGTTATATTGGGAAGTTATTACCTGCTTTGGCTGTTCACAAGGATACAGTGCGACCAGGTCAAAGTCCAGAATACCCTTTAGTGTTCAAAAGAGAGCTGTTCACTGAAGGTGAGATGACATGGTCATGGTTCCCTTTCTGGGCAGGATGAGGAATTGAAGCAATGAAAATAATAAATAATTACACTAGAATTGTAGATGAGATTATTACCTTACTACCACTGATAAAGGTTTATTAAATGGAGAAATAGCTCAGCTTAAAAAAGTAGTTTTAGAGCATAAATGAACGTTAAATGATCTCAAAATAAGGCCAGAGATGGTGCTAAAGATGGATGGAACCCCTTTAAAGCGGAGTTCCACTCATTTTTGTGTTTATTAAAAGTCAGCAGCTACAAAAAGTGTAGCTTCTGACATTTTAATAAACACACATTTACGTGTCCCAGGGTCCAGCGATGCGATCAACTGAAGCTTAGCTTCTCTCCCTCTCCTCTCGGCTGTGCAGGCATTGCAAGTGTGGGCACCTGGCTGTGACAGCTTGCGGCTTCACAGTTGGGTGTGCACTGCGCTTTTGGGAGCCGTGCAGCACCTCCCCATTGATTGGGCAATCCTCTGAGACCTTTGACATGTCCCAGAAGATTGCAAGTAGGGAGGGGGAGAGAGGAACTCTAGGCGGCTCAAGTGGAAGTGGGAGCAGGCACCTGTCAAAACTAGGTACCTGTGTCCCCCCCCCCCCCCCAAAAAAAAATGACATGCCAAATGTGGCATATTTGGGGGAGAGGAGTGCTTAAAGCGGTTGTATACTGCCAACAAAACAAAAAAAAAACAAACCCTGCAAGACAAAGGCATAATGAGCTAGTGTGCATCGCATACTAGCTCATTATGAAATACTTACCTTTAAACGAAGCCCCGACACGGACGCCTGGACACCGCTGTGGGAGCTGTCATGCTCCCTCGGCGTCTCTTTCGGGTTCGGCGGCTCCGGCGCTGTGAGTGGCCGGAGCCGCGATGACTCGTGAGAGTCACTTTCCGTCAAGCAGCCGACAAGGAACTCTGAAGGTCGGCCGGACCTTCAGAGCACATGCACCGATAGTGTCAGCGGCTGCATGCAGGGCAAATATCTCCTAAACTGTGCAGGTTTTTGAGATATTAATTGTACCTACAGGTAAGCCTTATTATAGGCTTGCTTGTAGGTAAAAGTAAAAACATTGAGTATACTACCGCTTTAAAGCAGAACTTCCCCTTTTGGGTGGGGCTCCGCTTTAAAGGATTAGGAGGTTTTGGTGACTTTTTATATGGCATAGCAACATGGGTACAGAAATTAGGTGCTTACTGTGACGGTGTTCACCGTCACTGGAATTTAAGGACAGATGGGTGATGGTTTGGATTGCTTCATATTTTTCAGCAAGGTCTCCATGTAGAAATATTGAGATTTGTTCCCATTTGCCATGAGGTCTCTGACCAGGAAGTACAACTCCTAATATGGTCATTCCAGGAAGTTCAATGAGGAGACTGACTGTCTAACAATGTTGCTTTTGTCTGAGGTGGCTTTCCATTCACCTATTGTCAGGTGTGCTAATGAACTCACCTGTTGTCTGCTAAGGGATCTATTGACACTCAGAGTAATGTGTATTGGGGGCTCGTTATGGAACCATTGTTCTGTGTCTGGCTATTGTGTACATTGATTGTCCCCTGGGGGTTTCTGTCTCATTACACATAACAGTCCTTCTAATCAAGCTATCGGACCAATCCCTGCTGACTCATTTTCAAGTCCTCATTTGCATGGCTAAGGAGGACCTGAAGGAGAACGGCATGTACTTTGCAATGGACCAATGGGAAAGCGGTTGTTGGGGGCAGGATGTTCCAAATTCTGTATATAAGTGTGTTGTGTACTTTCAATAAATCGTCTTCCTGTTTGAACTTACATACAGCCTGCCTGGTGTTTGTTCTAATGGTTTCCGAACGGCACATAGCTGTAGTTCGGATCCCGGAGCCTTGGCTGACCCGAACCATCAGACGTTGCGATCTGCAAGCTGACTCACTAGAAGCAGAGGAGTGTCGGGAGAGCAGAAGCGAGCGAGCAAGGGTCTCGTCACACTTACATTGTGATTTTTCTGTCTCTCATACTTGTTATTTTCTTCCTCATCAGGCTATGACTCTGAGTGATCACCCACTGTACCCACATATGGTCCACCAGCCCTGATGAACCTATTATTCTGAGAAAGCTAGGAGAGAGCTGAACAGGATGCTGTCTCTCTGTGCCAGTGTAGCAGGAGTTACCAGCAATCGGCTGAATGTAACGTGGAGAAGAATGGTCAAATAAACAAAAGGCGGGAAATGACATGGACTTTCACTGTATTGTTCATTTAAGCACAAGAGACTCCATCTTGTTCTCAATGCTGAAATGTGCTCTGTAACTCAGTGCCATCTTAAGAGCATTAAAGGGCCTGGGCAATGCAGTGCACTGGGGCCCTGCCTACACAATCAAAAATGCTAATTATCAATAAGGCTGTATTTATTGGTACAACAGTGCAAGGCTAATGACAGCTTCCAAGTTTGGTGGCTGGGTACAGTGAACACACACACACGGACGGGAGTCAGACTCGACTGTCCAGTGTGTGCCTGTTCCCATGGAGAAGGACAGGCATTCCTGCAATTGTGGGCTCCCCCTCCACTGCCCAAGTGACCTGACAGCAGCGCAGGGCCGACAAGAGCTTGCCACCTGCTAAGTTCAGCAGTGGGATGCACATGGGAACATGGGAATGAGGACTAATGTTTGGCTGGGGCTGGGTCGCTGGGCAGGTGGGGCCTCCCAGGCAAGTGGGGCCCCCGGGCAACTGCCCAGCGTGCCCATTCGGTAAGATGACCCTGCTGTAACCTTCACTTATCACACAAACACAACTTCTGCTTGAAACTCTCTCTATCTTTACTCCCCCCTCCCCTCTCAGGGTTTTACTTCTGCAATTGTTATAATATTATTTCTATTTGCTAGTTTTTAATAACATATTTCTATTTGTTAGTTTTTAATAACATCTCACAGCACCCCTTTCTTATCTATGTATAAAATAAAATGTTAAAATACATTTTGTCAGAACAGACATTTTAAACACAGTCATTGCGTCCTTTGAATCTTTTCCTGCAATTGCAGAGTTAACTTTTATTTATAGAGTCTCATCCAGAAATTTCTACAATATTTGGTGGAGGGGGGATTATGGTGTGAGGTTGTTTTTTAAGGGTTGGGCTTGGTCCCTTAGTTTCAGTGAAGGTAACTTTTAAGGCGTCAGCATACCAAGACATTTTGGACAATTTCATTCTCCAAACTTTGTTCAAACAGTTTGGGGGTGACGCCTTCCTGTTCCAACATGACTTTGCACCATTGCACAAACAAGGTCTATAAACACATGGATGAGTGAGTTTGGGGTGGAGGAACTTGACTGGCCTGCACTGAGTCCTGGCCTCAACCCAATAGAACACCTTTGGGATAAATTAGAGCGGAGACACACTCCTAAACCTTGTCGACAGCAATCCCAGAAGAGTTGAAGCTGTTATAGCTGCAAAGGGTGGGCCAACTCAATATTGAACCTTATAGACTAAGACTGGGATGCCGTTAAAGTTCATGTGGGGGTAAAGGCAGGCATCCAAATACTTTTGGTAATATAGTGTATCTGTAAAGCAGTTGCATTTAATAAAACCAGCACTACCGTCACCTTCACCCTAGCACGTTTCCTCCAAAAGAACGATTTCAAGGGTTTGGCTGGATGTGCTGACTCTTCCCTTATACTGTATACAATACAAGTCTGTGAGTGCCACCTCTCAAATTGGACCACCCAGCAATGCTTTCATGCATTAGATTCATTCAAAACTCTTTAAAACTTCAATTATTTACATTAAAAACACTAAAAAAAAAGTACAATAAATGTATTTCATCATAAAATAAAAGATTGAAATTGATCCAGAGTGGTTCACACCACCTCCATCTAGTGGCCAGATTTCATAATGACATCTTAATTGATGTGAAGTCTGCGTTGAAAGACAGAACCCTTTACAAGTACTAAAGATGACAAAAAAAAGGAAAATAGGGATTGCATGTATTTATATTTCAGTGTGTACCTGCTGTCACCCAGTGATCCCCAGACCAAATTTTGTCACCAAGCAACCCCTAGAGCAGACAGCGTCACCCAGTGACTCCCAGACCGGATAGTGTCACTCAGTGATCCCCAAACCTGATTGTGTCACCGACCCAGTGACCCCAGAGTGGACAGTCTCACCCAGTGACCCCAGAGAAGACAGTGTCACTAATTTACTCCAGACTGTTATGTGTCACCCAGAGGCCACAGAGCAAACATTGTCACCCAGTGACCTCAGAGTGGACAGTATGACCAAGTGACCCCAGAGTGAATGGTGCCACTAAGTTAATCCAGAGCGTTCTGTGTCACCCAGTGGCCTCAAAGTGGATGTTGTTACCCAGTGACACCATAGCGTTATGTGGCCCCAGAGTGGATGGGTGGCCACCCAGTGACTACAAAGCGGACAATGTCACCCAGTCACCCCAGAGAAGCCAGTTACACCCAGTGGCCCCAGAGAGTTATGCATCATCCAGTGACCCCCAGACTGGCTGGTGTCACACAGTGACCCCAGAGCATTGTTTCACCCAGTGACCACAGAGCATTATGTGTCACCCAGTGACCCCAGAGCATTATGTGTCACCCAATGACCTCAGAATGGACAGTGTCACCCATCCAGCAAGGTCGTCTGTGTCAATAGTGATACCCAGTGAAGTTTTTAACGGGGACCCCGCACAAAGAGAAGTAAAAAAAGGCTTGTGCCCCCCGCCCTAAAAGAAAAAAAAAACTATACCAGGCCCTTCCACTCTGGTATGATTTTTAGGGGGACATCACATGGCATGTGATTCCCCCCCAAAATCCTTATCAGACCCTCATCTGAGTGGGCCAGGAAAGGAAGGGGGGCCCTCCTGAACCGTACCAGACCACATGCCTTCAACATGGATGGGACCCCCCCCCCCCGGCAAAGCACCTTGCCCCTATGTTGATAAAGATGAGGACACAACCCTGGCCTGCTGGTTGTGGGGGTCTGCGGGGGGGGGGGGGGGGCTTGTGTGAAACTGGAAACCCTCTTTAACAATAAGGGGTTCCTCTGATGCCGCCCCCTCACCCCAGATAAATGGGTAAATAGTACTTCTACCCATTGCATAAAAATGAAAGCAAAAATAAAAACACAACACAGTTTTTGACAAGTGCTTTATTAAAAAAAAAAAAAATCCTCTAAAGTACATCCTTCTTCAACCCTTGTGCGCATCAATCATGGCATCTGGGAAAGTCCCTCTGCGTCAATAGCGACATCCAGTGAAGTCATGCGTTTCAATCACTGAGTCCAGTAAAGTCATCTGCATCGCTTATGACGTCCAGCAAAGTCGTTCATGTCGATCATGTTGTCCAGTGAAGTCATCCAGGTCTGATAGCCTAAAAAAAAAAAAAACCTGGTTGGTATAAAAATGAAAAAAAAAAGCAATAAAAATAGCATTAAAATGACTTTACATTAATGATAATTACAGCAATAGGTCTTGATCCTCATTTTGCTTGTAGCACAAACAGGAGAGTCCAGACGTCTTCTGTGCATAGCAGATATTGGTGGTGGGCAACTGGAGTATGGGCATTCCCGTTAGGTGAAGCTTTTTTCAGCTGCAGACGAGAGCAGCTATCATAGTAAAGCAGTGGGCATGCAGGATAGCGCAAAGTGTGATGGGACATGTAGTCCCAAAACCATAGTCACGTGGACTCGGTAACCTGTTCCACCAAAAGGAAGTGTAGATAAGGCAAAGCAAGAGGCGATGATAGCAAGGATAATAACGATCAGTCATTTATTATGATAGCTGCATTTTTTTTTCAAAAATAAAGAGGTATGATTCATTTTTATACTTAGTACATGTATATAAAGCAAATAGATGCTACTTTAATGTATTAGTAAACAGTAAAAGTGACTCTACTCAGGGCCTGTGCAAGGATTTTTGGCGCCCTAGGCAAAATAAAAATTGCCCCCCCCCCCAATATGCTCGTCCCAAATCAAATTTATTTGGGTACAGTGTCGCATGACTGCGCAATTGTCCGTTAAAGTAAGGCAGTGCCGAATTGCAAAAAAGGGCCTGGTCATTAAGGGGGTAAATGTTCCTGTCCAGAAGTGATCTTCTCTACTTCTCCTGTGCTCCCTGTTTGTATTCTGCAGCCAGATATTCTTAGGCCTTTAGGCAGAATACAAACAGGGAGAACAAGAGAAGTAGAGAAGATTTTTTTCAAGAAAAAAACAGCCACAATAAAAAAATGATACTCCATCCCCAGGATAAATGTAATGTAACCCCTCCCTCACTGAATATACCCATTTAAAATGCCCATTGTCACTCACCATAAACCGGGTGTTTATGTGTTCAAACGGCACCAGCACCAGGTTGGACAGGTCCTCTTCTCCTGGATCTTCCTTCTTCCTGGATCTGGGGACTGGGGTCCTTCTTGCGCTGATTCAAAATGTTCCTTCCCGCTGTCCTGCTGGATGCGATGCGCATTATTTAGCTCACACCCGACCGCCCCGTCTCTGCCACCGGGTGACGTCATCGGCAGGAGGAAACCTAGTGCGCATGCGCGGCCACCGCTGCAAAGATTTCCAACGCTGGAGCCGGCACTGAGAGAAGGAAGGAGAGAGACTGTCACACACAGACATAATGATGACGCAGCCGAGCCGAGGGCGCCGCCGAGTCGACAGTCACATACAGGTTAGCATAGCCGCCCGGCTGGCATTCTCATTGCAGACGGTGCAGCAAGCTGGCGCCCCCTGCTGAGTTGCACCCTAGGCGACAGCCTGGGTCGCCTTACAGGTGGCGCCGGCCCTGACTTTACTGTTCTAATAATAAATCCTGTATTATAATAATAATAATAATCAGTACCCTAATTATCAGTGCAGCCCTTCAGTGCCCATCAGTGCCACTTCATCAGTGCTGTCTATCAGTGCCCATCGGTGCTACATTTTAGCGCCTTCTCATCAGTGGCCCATCAGTGCCACCTCATCAGTGCTGTCTATCAGTGCCCATCAGTGCCACCTTATCAGTGCTGTCTATCAGTGCCACCTCATCAGTGCTGTCTATCAGTGCCCATCGGTGCTACATTTTAGCGCCTCCTCATCAATGGCCCATCAGTGCAGCCTCATCAGCACACCTCGGTGAAGGAGAAAAATTACTTATTTACAAAATGTTATAACAGAAACTAAGAAACACCCCCCCCCCCAAAAAAAAAAAATGTTTTGGTCTTTTTTTATTTTTTTAGCAAAAAAAAACCCAAAGTGGTGATTAAGATTAGGGATGATCGAACTTTTGAAAAGTTCGGTTCGACCAGAACACCCGAACTTCACGAAAGTTCGGTTCGGATTTCAGAACCCCATTGAAATCAATGGGACCCGAACTTCTGTAATCAAAAAACACCATTTTTAAGCCCTAAAACCCAATAAATGCCCCTAAAAAGTGCCTAGGGTTCTGGGTCATGCCCCAGGGACTATTAATCACACAAAAAAAAGTTCTTAAAAATTGTCGTTTTTGATAGATAGCCAATTATTGAAAAAATAAAAAAAAAAAAAAAAAAAGAGATTTCTTTGGATTTAGTGTCTGGGGGGTCTAAAAGTTGTACCTGTGAAGTTTCAGCTCTGTAGCATGTCCAGAACCAGAATTACAGCATACCAAACCTTCAAAAATGACTTTTTTGCTTAACCGCACCTTTCTTTTGCTCCTAATCAACGGCTCAGCCAATGTGTATGATGGGGACATAATGCAGTGCACTGGGAACAAGATTAGAGGTTTTTTTGGAAAAAGGTGCTGTCTCTTTAAATGTGCATATAATTAACGGGTGTATTTCCACAATGGGGCTTTTATTACCAAATGTTTCAAGAAGTCCAAAGATGTATGTAATTGCACTTTATTTCATGTAAAATGGTGTTTGGTGCACTTTAACTTGAAATCTCACAAGAAACAGACATATATGCACGGATACATTGAGGGTTAGGGGTAGGGGCCACAATGTAGTGCAGAGTGAACAAGATTAGAGATGTTTTGGATGAATACTGTTGTCTCTTGACTTTGAATAGAAGTAAAGGATGCTTAAAAATTGGGCATTTGGTGGTGCGGACGATGCCTTGACACCATATCCCTATGAAAGTGCTGGTAATGAAAGCAATAATTGCCTTTGTAAGGAAAAAAATTACAATGATATGCATCTGTGTGACAGGTGCGCAAAAATTGTTGTTTGGGTGTTGGCGGAGCCATACCACTGTAAGCCCAAAGAGCTGGTGTTGAAGAAGGCGTAAAAATTATGAAGGTGTGCACCTGTGGAACAGGTGCGCAAACATGGTAGTTTTGGTGTTGGCGGAGCCTCCCCACCATAACCCCAAAGAGCTGGCTTTGAAGGAGGCCCAAAAATTGTAAAGGTGTGCACCTGTGGAACAGGTTCGCAAACATGGTAGTTTTTGTTTAGCATAGCCTCCCCACCTTAACCCCAAAGAGCTGGTGTTGAAGGAGGCCCAAAAATTGTAAAGGTGTGCACCTGTGGAACAGGTTCGCAAACATGGTAGTTTTTGTTTAGCATAGCCTCCCCACCTTAACCCCAAAGAGCTGGTGTTGAAGGAGGCCCAAAAATTGTAAAGGTGTGCACCTGTGGAACAGGTTCGCAAACATGGTAGTTTTTGTTTAGCATAGCCTCCCCACCTTAACCCCAAAGAGCTGGTGTTGAAGGAGGCCCAAAAATTGTAAAGGTGTGCACCTGTGGAACAGGTTCGCAAACATGGTAGTTTTTGTTTAGCATAGCCTCCCCACCTTAACCCCAAAGAGCTGGTGTTGAAGGAGGCCCAAAAATTGTAAAGGTGTGCACCTGTGGAACAGGTTCGCAAACATGGTAGTTTTTGTTTAGCATAGCCTCCCCACCTTAACCCCAAAGAGCTGGTGTTGAAGGAGGCCCAAAAATTGTAAAGGTGTGCACCTGTGGAACAGGTGCGCAAACATTGTCGTTTTTGTTTTAGCATAGCCTCCCCACCTTAACCCCAAAGAGCTGGTGTTGAAGGAGGCCCAAAAATTGTAAAGGTGTGCACCTGTGGAACAGGTTCGCAAACATGGTAGTTTTTGTTTTACCATAGCCTCCCCACCTTAACCCCAAAGAGCTGGTGTTGAAGGAGGCCCAAAAATTGTAAAGGTGTGCACCTGTGGAACAGGTGCGCAAACATTGTCGTTTTTGTTTTAGCATAGCCTCCCCACCTTAACCCCAAAGAGCTGGCGTTGAAGGAGGCCCAAAAATTGTAAAGGTGTGCACCTGTGGAACAGGTGCGCAAACATTGTCGTTTTTGTTTTAGCATAGCCTCCCCACCTTAACCCCAAAGAGCTGGTGTTGAAGGAGGCCCAAAAATTGTAAAGGTGTGCACCTGTGGAACAGGTGCGCAAACATTGTCGTTTTTGTTTTAGCATAGCCTCCCCACCTTAACCCCAAAGAGCTGGTGTTGAAGGAGGCCCAAAAATTGTAAAGGTGTGCACCTGTGGAACAGGTGCGCAAACATTGTCGTTTTTGTTTTAGCATAGCCTCCCCACCTTAACCCCAAAGAGCTGGTGTTGAAGGAGGCCCAAAAATTGTAAAGGTGTGCACCTGTGGAACAGGTGCGCAAACATTGTCGTTTTTGTCATAACCAAAATGAGGTTCTGTGAACGTAAAGAGAATGAGAGGAGGGTTTGAGGGTGGCACCATGGTCCAGGCTTAAACTGAGGCTCAACTGCCACATCACAACGATAGCCTAGTCTACAAGGTCTGCATCAGGTGCATCAAAGCTTGATATCCACGACTGATTCATCTTAATGAATGTCAAACGGTCGACTGAGTCGGTGGAGAGTCTAGTTCGATGGTCTGTGACGAATCCTCCTGCTGCGCTGAATGCCCGTTCCGATAGGACACTGGAAGCAGGGCAGGCCAACAACTCCATGGCATACTGGGCCAGTTCTGGCCAGTGGTCTAATCTTAAGACCCAGTATGCCAGTGGATCGGATTCGTCACATGAAAAGCCCTCTGTGTCACTTTGTGCCCTCACGTAATCGTCCACCATGTGATGCAGACGCTGTCGATGCGATGTGGCAGCTGAGAGGCCTGGGCGGTGAGGACTAAAAAAAGACCGAAAGGCATCCGTCAACCGCACGCCTTCTCCAACGCTCCTCTCGTGACCACCAGTAGAATCCATGGTAGGTTGTCCCCGCCCCTGCACCCTACGGGAGTCGGGGAACATGTTCACCAGATTCCTCTTGAGACTGTCCTCAAGGGATTTGATCCTGTGGACTCTATGGGTGGATGGGAAAAGCTCCGAGACTTTACACTTGTACCGGGGGTCAAGTAGGGTGGCCAACCAATAGTGGTTAGTCTCTTTAATGGCCTTGATTCTGGGGTCCTTTCGCAGGCTCTGGAGCATGATGTTTCCCATGCGTCGCAAATTAGCGAAGGCCTGAGAAGCTGACTCCTCGGGGTCACTCATAACGACATTATCTTCAACGGGCTCCTCCTCCTCCCAGCCACGTACTACTCCAAAGTGTCCCGAGGGAGTCAAACTAGGCCTTGCAGATTGCCGCATGTCTTCCTCCTCCTCCTCCTCAAACCCTGCAAAAGTTCCCGCAGAATCGTCCTCCTCCTCCTCTTCCACCCCTGGATCCTGCTCGGGCCTCTGGGAGCTAGGCATAATGGGGTCAGGATTCTCAGGATAAAGGGGGCCTTGAGAGGCAAGGAAGTCCTCCTCTTCCTCCTGCTGCTCTGCCTCCAGTGCCCTGTCCATAATGCCACGCAGAGTGTGCTCCAACAAAAACAGTACCGGTAGGGTGTCACTGATGCATGCGCTGTCCCGGCTGACCATCCTTGTGGCCTCCTCAAATGGCGAGAGGACAGTGCATGCATCCTTAATCAAAAGCCACTGCCGTGGTGAAAAGAAGCCCAGGCGCGCAGAGCCAGTGCTGGTGCCGTACTCGCATAGGTATTCATTGAGGGCCCTCTGCTGCGTGTACAGGCGCTGCAGCATAGCCAAGGTGGAGTTCCAGCGGGTGGGCATGTCACAGATGAGGCGGTGTACCGGCAGGTGAAACTCGCGCTGCACTTCGGCCAAACGTGCAGTGGCACTGTACGACCGCCTGAAGTGACTGCACACCCTTCTTGCCATCCTTAGCACATCCTGCATTCCCGGGTACGAGTTCAAAAACCGCTGTACCACGAGATTCAGGACATGCGCCAGGCATGGCACATGGGTTAACTTTCCCTGACGAAGGGCGGCCAGGAGGTTTGACCCATTATCAGTAACCACCATCCCTGGCTGCAGCTGGCGTGGTGTCAACCACCTCTGGGCCTGTGCCTGCAGAGCCCCAAGAATCTGAGGGGCAGTGTGCTGCCTGTCCCCTAGACACACAAGCTGCAGCACTGCGTGACACCTTTTGGCCTGAGACATAGAATAGCCCTTTGAACGTTTACGTGGTATCTCATCATATTCAAAGGACCATTCTGCAGAGGAGGGCATGGAGGAGGTAGAGGAGGAGGAGCAGGAGGGGGTAGAAGTGATCGATCTACCCGGATCAGCGACACCACCAGCTGTTTGCAGACGTGGGGGCAACACTGGCTGCAGCACCGAGCCCTGGCTACAATCCCTTCCACTGGCAAGCAGTGTCACCCAGTGAGCAGTGACAGAAATGTACCGTCCCTGCCCATGTTTGCTTGACCAAGTGTCAGCCGTCAAGTGTATCTTACGGCTGACTGACTTGGCCAGGGATGACACTACATTGCCTTCCACATGTTGGTATAGGGATGGCAGGGCCTTACGGGAAAAGTAATGCCGACTTGGCACCTGCCACTGTGGAACTGCACATTTTGCGAAGTCACGGAAGGGAGCAGACTCTACCAGGTTAAATGGTAATAGTTGCAGAGCCAGTAGTTTAGCCAAACTACTGTTTAGACGCTGGGCATGTGGGTGGCGGGGAGTATACATTTTTTTTCGTTCCAGCATGTGTGGAATCGAAATTTGGCGTCTAGATGATACAGCTGGTGGTGTGCTGGAGGTAGATGCGACACTGCCTGCTATATCATCATCCCTGCCAGTGGAGGCTGCCAACAGGTGACGAGTGACTATAGCAGGGCCAGGAACAGACTGATGTGCAGGTGGAGCAGGTGGAGCAGATGGAGCATGAGGAGGAGGGCGAGGAGAACTAGGAGGCCGACTGACCAATCTTTGGCCCTTTTGTGGGTTCTTTAAATGCTCCTGCCAACGGGCCGAGTGGTGGGTTGTCAAATGCCTGTTTAGGCAGCTTGTACCCAGGTGGTTGACATTTTTGCCACGTTTTATACCCTTCTTACAAATCTTGCAGATCGCAACTGTTTTATCTGCATGGGATGTCTCAAAAAAGGCCCAGCAAGATGAGGTGTGTATAGTGGCCCGGGAGACAACAGGTGCGGCCTTAGATGGAGTAGGCCGTCTGCTCTCCCCTCTTGCTTGCTCTGCCTCCTCCTCAACCTCAGACCCAACATCTGACTCCATCAAAGACTGAGCATCAGGCCTGGCCTGGGAGACAACAGGTGCGGCCTTAGATGGAGCGGGCCGTCTGCTCTCCCCTCTTGTTTGCTCTGCCTCCTCCTCAACCTCAGACCCAACATCTGATTCTATCAAAGACTGAGCATCAGGCCTGGCCTGGGAGACAACAGGTGCGGCCTTAGATGGAGCGGGCCGTCTGCTCTCCCCTCTTGTTTGCTCTGCCTCCTCCTCAAACTCAGACCCAACATCAGACTCCATAAAGGACTGAGCATCAGGCTGGAGTAGATGGCCGACACTGTGGTCAAACAGCTCAGCTGACTCCTCTGCCATGTCTGAAATTGGGTCTAAGGGAGGACATGAGGTGGACATGGACTCATCTGTATTTGTTCTGACAACTGCAGAAGACTGACCACTTTTCTCTGCCTGGGTCACTGTAGTTGCAGATGATGCCGATGATGAGGGTTTGTTCATATAGTCCACCACCTCCTGTACATACTGTGGACGTATAGCTTGGCCACTGCCGGAGAACAATCCAAATGGTGGCCTGGCTGAGGACTGACCACCACGTCCATCCCTGCCTCTAGACACCCTAGAAGCTGTGCCCCTTTCCGCAGCAGGGCCACGTATGCCTTTTCTTGGTCTACCAGGCATATTTGTCACTGATGCGTTGGCAACTGTGTGCGGTGAAAAACGCACACTGCTATGCGACCCACAGTTGTCGCTGGATACAGCACAGCAGTTGCGGTTCACGCACAGTAGCAAAGCCTTTTGCACAGTGGACCTAACGCTTTGAACAACAGGCGTTAGGTTGTCACTGATGCGTTGGCAACTGTGTGCGGTGAAAAACGCACACTGCTATGCGACCCACAGTTGTCGCTGGATACAGCACAGCAGTTGCGTGTCACGCACAGTTGCAAAGGCTTTTGTACAGTGCACCTAACGCTTTGAACAACAGGCGTTAAGTTGTCACTGATGCGTTGGCAACTGTGTGCGGTGAAAAACGCACACTGCTATGCGACCCACAGTTGTCGCTGGATACAGCACAGCAGTTGCGGTTCACGCACAGTAGCAAAGCCTTTTGCACAGTGGACCTAACGCTTTGAACAACAGGCGTTAGGTTGTCACTGATGCGTTGGCAACTGTGTGCGGTGAAAAACGCACACTGCTATGCGACCCACAGTTGTCGCTGGATACAGCACAGCAGTTGCGGTTCACGCACAGTAGCAAAGCCTTTTGCACAGTGGACCTAACGCTTTGAACAACAGGCGTTAGGTTGTCACTGATGCGTTGGCAACTGTGTGCGGTGAAAAACGCACACTGCTATGCGACCCACAGTTGTCGCTGGATACAGCACAGCAGTTGCGTGTCACGCACAGTTGCAAAGGCTTTTGTACAGTGCACCTAACGCTTTGAACAACAGGCGTTAAGTTGTCACTGATGCGTTGGCAACTGTGTGCGGTGAAAAACGCACACTGCTATGCGACCCACAGTTGTCGCTGGATACAGCACAGCAGTTGCGGTTCACGCACAGTAGCAAAGCCTTTTGCACAGTGGACCTAACGCTTTGAACAACAGGCGTTAGGTTGTCACTGATGCGTTGGCAACTGTGTGCGGTGAAAAACGCACACTGCTATGCGACCCACAGTTGTCGCTGGATACAGCACAGCAGTTGCGTGTCACGCACAGTTGCAA
Organism: Pelophylax lessonae; assembly: GCF_965119305.1. NCBI lineage: Eukaryota > Metazoa > Chordata > Amphibia > Anura > Ranidae > Pelophylax > Pelophylax lessonae. The sequence continues at coordinate 92,456,363 of NC_138774.1, forward strand.
AGGCTTTTGTACAGTGCACCTAACGCTTTGAACAACAGGCGTTAAGTTGTCACTGTATTTTGCTGCCTAGCAAGCACGTATACCTGCTGTGATACAGCAGCACTGTGCCACGTGCTCACTAAACAGAACCCTCACACTTTCCCTACAGAAACTAAATTTTCAAATCTAACTAATGTAGTACAAAGTTCCCTAACTACACTAGATATCCCTTTCCACTAAATAGAAAGCTCCATACAGCAGAAGACTGACACTGTCCCTTAAGTTTTTTTTTTTTTTTTTTTTTTAACTCTAAGAACCAGCACAATCGCTGTATCTAACTACACTGGCTGTAAGCTAAATACAATTCTGCTATATGGAGCTTTAGAACCACTCGATATGTAGGAAATGTAGTGTAGCAAGCAGGAGTCAGACAGAACTGCTTCAACTCTCTTCAACAGGCTCTGGATAACTGTGCTAGGGGTTAGGCGGGGCCATCTTATATAGTGTGGGGCGTATTCACTCCTGATTGGCCTCTGGTCCCCGTAGTCACTCCAATCACGTTCCTAGGAGACTCCTGCCCCCTCATTGGCTTTTGCAGACGTTTCTGGGCCAATCACGGGCTTTTAAAGCCCAGTTCCTGTCCCAGTGCATTTTGGGCGGTTCTGGTGGCCGAATACCGAACTTTTGCCGCAAAAAGTTCGGTATTCGGCCGAATATCGAACATCCAATGTTCGGGTCGAACCGATGGTCGACCCGAACCGTTCGATCATCCCTAATTAAGATTAGATTGTAAGCTCTATTTATTTATTTCAAGTTGTTATATAGCGCTGTCAATTTACGCAGGGCCCTCTGATTCCTTTTGTTCCAAATTGTATTGTAACTGTAATGTCTGCCTTCATTTTGTTAAGCGCTGCGCAAACTGTTGGCGCGATAAAAATCCTGTATAATAATAATAATAATAAATACCACCAAGCTAAAGTTCTATCTGTCGCAAAACAATGCTAAAAAATGTAATTTTGGCACAGTGTTGTATGACTGCGCAATTGTCAAAGTGTGAGAGCGCTAAAAGCTGAAAATTGTCCTGGGCAGGAAGGGGGTGAAAGTGCCCGATATTGAAGTGATTAAAGTTAACACTTGGCAGCCCCTGTAAAAGTGCCCCATTTACTTGGCAGATGGTACCACCCGCTGAGCAGGACACAGGGGATGTAATTCCTGCCACAGCCATAAAGCATTGCAGTTGCGGCATGTATACACCCCTGGTGGCTGCCTTGGCAGCAAAAGGGGAGTTGTTTAGGGGTGGTAAAAACGCAGCTCAACCTCAGGCTTTTACCACCACCCTTCCCATTTGTAAGTGTAAACAAGCCCTAAGGCTGCATTCACACTTGAGCGTAGCGTTTTTTACCGCGATTTTCAGGCATTTTTTTCAGGCGTTTTTGGAGGCAGGCATTGACATCTATCAAAAACGCTGGTAATCAGCCCAAGAAGAAGCTCATGTACTTTTTTCATCTACAGGCGTTTTGCTTCAGGCGTTAAATAACAGGGGCCATTTAAATGAATGGGGATTTACTTGCTGGGCGTTTTGGAACTTTTTTTTTGAGCGTTTTTGGAGCTGAAAAATGCTCAAAAACGCCCAGGTGTGAATGGAGCCTAAAACGTTTCAGGGAACTTGCTTCAAATCAGTGTGAATGAATTCCTAAGCATCACAGCTGCACGAGGAACATCATCCCCGTTGCTAAGGAAGGCCTGCGCGGTTGCTAGAGAGCTGCTTAGCCTGATATCATCACCTAAGCAGTGCTGTCAGAGGCGTGGTCAAATAAAAGCCTCTTACTGCAAGTATCGGGCACGAGCTTTCAGCTGGGTGAACCCGCCCCCTCTCACACTCCCCTACTAGCCAATCGCCGAGCGTGTGCTTATGTCGCTAGGGAAGCGGTTGCTAGGTGGAAGCCGATGCTCTTCAGGCGATTGGACGGGATGGTGGTCACGTGCCTCTCGCTCGCCTCTCTTCTCCAGTCTAGCACCGGTTTCTATTGTCTCGGGGGCGCGCTCTGTAGTGGAGGACGATCGGGTGCGCGCAGTTGGGCTTTACGTGCCAGTGTGAAGCATAGTGGCCCCAATGTCTGTGTGATGGATGTAAAGAGCAGTGTACAGTCTATTCTATACAGCGGGCAGCATGTGATTTATTAGGTGTATCAGTCACCTATAGGTGAAGGTAAGTACTGGTGCAACAAAGGCCCAGTGGCTGCACGTTTTATATTTATTGCAGGAATATAAATATTGCACAGATGATATATAAAAGAGGAATATAAATATTGCACAGGTGATATATAAAAGAGGAATATAAATATTGCACAGATGATATATAAAAGAGAAATATAAATATTGCACAGATGATATATAAAAGAGAAATATAAATATTGCACAGATGATATATAAAAGAGGAATATAAATATTGCACAGGTGATATATAAAAGAGGAATATAAATATTGCACAGGTGATATATAAAAGAGGAATATAAATATTGCACAGATGATATATAAAAGAGGAATATAAATATTGCACAGATGATATATAAAAGAGAAATATAAATATTGCACAGATGATATATAAAATGTTTATTATGTCTTCTTGTACTGGAAAGGTGTGAAGAGCTGGGTATAAGAAGGATATGCTGGCGGTGATGGAATGTGAATGAATACCATATTCGCCTATGAGCGTCAACTGACACACAATTGTACACGCATCTTAGCGCACACTTTATCGCACTTTGGTCAACATGGAGTTTGATTTTGACGTGCACAAGATCTTCTTGGACCCGGTCACTAAGCTGGATAGCAGTCTCATCCCTGCGCGCCGACCGCTCATCTCCAGGTAGGTAGAACTGGGCGGCTGCAGGGAGGTGGTGCCAGCGGAGGTGTTAAAAATTAAATTCCCCATTTCAGTGCATGTTATATTCATTCATATTTTTATAGATATTTTATGTCTGGCTTCACGCCTATGGGTTGTGGTAACATGGAGTTAAACACACATTACTGCAGAGCATGTTAACAACTGGTGCTTTATGCATGGCCAGGGTGGATTTGATTTTGAGTTAAATCACTAGTAAAAAGGCTTGATTTAAATCAACTCGATTTAAATCATAATTTTTAAAGAGCAACTGTCATCTCTGTCCCCCAGCGGCTTTTCCTCTGACCCGCTGTTGACTTTCCCACAGTCCCATTCAGGTCCCTTTTCACACTTGTGCGACTTTGGACTGCAAAGTCGCATGACAAGTCATATTCCATGATTTCCAATGAGTACCATTTATATCTGAGTGACTTCGAGTCGCAGTGACTTCAAAGTAGTCCTTGCACTACTATGGTACGACTTTAATGTGTTTTTTTTAAGGTCCATAGATCTTAAGATTACACAGGCATTGCTTCAAGTCTAGTTGAAATTGTGCAAATCTTAGGTCGCACTAGTGTGAACAGGGCTGCCATCAGGGGGGGACAGCCCATACACATGTATGGGGCCCGGGCATCCTGAAGGGCCCAGCCACCCAGCAGGGTCAGGAGATGGCAGAGGTGTGAGGCCCTGGAGAATGTTGGTGGTCAAGCCTGGGGGGCCCAGGCCTAAAGCATTGTAAGGGGCCCCAAATTTTCTGATGGCTGCCCTGAGTGTGAACGGGGCCTCACTTTAATAGGACAGCTGGCGATGCGTCAGTGACACAACAAGGTGAGGGACATGGCGGCAGCAGGTGATTGGATGCCCACATAATGGATCTGAAATGACAGGGGTTCTTTAAATTGAAGGACTTGTTCTTGCTGGTAGTTAGAATCTTTATATTTGCAAACAAAATTAAGGTTTCCTATTTGGAATAATAAGCTGTCAGGTTAGTAAAACAGCGATATCAGAACCAATTCAATCATACAGTTTTTAGTGTACATAGATTTGCAAAATAATGGGATAAAGCAGGGCTTGACAAATTTGCTTTGAATCTAGGCGCCAGCTAAAAAAGTTAGGAGCCAGGTTTTTTTTTTTTTTTTTCACCAACAAAACATTATTTTTAACAACAAAACCCCTTCTCTTATGTAGCCCCGATGTGTACCTTTTACGGATGCACAACTCAGAATACTCCCCTCTGCCAATACAAGATTCAAATACCATCAATACATTCTCTCCAGTTTCCATGGTGCCCAGCTCAATGCCATGACAATAGGGTAGATAGCGCACTGCACACCTGACCCCCTATATATTACAGTCTCCATCCTGTATAGACATATGACCCATCCTGTATACTTCAGCCCCCCTCATCCTGTACAGACATGACCCTCTATTCACCACAGCACCGCCATCCTGTAAACACTTATTCTAACCCTCCTACATACCATAGTCCCTTATCCTGTATAGATGACAACCTATATATATCACAGCACCCACATCCTGTATAGACATAATCTACCCCCCCCCCCACATACCACAGCCCCCACTTATAACCCTTCTTCAGCACATCTCCCCCATACTGTATCGACTTATGCCCCCCCCAAATATCTTGTATAGAAGTACAGCTGCAAGAAAAAGTATGTGAACCCTTTGGAATGATATGGATTTCTGCACACATTGGTCATAAAATGTGATCTGATCATCATCTAAGTCACAACAATAGACAATCACGGTCTGCTTGAACTAATAACACACAAAGAATGAAATGTTGCCATGTTTTTATTGAACACACCATGTAAACATTCACAGTGCAGGTGGAAAAAGTATGTGAACCCTTGGATTTAATAACTGGTTGAACCTCCTTTGGCAGCAATAACTTCAACCAAACGTTTCCTGTAGTTGCCGATCAGACGTGCACAACGGTCAGGAGTAATTCTTGACCATTCCTCTTTACAGAACTGTTTCAGTTCAGCAATATTCTTGGGATGTCTGGTGTGAATCGCTTTCTTGAGGTCATGCCACAGCATCTCAATCGGGTTGAGGTCAGGACTCTGACTGGGCCACTTCAGAAGGCGTATTTTCTTCTGTTTAAGCCATTCTGTTGTTGATTTACTTCTATGCTTTGGGTCATTGTCCTGTTGCAACACCCATCTTCTGTTGAGCTTCAGCTGGTAGATAGATAGCCTTAAGTTCTACTGCAAAATGTCTTGATAAACTTGGGAATTCATTTTTCCTTCAATGATAGCAATCTGTCCAGGTCCTGATGCAGCAAAGCAGCCCCAAACCATGATGCCCCCACCATCATACTTCACAGTTGGGATGAGGTTTTGATGTTGGTGTGCTGTGCCTCTTTTTCGCCACACATAGTGTTGTGTGTTTCTTCCAAACAACTCAATTTTGGTTTCATCTGTCCACAGAATATTTTGCCAGTACTGCTGTGGAACATCCAGGTGCTCTTGTGCAAACTGTAAAAGTGCAGCAATGTTTTGTTTGGACAGCAGTGGCTTCCTCTGTGGTATCCTCCCATGAAATCCATTCTTGTTTAGTGTTTTACGTATTGTAGATTCGCTAACAGGGATGTTAGCATTTGCCAGTAACTTTTGTAAGTCTTTAGCTGACACTCTAGGATTCTTCTTCACCTCATTGAGCAGTCTGAGCTGTGCTCTTGCAGTCATCGTTACAGGATGGCCACTCCTAGGGAGAGTAGCAGCAGTGCTGAACTTTCTCCATTTATAGACAATTTGTCTTACCGTGGACTGATGAACAGCAAGGCTTTTGGAGATACTTTTATAACCCTTTCCAGCTTTATGCAAGTCAACAATTCTTAATCATAGGTCTTCTGAAAGCTCTTTTGTGCAAGGCATCATTCACATCAGGCAATGCTTCTTGTGAAAATCAAACCCAGAACTGGTGTGTTTTTTATAGGGCAGGGCAATTGTAACCAACACCTCCAATCTCATCTCATTGATTGGACTCCAGTTGGCTGACATCTCACTCCAATTAGCTCTTGGAGATGTCATTAGTCTAGGGGTTCACATACTTTTTCCACCTGCACTGTGAATGTTTACATGGTGTGTTCAATAAAAACATGGCAACATTTCATTCTTTGTGTGTTATTAGTTTAAGCAGACTGTGATTGTCTATTGTTGTGACTTGGATGATGATCTGATCACATTTTCTGACCAATATGTGCAGAAATCCATATCATTCCAAAGGGTTCACATACTTTTTCTTGCAGCTGTATGTTTGAACTGGTAATATCGCCATTCATTAATCATCACTAGATCCCTTTTACACCTTAATTCCTGAATTATGCATATTTCTCCACCTTTCATAACATCCTTTATTTGTGCTTTTTGTTTTTTATCTTTTAACCATTCTTCAACTAGTGTTTCTTTCCCCGTTAAAAAATAATTTGTTCCCGGGAGCGGTGTTAATGGTGAATTATATTCCTATTTTGCTTGTCTATAAAGCGTATCCCAAATTCTAATTACAATCAACGTCAATAATCTTGTGTTTGTAGAAAAATTATGATACCATTGTGGTACCCAGATCGCCTTATCCAAAAGTGTCCTACCTAATGTGTTTTTTAATTTTTACCCAACTTTTTAAAATTGCATGATTTCAAAGCCGCATCTCAGCGTGACTTCTAGGACATCTGTGCGGCTCCATGCTATTGAAGTTGCACCTAAAATCAATTTTCAAATTGATGCGGTAACGCAAAGTCGTTGCCCGATTTGAACAGTCATCTTGCCGGCAATAGGATGCAACTTGTCAAGTTGCTCCAATGTGAACAGGGGCTAAGTGACCTTTACATACAGTAGAATTTCACCATCTCCATAGAGTTTGCATATTCTCCCTGTGTTTGCGTGGGATTCCTCCCATACTCCAAAGACATGCTGAAAGTTCACTGGCTCCTGTCTAAATCTGTGTTTGTTTGTGTAGGGATAGGGAGCTTTTATTGTAAGTTCTTTGAGGGCAGGAACTGATGGGAACATACCATATATGAATGCCTGTAATAAGTAAATAGTTGGTGCGCCCTCTATAGAACTACCTGCTTTGCCAATAACCTATCTGGATGGTTGAAAAATGGCTCGCCTATAGGAATGTAGGCCTATGCCATCTCTTTGTGCTTGGTGATTTTCAAGTTTATGAAAGGAGATCTCCATCTGGCTAGGATGCTGTGAATATCCTTCCATTCACATATTTTCCTCCATTCCTTTGCCATCTCTGTGGTGTAGCTAAAGGCCATTTACACAGCTCTGATATAGTACACCACGATAAACAGTAATGCATTACTGCATAAGGCATCATATGGCAAAGAAGTGTTTCAGCACTAAGGCTACGTTCACATGTGGGCACAGCAGATCGCGGGCAGAATCCCTGCGATTCTGCCCGCGATCCGGAAATCATTGCAAACAGCAACAGCAGCACACTGGTCTCCCCAGGGGGAGTGTGTTAGCACAAGTCTGATCATTGGAGAGCAGGTTAGAGTTCCCAGCACAGCCAAAACACTAACCACGATGTGCTCTCATGCGAAAAATATTTAACGGGGACACGAACAACATGATCTCTCCTGGACTCACTAACTGCAATAATTATTTGCCAAAAACTCTTAGGCTACGTTCACATGTGGGCGTAGCGGTTTGTGGGCAGAATCACTGCGATTCTGCCTGCGATCTGGAAATCATTGCAAATTGCGGGACGCCTGTGCAATGGCACCCCATACGCTGTGCGATGTTGCAGCGATTTCCGCCTGCCGAATCGCGGTAACATTGCGCAAACAGAATCGCGGGACGCATGGTGCCCAAAAAAGGTACAGGAGCTTCTTTTGTGCGTCATGCGTCCCGCGATTCTGTTTGCGCAATGTTACCGCAATTCGGCAGGCGGAAATCGCTGCAACATCGCACAGCGTTTGGGGTGCCATTGCAAATCACGGGCATCGCACAGGCGTCCCACAATTCGCAATGATTTCCGGATCGTAGGCAGAATCGCAGTGATTCTGCCCCCAAACCGCTACGCCCACATGTGAACGTAGCCTAAGAGTTTTTGGCAAATAATTATTGCAGTTAGTGAGTCCAGGAGAGATCATGTTGTCTGTGTCCCTGTTGAATATTTTTTGCATGAGAGCACATCATGGTCAGTGTTTTGGCTGTGCTGGGAACTCTAACCTGCTCTCCAATGATCAGACTTGTGCTGGCACACTCCTCCTGGGGAGACCAGTGTGCTGCTGTTTCTCCTTCCCCCAGTTCTCTGAGCAAATCGTGCAGCTGAGAACAGAAGGTATGTGATCACTTCTAAAAAAAGGGGGGAAAAGTTATTTACAATAGGGTTGCACCAGTATCTGTATCAGTGCTGATACTAATCATTTGCATGAGTACATGTGCTTGTGCAAATTCTCTTATACTAAAAACGGTACCTTTCCGGGCCGGTTTGCAATGCGATTTCAGGTGTGATTTCTATGCGAATTGTAGGGTATAAGATTAGAAATTGCAGCTGAACGGGACTGAAACTGCACAGGACTTTGTTTTTCAAATTGTACTGCAAACAGGCTCTAAAAACTCTCTGAAATGCGCATGAAAACGGATGTGAAATATCTCCCAAAGTAAAATATGTTTCCCATCTGTTTACATGCATGTATGGTGTGAGCAAGCCCTAAAAAAACTGTCATTTGGTATCGGCAGGGCAGCCATCAGGGGGGGACAGCCCATACACATGTAGGGGGCCCGGGCATTCCTGAGGCCCCAACCAATGTGACCGAGTTGTTGCTGCTGTAGTAACTAACAATTTCTAAAGCAGGGTGGCTGCAGAGTAAGCCGATGCAGCTGAAGGAATGTCTCTTTGCTGGATTATGCTGTCTCTTTGCTGAAAAGTTGAGGTTGTCTCTTTGCTGGATTGGGATCTGTCTTTGCTGAAAATATGAGGCCGTCTCTTTGTTGGAATGTAATGTCTCATTGCTGAATATATGAGGTTGTCTCTTTGTTGGATTGTAATGTTTCTTTGCTGAATATATGAGGTTGTCTCTTTGTTGGATTGTAATGTTTCTTTGCTGAATATACGAGGTTGTCTCTTTGCTGGATTGGGATGTCTCCTTGCTGACCATATGGGGTTTTCTCTTTGCTGGCTTGGATTCATTTTCATATATTAGGTTGGAAGAGTGTTAAAATAGAAGTGGGTGCACTGAAGGACTCAGTGGGATGGCCAGTGGGCGTATTTGGTGGGACGGCCAGAGGGTGGGCCCTGCGAAATGTTGGTGGTCAGGCCCGGAGGGGCCCAGGCCTAAAGCTGTGTAAGGGGCCCCAAAATTTCTGATGGCTGCCCTGGGTATCGGCGAGTACTTGAGAAAAATCGTATGGTATCGGTGCATCTCAAATTTATAATATTATATACATAAACGTTTTGTATTTCATTTCTATTTTAAAATGAATGGTGTTGTTGTTTTTTTTTTTTTTTTAAATGAGGGTTTACATATACATTAACTCTAATATAACAACCTGAAAGCATCACCTATGGACAGTTTTGGGTACTGTAATTTTTTTGCACAGTTATGAGATGTGACATATTTGGTATCTACTTACTCAACACAACCTCATCTTTTATATTTTATTAAGAAATTGGGTATTATATTGTGTTTGTGTACACTAAAATTAATTTAAATGTATTTTTATTTATTTATTTTTTTATATACAAACATAAAAGCTGGAACCTGATCCGCAAATACTTTATTGGTTAAAATCCAGGCAGCCCAGTGCAGCAACAAGATTTTAATGCATTTTTGACTTACAAAGCCTTACTCATATAAGCTGACTGCATCCAGGCTCAGACATCTGTAACTGCAGCTAACTGGTCTGTGTGCAGCTACATGCAAACATTGGCAGCTGCTGTCAGCCTGTCATTAGTTTAACCACTTTACCACCGGAGGATTTTGCTGTCTTCCGTCCAGGCCACTTTTTGCGATTCGGCGCTGTGCGACTTCAACTGACAATTGCGCGGTCGTGCAACGCCGTACCCAAACGAAATTTACGTCCTTTTTTTCCCACAAACAGAGCTTTCTTTTGGTGGTATTTGATCACCTGTGCGATTTTTACTTTTTGCGCTATAAACAAAAAAAGAGCAATTATTTTGAAAAAAATAACAATATTTTTAACATTTTTTTATATGAAATTCCCCCCAAAAAAGATGTAAAAACCAATTTTTTTAAAAATGTTTGGCCAATTTGTTTTCTGCTACATATGTTTGGTAAAAAAAATCGCAATAAGCGTATTTTGATTGGTTTGCGCAAAAGTTATTGCGTTTACTAACAAAGGGAAAGATTTCTGTCATTTTTGGTGTTATTTTTTTTAACGCGTAATGGCGGCGATCTGCGATTTTTTTTTTTTTTTTTTTGCGGGACTGCGACATTGCGGCGGACAGATCGGACCCTTGACTGACATTTTTGACACTTTTGGGGGTACCAGTGACATTACTGCAGTAATCAGTGCTATATATATGCACTGTTACTGTAAAAATGACACTGGCAGGGAAGGGTTTAATTTTATTGGAGAGGGAGGGGTTAATGTATGCCTGGTGCTTACTGACGTGTAGGGGGGGAGGTGACTGAGTGAGTCATGGACAGATCGGATGTCCAGCTATGCTGAACAGTCCGATCTGTCACTCCCTGTCACTATGGAGATCCGCCCGCTGTGTTTACACACAGCGGGCGGATCTCCAGACTCGATCCCCGACGATCGGGTAAGAGCAGCGGCGATCGCCGCTGCTCCTCCCCTGGCCCGACTCCCGCTGTGAATGAAAACAGCGGGAGCGAGCCTCCGGCGGCGCACAAGCGCCGCCCAGAAGGGGGAGTGTCTGACGACATAGTACTACGTCGTCAGACGATAACGAGCCACTCTGCCGCAGTAATATTACTGTGAGCAGACGTAAAGTGGTTAACAGCCCATTCACACTGATCCGACTTGGACCGCGACTTGTCAGCCTGACAAGTCGCGGTCCGTCGCGTCCCATAGTGTAGTACAGGAACGGTTCTAATAGGAGCGACACAAGTCGCTCCGACTTAGAAAAAGGGTCCTGTACTACTTCGGGGCGACCTGGAGCGACTTGCATAGACATTCATTTTATGAAGTCCGTGCAAGTCGCGCCGAAGTCGCGCTGCACGCGACTTCACAGGTCGCCCCGAAGTCGGATCCGACATAGTGTGAACGGAGTCTTAAGTGGAGGTCCAGCCCTTTTTGTGTTTAAAGTCAGCAGCTACAAAAAGTGTAGCTGCTGACTTTTATTACAGATTCACCTGTCCCAGGATCCAGTGATGTGGCTGCCCGAACCCTCGGTTCTCTCCCTCTCTTCCCTTTGGTGCCGGCATTACAGGTGTGGGCACCTGGCTGTGACAGCATGCCTGAGTCTCACTGCACCTCTTTAATGGTCAGGCAATCTTCTGTGACATGTCCCAGAAGATTGCAGGAAGGGAGCCTGATCAGAAGTCAAAACTAAGTACCCGCCCCCCCCCTCCAAAAAAAAAAATGACATGCTAAATGTTTCATAGGAAAGGGGAGGAATGCTTAAAGTGGAATTTCCCCTTTTGGGTGGAGCTCCGCTTTAAATAGGCTGAGCGGATGCTGCTGTTCACATGCCGTGGTCATTCCAGCTGCAAGAATCTGCTAATTATTGCTACTGAATTCCAGTAGCTGTGTGTAACTGGCCATGTGAATGGTCTAAAGGTCCAGACATGGGAATATGAAGCAACAAATATAATACTTGTGCCATCCTTCCTTAGATTCATTATTAGTGAAAGCATATAAAAAAGGGAGGGAAGGACACCTTATTTATCTATATTTTATATTTGTATTACTTTTATTTATTGCCCTTATTCTTTCTAATAGGCCTGTAAGAGGAATAGATAATTACAGTGCAAGTGATGACTGAATTCCTATTTATTAATTCCTTCAAATTCTTCCCAAAACCATAATATATGTATGATGGGGAGTGTTAAGTAATCTTCAGAACTAAAATGTGTGTTTTTAACATGAATGAAAAACAAATGAAAAGGACAATAAAATGAATGCTGAGTGTGCATGCACTCCAGTTTTCCTGTTTGTTTTCTATGCGCCCCTGAGCGCGTGCCCAGTCTGTACAATGGACAAAGCTCAGATTTTATCTCCAACTATTCAGTTAAGCTCCAGGATGGAAGTCTGAGAGGCGTGAATACAAGTCATTATTTAGCGTGGAGAGTTCTGGCTGAACTCTCATCTGAAGATGGAGAACATTGATTTAATAGACTGGATGAAAGCTACTTGGACGCTTTTGTCTGTTTATTGTGAATTGTATAAGAAACCTCAGTTCTGGCCTTAAGACATTTTTATAGAACCTTTTTATTTTGATTACTACCATATGCCTTTTTTTTTCAATGTTCGATTTTAAAGGAAATCTAAATGGTAAAGTAGAACTTAAGTCAGAAAGTGAAGTCCTGCTAGATCATTTTAGGCTGGCCTCTGTTGCAGGCATAGCTATGTAAAACCTTAAGGCCCCTTTCACACACACTGTCCGTTGGACGGACTCCGTTTTTCTCAGCGGGGGATCTATCCGCTGATCCCCCGCTGAGCAGGAGGATGACAGCTGTGTTTCCGCGCTGTGTGCGGAGACACAGCTGTCAGTTCCCCATGCATCTCTATGGGGAAAATCAGATGGGAACGGACCGATAGGGTTTCCATCCGTCCAGATTTGATGGATCGGGTGTCAGCGGACATGTCTCTGCTGACATCCGATGCCCCATAGGGATGTATGGGGGGACCGTTCAGATCCGCCAAAAAAAACTGACAGGCGGATCTGAACGGTCCGCCTGTGTGAAAGAGGCCTAAACCTAAATGTCTATACTGTTTAAAATCCATTAGTACACTGTTGTGTACATTAGTGGGGGTATGCCATTTACAAAGCATAGTCAAGTTCTCATTGGCATCATCACAAACATAGATATAACCAAAAAAGCAAGTCACAAGAAAAGAGGGGACTTTAGATATACCTTTTTGAGAGCTGAAAACACATCAGATATAAAAACTATATACATTTTATTAATATTCCAGTATTTACATCATCAGTCATTTGATGGTTGATTGGTCTACGTGTTTCGTTGGTACGCCCGCTTCTTCAGGACCGAATATAACATGTACTGTACATAGTTCTTGTTCAAAACATTTTATTAGTTTAAGAGCATATAACAAATCGAGTACTGTACATAGTTCTAACTACAAAATAAATTGTTTTAGCGCCCATTCAGACTGGCGCGACACGACTTGCTGGGGCGACCTGTGAAGTGCACCGTGACCTCGGCGCGACTTGCAGGGACTTCATATAATTGAAGTCAATGCAAGTCGCCTCCAGGTCGCCCCAAAGTATCACAGGACCCTTTTTCTAAGTCGGAGTGACTTGTGCCGCTCCTATTAGAACGGGTCCTGTACTATTCAATGGCAAGCAACCGACCGCGACTTGTCAGGTGACCAAGTCGCCTGACAAGTCGCGCTAGTGTGAATGGACCCTTAGCCCCCCCCGTTCACACTGGGGCGACCTGTCAGGCAACCTGGTCGACTGACAGGTCGCCGTAGGTCGCCTTCCACAGAGAAGCTGTGGACCCGTTCTAATAGGAGCGACACAAGTGGCTCCGACTTAGAAAAAGGGTCCGGAGCTTCTTTGGGGCGACCCATAGCGACCTGCATTGACTTCAATGTTATGAAGTCCGTGCCGGCCGCTCCGAGGTCGCGGTGCGCGTGAGGTCGCCCGGCGAAGTAGCGTTGCCCCAGTGTGAACGGGGCCTTACAATGAGAGATAAACACATCCAAAAAACAACTTTGTTTATAAAAGTAACCATTGTCAAATATACAAAATAATATATTTAAATATAATTTTTATCTGCTAGGATGGTTAGTTCAGATGGTAAAAAGGGAAAAAATGGCATCTAAGTAAAATCTATGGATAACAATTTAATAAACGTCAATACCTGTATTGGTAGATGATAGATCACAATATCCTCAAAAGGAAGAAAGGTCTCCAGATGGGGTTGTGCCTACCGGTCCATGAGACTTGAGACTTGCCCACATCTATATAAGCCAGGGAGATATGTGTGGAACATGAAATGTGAAAGCCAATCTGCAAAAGTCATAATCGAAGTAAAGATAAATAATAGGAAAAAGGGGATATGAGTTATAGAAGATATAATTGTTGTAGGGAAAAGAGATATGTGACCAAGTCCAAAACCAGGCAATCTTACCCAGGTGGAAAGCTGGTGAGGTTTAAATAAGGTGTTGTAACGCTCAAATTGGCTTTAAATGCAGAGGTGGGAAAACAATTAAAATTCACTCGTCCTAGGTATCAACAAGCTTTTCAGCCAAATCCAATGTGCAGTAAACATCCCCTTTTTAAAGTTGACAAATAAATTGTTCAGTATATGCCTCATCCTATATATGCAAAACAACAGCCAGCATCCCTAAGTAGGCTTACCCAAAGGCAGTATCAAATTCACACGGACTGTCACTCCAATTGATAGCAGCAGGCTTTATTTTATTTTTTCCTTTTTTCTATCTGAGCTAGCTATCCTAGCAGATATAATTATGTATAAATATATTGTTTTGTATATTTGACAATGGTTACTTTTCAAACAAAGTTGTTCTATTTATCTGTCATTGTGATGTAGCACCCTCCTATGTAGGTGCTAGTGAGAAAGTATAATTTTGAGCCCTGTCCGGCTCATAGGGCTGCAGGTAAATCTATATTGTTTTCTGCCTACCAGAGAGCAGGATTGGTTAGTAAGGTCTGCTCAATGTGCTCTGTATGCAATTCATTGTGTCTAGAGGAGTGTTTCACACTGGTCCAATAGGGAGGCATGTTGGACAGCGGGAGGAAACCTGACGAATGGATGCATAGGCTTTGATACAGTCTTGGGGATTGGCGGGGGGCAGGTTGCCTCACTGCATTCTGGGATACTGTATAAAAGCCAGGAGCACATGTGCTGCAAGGTTTTTGGCTGGAGAGCAGAGTCCCGGAGGGAGGGGGCGGCTGCCTCCTCCTCTGTAGCTGTGGCATGTGATCGCAGGAGGTCGTCCTGAGGACCAGAGGAATGGATGAGAGGAGCTTAAGGAGGTTAAGGAGAGCTGACTGAGTGGGAGACACTGGAGACCCTGGGACCACAGTATCGTAAGTACAGGGACTTGTGTCAAGGGGCCTGACCTGAAGGGGGCCACCCCACGTGTAGGATAGTCAGTGGACATGTGTCAGCAGTGAAGAGAAAGAGGATGCTAGTGAGAGTGTCCTGAAGATATTTGCTAGTCCACAAAATCATCTTAGAAAAGAGACTTAATCCAAATTCACCCATAGTAGCAGGGTGATTCAACAGCCTGGCTGTACCTGAAGATAGGAGTCCTCAACCATTGTGCATAGTTAATTTGGAGTATCCTACTATTCCCTTCTCCTATCCATAATCCCCAACCAAAATACCCCTGGACTGATTATTGAAACGAGCCAAAGAAGGAGAACTAACGAACTGTATGCTGGTAACTCAGGGGGCCAAAAAAGTGTGATTCTGACAGTCCTTACGAGGGCAGTGCTACAGTGATATCATTTCTTTTATAGTCAGAACTATGTACAGTACATTTTATGTGGTCCTCAAGAAGCGGGATCCCTGCGTAACGTGTAGATCAATCAACCATCAAATGACTGATGATGTGTAGCTAAAAATCTGTACTGTTTGAAGCTCTGTACTATATGGTATGTACATTTTATGCTCTTAATGCTTCTTTTTTTAAATATTGTAATATTAATAAAATGTATATATTTTTATATCTGATGTGTTTTCAGTTCTCAAAAGCCTATCTAAAGTCCCCTCTTTTCTTGTGACTTGCTTTCTTGGTTATACCAGTAATACACTGTCCCATCCCGCTCTGCATATGCTCAGGTGCTCTCTATATTAGGCATGTTTAGGCACTGCTGAGTTTTTGTAGAGGCCAATCTACTGACAGCATTAAAGCTGAATTAAACCCTCCTATTTTTTACAGCCAAGAAAGCTGATTCTGGTTGATCTGCAACTGCCATGGTGCTATACATGTGATCAGTTATGACCCCAGCCATTTGATGGTTTGACAGTTTGGTTGAGGACACAAGCAGATGTGACAGTTAGCAATCCTGGCATTCCAGGAACGTAACTGTTTTTTGAAAGCGTTAAATTGATGGGTTTAGTTCCTCTTTATGATTTACAGTAAACCCCCCGCTCCATCGCGGTTCAGTTTTTGCGGTCCCGGTATATTGCGGTTTTTTTTGTAATGTTATTTTACTATAAAAATAATTTATAATTAAATATTTTTGTGTTTTCCATAGCTCTTGCTATGTCTCTCAGTATCTTTTATGTGTTTAAATGAGTTTCTATTGTTTTAAAAGCGTGTTTAAAGACCTTAAAATGCTTTTACATGTACAGTGACAGTAAAAAAAAACATGCCTACAATGCATTTTAATAGGGTTTTTCTATTTCGCGGATTTTCACTTTTCGTGGCTGGGTCCGGAACGTAACCCGCGGGGGAGGGGGGTTTACTGTACTGCTGTTCATGGGCTCTTGGCTTCAGCAAAATTGCAGCCTCCAGCCAGAAGAAACAGGAGAAATGCTAGAGGCAATTTACAGCACTCTTTTGTAGCATGATTACTAATGTGGAATGTAGGATCTTTACTAAAAAAAAAAAGAAAAAAAAATTTTTTTTTTATCACATTGTTATGGGTTCCAATGATCTTCACTTGCTGTTGGGTCCTGGGCCGAGCGGCTGCCCTGCTGCTTTCCTAACACAGGTGTGCCGCTGCAGCTGAAAGAGCCAACTGAAGGACCCTATGTCTGAAACTGGCATCAGATGAGGCCTAAACATCCACCTAGTAAAGCTGACCATGGCACGGGCATTGTTCAGAGTGCTTTTCATTATCTCAATGAGTGAAAAGTGTTCTCTGATTGAATGAAGTGGAGAGTTGAAGGGGATCCCGGAGGTATAGTATATGCATAGTTACATTTGTCCAAGATGGGTCAATGGAACTGTGTGAAAAATGCCTTATAAGACTAGTACAAAGTACATGCTAACTAGAAGCAGTTCAAGGTTTCTATGAACACCTTCCTTTCCCCTCTAGGGACAGGGGATGTCATGAATGATTACCCTGATGTGGAGAAAATATATGAACTAATGTACTTTCTGTTCCAGTCCTTTTATTTGATTAACACAGCTGTCAGTTACATAGTAGTTAAGGTTGAATAAAGACAATAGTCCATCCAGTTCAACCCCTGTAGGTGTGTGTGTGCGTCAGTGATGATAATCATTTCCCATATCCCTATATATTGTGTTCTTTAAAGTGGAGTTCCACCCTATTTTTATACTTACCTCCATCTTCTCGCTCCGGGTCACCTGAAAAAGAAATGGATAATCGCATATTATTTTTTTTTTTACTTACCTCGTAGCGAAGAAAATATACTTACCTTACTTCCTTCTTCCTCCTTCCTCGGCCGCGGCCCGTCGTCACTTCCTGGCTCTGCAATGATTCCTGGGAGCTGAACGTCATCGCTCCCAGGAATCATTGCGCCTGCACCGGCCCCGACGTCAGTTCCGGGTCGCGCGCGTCATCCCCTTCTAAACAGCTTCTGGGCATGCCCAGAAGCTGTGGAGGGATGACGCGCGCGACCCGGAAGTGACGTCGGGGCCGGCGCAGAGCATCGTGGGACCAAAGAAGGCGGAAGAAGACGCCGAAGAGGACGCGCTGGCTTCAAGCTGCCCACACCTGAGATGGCAGCGCTGGACAAGACGTTTGCAAGGTAAGTATTTCGTCTTGCAGGTAAGTGCAACCCGGGACAGATCAGAGGCTAGCCATTGTGGAATGCACTAGCCCTGACTGTCCCGGGGGTATTAAAAAAAAAAAAAAAAAATCCAGGGTGGAACTCCGCTTTAAGATGCTCATTTCCTATATCCCTATATATTGTGTTCTTTAAGATGCACATCCAAGATTCTTCTAAAACTATCAATACTCCTCTCTTACACCACCGATTTGTGGAAGAGAGTTCCGCATTCTTACTGCCCTGACAGTGAAAAAACCCCTTACGCAGCTTAAAGCGGAGTTCCAGGCACAGAAAGCATTTTTCAACAAACATACCCCCGGGACAGTCAGGGCTAGTACATTCCACAATGGCTAGCCTCTGATCTGTCCCGGTTCGCACTTACCTTTTAGAAGAAATACTCACTTATAAAATTTCTTCCACAGCGTTTCCATCTCTCTTGTGGGCAGCTTAAGCCGGCGCAGTCCTCTTCGGCGTCTTCTTCCGCGTCTTCTTCTCCCAGAATGCGCCTGCACCGGCTCCTCTCGTCACTTCCGGTGCGGCGCCGAATTCCTCCACAGCTTTTGGGCATGCCCAGAAGCTGTTTAGCAGGGGAATGCGGCGTCGCCCGGAAGTGACGAGCGGGGCCGGTGCCGTCGCATTGATTCCTGGGAGCGATGACGTTCAGGAATCAGTGCAAGCCCGGAAGAGACGACCGAGTCTCGGCACAGAGGGAGGAAGTGAAGACTAGGTGAGTATATTCGATCTTCAATTACAAGGTGAGTATATAAAAAAAAAACCTAACTATCCAATTCTTTTTCAGGTGAGGGGGAACAAACGGACGGGCACAAAAAAAAAATATCGATTTTGTGCTCGGAACTCCGCTTTAAGACTAAACCGCTTCTCCTCCAATCTCATTGTGTGGCCACGTGTGCTTTTACACTCCCTGTGACTAAATAGCTTTTTTTCCTATGCTGGGATCACATTGATGTATTTGTAAATTGCTATCATGTCCCCTCTCAAGCGTCTCTTCTCCAGCAAAAGAAAATTCTGTGCTTGTAGTCGCTCCTCGTAATTGAGGTCCTTCAATCCACTTATCAGTTCCGTTGCCCTTCTTTGGTCTCTCTCTAGCTCCAGTACGTCCCTTCTGAGGACTGGTGGCCAGAACTGCACAGAATACTCCAGGTGTTGCCGAAGCAGAGTTTTATAAAGTGGCAGAATTATATTTTTATCTCTGGAGTATATCCCCTTTTTTATGCATGCTAATATTCTGCCAGCTTTGGTAGCTGCAGTTTGACATTGCATGCTATTGCTCAGTCTGTACTAGGACCCCCAGATCTTTCTCCATCCTTGATTCCCCAAAGGTTTCGCCCCCCCCCCCCCCCCCAGTGAGTAGTTTGCGTTTGTTTTAGCCCCCAAGTGCATTACTTTACATTTCTCCACATTTAAAACCCAATTTGCCATGTAGTTATCCACTCTATTTTTTTGTTCAGGTCTTTCTGTAAGATTTCTATATCCTGATGTGAAGTTATTGACCTGCTTATTTTTGTGTCCTCCGCAAAAACTGAGATTGCGCTATTTATTCCATCCTCTATATTATTTATAAATACATTTAAACAGAATTGGTCCCAGGACAGAACCTTGGGGTACCCCACTTACCACTCTAGACCAATCTGAGTAAATGTTATTTATCACTACCCTTTGGATGTGCCCCTGTAACCAGTTTTCTATCCAAGAACAAACCCTTTGGTCGATGCCTGCAGACCACAGTTTGTAGATTAAGCATTTATGGGGAACTGTATCAAATGCCTTTGCAAGATCCAGGTACACCACATCCACAGGCCTCCCCCTGTCTAGTCGTAGCTGACTTCCTCATAGAATATTAACAGATTGGTCTGGCAAGAACGTCCCTTCGTAAACCCATGCTGATTACTACTAATGATACTGTTTTCATCAGCAAATTCTTGGATATAGTCTCCAATTAAAGTGGAACTTTATGCCAAGGAAATAAAATTGGCGGACAGGCAGGACTTTTAATGCAGAAGAGACATGCTTTGTCTCTTCTGCATTAAAGCTGTTCACCGGTCTATCCCCCCTGTACAGTGAGCTACTCACGCACTGCTCACTGTACAAATTCGGCAATGCCGAATCTGACTGAACTCTTGCGCATTATAGACGTCCTTGCCTGGCTGCACTCATGACAGCTGCCGGAGACTGGGACCCCAAAGCCGGCCACCTGAAGATGCCACCAACTGGGAGGGAAGCTTGGGGATGCCGCATGGCTGGAGCTGAGGCGAGTATTGTTCTGCCCATGAGCTGGGCTAAATGACAGAAATCCATAAATTCGGCAATCCAGGCTAAACAGCTGATTCTCTACTGTACAGTCACTGTTCGGATCACTTTGTTAACCTGGTGCTTTCTATTTCTAAATTGAAGTTTGTTGAGGAGTGTGGTGTCGGCAGGCCACCCATGGCTGAGATTTAAAATTGGGCCTTGTATAGCCAGCCTAAGAGGGCAGGCGTGCATAGGTTCTAATCACAAGGCTAATACACTATCACAAGGTCCTTTATGATAGAAAAAAGTGAGTTATTTTCATCTGAAATCCAATGAGAGTTGGTTAAATGGTTAAAAGAAAAATCCTTATTCTCATGTTAAAGCGTCTTTTACGCTAAAAAAAAAAGAAAAAAATGGATCCTGTTCCCTTAAAGCATGTTGTACAGCACAGTGCTTGTGCTGTGTAATTTGGCTCTTTCTATCACCTGAAATATCTGGCTGATCCTGTCTGGTTCTGACTTCCCCCCTGTAAACTGACCACGGTTTATCATGGCTGCTGAGCACTGACACCGTGGTCGCTTTACATGCCTCCGTTATCTGCAGCTCTTCTCTGTCCTCCTCCTCCTTCCTCCCCGCTTGTCAGCTCCAATCCCTCCCCGGAGCTCCCTTCCTGCTGGTATGATAACTTAGTGTTGGTGCTACAATCCCCTCTGTTATAATAAGTGATTTGCCCCAGTGCATGTGTTTTGTTAAAAAAAAAATACGCCGCTAAATACCTTATTTATAGCGCCGCTCAGTGCTCATGTGACCGGCCGCCCCTCTCCTCCTCCTGGCTTATGACAGTGGGGGATTTCCGGGCTCCCCTACTTTGCTGTCGGATCGAGTGAGAAGAGAGGCAGCCAGCCAAGTGGCGCTATAAAATAAAGTATTTAGCGGCATATTTTTTTACAAAACACATACACTGGGGCAAATTGATCTTTCCCCATTAATAACTTGTTCTGTCTCTGGTGGAGCCATCTTGGTAGAAGCATGGCTTTGCTTCTTCATGTCAGAACTTCCAGCATGGAGAACAGTGAACTGCACACTGCACAGTAGTGTCATCTACGAATCTTTGTACTAGTGCAGATCTAAAGCTTTGTGGGTGTAGGCACAGGAGTGCTTAGGCACAGTCAAATACCAGGAATTGCACTGCCATTTTCAGAAGCTCCTTCAGCCAAAAACTCTCTTTTGCAATATGCTGTTTAGGAACAATTAACAACTCTAGATGTTCCCTATAAACCACTTAGCTTCATATTTTGTGTTCAGGTTCACCTAACTAATGTCACCTGACCATGCCTCCTGATAGCTCCCCTCTTTGTCTCCAGAAGGGCTGGTATGCCTGTCATACAAAAATTAGGGTGAGCTCGGTGAGGATAGAAATCTTCCATGGAGCTGAAGCGCAGCGTTAACACATTCCATGTAGAAGGAATTCATGGCTACAGTGCAGACACCCGCATACACCCACATGTGGCACAGCGGACTCTTGCCTCTCCAGTAAAAATCCTCTTTCACAGAGTTGCATAAGGCCATCTGCTGAGCATCTCTTGTCTCAGGAGAAGGCCCTATACAAGTCTATGAGGACAGCAATAAAGAGGATTTCTTTCTGGAGAAGCTGTAAACCTCAGACCGAGGGATTTAAGTAGCTGGCATGGGAAGTTTTAGTGTAGATTAACTCGGGGGAACTGGAAAGGGTGGTTATGGATTTTTTTTTTTTTTTAAAGGTACAGCTCTCCTTTTAGAGCGTATTTCCAATGTACTTTGTTACATGTTCTTGTTCACATAGCATAAGTAAAAAATATTAAAATTTGCTGCTTAGATTTTTACTTGTTCTTATTTTACACTTAAAGTGAATGTTCCTGTGGAATGCAAGGGGATTAATGTGCCAAAATTAACGCCGTCTGTTATTTGCTGGCAGATCTCTTTTATAAGTAATAAACATAATAACTGGGACTATATTGTGCAATATATCTACTATTACTTGTCATATGACATCACCGATGGTTGTTTGCACTGGTCACTTTTTATTTATTTAATTATTTTTTATAGCTATTCTATATTTTATATAGTTATACTAGTTTTTACACTCTATAACCCCCACCTAGCACTGGTCACTTTATAATCATTTGGGTTGCCATTTTTAACTGCACAGAGCACCAGACACTATTCTATTATATATCACATTGATTTTTTTGGATTCATCCTTTACCAGCACATTTTATATTTATAAAATGTGCTGGTAATATATATATATGTGTGATTAATATTTATTGTATCATTTATCACTCAGTCACCTTACTAGGCCATTTACTGGGCCTAGATCACACCACTTAAGCGCCTTTTTTATATATATTTGTATGCTATTTTTAGAATATATATTTATTGATTTTTATTGGTCATTTGTATGTATGCATGTGTGTGTGTGTGTGTGTGTATATGTGTGTGTGTGTGTGTGTGTGTGTGTGTGTGTGTATATATATATATATATATATATATATATATAATCACTCAGAGTTTATGGTTTACAATTTGATTGACTTGTTTATTGAGTTATATAATTTATAACGTATCAGTCAACACACATATCTATCTATCCTATCTATCTATATATATATATATATATATATATATATATATATATATATATATATATAAAATTTCCACCTATTTCCAGGCAGCCCCACATCCCTTCCCCTTTAGTTCTTAATAAACAAGATTAGACCACCATTTGTCCCAACAAAGAGTTAAAACAGGGGTAGGCAACCTTTTGAGCATAGTGTGCCAAAAAATGTTTTTAAAAAAATTAAGGTTGACAGATAAGTAAAAATGTCAACTTCATTCTCGATTGCCCAAATCTTTTTTTTTTTTTTTATAATGTAAATGCTGTAAACAGCATAAATAATAGTAAAAAATCATTATGAGCATTTAGAGATCAATGGTAAGTGGTAAAATAAATAACTGGTGCCTTTACTCGGCTGGCATATTCATTTCTGTTATACAGTTGGAAATAAATTTTAGGTTGATAACGGTCAACCTAATAGGTATGAGTTTCATGCAACTTCTGAGGGTTAACATTGAAGTCTATGGCCGTCAAGTTGCATGAAAGTCGGAACAAAGTAGTGCATGAAGTACTCTGAAGTTGCTGCAACTTTAAGTTGCGCATATTTGAATGGGTATCATTGGAAAACATGGGAAACAACATGTTGTGCAACTCTGATGTCCGAAGTTGCAAGTTGCACAAGTGTGAAATGGGCCTTATTATCGGTGTTTGTTTGGGTCATTTAATAACCATTTTCTTTTGTTTTGTTTTCAGTTATGAAGCTCAAAAACAAATAATGACAGTCATAGATGAAATTGGGAAAGCATCAGCAAAGGTAATATTATTTGGGTCATTTATAACAACAAATACTGTATTGCTCTTCTGACCTATGGTTTGACTAAGGGTCCTTTCACACGACCGCTCCGCTGCTTAAGTCCGCTGCGGGACTTTTTTTTGTTTTCACGGAGCGGATGACATTTGTGTCATCCGCTCCGTGTGCCCGCATATCATCCTATCCGTTTGCGGATGATATACGGACATAATGTAAGTATATGGCACTGCGGATGTCAGCGGATGACACCGCTGACATCCGATTTTCCTTCCTTTACGTTTTTTACACGGAAGAAAAAATGAGGTTCTGTTCCATTCGAAAAAACGGAACAGAACTGAAAGGAGGAAAATCGGATGTCAGCGGATGGTATTCCGCTGACATCCGCAGTGCCATTCACTTACATTATGTCCGCAAATCATCCGCAAACGGATGGGATGATTTGCGGACACACGGAGCGGCCGTGTGAAAGGACCCTATGGAGTTGGAAAAGGCCCATGCAAAGCAAATATATCGTTTTTTAGGCTTTTGTTTTATTACTTTTTGTAGTGATATGTTCTGCAGCACTCTGTTCTAAAGGCTGAAGGTTTTTTTACTCATGCATTCTCTGCATCAAAAGATAAGTATGGGCTTTTTGTTTTCTTTTTCAGAATCCTACTTGCCTAGGTGGATGTATTTGCATAAAATCAATCAGCGCAGTAATCCTACAAAAAACAAATGAAATGGCAATTAATACAGAGATAAAGACATATAAAAGCCTCTAGCTGGGCACCAGAGGAATATTTCACATCACCTCAGCAAGTAATAGACAATCAAAAGGCGCAGCGCAACCAGATAGGTATATTATAAAGTCCAAGAAAGAAAGGAAAAACTCCCAAATTCAGAGTCCATAAAATGTAGAAAATTCCCAATAGGTAATGTAAAAGTGGGAAACATCAACCACCTCAAGTGATAGTAACACAAGTCACTCACCTTAGGGTGTTGACCCCTGAATGAACAGGATGGTCAAATGCACTTGGCCCAATAAGGGTTGTTCCACCAGAAGCATCCGGGCTTTAATGCCTCCAGTGTAAGCAAGTCCCCCAATGATAAATGCAGAATAAAGCAGACTAATAGTGCTCTCTGTCACAATCAATCTCTTTATTGTGATAAAACCAAGTAAAACACTCACATTTAGTCAACTTGAAACATAGCCTGTAGTGATACGGATAATCCGCTCTCATGAGGGCTCAGGATAGCCCTCATGACGTCACATTCAAGTCTCCATCTCCCGTATGCGTTACGTCCCACCCGCCAGCTCTAAGACAGAACCGATCAAACATCGCCAATCGCTCATTTTTCCAGGACTCCCTGAGCTGGTGACTGTCAGTTACTGCTGTCTGCTTTGCCCCCCCCCCCCTCCCCTCACTCACTGGAGCACTAGGCTTTGAAGGGGGTGGGAACGGCCAACTCAGGTTCTTAGTGGCTTGCCGGTCTAGGCATGTGGGCAGATCCTGACTTCATTGTAGCGATCTTGCCCCAGCCTGGATTGGCTCTGTGATGTCGGCCGACAGTGAGCTTCAGCCCGCTGTCTGCTGAAAATGGTTCACAGGACTGCATTTAAGGGGATGGGAATGGCCAACTCAGGTTCTAAGTGGCTTGCCGGTCTAGGCATGTGGGCAGATCCTGACTTCATTGTCGCGATCTTGACCCAGCCTGGATTGGCTCTGTGACGTCGGCCGACAGCGAGCTTCAGCCCGCTGTCTGCTGAAAATGGTTCACAGGAGTGCATTGAAGGGGGTGGGAATAGCCAACTTAGATTCTTAGTGGCTTGCCGGTCTAGGCATGTGGGCAGATCCTGACTTCATTGTTGCGATCTTGCCCCAGCCTGGATTGGCTCTGTGACGTCGGCCGACAGCGAGCTTCAGCCCGCTGTCTGCTGAAAATGGTTCACAGGAGTGCAGAACGAACTGCACTCCTGTGATCCACAGAAGTACAGCCAAACTGTTTTTTTTTTTTCCTTACATTAAAAGGAGAAGTACAGCCAAAGCTTGAGTGCAGCTCCACCCCAGCCGCCTCTTATACTTACCTGAGACAGATTTAGATTCAGCGCTGTGCATGACTGCAGTGGCTCTGTCTGTTCTCTCCCCTCATAGGCTCAGAGTCAATCACAGCCAGTGGGATGGGCGAACACACAGGGCACATGTTAGGAGTGAGCAAGCAGCTTTCTCTGGTGGGTACTTGGCAAGGGGAGGAGCCAGGAGTGTCGGCAGGGGCCCCAAGAAGCGGAGGATTGGGGCTGCTCTGTGCAAAACCATTACACAGAGCAGGTAAGTATGATACTTTTTTTGTTTATTTTTTATTTATTTTTATTATGGGTTGACAGGCACTTTTAGCGGAGTCACAAAGGAGCACAAACATTTTTTTTTTTGTTTTGTTTTTAGTGGCCCCAACATCCAATATATGCATATGCTCCCAAGTGTATAAATAGCTTAAAGCATTTTGTTTTCCAACAGAAGACCAATGCACTGTATTATATGAACCAGTCTGTTCAACAATCATCATGGGAAAGTCAAGCCCATGTACTTCCATTGACAAAATAAATAGTTTAAAAAAGCCTGGTTACCCGGCTCTGGTGATTTTGTCCTTTACTGATTTACTTTATGTGTGTTGAACCACTGTGCTTTGAGTTTTTTCTTTTCTGCAGTACACGTTATGACCACAAAATGTCACTATCAGTTAACTAGGTAAGAAAGTGAGATTAGCCTTGGTGACTTAGATAAGAAAATATAAGGCCATGGAAAAATAATTACAGTAAATTTACTTGATCACATTATTTGCATCAAGGGTATTCTAAATAATATCTGGCTAATATGTGCTCTTTCCTGGTTCTCCTCCTACCTATCTAGGTGCTCCACCAGTATCCCCTTCAACTTATCTCTTACTTTCCTCTACCTCCTTCTGTAGGGGTCCCCCCCAAGGTTCTGTCTACAGGCCCCTTTTATTCTATATTTATATCTCCTCCCTTGGTCGGTTATTAACCTCCCACGGCTTCCAATATCACCTTTATGCTAATGACACACAAACCTATCTCTCTCTACTCCTCAGCTCACACCTTGAAAGAAGAGGTTCACTGGGGGGGGGGGGGGGGGGAATGAAAAGTCAGCAGCTACAAATCCTTTAGCTGCTGATATTTAATAAAAGGACAAATGCCTGTCCAGGAATCCAGCGCCATCCTCATCCGTGCTAGCTCTTCACTAGCCTTCGGGATACCAGCGCTGGCATCCTAACTGTGGGCAGCCGGCTATGCTGCTTTTGGCTTCAGGGGCCACTGGAAACCGTGCAGTGCTTTGCTTTTGTGAATGGTGTTGCAGTCTTCTGGGACCTGTGACATGTCCCAGAAGACTGTGGGGAGGGAGGGGGAGAAGAAGAGAACTTCCGCTCAGATCACCTAGACTCAATGTCCACCACCCCTTTTTGCCAGTCCTTTCACTGGCGTTTGCTTTCCCAACAAGTAAAATACAAAATACTAACAACATCATACCAAGCCATCCACAACTACATCACCCAAACCATCACAAAATATCACCCAAACCATCCTCTTCGCTCCTGCTCTGTAGCTCTCTTGTTGGCACCTCCCATGCTCACTTCCATGACTTCTCCGAAGCCTATTTCCTACTCTGTCCAATTTTAGACAATCCATAAAAATGTATTTCTTTAAAGAAGCCTATTTTGACAAAAATGTAAAATGACATTTTCTCCTTAAACTCCTCCCCCCACACTAACTTTTGCACCACTTGCCCATTCCTTTTAGGTTGCATTTTCACACAAGCAGGGCCCCCTTGACCCACTTGTCTGAATTGTTATGTAATGGTACTGTCTCCTTTTATATCATTAACTACTTGAGGACCACCCCATACAGATAAACTGCGGCAGAGCAGCCCTCCTGCGCGATCTGACGTACCTTTACATTGGCTCGTGCTCTGGGTCTGGGGCGCGCGCGTGTACCACCGGCGACTTGCTCCTGCTGTGATTGGGCACAGCGGGGGCCAATCAGCGGGTCTTGTGAATGAATGGACCCGCCAATCCTTTGGAGGAGAGGCAGAATGGCTAAGCAGAAACCCTGATCTCTGTTTTCCACTAGAGCATCTATTCCCCACACAGTTAGAAAGCACTCCCTAGGAGCACACTTATCCCTTTGATCGCCCCTGATAATAACCCCTTCCCTGCCAATGTCATTTATACAGTGACAGTGCATTTTTTTTTAGTACTGATCACTGTATTGGTGTCACTTTGTCCCCAAAAAGTGTCACCAAGTGTCAGATTTGTCTGCCACAATGTCGGAGTCCCGTTAAAAATCACTGATCTCTGCCATTACTAGTAAAAAAAATAAATAAATTCCATAAATCTATTCCATAGTTTATAAACGCTATAACTTTTGCACAAACCAATCAATATACACTTATTGGGATTTTATTTACCAAAAATATGTAGCAGAATACTTATTGGCCTAAATTGATGAAGAAATTCGATTTTGACATTTTTTTTATTGAATATATTTTATAGCAGCAATTAAAAAATATTGTTTTTTTTTTTTTTCAAAACTTTCGGTCTTTTTTGGTTTGAATAGCGCAAAAAATAGAAACCGCAGACATGATCAAATACTGCCAAAAAAAAGCTCTAATTATTAAAAAAGGACATACATTGTTTTTGGGTACAGCTTCGCAATTGTCAATTAAAGTAACACAGTATAGAACAAAAAGTATGTCTGGATAGTCGCACTCCAATGCAAATGTTTATTGAAAAGAGGATAAAAATATCACAGCGTACAGATCAAAGATAGCTGACGCGTTTCACACTACTAACAGTGCTTAATCATAGTGCCGTATCGCAAAAAACAGCCTGGTCTTTTAGGAGGGTAAAATCTTCTGGGGCTGAAGTGGTTAAGTGCTGCATAAACTGTTTTTGTTGCTATATAAATGATGTATGCTAATGATAATATATTTTAATTTTGTTTTGTAATAGAAGATTCACTATAATTACACACTCCATGTTTCAGGCCCAGCGGCTGCCTGCCCCAATAACCAGCGCCTCTCGTATGCAGACAAATCAGCATCAGCTGTATATTCTGAAGGACTGCACAGCTCAAACGTAAGAATTGGTACAGTAAGGAGATTACTTGAACCACATGGTTTACATATATAATATATATAATTGGGATTTTGTTTAGTAGTTGTAGATGGACTGACCTTTTTTAGAACTTCAATTTTTGTGTGCATATGTTTGATATTTGGGAAGTCATTATGGCCTACTGTTGCTTATATCAATTGTTGTTGATTATCAGGTATTCATAGCTACATACAGTGGGTGTAGAAAATAATCTTCGTTCCTCACACGGGGCACCAAAAAAATAAATACATAAATAATCGCCCCAATTTTAAAATAATCACATTTTACTGTATTGCTTTTCAGCCTGAAATGAAGACACTCAGTTTTTGTTTTTATCCAGCTGTATTTTCTAGTGCAACTTATAACATCCAAGTGAAAGATCTAACATCAACATGTCAGAAAAAATATAGAAATTGAAAAACAGAATCATTGTTGGTGATGTTGGAAAAGGGATCATCCCCTTATAATAATAGGAGGAATTCCTTTATACAGTTCCTTGGACTGTGTTATCCTTTGCTGCACTAATCCTGGAAGCTCTATGGATCCTGTTCTGTTCAACTATTTATGTTTGTGAAGTGAAGCATTTACCAGGGACTGTGTCCAATCCCCATTACTGGGGCCCAATCTAATTACACCTGGTCCATACCCTCACAAGCCCAGGAAAGCCCCTTGTTCTTGTTTTTAACCAAGTTTTTTTTTTTTTATATATATGAGTTTGGGTCTTTTGTCTTGGGAGTCAATGTGCATCCATGTATTTGAAATAAAGTTATTTTTCTCAGAATACCCTCATGTCCCTAGTTTACCTTTTTTGAGGAGAATTTCTTTTTTCTCCCCCCCTGTTTTTGGATCACCCCCTTATGTCTGTATTTTGTTGAACAACCTTTTTGTTTATCCACTTCAATACCGGGCACTTTCACCCCCTTCCTGCCAGGCCAATTTTCAGCTTTTAGCGCTGTTGTTTTTTGCATGACAATTGCGCAGTCATGCAACACTGTACCTAAACCAAATTTATGTCTTTTTTACCACAAATAGAGCTTTGAAATAAAATTTTTTTTTTATTTGTTTGTTATACAATTTTGTAAATAGATAAGTTTTTTTCCTGCGCTGATGAGGAGGCACTGATGGGGTGGCACTAATATGCAGCACTGATGGGCACTGATAGGCAGCACTGATATGCAGCAATGATGGGCACTGATATGTGTCACTGATATGTGTCACTGATATGTGTCACTGATATGTGCCACTGATATGTGGCACTGATATGTGGCACTGATAGGCAGCACTGATAGGCAGCAATGATGGGCACTGATAGGCAGCACTGATATGCAGCATTGGTGGGCACTGATAGGCGGCACTGGTGGGCAATAATGGGTACTGGTGGGCGGCACTGATGGCACTGTTGGGCGGCACTGATGGGCACTTATAGGCAGCACTGGTGGGCAATAATGGGCACTGTTGGGCGGCACTGATAGATGGCAATGATGTACACTGGTGGGCAGCACTGATGGGGAGGGCACTGGCAGGCTCCCTAAACCCTGATTGCCATCCCTGGTGGCCATGGTGGGCATCCTTGGGGTCATGGGTGGGCATCCTTGGGGTCATGGGTGGGCATCCCTGGTGGTTCTAGTGGCACCCCCCCCCCTCCAAGGGTCTGCACTGGTAATCAATGCTCTGAATACCAGAACAGACCCCCCCCCCCGTCAGGAGAGCCACAGATCGGCTCTCCTCTACTCGTGCCTGTCAGGCACGAACTGAGGAAAGCTGATCAACGGCACTTCCTATGTACTATGGGACCAGCTGTGATTGGACACAGCTGGTCACATGGTAAAGAGCCTACATCAGTAGGCTCTTTAACGAGATCGGAGATGCGGCGTGTCACCGATCGCCGCAGAGCGCATTATCCTACTGCCGTCATATGGCGTCTGGATGATGTAAACACCTCCCGCCATCATTTGCCTATGGGGCGGGCGGGAAGTGGTTAATTACAGCTATTAGTCTGTTGAGATATGTCTCTACTAACTTTGCACATCAAGACTTTGCAATATTTTCCCACTCTTTGCAGAACTGCTCAAGTTCAGTTAAATTTAAAGGTGACTGTCTGTGGACTGCAGT
The DNA here is from genome assembly GCF_965119305.1 of Pelophylax lessonae. NCBI lineage: Eukaryota > Metazoa > Chordata > Amphibia > Anura > Ranidae > Pelophylax > Pelophylax lessonae. Next base: position 92,487,009 of record NC_138774.1, read on the forward strand.
CTTCAAGTCATTCCACAGATTTTCAATGGAGTTTAAGTCTGGGCTCTGGCTAGGCCATACAAGGACATTCACCTATTTCTCCTTTGACCACTGTGTGGTAATTTTTGCTGTGTGCTTTGGGTCATTGTCATGTTGGAAGGTGAAACTTCTTCCCATTGACAACTTTCGTATGTAAAATTAGCAGGCTGGTTTTACCCAAGTTTATCGATCAACTTGGGTACATTTAGTCTGCCCATACATGGTTAGAATCTTGGCTGATTCCTGCTGAACCAGCCACAATTCAAACCATCTATGACTGGCCTTATACACTGCAGTTACTAAAAAATAAAGCCTCATGCTCACTGAGCTTAGCAGCAGGAAAAACGTGTAAAAAGCTGCATTTTGCATAGTCGCTAATGCACGTTAGCGCGCTTTCCCGAGTCTGACGTACATTCTGTTGGCTAGAATTCTGGCCACTAGAATGCATTAACACAAGAAAGCTTTTGAGCTTTTTTTTAATGCTCCAAAGCTTCTCTCTTAAACACATAAGTGATGTTGTTTTTTTTTTTTTTCTGTCTATAAACTCCCCTGCCACTAAACTACCAAAAACGCCTATAGTGTGCATGGGTAAATAGGGGTTGACTTAGGGCTCTTTCACACGGGCGTTCCGTATGTCCGTTTTTCATCCCATCCGTTTGCGGATGAAAAACGGACATAATGTATCTCTATGTAAATACGGATGTCATCGGATGATCATCCTCTGACATCCGTTTTTTGTCAGTTCAGTTCAGTTCAGTTCAGTTCAGTTTTTTTGAACGGAGGAGAACCCTATTTTTTCTTCCTTTCAAAAAACGGAACGGAAGCAAAAACGGATGTCAGTGGTGTCATCCGCAGACATCCGTATTTACATAGACATGCATTATGTCAGTTTTTCATCCGCAAACGGATGGGATGAAAAACGGACCTACGGACCGGATGACACAAGTGTCATCCGTGTCCGTTACAAAAAAAAAAAAAGGACCTGATCGGACAAAATAAAAGGAACGCCCGTGTGAAAGAGCCCTTACCGTACTAAAACGAAAGAGTGCAACATCTGGAGCAGCTCTGCATAGAAACCAGTCAGCTTTCAGGTTTTTTGTCAAAGGTAATTGACCGAGCTGAAGTTAGAAGCTGATTGGCTATCATGCAGAGCTGTACCAGGTTTTGCACTCTCCAGTTTTAGTAAATCAACCCCATAGGCTAACATGGAGGGGAGTTTACAGACCAAGAGAAAAAATCTCAAACCGCTGAAGTAGCAGCGTTTTTGAGCTGCAGTGTTCCTGAGGACTAACTGTCAATCAGCCAGAAATCCAGTGTGCTCCTACCTTCCTGTTTGGGCTGATAACACTGCTTCTGATTTTAGTTCAGAAGAAACTCTAAGAACGTTCACCCATATTTCTAATCATTAGTGAAGTCAAATTAACATTTATTTTCGACCGGAGTCATGAGAAAATTCGAAAGGGCAACATGGAAATTTTTTCTTGAATGTACAAATTTTTAATAGTCTATATGATTTTGGTTCAGAATAGTGCATTCATTCAAAAATCAAATGTAAAAAGCAAATTAAATCTTGAGTTACTTTTGAACAACATTTGAATGTTCTGAGAGATTTTGTTTAACCACTTGCTGACCGCCCGCCGCAGATATACTGGTACGTCGGTTCGCAGGATCACTCCTGGGGGCACGCGTGCGCCGCCTGAGGCGCGCACCCACCCTCATTAGGCAGCGGGGAAGCCGATCCACGAGGCCTACGGCTGCAATTGCTGCCGGGCACCTGTAATCGCTCCCTGTGGAGAGAGAACGACTGTCTGCTGTTGTAAACACACCTCTCTTGCTCTCTAGAATGATGAACACAGAGAGTCTGTGATCCTCCTATTTAGGATCACAGGTCTCTGTGTTGTTTCCACAAGCCCCTGCCCCTCACAGTGAGAAAACACCCTCTAGGCTCACACTTAACCCTTTGATCAACCCTGAGTTAACCCCTTCCCTGCCAGTGTCATTATTACAGTAACAGTGCATATTTTTAGTACTGATTACTGTAGTAATGTCACTGGCCCCCCAAAAAATGTCAGGGGTCCAATCTGTCCGCCGCAATGTCGCAGTCCCGCTAAAAATCGCAGATCGCCGCTATTACTAGTAAAAAAAAATAAATAAATAACAATGTTAAATCTTTCCTCTAGTTTGTAGACACGATAACTGTTGCGCAAACCAATCCGAGTACGCTTAACGGGATTTTATTTACCAAAAATATGTAGCAGAATACAAATTGACCTAAAATGATGACATTTTATTTTTTTTTTTATTTGGGAATGCCGTTTAGCAGATTGTGAACAATGTTTTTTTTTTGTTTGTTTGTTTGTTTTTAAGAACTGTCGCTCTTCTTTTTGTTTATAGCGCAAAAAATGAAAATTGTACAGGTGATCAAATACCACCAAAATAAAGCTGTATTTGTGAGGAAAAAAGACATCAATTTTATTTGGGTACAGCGTCGCACGACCGCGCAATTGTCCATTAAATTAACGCAGTGCTGAATCGCAAAAAAAATGGCCTGGTCATTAAGGGGGTAAAACCTTCCGGTCCAGAAGTTGGTAAAACTCTACTAGTGTATACTTGGCTTGAGTCACTCATGTACACACATGCTCGAAGATTACCTATGTATATAGGTTTGTGGTTTAAAGAATTGTGATTCTCTAAATTAATATAAAAGTAGTTTTCTGGAAACAGATTAAAATGAAACTGAACTAAAGAAATTGTCCCCAAAGAAAGCAAAAGGCAAAAAAAATAGTCTTGAGTATTGCCTGTGGGCTTCCTACAGCTAATCCTTAATTACTTGCTATGCTTGTTCTGCTTTGTGTCTGTTTTTGGAGGCAGCCATTTTGGTAGAGACAGGACTTTGCCTCCTCATGTCAAAGCTGCACTCCTGGTTACTGCTGATCTTCTGATTGGTGTGGTAATATTCAAAGAGTAGTAGAAGAGGTTTAGAAACCCCAGATTTACAAACTGAATTAAAGCGGAGTTCCGGCCACAGAATAGTTTTTTTTTTTTTTTTTAATACCTCCCAAACAGTGACCCACCGACCTTTATATATCAGCTAATCCTGGTTTATACCGTTAAATAACAGTTAGGCAATCCTAAAATCTTACTTTATATAATTTTTGCAGAGCGCCGCCATCTTTGTCCGGGTTACACGAGTCCTTAGTGGGGAAATGTCTGCCCTGCTTCTGGTGGGAGGAGGCCGGTGAATCTAGCGTGAAATCTCGCGCATGCCCAGTACTATACGATCGACACAGTACTGGGTTTCCATAGGGACGGCAGCTCCGCCTAACATCGCGTCATTTCCTGTTTGAAAATAACGCGATGAGAGGAGCGGCCGGCCGCCTACGTCATTGCCCATTGCATCCTGGGAGCGACGAGTAAGAGCTCCCAGGAGGCATTGCGGGACAGGAAGTGACGGCGCGGGCCGAGGCCGAGCAAGGAGGAAGTGGAAGTAAAGGTGAGTATATTATCTTCTGAAATAAGGTAAGTACAAAAAAAACAAAAAACGGGAATATCCAATTCTTTTACAGGGAGACAATAAGGAAGTGGATACCATAAAATCTAAAGTAAAGATTTTGTGGCCGGAACTCCGCTTTAAGCCGAAGCAGGGAGATTCTTGCACTGCAGCTGCAAGCTTCCTCTCCAGCAAACATCACAGTAGTGACATCACTTATGTAAGACCAGCAGTGCCTTAGATGATCTCACGCTGCAGATAGATAGCTATGAGGCTGAAGGCACAGTGCAGATACTGCTATTTTTTTATAGGAGTAATTCAGTACAAAAGATAAACATTTATTGATTTTCTCTATGAAATTGCAATCCTATTTATTTTTTAAGTTCAGGTTCAAAAAGCAAGTAGTCTAATAAGCAAGTATCCCCCTTTTAATATCAACTGAAAGTCACTATTTTTATATGGATTTTATATTTTTTTTGTGAAATAATTGTCTTCTGGATTTGTCTGTGAAATTGAATACAAGAACTTTTGATCCATAGATGGTACCAACCATCACATTGCTTATAGACCTCTGGGTGTTGGGAATGCCAAGTCGTTCCCTAGTGGTCAGATTCAGTAATTTTATTTTTTTTATCTTGTGTTGCAGAGCTGGTCGTGGAGTGGTGATTGGTTTTCTTAAGGTCGGATATAAGAAGCTATTTGTGCTGGTAAGATATGTTAATAAATATTGCATATTGGGAACATTTCGTTTGAATGGACTAGCTAACACAAGGCACCTTAATGCATTAAAATCTGTGCATTGCAGTGCTTTAAAGCATGAGCCCTTATAGCCCAACTCCTGGCTTTCGGTAATTTTTAAATGCTTGTTTGGCTGGAAAAAGGGGAGGGGAAAAAGAAGTACAAATGCTTATCTTATTCCTTGCTCCCCTTGGCAGCCAGTGCTCTGCTGGGTGAGGACGGGCCTTTCTCTCCTCTTCCTCATGTACAATGCAGGACTGCGGGGAAATTTAAAAGCAGCTCAGAGTGGGACTTTAAGCTAACCTTGCAGGGCAAAGCAGAAGGTTTTCTTTAAAGTGGTGGTAAACCCTTACATATGAAATGACTGGCATCGGGTGATACACAAAATGAAACAAATCCTCCTACCTAAGTTGTACCTGTTTATCTACGGCAGTCTTTCCTCTACATCCATTTAAAGTGCTGAATTTGCACAGGATCTCTCAGGTCTTAAAAGCAGGGGGCGGAGAGCTGAAGTTACATCAGTGAGGAGAGCTCTAAGAGCTGATTGGAGGGAATGGACACACCCTCCTTCACACAGGAACAAAGGTGAGGCTGTGCATCAGCTGTAGCTCCCTCCTCTGTCACCATTTTTCTCTTGGGTGTCAGAAGGGACTCATGCTTTTAGCAGGGGAACTAGGCAGCAGACAGAAATTGCACTTGGTGCTCTGGAATGAAACAAGTACACTATAGAGGGATATGTTTTGTTCATATTTTATGTCTGAGGTTTACAACCACTTTAATGCTCCCCTCTCCAGCAGCACATACGCTCCTTTACTGTGAACTCCCACTGCTCAGTTTTAACCAAGACCGAATAAAATAACTGGAAGAAGTTTGTGACTCCCTTCCCTTACTCCCATATAACAGCGCTAGTACTTGGTGGTTTGCCAGCACTGTCACATGATGAAAGACAAAGATTGTAAGCTCCAGTTACAGTACCCCAAGCTTACACACGGCATCCTTTCATCTCTTCTGAAATTAGAGTACAGAGGCTGGCTTTGGACATTGGTCTATCCCTAGTACTGTGCATTTGTTACTGAATCTTTACAGTACCTAATTGTTCTTCTGGCTGACCCTTCCAATATTTTTTTTTTTTATCAAAATGCTTAAAAGTGGTTTTGCATTTACAACATTGTTAATGTGTTCTAGCTTTCTTTTTCTTCATTTTTAGGACCACAAAGGCTCCCATATTGAAGCCGAACCACTATGCATTCTTGATTTCTATATTCATGAATCTCTCCAGCGCCACGGCTTTGGGAAAGAGGTTTTTAACTTCATGCTCCGAGTAAGGGCTCATACTTTGTGTTTCATGAGCTTGTGTTTTATATTTTATGTAATCTGCGTTGATGATTTTTATCACTGCTGGGTGTGTTTAAGAAGACTCCTGCCAATATTTCTGCATCGTGAATTTGTGTTCACATTGTCTGTTTGTGTCCCTTTTCCCAGATGTTTTTTTTAATAAATGTTTCCTTGTTCCAGACAGAGCAAGTGGAACCTCAACATTTGGCCATTGATCGCCCTTCTGAGAAGTTTACCTCATTCCTGAGGAAACATTACAATCTTCGCTCCACTATCCCACAGGTAGGTAGATGATGTAAATGGTTTCTTTATAGACAAGGCAGGGTAATTAGGTCTATTAATTTTCAGCTTCTGAAAATCAACATGACTTTGAAACAGTCTTTTCACCAAAAATGTTGGCATGTAAATTTTTAAAATGAACAGCTTTCTGTTTGTGTCTTGACTCTTCAGCTTGACTAAGGGGGTCAGAGTTCCAGTCATGATTGGCTCTCTTTACAGAGGTGGAAAAGGCTAATGGTTTTTTACCTTAATGCATTCTTTGCATTAAGGTAAAAAACCTTTTATGTTTATCTCTGCCCCCCCCCCCCCCCCCCGCTCACTCCTAAATACTTACCAGAGCCTGATCCAGATCCAGTGCTGTGCCCAGGAGCACCAGCGCTACTCTTTCACAACACCTCTCAGCCATTGGCTCCTGCTGCTGTCAATCAAATCCCTATTGATATCCATTGTTGCAGATGTCCCAATAGGACATCTGTGTGGGTCCCCGAACATAGACAGTGTGAGTTTGGGGAGACACACCTGCACCCACATGGATGTCATATTGATGACACAGCGTCTTTCTCTGTGCAGCTGCTATGTCCTAATAGACATCAATGGGACTGCCTGTATGGGGATGCATGGAACACCTGTGCATCCTTGTATGGGTAAGCACGGCCCTGCACAGATGTACAGTATAGTACGCCCTGTGTGATCAAGGCCTTACAAATAAAAATGTTTCCTTTTTTTAAAAAAAAAAAGAGGAATGTCTTTTGCATATGTTAGGTTGATACATTACCAATAAAAGGATTACTGGAATGTACTGTGAAACAAATGACAGTTAAACACATACTAACTTTCTTTTTTTTTTTCTCTCAGGTTAATAATTTTGTTATTTTTGAAGGCTTCTTCAGAGATAGAAAAGGTAAATATATCTACCCCTAGAGCCAGCGCCTAAAGGTATTATTTACCTTCTAATTTTAGTTATTTGCAGTATCATACAGCAGAATAAAACTGCTGCAGCACTGTACATAGTGGTTGAGATCAGCATTTATATGATAAGCCTGTGTCAGAGCGCTGGGGTATGAATTGTACAGATTTTTTAAAACTGTGAGAAAATGCTACTCCGGGTTCCTTTCAGTGGCAGCCACATATCTGAATCTGCTTTGTTTTAAAGGGAAGGGTCAGAGCTCAGATTTGTCTAAATCTTCCCTGTTTGAATCTTCGCCACTGTTGTGATCCAAGCATACCTGCCACAAAGCAGCTCTTGACCAATTACCTTATTTTTGTATATTGCAAATAAACAATATGGTCTTATCAAAGATCTACCCCCAGCCTGCTGATTGGACAATGAAAGCGCAGAAGCACACTGATGAAGCCACCCCTGTGCTGTTTTCTCCTGTAAAGTCAGCCATAAATGGATGGAAATGTGTCCGGTTCAGCAGGGATTGACTGAATTTCGATCCATGTATGGGCACCCTGGTTTGACAGAAGTCTATTTACCAATCAACTTCTGTACATTAAGCCTGGCAGATAAATTCCAATCGATCAGTGCTGCTGGCTATAGCCGGAAGGTGCAATTCATTGCTTTTAGAATACAATGACATGGTGGGAGTGACTCCCCCATCCACATCAAATGTGGTGTTGGGAGAATTGGGTCAGTTTTTGGCCTCTTGCACACGATACTCCTGTTTGAGCATCTCGCAGCTTGAAAAAGCTCAGTACAGCTTATTTTTTTTTCCTGAGCTAAAATACAGCCCATTAATTGTAATGTGCCTGGGCACACAGGCGCGTAAACAAGCGCTGTGCATTCTTCAGTAAGAACAAAATAGAAAAATCTGCATTTTTGGTCAGTAATTTAAGCCTCAATGCACGCAAATACGCACGAATACTCGCAAATACATGCAAAAAAAAAGGTCTGGAAAAAGTAGATGCTCAAACAGGAGTATTGTGTGCAAGAGGCCGAAAGGAGATGCTCAAACAGGAGTATCGTGTGCAAGAGGCCTTAGTCATTCATCCGGCTGGTTGAATGAAGAAAACGAACCCATCTATGGCCAGCTTAAGCCTATAAGGTAATTGGACAGCACTATGGATAGCAATAGAGCCTGATAGGTGCAGAGTGCAGATGTGCTTTCTGCTTGCCTGAAGACCGTTAATACAGAAGGCTTACATAAAGACATTCCCTTACTTATGCTAGTTGTACTTAAAGCGGAACTTCACCCTAAACGGAAAGTTCTTCTTTATGCCCCTCCCCCCCAAATCTTCTATATTTGGCACTTTTTTGGGGGAAGGGGGAGCAGGCTATAGCCAGCAGCGCATACTCAGACTGGTCTGAGGTGGTAAGCGGGGTCCCCCAAGGCTCAGTCCTGGGACCAACCTTGTTCAATTTATTCATAAACAACATTGAGGTCGGGATCAGTAGTTCGATATCAGTTTTTGCAGATGACACAAAATTGGGCAGGGCAATAACTTCACAACATGAAGCAGATATCCTGCAGAATGACCTGGACAAAATAACAGAGTGGGCAACGACATGGCAAATGAGGTTTAACGTGGAGAAGTGTAAGGTTTTGCACTTGGGGACTAAAAACATAAAATCACAATACACGTTAGGAGGGGAGCCCTTGGGGGAATCAAAAATGGAGAAGGATCTGGGAGTATTGGTTGATGATAGATTAGGAAACAGCATGCAATGTCAAGCGGCAGCTTCCAAAGCCAACAGAATATTAGCATGCATAAAGAAAGGGATGCATTCCAGAGATAAGACTATAATCCTTCCACTTTATAAAACTCTGGTCCGACCGCATCTGGAGTATTCCGTCCAGTTCTGGTCGCCAGTCCTCAGGAGGGATGTGTTGGAGCTGGAGAGAGTCCAGAGAAGGGCAACTAAACTAATTAGGGGATTGGAGGACCTTGACTATGAAGAGCGTCTACAATCGCTCGATTTATTCTCCCTGGAGAAGAGACGTCTGAGGGGGGACATGATAGCAATTTATAAATATCTTAATGGGGATCCCAGCTTAGAAAAAAAGCTGTTCATTCGAAGGGATTGCATGAGGACTCGAGGGCATACAATGCGATTAGAGGAGAAGCGTTTTAACCTCAGGCAACGCGGGGGGTTCTTTACTGTTAGGGCAACAAGATTGTGGAATTCTCTACCACAAGAGGTGGTTTCTGCGGGTAGTATGGTGGCTTTCAAAAGACTCTTAGACTTACATCTCAAAGATCAGAACATTCAGGGGTATGGGAGATGATTACAGCCACACATGCCTACACAGGTTGAACTGGATGGACTATTGTCTTTATTCAACCTCACCTACTATGTAACTATGTAACTATGTAACTATGTAACTATGTATTCTGACATTGGAGAAATCTCCTCGCTTTTAGAATAGAATGACACAGTGGGGGTGTTTCCCCTATCCACATCAAATGTGTGGATGGGAGAATTGAGTCAGTTTTTGTCATTCATCCTGCTGGTTGAATGAAAAAAGGAACCCATCTATGGGAAGCTTAAGCATATATGCTAGTCACAGCACTATGAATAGCAATAGAGCCTGATGGGCGCAAAGTGCTGATGCTTTCTTTGCTAGCCTAAAGACAGTTTCTGCAGAAGGCTTACCTAAAAACATTCAGTCACTTCTGGCTAGTTGTACTTAAAGTGGAACTTCGCCCCTAAAGGGGAAGTTTATCTTTATGCCCTCCTTTACACTCCTCTTCTATATATTTGGCACTTTTGGACTGGTTTTGACAGGTACCCACTCCTACTTCTGGTCTAATTGCTTTGGCGATCCACCAGAAATTCTCCTCCAACACATTATTTGTAGCTGCTGACTTTTATTTTTTTCAAAAAGGCTGAGAACTGCTTTAAAATATGTTTATTTTTTATTTTTTCAATACTTGCGTAACTAAAATAAATTGTGTTTGGATTTGACATTTATACTTAAAATATCTAGGCCCCATGCATACAGACGTGTACATGCTGAAAAGCCTTCTAGTGTAAAACATCTCCGGCGTTTTCCCACGCCTGGGGAGCTGCAGGTGCTGTGTACAGCTGCCAATACAAGTGAATGGCCATACTCATGTAAACCATGATCGCTTCAGCATTGGAGTTTACAGTGCATGCACATTCTACTTATTTCCCCGAATGCGGAAGTGGCTCATTTGGCAAAAAATGCTGTATGCACATGTGTGGGTAAACTCCAGTGCGGAAGCAATCAGCTTTTACATGTGTTCAGCCACTAAGTTGTACTGGTAGCTGTACGCAGCATGCGCAGCTGACCGAGCACAGGAAAGCACCAAGGATTTTATGCTTGATTTTCAGCATGTAAACGTCTGTGCGCATAAGACCTTTTCTAAATGTCATAAAACTTTCTTTTACATAGAGCAGCCTGTAAGTTAAGTTTATTTGCTTTTTAATACAATGGATCAAAATGGGATGTATGTTGTCAGCAGTTAAATGGTCCTACATCTTCCAGACACCTGTGCCTTGAAAACTAACAGTGATTACCTCTACAGTTCCCTGTTACCAATAACAGTCAGTAAAGACCTTTCTCAATTCGTATTAGCAATATTTAATACAGTGGCTCCTTTTAGAAGTGTGAGACATTTTAATAAAGAACTCATGTTGAATTAATGGGTCGCTTCTGGCCTAAATGACCCATTTTCTTTGACTCTTCGATCTATGCAGCTGATGTTACTTTACACACAAAGATGGAAGATCATCCTTCTAACAAGACAGTAAGACAATATGTCGACCCCTTATACCCAATTTGTTTGTATTCACCTGAACTCTTATTCCTTCAGCTGTTCCTCCTTCTTTACCAAGTACCATGTTTCCATTACCCTTTAGAACTTTCCAGTATGATTAAAAAGTATTGACCTTTACCTCCAGTTACATTGTATTTTGTAAGGGTATTATTTTGGTGTTTGGTACCAGGCTGATCATTCAAATTCCTTTATTTTTTTAGGGTCTATCACGAACCTGGATGCAAACAGTTTGTGTCCAGGGCCACTCACATTTCCCTGTACCTGTGTAACTGTTCAGATGTGCGGTTACAAGCATACAGCCATGGCATCTTGTTAATAATATTTAAATAGCTGTTTGTCCATAGTCTAGGCACAAGGGCACTTTAAGTCAGGGAAGCCAGTTTAAATGTCTGATGTGCAAAAAATGGGTGCGCTAGATGTGAGCAATGTGTGTTAAACCAAAAGGAAAAACACAATGAACAAAATACCTAATAAATATAAATATAAATATACACAGATATTATAAATGGTGCACAATGTGAACAAAAACGTGCTATGGAAATATGTGTAGTCCAAAACAAGTCCAAAATGAAAAAAGGCTGAAATCTTCTTGATGGTTAATGAAGGTGAAGAAGAGGACGTGCAAACACCAAATCCCTCTTGGCACCCACGTGTAAAGAAAAGAGAGGTAATACCCTTACCAACTCAACATAATAAAACACTTTAGAAGATGACACCAGCCAGTGTAATAGATATGAAGTCCCAACCTTTCACTCTTCCACCCGATTTGTGGTATATCAAAACTCTTACCAAAGGCAAGTATTTCTCAGGTCAGATGGTGAGTGATAATGTTCTCCAAATCATCAGGCAAACTATCCAGACTAGCAGGCAGTGAATTTTCTTGTAAATCTTATTCTGTTGCTGTATGGAGGTTGGTCTCTCTCCTGTAGCCCTCACACTCAGTGACAGATAGTGCCCAAAAAAGAATGGAACAGGCAATAGTGCATTACCTCTTAAACGACTTTATTAAGAAAAGGTAGAACACTTACAGTTAAGTTGAATAAATAGGCGAATGCAAATTCAATCGTGGCCGCTCTGCAGCGCCGACCACGGGTGGTGATGGCGCAGGCTTCTCCCCCCCGACGCGTTTCCCTTGATGAGTCATTGATTGGGAATGGAGATAAGTGCTCTACCTTTTCTTAATAAAGTTGTTTTGTGCACTATTTATAATATCTGTGTATATTTATATTTATTAGGTATTTTTTTCATTGTGCTTTTCGTTTTGGTTTAACACACATTGCTCACATCTAGCGCACCCATTTTTTGCACATCACACATTTACTTCAAGGTTAAAGTTTCGGTTGCTGCTGGAGATTCATTTTTTGTTTGCGTACCTCATTCTTTAACAGTTTAAATGTCTGCCTGGCTACTCTTCATTGATACTTGAGTACCTGAGAGCATAATTCCATTCTGGGACCATAGGAGATTTTCACTAAAACTACCCTTTGATTATGCATCTCTTCATCAAATGTTTAGTATAAATTGCTCAGAGTTGTGGCAGTTTATTACTTTACACAATGCGTTTACCTAGAGAAAATAAAAATGAGTATGAGCATTGTACATCCAAGAATTTATTTTATCCATCATAATTTAATCAAAGAGGCTGCCAAATATCCAAATGCTCTGTGAACCTTCCGCCTTCTTCTGATCCAGGGTAGTCCTACACAGAATCCTTTTACTTTCCTGAGAACTGGTTCCCGTACCCCTTCTTTAGGACCCCATAGCATGTTGGGGGATATAGAGGTTTGTCCATAAAAATAGTATTTTTAGAATAATGACTAACCTAGTATTTGTTCCAGGGATTGGATAAAAATCCAAACTGGCTGTTTTTCAGTGGATGAACCTGATTAAAGTCTAACCGAATTGCATCATTCCTCTTCTTTTTATTTTTTGTACAGCTCCAGTGAGAAAGTTGCCCCCCAAGCGATCAGAGGGAGAGATCAAACCATATTCGCTGTCTGACAGAGAATGTAAGAAAAAGTGACTGCTAAAGAAAAAGAAGAGCTCTATTATTTACTGTAGCTGAAAAAATACACATACTTTAAAATGGAGAGCTGAATATATCCCAGAAAAACTGGTAACCAGAGCAGTAGCTTTTAGAACTAGGACATGGGTGCTGGTAGTTTTTAGTGCAGAGCTCCTGATGCATAGAACAATGTCCTAAGGCCCCCCACACTCTCTCTGTAACTCTAACACTGATTTTATTTCCGTAACCCTTCTGATCCTCCCATGTATTTACCTTAAAGCAGTATGAAAACCCAAAACCAATATATAATATATTGCAGCTATTCTGGCCGGTAACACCTCCTGTATTAGAGTGCCCCCACGGTGGATGGATGAGCATAGGGGCACTTTGGACTGCAGCATTGCAGTCTGGGCAAGGGTAGTTTTAGAAGTCCCAGCAGATTTACACTAACAAATTGAAGCCCAATTCCAGCTAACACTTTTTTTTATAAGCAGCTGCAGCAACAATTTTTCCTTTTGGGATAAAGGTTTTGAATAAATAAAAGATGATCATTGTAAGCACCCCTGTCAATGGTAAATGGTTTGTCTCATCCCTGTAACATGTTAAATCTGCAAGCGTGTACAATTGAAAAACTTACTGGCGGAATCACCAGGTGAATATAAGAGAATCTGCAGGACAGATTGTTCTGTGAAAAACAACAAATTAACCGGCTAGATCATCACGTGAAAATAAAGGAAATACCTAAAAAAGGAAACTATTGCATCCATCCCATCTAAGAATTAGTAAGCTGCAATATAATAAATGTTTGCTTTTGGGTTTAATACTACTAGCTAAAGCCATTTTTTTTTTCAGTTTGGGATAGGCTGTGGAAGTGTTTTAAAACTTTATGAAGATTTTATTGTTTTTCTGTGTCTTTTCTGGGTAGATTTACCTTAGCAATTTGTTATGATGACATTGTAAAAAATCTATTAGAGATGTTATGGTTGTCATTGGAACCGAAAAAGAGGGAACATTTTCCAGTTGGGGCAGCTGTTCAGATGGCAACTGATAAAAAGGGAATTTCTTTTCAATTTGGAGAGATTTCCTCTTCCTTTTGTGGCTTTGGGACAGGATATTAAGGTAAATGTCCCTAGTGGGACTCAAATAGAAAGGTGTTTAACTATCCCAAATCCAAAGCGTGTAAAAGTACACAGTACACACAGCGCTCCTAGGAAAAGTGCAAGGCCCTTGATCCATTGGAACTTTCATCTGTATCTGTAGAGCATCAACAGGGTAGAGGAATGGGTGAGGCACCTGAATGGATGGTTGAATGGGAGAAGGGACCGAGACTGGAACCTCTGCAGCTCCCGTAGAGGATCTGGGTAGGATCCCCTCAATGTAGAAGAAAATGAATAGCAGGGTGCTGAGGTCAGTATTTAATAAAAAAACACTTTATAAGCAGCACACTTACATTGAAGTTAGCACGAAACAGCATGGATAGGAAACGCCTGAGACCAAGCAGTTGTAATCAGTGTAGGCTGTAGGCATCACTGAGTAAACAGAGACCAAGGATGACAGGAAGCCAGCCAGCTCAAAGTATGGATATTAGCGGTGGCGTTCTAGGCTGCACACAAGGATGACAGCTGTCAAAATGCCTGGTGGATGTCGTGAGATGGGGGTTACATGACGTGTTTCTAGGGACTTTGCCATCTTCTTCAAATGCATCTTCCTATCCCATACTAATTAAAGGAAAAAATTATACAGGTACACTGTAAGCTCTTTGCTACTAATCTTCTGGTGTCTAATGTAAGCATGCCTGTCATAAGAAAGACAAAGAGGCAGCCATTGCTAGCCTGCATCTGAGAATCCTCATTGTCTGGCTGCATATAGGTTCAGTGACAAAGCCAAAGCAAGCATGTAGCATATGAAAATCAGAATTTCTTATCTCTGTACATTTTCTGGACAAGACTGAAATTATTGAAGCCAAAGCTTAATAATGACAGTCACGCAGATAGCATTTTCAAATGGAAAGTGAGAAATGGCAGTCGACATATTTCTTTCACCAGGAATTTCCTTCAAGTATGTAATGGTGCATTAGAAACTCATGACTCCTTTTTTAGATTGCCTTTTGGCTCCTGGTGTGCATTGCTTGCCGTTTGAATTCTTTTTTTAGAAAGAGTTTATTGAAGTTTTCAAAGAAACAAATTTGCAAACAGGCATCAAAAGACAATGGTGCCAATGAGGCAATAGGAGAAAAAGAAAAGAAGGAAATGGGCCGATAGGCCTACTGTTACAAAGGCAGATGGGCGGTACAACAATAACTGCCAATGTAACCAATACATCCAGAACATGAATGCATGGCAATGCAAAAAAGTGCTCAAGTACGCAGGATTTGCACGTCATGCATGATCGGAACCACCCACAATCCGGGGAAAAGGGTGATCCAGGCTTTCTGTACAAGCCAGCATAAGAGCGGGGCTTAGGAAAGCCCAAAAACAAAATGGTAAAAAAGAGGAAAAAAGAGAGGAAAGAATAAAAAAAAGTAGGGGGGTGGGGGTTGGTAGAGGGGGAGTGGAGCCCTTTAAATTCTTAATGAAAGTGTATATATGCATGTGCACAATAATAAAGCACAGTCAATACTTAAATACATGCACATTTCCATGTTGCTTTAAAAATGTCCCAAGTAAAGAAATACCTGCTAATCTACCAAAAATATAGCAAACTCCTAACTTCCTGTTTGGGCTTACAACACATTACCTCGGCTGCACTAAAATCCAAGGCTGTGTTGTCAGCCCTGTTCAGTTCTCCACTGGATTGTACACAGAACACCACCTCGTCCTAATAACCCCTTGTTGACATGTTCTACAGTCCCCCCTCTCCCACATAAGCCGCTTGTTGTTTCTCCTCCTCTCCTGATTAAGATAAAAAAAAAAAAGGAAACTCCTCTAGTTCCTTTCCAGCAGGAACCTCTTCACAGCATATGATAGCATCAAAGAAGGAAAGGGGCAAACTGTGCAGAAGGCATAGGTATGTAAACAAGGAGAAGTTCTGGAGAAGAGGAGAGGGGAAGGTGTTATATAGTCCAGCAGGGGGGAACCGGGCAGAGCTAAAATACTTCTCGGGATTTTAGTGCAGCAGAGTAACTGTTTTATTTGCCTAAAGAAGTAGTTAGGTGCTCAATGGATTTCTGGCAACAGGTACTTTCCTTCATTTCGTTGACGGACACAGTGCTCCATATTCAGAACCATAGGGTTATATCGCCCCCTACAGGAGATGGACATTATGCAGAAGAAACACTGTCTACGCCTATGGGTAGTCCTAGCTGGTATACATCCCCCCTTTGTGCTATAGGCCTTTAGTTTTTTTCTGCCTAGTCAGGAGCAAGGTTAACCGCAAACACACACACACATCATAGGTTGAACTGGATGGACTGATGTCTTTTTTCAACCTCACTAACTATGTAACTATTAAGGACCTAGCTCCCTGCCAGGATCTTTGGTTCTGGACATTTTTTCCTTTTTATATGGCATTTTTTCTCCTGATTTTTTACCTGTGGGATCTACAATCAACTGCCGGGCTGGGGGATGGGCTGGATAACTAGATCCACTGGCCCTCTTCAATCTGGCCATCGAGTGCGCACAGACCAGAGCTCCACGCTGGGTCGGCTGTGACCTATCCCCACTGGACGGGGGCTGGCCTGCGGGTCAAATGCCTCATGAGGTTGCATACGGACCGGGTCCTGGCCTGCGTCTTAGCATTCCTTCTGGCCGACAGCCCCCCATGTTGATGGTAAAGGGTTCTGTCTGGAGTGGTGCCCGCCTGGTTCCGTGGTATGGTGAGTAAGATGCCCCCCCCTCTCCCACTGGATGCTTTGGGGGGTGGGCGCCGGCATCCCCCGGGATGGTAGGACCTGCGGGTTTTCCTCCTCCCAAGTCCCCCCCTCTGTTTTGTGTGGTCCCTTTTGGCCCCCTTGCCCCCCCCCCCCCCCCCGGGGTAGCACGGTGGGAAGATGGTGGATGTGGGCTGGTGTATGCAGCACAGTACTTGTGGTGGGGCGGGCCGAACTTCCCTGATGCGGTGGGTGCTGCCAGTGTAGTGGTCTTGCGGCCCGGGTCCCCCTTCCGCTGGCCGCATGTGTATTCTGGCTATCTCTGGTGCAGACCAGCGCTCCTCCGGTGGGGTGGTGAGTCCTGGTGGGGGTCCCTCCCTCTCTCTGCTAGCAGGTTATGGGATGCATTGTCTCTGGGTACCCCTGTGGTAGTGCGGGGTGCGGTGGCTCAGGTTAGGTGATTCCCCTGGCGGCGCAATACACGTTGCTGGTGGGTTCTCGCTTTTTACTCCTGGAGTCTCAGGAGCATGTTTCCCCACCTGACTTCCTCTCGGAGGCAGCAGGTCTCTCAGGGTCCCAGCCTTCCATTGATGCACTGATTGCGGTCCTGGAGTCCTTTGTTTTCTGGGTAGAGGTGGCCTTTGGACAGCGGGCTAGCAGAAAGTGCCCCCTCACCCTCCCCTGCCTCATCATTCTAGTCAGATCCTGAATCTGGCCCTTTGAAGAGTCACTTCTGAAGAAGTGGACTGTTCCACCAGGGGCAACCATGATTCCGGCAGAGAAATCTCCGACCTTTAACGATCCGGTTGTGGTAGGGAATATGTTCATGATTGCTGGTTCAGCGCTAAGGCCGGTCCTGGCCATTGCCCCAGTGTCACAAACTCTGAATGGGCAAAACTTTTGCGCCATGAGCTGGGGGGGGTGAGCAATTTCTCCCTGCCTTTGTGTCAGTGAACCAGTTGATCTAGGGGCTGCAATTTGTCGTGATGCCTCTCTGGACACAGCCTCCTTGATTTCTAAGCTATCTGTTTCTACAGTGGTGCTTAGGTGTGTGTTGTGGCCTTAGGGTCCTTTCACATGAACGATCTAATCAGATGCGCCTGTCCGTTTTTTAGGCGGATCTGATCGGATTATCCATGCATCCCTATGGGGCAGCGGATGTCAGTGGAGACATGTCTGCTGACACCCGCTGCCATCCGCATCCGATCCTGTCCATGAAATCCGGACGGATGGAAACCCTATTTTCCATCCGTCCAGGGGATCGGATCGGATGAGAGTGGACAGGCGGTCCTCTCTTATCCGATTCCCCATAGAGAGCAATGGGGCTCTGAAAACCTCCCTCTCCGCACACAGAGCGGAGAGGGAGATGTCACCTGCCTGCACAGCGGAGACAATGATCGCCGCAGTGCAGCACGGAGTCCACAGACGGAGCAGACCATGTGAAAGGAGCCTAAGTGTTGGTCTATTGACCAGACCTCTAAAAAAAGTTCTAACTGATTTGCCCTTTTCAAGACGTTCATCTGTTTGGGACTACCCTGGATGACATAATTTAAGAGTCTCATGGGAGCCCACTGTGGATGAACCCCCATCTCTCTCAATTTCTTACCATTCCAGACCCATCATTTAGGCAGCTAAAGGGATAAAGACATTAGGGGATATCACTAGAAAGGGTGAACTGTTATCCTTTGCGAACCTCAAGCTAAGATATAATTTACCTAATCTCTACCTCTCTAGATACTTACAGCTGCTTTTACCTCCCAATTTGGCTCTGTCAAGTTGGAATCTAAGCCGTCCAGCTTAGAAAGCTTTTTATTAGATGAGTCTATTAAAAAAAAAAAAAAAAAAAGTCTGAGTTTTATATAAATAAATTTTCCCTGTCTCTCCTCCCTTGGTGGTTAAAGCGGAGTTCCACCCTCAAAAACGTTTTTGAGATAAAAATACCCCAGGGACAGTCAGGGCTAGTGTATTTCAGAATATGAGAAAGGGGGCTAATATAAGCCCCCCTTTCTTATGGGATGGTGGAAGGGTGAGAGTAAGGTAGTTAGCATTAGTGAGGCCATTTTAATGTGGGTTATGCTGGTAAGCCATGTCAGGGGTTAGTGAACTTTTGACCCTGAGGCTTGTTTTCCTGGCTTTCCTGCTCAGGTTTTCCCGCCTCAGGTGTAGCTGGGCAAACTAGTTGCAGTAACTAGGCAGTTTTTAGTTAGGGCAGTGGTTTCAGCGAATGAGCCCCTATCCACGCCCACACTCTCCCTCCTATGGGAGGAAGGTTACCTCAGAAGGGGGGCTATTTAATTGTCCGCCCGAGCCCTCACAGCTCAATCTCTTCAAAAATCCTCACCTGTTTTTCCCCTCCCTCCCTCCCTCCCTTTAGGTTTGTCGCGGATTACAATATTAGTCTGGTTGGGTCACCTCTGTATCAGAGGGGGACGTTTTTTTTTTTGTTGTGTAAGTTATGTTTTATGAAATGGTGTTTTGGATAATTGCTAAAATTAATGATAATTTTATTCTTGTACAACCCGAGTTGTTCATGACTGGGTTGGTTGTATTTGAATATGTTAAAGAAAATATTGTGGTTGAGTATTTAAAGTTTGTACCAGTTAATAAAATAAGCCGCGGCCTTTTCCATCCAGCGGAGTGTCCGAGTGCCTTATTTATTTATTTATTTATTTATTTATTTATATATTTATTTATTAGGAAGTTAAAAAAAAAAAAAAACTATTAAAGGGTAGTCATGTTTACAAAACAAACTCCTTTCTGCCGTCCCATTGATAGCCTCTGAACTGTCCCAGGTTGCACTTACCTTTTAGAAGAAATACTTACCTTGAAAATTTCTTGTCCAGCGCTGCCATCTCAGGTGTGGGCAGCTGAAGCCAGGGAGCCCTCTTCGGTCCCAGAATGCCCTGCATCGGCCCCGCTCGTCACTTCCAGGGCAGGCCCATCATCCCTGCACAGCTTCTGGGCATGCCCAGAAGCTGTTTAGCAGGGAATGACGCGCCTGCACCGGAAGTGACGAGTGTCAGGTGGCTTTGATGGCTGCCTGACACCGGCGATCTCTCCCTACTGATAGAAGGACGGACGGCTGATATAAACACAGCCGTCTGTCCTTCTCCCTGACATGATCACAGAGACCATGCGATCCTGCTATATAGGATGGCATGTCTCTATGGTCATCTCACAAGCCCAACCCCCCCACAGTTAGAATCACTCCCCTAGGCTTACATTTAACCCCTTAATCACCCATAGTATTAACCTCTTCTCTACCAGTGTCATTATTACAGTAACAGTGCATATTTTTAGCACTGATTACTGTAGTAATGTCACTGGTACCCCCAAAGTGTCAAAAATGTCAGTTAGGGGCGATCTGTCCGCCGCAATGTCGCAGTCCCGCAAAAAATTGCAGATTGCCGCCATTACTAGTAAAAAAACAATAAAAATGACATAAATCTTTCCCGTAGTTAGTAAACGCAATAACTTTTGCGTAAATCAATCAAAATACGCTTATTGCGATTTTTTTTTTTAATATGTAGAAGATTGGCCTAAGATGTTAAAAAATTTGGATTTCTACAGTTTTTTTTTTTTTTAAGAATGTTGTATAGCAGAATGTGAAAAATATTGTGTTGTTTTTCAAAATTGTCGCTCTTTTTTTGTTTATAGCGCAAAAAATAAAAATCGCACAGGTGATCAAATACCACCAAAAGAAAGCTCTATTTGTGAGGAAAAAAGGACGTCAACTTTTTTTGGGTACAGTGTCGCATGACCACACAATTGTCCGTTAAAGTCACCGAACAGTGCCGAATCGCGAAATAGGGCCTGGTCATTAAGCAGCAAAATCTTCCGGTCTTAAAGTGGTTAAGGACGGGCCAAGAAAAGGGCTGTCCACTTCTTCTGTGACCATTTCCAGGTGGATTAAACAGATGGTGACTCAGGCCTATACTATCAAGGGTCAGGTTCCTTGTAAAGGCGCACTCTACTCGGGCGCTCAGTGCTTGGGCCTTCCGTCATCAGGCGTCAGTGGCGCAGGTTTGCAAGGCGGTCACTTGGTCGTTGGTGCACTCTTTCACTAATTTCTACAAAGTGGATATTTTGGCATCTGCGGATATTTCTTTTGACCTCGAGGTTTTGCAGGCTGCTGTTTAGAGTCTGTTCCCTCTTTGGGGGTGTATTGTTCAGGTTGGTCTTCAGTTTTTTTTGTTGAGCTCCTATTACCTGGTTGGCTTCTTGTTTTTAGCCTTGGGATTTTTTTGTTCCACCATTCATGTTTTGGCACTGCTTGGTGACGTCCCTATGGTTCTAAGTATGGAGCGATTGTCAAGGTCTTACCTTGCCTTCCTGTTGGTAGCCATCTTGGACATGTGCAGACTGCTGCCTCCTTTAAACTCTGATTGCATCATCACTTGCCTGCTGCCTGGGTGTCGCACAGTGATGATGCTGCACACCTGACTATATCACCTGATGGGTTGTAGTCCTTGCCCTTGCATTTGTGCTCCAAGGTGCATCCCTTCTGTTCTCCGTGTTCCTGCGTGTATGACCTGGCTCTCGACCCCGCATCGGCAGATGACCCCGCATCGGTACACAACTTGAGCCTGGCTTGTTCCTGCTCTCACTTTCTCACTCTTGCTGTGCGTTTATTGTTGTTTGCTCCAGTAAACTGCTTTTATTTTACCTGCATCCCCAGATGGTCTGGTTTCCTGGCATCCTGATAGCACTGTAACATAGTAACATAGTTAGTCAGGTTGAAAAAAGACACAAGTCCATCTAGCTCAACCAATAGAGAACAAAAAAGAAAACACAACCATACAATCCCATATACACAGTCCTATACTCAGTTGATCCAGAGGAAGGCGAAAAACCCCAGCAAAGCATGATCTAATTTGCTAAAGCAGGGGAAAAAATTCCTTCCTGATCCTCCAAGAGGCAATTAGATACTCCCTGGATCAACTTTACCTATAAATATTAGTATCCAGTTATATTATGTACACCTAGGAAAGAATCCAGGCCTTTTTTAAAGCAATCTAGTGAGCTAGCCAGAACCACCTCTGGAGGGAGTCTATTCCACATTTTTACAGCTCTTGCGGTGAAAAAACCTTTCCGTATATGGAAATGAAATCTCTTTTCCTCTAGACTTAAAGAGTGCTCCTTTGTCCTCTGTGATGACCTTAAAGTGAATAACTCCACACCAAGTTCACTATATGGACCCCTTATGTATTTGTACATGTTGATCATATCGCCCCTTACACTGGTTTGGTTGCTTTTCTCTGCACTTTCTCCAGTTCCCTGGTATCCTTTTTGAGAACTGGTGCCCAAAACTTAATTGCATATTCCAGATGGTCTTACTAATGATGTAAAATTGTGTAAAATACATTTCTCTGAGTTCATTGATGGACACAGCACCTGCCCCTCTATGGAGTTTTGATACTTCTGATACTGCTTGTTAGTAAACTGAAGGCCTATAGCAGAGCGGGGGATGTATGCCATCTAGGACTGCTCATAGGCGTAGCCAAGTCTTTTTTTCTGCCTAGTGTCCTACTCCTGTAGGG
Source organism: Pelophylax lessonae (assembly GCF_965119305.1). Classification (NCBI taxonomy): domain Eukaryota; kingdom Metazoa; phylum Chordata; class Amphibia; order Anura; family Ranidae; genus Pelophylax; species Pelophylax lessonae. The sequence continues at coordinate 92,508,968 of NC_138774.1, forward strand.
GCTGATATAACCCTATGGTTCTGAATATGGAGCGCTGTGTCCTTCGATGAACTCCTGAAATTATGGGTAGAGAGGGTGTCCTAATGGGTACTGGGAAATAAGTCAGTTCTGTCTCATGCAAGTGTGTTTTTCCTTTCAATTTTAGTTCTGAAACACGACGAAGGCCTCCCTTGGCCTTTCAGCCAGTCACCGTCATCCCTTAACCGTGCTGGCAGTCTTGGTTCTTCCCCCACGCGGGCCCGTCCATGTCCTGGAGAAGAGGAATTTATGAAGTCCCTTAGGGTTTGCAGACCTCACTCACTACACAGAGCAGCCAATGGGGAACAAGAAGACTCTTCCCAGAGGAGAAGGACCAGGTATGAGATGATTTCTGAAAATTTTTTGGTACATCTAAGAATTGTAGAGCTCCTTCTAGCAGTCAACAACTAGCCACAAATGAAATCGGATATCTCCTGGAGAGATTTGTAATAGAAGATGATTTGGCTATAATACTAGACTGGAAGCAGTGTAAGTTTTTACAAAAGACTGTCAAATTTTTACTAGCTTGTCTTTATTTTTATTTTTTTAATAATCAAGAGACAACTACTTTTAACCTAAAATCTTCAATTCACTGCTCCCCCTTCCTCAGCCTTATGTAACACAACAAAGCAGGAAGCAGAATCCATGTTCATAATATTAAAATATGGCTGCCCCATGCACAGTGTGTATATAACTATAAACCAAGTTTGACACATGGTTTAATGCCAATTTTATGAGAATCACAGCAGAAAGCACAGTTTGTTTTTTGTTTTTAGAATTGACGTGCAGACATGGTAGGTTAATAATAGGTGTTCTGTATGCCTGTGACTAGTTTAAGAATTTCTTTATTTCTCCCTAAAAATGTTTCTCAAAGACACTTTGCAATCATGCTTATGAAAACTGTTATTTTCTCCGGGTCCTTGTCTCAAAGTATTCAATCAACTGGTATTCAGAAGGAGCTTGACAATAGCTGTCTTCATATTTCTCTTAGTACCTATTGAAAGCCCAGTTGAAGTTTTATTTGTTTTTCTACATAGCTTTGTAAATTCTGCTGGAAAACAGCATTTTGTGCATTTCTTACTTTTTGTGATTACCACATCTCTAGTGACAGCACAGAATTTCTCCCCCTGGGTTAGCACACTGCAGAAACGGACCACTTTTTTTTTGTAAAGGCCCGTACACACGATAAGAAAATCTGTAGGGAAAATGCGTCCGAGGACCGATCTGTCGATTTTCGGATTGTTAGTATGGTGCTTTCGACAGCCGACTTTTCGGGCTGACAAAATCCTGATGTGCAGGCTATATAATTTTGGTCGTCAAAACAATGTCCGATTTTCGTCTCATTAGTACAGATTTAGACGGAAAAAAATCTTAAGAGGAAGACGAGCTCAAAGACAAAAGAACACATACAAAGCAATCCAACACATGACATCACTTCTGAAGTAGAATTCTGTCGTACGGGAAAATTCGTATGAAAATAACCTCTTCACTTTCCACATCAGACTAGCATGCCACAAAAAACGGACGACAGATCGTTTGATAATCTGATCGTGTGTACGGGGCTTAACAGCGGCTTCAGTGATACAATGCACCTCCTATTTAGAGCTAAAGCTCTCCAACCAAGCTCATCACTGATTGAGAAACTTATCGCTGTCAAACTACATGGGGCTGAAGTGAAAATGCACAATGCACTTTTCTTACACACATCACCTAAAGTGCTAATAAACCTAAATGTGGTGGCTACATTAGTTTTTTTCCTTTTTTTGGGGGGATTTTTTCTTTTATTTTCATCTGTTGATCTGGCAAGTAATGTCCAGCAAAAATAGTATTTTGACAAACACTGTTAAATGCTGACGGGGGTGAAACAATGATCAGGTTTTTTGTTTTTATTCTATTATTTAAAACCTTTTATCCCTAAAAGTGAAAAAAAAAAAAGAAAATTGTTGTACCTGCTTAAAAAGTGTTAGTGGGAGTTTGGCTTTAAAGGATGGGTTCACCTTTTTTTTGTAAAAAAATAATTAATTCTCATATTTTTGCAGGGAAAAAAATTGCATTTTTTTCCCCCTAAGGAGACTGGAAAGCATTGCACCCGTGGGCAGTGGATCAGGGTGCAATGTTAGACTTCTGCACCTGCAAGCCCTGCAGCTTTCAGCCCATATCTGCTTACGGGCTGGAGGTTTACAAGCTTCAGAGCTTGTGAATAAACTAGGAGGCCTCTCATCACCGACCTCGCAGTCCATTCGGAACTACAAGCCGTCAGCTGCTTGTAGTTCAAGTGATTCACAGGAAACTGTGAATGAATGATGGGGCTGTGTGGAAGGAGCCCCGCATGGGCGCCTTATTTTCAAATAGTGCAGCGGGAGCTTGGAGAAGTTCCCCGCTCGCTGTCACTGTTAGTCAAGGCCATCTAAATATGCTAGTGCATCTTCCACCACCTTCTCCCCAGATTGACATTGTTATTGTCCAAGGGTGTTTTCTGTTGCTCTTTATCCAGAATAGAGCCACCCTAAGACAGAAAGTATGTTACTGGCTGGATCAAAGGGCGACAATCAAGCACAAAAAAGCCTAAAAAAAAAAAGAAAACTAAAGCAGCCACCACATTTAAGGATTGGTAAACTGCAGTATATTGCATATTCGTTTTGGGGCTTATGCACTTAAAAAATTAAACTTTAATTGGGCTTTGATGGGCAAGTTTCCTATTTTCTGTTGTAATATCTCGTTGTAACTGTTATTTCTTACTATATCTATTCCTAATCCACTTTCTTTTTTTTCTGTCTTCTTGTTCCTCCCTTTTCCTTCCTGTGTTTTTAATGATCCTGACAGTTCCCTCAACCGCCCTCAGAGCATTCACCATTAACCTGACATTTTATAAGCTCCTTCCTTTTCCATCGCAGCTGTATTTAATCTTCCATCATTGTTCTAACAAACCCGCACAATACAAACGACTGTGTATCAAACCAGTTTTTTAGAAAACAAGTGATCATTCCACCCAGTGAATGCCTCTACTTATGAATCGTCTGTCTTGACCACATTGAGTTTCTTTTTATATATTTATTTATTTTTTAATATTTGTTAATTTATGGGGAAAAGAAAAAACAATTAGAGGAGAGTGAATTACATTGGATCACTCAAATCCACCTTTACCACATTTAGTCATTGCATAGAAGCCTTGTAGCAGCAAGAACTATGCTGGAAGAATGATATGAGTACTGAAAGCTCATTTTTGGATTGCAAGATCAGCAGTCCAGGAACCCTGGGTTACACACTGGAAGGATTGATGGTGAAAATAAAAGCCACAATTAAGGGACCAATAGTGTTGCATAAGGTTAAGGATCATGGCTATGAATATGCAAATTATTGCATTACAAACCTGCAACCCTAGCAAGCTATTTACTATCCATGTAATTGGGAATGGATAGAATAAAACAGAACTGTGTAGTGTTTCCTTATACTTTATAATGAGGTGATAATATGAAATACATGTAATTGCGAATTTGGAGTTGAATAGAGTTTAATTTGTGCTACAAAAGCTGAACACCAAGCATATCTAGAAAAGCACATTTATGTAGTTATTGAAAGAACCATAATACATATATTATGACCAAATGTATGCGGAAAAACTCTCCCTCAGCCTGAGATCAAGTGTTTCCAGTGTTTCCAGTGAAGGGTATGGTTAATGCTACTGCATAAAATACATTTTAGAAAATTGTACACTTCCATTCTTAAGGCAGTGGTGTATGAAGCCGTTTGCCTCGAGTTCAGTGTTAACCGGAAAATTTGTTTTCAAAGGTGCAGGGTTCAGTGAAGAAGTCTTTGATTGAAAGATCAAAGGCATAAAGGGGTGATATGATAAATTATATTTCTGAAGCAGTGTAGCAACCAATTATTAATATAATATTATGACAAAGTATCTAAGGTTATAAATTGTTGCAGTGTACTAAATTAATAGATGGAAAATAAAATCTATCACTGACAAATATAATTCCAGATTAGAATGATCCAATGCAGACCCCAAATTGATTTGCTCATCCCTTCTTTCAGTACTTGACCACAGTTGTACTATAGTGGTCATTTGTATACGAGTGTTCTTCATTGTCTCCTGTTCATTATAGCAGCAAGATCTGAGTGGTAGAGTCTCTGGTGAATGTTTTGAGGATACAGTCTATTGAGCTATTACTTGCCGATGGGGAGTAAAGTGTGGGCAAAGGGGGCTTAGTCCTAGGCATTTTGTCAGCCTAGAGGGGCTTTGTAAGTCAGAGGAATCTCACCTCTCAGCCAACATCTTGGAGCTTTGGGAAATCTTTTCAGCATATGACCAACCTGTTGGAAGGCCATCCAGATGGGTTCCAGCCATGTCATCTTGGCTGGGCAATCTTTTCAGCATATGACCAACCTGTTGGAAGGCCATCCAGATGGGTTCCAGACATGTCAGCTGTTTACATTACTGGCGTAAACAATTGGCAGGTAGATTTACTTAGCTGGCAATGTCTGAACCTGGCAGAATGGTCTCTACACCTGGAGGTATTCAGTACCTGTGTTGCAGGTGGGCACATTGGATGTGGACCGGCTAGCATCCAGGTCCAACAACAAACTAAACAGGCTTGTATAACAGTCTAAGGATTTGCTGGTGGAGGCAATGGATGCTCTAGTGACTCAGTCTGATTAGTATACCCTGAACTGTACCTTTCCTCCCCTGAAATTTCTTCCTCGCCTGATCCACAGGATGGGGATAGAGGGCATTTCATTGATGTGGATTGGCTCCAGTGGATGCAGTATTCTGACCTGGTAAGACTAATCAGACGTGTAATGGGCTCTGCCAGAGCATCTGGATCTGCTATCCCAAGGGCCGATATACCAACCTGCTTCTTGGTCGCTGGCTTTAACAGGATGGCTGTTAACCACTTCAAAACCAGGCCAATTCTGACATTTTTCACATGCATGTAAAAATCTGCATTTCTCTTTCGTTCATTGATGGACACAGCTCCAGAATCTTTTTGACCATTGGGTTATGCTGCCCCCTACAGGAGTAGGACACTAGGTAGGAAAAAGCTTATATATATATATATATTTATATATATATATATATATATATATATATATATATATATATATATATATATATATATATATATATATATAAATTTTTTTTTATTTTTTTTTTACACTGTACCTTTTTTACATTTTTTTTTTTCATCAACTTTTACTGCTATCACAAGGGATGAACAATATCCTTTGAAATCAACATCCCAACAAAATCCTCGTTGCTTCCGGTTTCTGATATGACAGAGAGGGAGGAACACCGCAAGTTCCTTTTACTCTGTCTACTGCATCTGATGTGGCTGGTCGCATTAGCCCCTGGATCCCTGGTGGGAAGGGAGAGCCCGTTAAAGGTGATCTAGCCGCTTAGATCACAGTTACCAGATAGGGAATTGCCTGCTGAAAAGAAAAGCATTTACCTCTGACGTTTCCTATGGATCCTCTTTTGCAGTTGGGTGTGCACTAACACTTGGTTCTTTGTGCCATCAAGGGCCAAAACTTTTTCCCTTTCTATTCTGTTTTAGAGAACATTGGTTTCCCACTCTGATTAGGGTCTTTGTGAAGAGGTCTCCCATGGGATCCAATCCCCTTTGCACCCTTAGGGGTTTTAAATCTTCTTCTTTCAGAACATCATAAGCCCCTATTTGATCTTTAATCTTTCTGTTCCTGTAACAATAGGAATGTTTTGCTTTAATCTTTGTAATATAAAACAAATTAATCCAGTGGGGTTAGTGGTACTCCCTAATGCCGATAACATGTGGGCAGAAATCTCACCGCAAGAGTTGCTGAGAAATATAAGAATCTGTTAGGTGATTTGTCAATTCAGTTTTTCCTGGAAACTTAATACCAATATTAGGGGAGATTGGCATTTTCACAGTATCAGCCTCTTTTATTGCATGTATCCTTCCTGTGCTGTGAAATCTAATTTTTATTTCATATTACCACTGAAATTCCTGTTCCTATTTAATCCAGCCTATTAACTTGTTGCCACACCAGCATCTGCCAACAAAAAGGGCTTTAATGTCAAAGTATTTTACCACCAGAGACAAGTAATAGCTCATGGATATTTGTCCTCTTAGCCATATGAATGTGTTTTTTTTTTTTTAAATAATTGTTTTTGACCCATTTTTATACTGTACCACAAGCAGTGATCCTACATGTTTGAGATGATAAACTTGCACATTTTGACTGACCAAGAGAGTTATTTTAAAGTATACCTGTCATACAATCTGCAGCAAGTTGCATTGTGAAAATCATCTTCTCCAGCCATGTGGGATTAAGGTGAAGCTCCTTGTATCACCATCCAGTAGTCATTCAGTGTTGTGCCACACTTCAGCCAATTAAGGTACTGGGGGTAATGAAAACTAAGTGCGGAGTGGCATTGGTTTGGAAAGCTAGATGGTACCCAGATTGTAGTTTCTCTGCACCCACTGTAACGTATGGATGTTTTTGCTGATTTTCTAAAGCAAACACATTCTGATGCTTTGTTTTTTGCAGGATTGTTTTTTTAATTGAATGTATGTTTGGTACCGTCATTTTTTTTTTTACAACACCAAAAGCATCAGACAGACACAGATAGTATCTTAAGACAAAATTCCAAAACCATATCTCCCCAATGTAAAGAATAAGCATTGCTGGGGTAAAGTCCTGTGGGGAGGGCATACCTCCAACACATAAACGTATACCAAATAACATAGAGACATAAGGCATAAATATCTAAGGCTACATTCACACTTGAGCGAAGCGTTTTACCGCGTTTTTTACAGCGATTTTTACTGCGATTTTACCGCGATTTTCAGGCGTTTTTTTCAGGCGTTTTTGGAGGCAGGCATTGACATCTATCAAAAACGCTGGTAATCAGCCCAAAAAGAAGCTCATGTACTTTTTTCAGCTACAGGCGTTTTGCAAAACGCTCAGATGTGAACAGGGGCCATTTAAATAAATGGTGTTTTACTTGTTGGCCGTTTTGGAACTTTTTTTTGAGCGTTTTTGGAGCTGAAAAACACTCAAAAACACCCAGGTGTGAATGGAGCCTAAGGCACTATATCCATATTGTTCACAAAACTTTTCCTAACAGGAGAGTCCGAATGGTAGGTGAAGCATGATGTTCACATAGCCTTCTATAGCAGATACTGCCTGTAGGGAAGACATCCCACTAACACACAAATCAACCTGTGAAGGTACGAGGCAAGTGGTAGGGGAAATATAGAGAATGGGGGTAGAGAGGGGGAAAAAGATAAGATACCCACAGATTACCAAATAAGCAGAATAGGCACCAACCTATGGGCCACACGTTGTTGAAGGCCCCTGCGACAACAGATCAAAATCATTTTGGTTTGATCTTGAAATAAAATTATTGTGAAGCTTTTTTAACTTTTTTACAAAAGATATGAAAAAAAAATGAATCGACTCAAAGAAATGAAATCTTTACATTAAAGATTATATAGAGAAACTATTGTATTATCATACCCAATTAAAGAACATGAACCCTACCCATCATGTTCACATTCCAGTTTGTCTCTTAAAAGCTCATCTTTCAGCTGTCAGTTTGTAAAAAAAAAAAAAGATTTTGGTGCAGCCTACGTACATGTAATGGTCATCTCCATCTAGCAGCTGACTTGCATACTACTTGGTTCAGTGTTCTCCCACTAGAGCCCGTGCACTAGAAACCTTCAGAAACCTGCCAGGGGGGCCCCTAAGGTTTTGACTGCCTAAGGACCTCCACAGAGTTTAATCTGGCACTTTTGGAATACAAGGCTTGCAGAGCACCCACAATGGACCAGCCCTTAAGGGCTCCATGATAAAGAAATTGACTTCTCAAGTGGGAAGTCAATCCCAGTCCCAGTGAATCCAGACTTCTTGGGATTTCTTTATAGTATTGCATATTCTGGCTGTAAGTTGTTCCCTGATTCTTTGATTCTATTGAGCAAATCGCCATAAGTTGCTAGGAGTTGCATATGGTTGCATTTGGAAGTCCATAAACAGTAAGCTGTCAAAAAAAAATGCACAAGTGTTTTTAACTGTTTGTATGGTGCTCCAAATGGTAGGCTTAGTAAGGGATCTGGTAAGATCTTGGATAGGAGGTTATAGACAACCCCACTGACAGAATGAGGAGACACCTGGACAGGTCCACAGTGTATAGTAAAGGGAACCTACTTGAGGTTTACACTGCTTAAAAGAGCAAAGATGGCTGCTTACAGCTAACCCTCTCCTTGTAGTACCTATCATTAAACTGGAATATGAATAAAATAAACAGAAATCTGATAAGGGAAAATGACTGTTGAGATCTATTTGGTATGGGAAACACACTTCTGTTCCTCCTCTCTCTTTTTTTTTATTTTAACAACAATCAGGAAGAGTAAATTGAAAAGAGATAGTGGGTTTTAACTAAGAATGGCTACAATCACAAGACTATACTGCAATTGTATATGGCAGGTATGACTTTAAATTTCAGTTTTTGGAGGTGGGAGTTGAGGGATGTTGACTGATACATTCAATAAAGATGCAGAGTGTTGAATTTTTTTTGTGTATTGGTCAGTGATTTTAACATCGTTACTCCATTATTAGCTCCATTATTAGCTGTTTCCGTCATTTTTGTCAACTTTTGTACAGTTTTCAGGGTTTGCCCTTAAAACTGAGAAAACGCTTTGTCATAGCACTTCTTTATTATGAGAAAATCTTATCGCTGGAGACCTTTAGAACTGAGCTGCTGTCAATTTATTTTAGGGTTAGAATCTCTGTCAGGTTGTTAATGCTGCCTTACTTTTTGTCCTGGTAAAAAGGTCAAAACGGAAACAAGGGTGTTTCATCTGAGAACACGAACAGCAATAAAAAGCTTCAATATGCATGTTGGTAGAGCACTGAGCCCATGATTAGGTGAAAAATAACTTCACACCTATTTCTTGAAGGCAGCTCTCTGTAAACACGGGTATCCTCAAAAGTCCCCGGAGTATCCAGAACAGTATGTAAAAGTATGAGAGTGCCACAGGTTTCTACTAGGTTCAGTAAAGGTTTATACATCCTGATAGGTCAAAGGATATATCCAACACGTTTTAGGTCTTGCAACTCCTCTTTCATCAGCTGCTGTTAATTAATAAATAGCTATCTTTTAAAAAAGGATTTTAATTATTCTATAATAGCAATCACCAGAAAGTCAGACTGGAATATTAGACTAATTTATATCCTTGTTTTATATGATTTCTGTCCAGTATATCTCATTTGGTATCAGCACTTAAAACTGAACTCTGGGACAAAAACTTTAATCTGCATATATTCCTCAATAGCCACAAAAAATATATGTCCACTTTGTGTGAACCAGATGCCTTTGCAAACTCGGACGTTACTTTGTAAAAGTAACAGTGACATTATCACTGTGCTGTACATAGCTTGCACAGAGAGGGAGAGACCCAGCAGGCTCCACCCACTACAGACTGCCTGCAGAAAACTACAGGAGGGGGCCGATACAAGACCAATCAGGCTGCACTTGGAGAGAGAGCAGCAGTAACCGGTCTTAGCTCCTATACAGAGGGACACTTTTGCACTGGATTACTGCACAGATTTGGGAAAGAAATATATGAAATACAAAAAGATTTAATAGGAATATACATGACTATTTAGGCAATATTTGCTTATATTATTATAATATTTGCTTATCCTGGAGTTCGGCTTTAGGCCCTGATGAAGGGGGAGCTGGGAGCCCCTGAAAAAATTGGCTAAATCCTGTGCCCTGTTATCAAGGTAAATAAACCTTTTAATAGACTGACTTTGACTATTTTGAGCAATCGAAAGCTGGAAGGGATTCTAGCCTTCTACTACTGCATTACAAAAAGTGTTTTCCCTTTATTTGCTGTCCTGGTAACAATGTTGTCATTGGGACAGGAAGGGAGGACAAATTTCCTTGTGGTATTAACCCAAAATGTAACATATTGCAGCTTCATTAGATGTGATGTCTGCATTCCTTTTCTTTTTTTAGGCTTTCTTCCCTCGGTTTTCTCCTAGTGATCTGGCCAGTAACACAACTCCTGTTATAGAGTGACCCCACTCTGGATGGAGGAGCACCTTTGGACAACAGCATAGTCAGTCTGGGGGGAGGGGAGTATTAGATGCACTAGCACAGGGGTCTCCAAACTTTTCAAACAAAGAGCCAGTTTGTAATTCAGACTTTAGAAAGGCTAGTAGGAGTAGAAAGTGCCTCGGGTTTGGTGGTCAGTGGGTTTAAAAAAAATGACATGGAACCTGTGGTCAATAAGAGGAGAAATAGTGCCCTATTGTTGGTATTAGTGGAAGGACTAGTGTCTCATCATTGGTATTAGTAGGAGGAATTGTACCCCAACATTGGTATCATTGGATGGAAGTGTCCCATCCTTGGTATTGGTGGGAGGAATAGTGTCCCATCATTGGTATCAGAGGATGAAATCATGCCCAATTGTTGGTGTCAGTGGAAGGAATATTGCCCCACCCTTTGTGTCAGTGGAAAGAATACAGCCCCATATAGCCCCATCATTGGTGTCAGTGGAAGGAATAGTGCCCCATCATTAGTGTCACTGGCAGGAATAGTGTCCCAGTGTTGGCATTCGTGGGAGGAATAGTGCTCCATCATTGGTGTCAGTGGAAGGAATAGTGCCCCATTGCTAGTGTCACTGGCAAGAATATTGTCCCTTTGTTGGTATTAGTAGGATGAATAGTTATCCATCTTTGATGTTAGTGCAAGGAATAGTGTTCAAACATTTATTGCAGTGGAAGGAGGTATGGCCCATTATTAGTGCCAGTGGAAGGAATGGGTTCCCACTATTGTCCTTAATGAGAGGAATTATAACTCACTGTTGGTGTTGGTGGAAAGAATGGTGCCTCATTATTGATGTCAGTAAGCCGAAAAGAATGCCTTGTATCAGTGAAAGAAATGGTGCCCCAGGGGCCGCATAAAAGGAAGGAAAGGGCTGTATCCAGTCCTTGGGCCACAGTTTGTAGACCAATGCACTGGCAGAATATAACACATTGAAGCCAAAATCCAGCTAATACTTTATAAGCATTACAATAAACAGTTTGTTTTCTTTCTGGGATAAAGGTTTTACATAAATGAAAGCTCAACCTTGTAAACACCCCTTTCAGTGTAAAATGGTTTGATATATTTGCAAGAGAGCTGGTTCCTTAATGACTTGCTGGTTGGATCACCAGATGAAAATAGAAGAAAGAAAGCCTAAAAGAACGATTAAAACCATCACATCTAAGAATTGGTAGGTTGCAATATAATGTTTGCTTTTGGGTTTAATACTGCTTTAACTGCAGGCTAATTGATTAATGTGATTCACGTTTAAATATTAATCTTTGTTAAATTAAGCATTGAACAATTCTCCAGTAATTCAGCATCTTTCTGGCTGCTATTCCTGCCTTCAGCTCCTCCCCTGCATTAGGTCCTATTTGTGGGTGTTCCCCCTTTGTACAGCTGAAACGGCTGTTTTTAACAACCCCCCCCCCTGCTGTGAGCATGCCTGTCAGAATGTCCTGTGTGTTTACAGGGACTCTAAAACAGTTCAGACCCCAAATAACTTTTCATATTAATGATGCTGTCTGCTCAGTCTCCATCACTCTTTCTTCTACATCTCCCCTACTCTGTCCGCTCCAGCTTCCATCCATCCTGTCTGCTTCACCTTCTACCCACTCTGTCCGCTTCAGCAACAACATACAAATGGAATGACACTGCTCCAGTACTAACCAGCAACCATTCAGTGGTGCTCTGCCTTCCAGAATCTGCGTCCTCCCCATAGAACAAGTGAAAACTCTGACCACACACACAGGTATTTCTTCCCCCTGGCTGACACACCCCCTCCTGCTTTGGTTGTAACAGCGCTGGTACCTGGCAAGCTCATTAATTATTTGTACCCTACAGAGCAGCTCGGTCGGACAGTGGTCGGGTGGTGGGCAAGGCACAGCATGTGTGGTGAGACTTCTTTTAAACACATCTTCATCCTGGTCCATTATATTCAAAATCTTCACCATTGGAATCCGTTATGAGCTGAAACTTAACTTTGCTTAATAGTTTCTGCATATCATTGTTCTTTGCAAGCCAATTTCCAGTGATTTGGAGAACAGTCAAGAAGACAGGAAATACTGCAGGATTGTGGGGAACAGACCAGGCCTAATGATGGGAAAAGAAGCAAAAACCTCTCCCAAGTTAATTTTGCAATCAATTTAGCCAAATTTTATTACAGAACCTTACCTTTCTTTGACATGTAGATATTTTTTCTTTTATTGTTGAATTTGTTAAATACCAATGCATTGCCTTCACTAAATTATTTTCAATGATTTTTATTAAGGTTATCAAAAATAACATGAAACGACAAAACAGTACAATGACCATTCTTTGGTCCATCTCAGCGTATCTCATTATATGGTACTGGTTACAGAAAGGTGTCAGCAAATAACATGCAACCTATATAGTTAACCTCCTACTGTATTATCTAGGCAGGTAGCTGAGCTGTAGGTAAAAAAACAAAACAAAAAGAAGTGGTATCAAGTAATTAACTGCAACCTATTCGATTCAGTGGACTTCTTCTGGCCCTTTACCGATTTTATATAGTAAAGAAGTCATACAGGACTAACAATGGCTCAAAAGTTAAACCAGCCTGTGGAAGAGAAAATAAGGGAAAAAAAATATAGAAAAGAGAAGTTAGGCTCCATGTACACGGGACGCTGGAAATGGCCGTTTAGGAGCAGTTGGGCGTTTTTTTCAGAAGCCCCTGAACCCATCTACATTTTATCTTATCTGTCCATGTACACCAGGTCGTTTACAGTCATTTGCAGGCAGTTGCGTTCATGGACTGTTTTTAGAACGCAATTATTTGCGTTCGAAAGTGTGTTTCCCGGCGTTTCAAACGCGTCTGAACGCCATAACCCTCGTTTAGCATTCGCGTTTTTCCATTTTAAAGGGGAATAATTTTTTTGACCTCTAGGAACGCTTCTAAACGCAAACGCCCGCAAACGCTGCTAAACGCCCGCTAAACGCGGGTAAAAACGCGACCGAACGGACGTTTCAAACGTCCTAAAAATTCCAGCATTCAAAGGGACTTTTAACAACGTCCCGTGTACATGTAGCCTAAAAGAAAAGATGTAGGAGGCTAGGTACAAGACGTGCACCCTCTATTTATTGTACAGATGTCCCTCTGTCCAGATCAGGAGGATCCCGAGAGGTATTTTTTCCAGGGATCCCAATGTTTTCTCGAAATAGGCCAGCTTATTACGGAGGATAGCCACCATGCGTTCATTGATCATGAGCCATGTCAGTTTGGCCTTTATAATTTCAAAAGCCCTAATTTTTTTTTTTTTTAAGCTTCTCTCTTATATATGATCACATGATCAGTGTTCTAATAAGAGGCATTGCACCCTGAGCTATCCCTCTAGAGACATACAGAAAATAACCCTGATCTGACATCTGCAAGGTCCCTCGCTGGAGCCAACATCTACCTGACTTCTTCCTCCTTGGCTGGTCTACTCAGTATGGCAATCACAGGAGTTCATTCACCCCAGCCTCAAGACTGAAAATATACCCTGGGCTATGCATACACAGCTCAGTGCACATTCCAAAAAAGACTGCAAACAGGCAGGTATGCTTATTTTTTTGCAGAAGAGACATAACATGAAACTTCTGCAAAAAAATCCTGCTTGCTCACAATTTTATTCCTCTTTAAAGTGTATGTCTGAGCAAAATAAATTACATATGCAGTATATCTCTCCAGTTCCTGCACATTTATTTTGTTTTGTCTTGTTAGATTAAAAAAAACTTTTTCCCCAGAATGTTATGTAGATGAGGAGAGAAGGAGGTGTTCTACAGTGCAGGACTATTAACACTGCTGTGTTGTCAGCTTAAACAGAAAGTTAGGTGCTCACTGTAATTCTGATAGATCAACATGTAATTTTCTGCACTCTCTTTTCTTTAGCAGATAAAACATGTTGAAATTTGTTTTTATGGAGAGGAGTATGTATGCATTTATAATAAATAAAAAAAATAAATATATATATATATATAATTTTTGTGAATGCTCATGTGATTATAGTTAAAATGTATATCTTGAGATGGATAAATACATATCTCTATTTCTCTCGATATACAGTGAGGGGAAACACTCCCTTTAGCAGAGTGCTCCTAATCTCAGCTCGTTACCTGTATAGAAAACACCTGGGAGCCAGAAATATTGCTGATTGATAGGGGATCAAATACTTATTTCACTTATTAGAATGCAAATCAATTGATAACTTTTTTGAAATGCGTTTTTCTGGATTTTTTTGTTGTTAATCTGCCTCTCACTGTTAAAATAAACCTACCATTAGAATTATAGGCTGATCGTTTCCTTGTCAGTGGGCAAAAGTTTTTTCTAATTTCATCTTTTTACCTGTATAAAAGACACCTATCTGCAGAAGCAATCAATCAGATTCCAATCTCTCCACCATGCCCAAGACCAAAGCGCTGTCTTTGGATGTGAGGGACAAGATTATAGAGCTGCACAAAGCTGGAATGGTCTACAAGACCATCACCAAGCAGCTTGGTGAGAGGGTGACAACAGTTGGTGCCATTTTTTGCAAATAGAAAAAACACAAAATAACTGTCAATCTCCCAGATCTGGGGCTCCCTGCAAGATCTCACCTCATGGAGTTTCAATGATCATGAGAATGGTGAGGAATCAGCCCAGAACTACACGGGAGAATTTTGTCAATGATTTCAAGGCAGCTAGGACCATATTTTACCAAGAAAACAATTAGTAACACAAGGTCCTCCTGCTCAAGAAAACACATGTACAGGCCTGCCTGAAGTTTGCTAATGAACACCTGAATGATTCAGAGGAGAACTGGGTGAAATTTTTGTGGACAGATGAGATCAAAATCAAACACTTTGGCAACAACTTGACTCTCCATGTTTGGAGAAGGAGGAATGCTGCCTATGACCCCAAGAACACTAACCCCACCGTCGAACATGGAGGTGGAAATGTTATGCTTTAGGGGTGTTTTTCTGCTTATGAGACAGGACAACTTCACTGCATCAAAGGGATGAAGGATGGGGCCATGTACCGTCAAATCTTGGGTGAGAACCTCCTTCCCTCAGCCAGGGCATTGAAAATGTGTCGTGGATGGGTATTCCATCATGACAATGACCCAAAACACACAGCCAAGGCAACAAAGGAGTGGCTCAAGAAGAGGCACATTAAGGTCCTGGAGTGGCCTAGCCAGTCTCCAGACCTTAATCCCATAGAAAATATGTGGAGGGAGGTGAAGGTTCGAGTTACCAAACGTCAGCCTTAAAACCTTAATGACTTGGAGAGGATCTGCAAAGAGGAATGGGACAAAATCCCTCCTGAGATGTGTGCAAACCTGATGGTCTACTACAAGAAGACTCTGTCCTCTGTGATTGCCAACAAGGTTTTTGCCACCAAGTACTAAGTCGTGTTTTGCAAAGGGGTCAAATACTTATTTCACTCATTAGAATGCAAATCAATTTATAATTTTTTTTTTTTTTAAATGCATTTTTCGAGATTTTTTATGTTGTTCTGTCTCTCACTGTTAAAATAAACCTACCATTAAAATTATAGAGTGATCATTTCTTTGTCAATCGGCAAATGTACCAAATCTGCAGGGGATCAAATACATTTTTTTCCCTCACTATACATTTTTAACTAGAATCACATGATCATTTACATTGTGCACCCCCAACAGCCGTGTAGACATGCATCACTCACCAAGGATGAAACTCTCAGGACTGTACATCACATTGGGCATACTGCGCTCCATTAAACAGGCTGCTTTTTAATTTGGAGCTAAAGCTTGGTTTGAAAGGTCAGTTATACATTTATATATTAAAATGAGATGGGGATTTTTTGATAACTAATGTTACCATGGTTGCAAGGAAAATAAATGAACATTGTTGGAAACACTGATGGAAAAAAGGTAATTGTTAATTACACTAAATTGCTTATTTTATTTCTATCGGTTTTTAACAAAATTGGAGTTACAGTTATGTGTTTGCTATAGGATGACTTGCGTAGAGACTTTGTGGGGGCCGATGTCACCATTTGTCATTTCTTTCCTCATTCTTTCCTATCTGCACTCCACGCATTTCACATCACTGCACTTTCATCTCCTTCAACTATGTTCATTTTTCATCTTCGTCCCTCCATGCATGATCCCCCGTTGTCCAAACCTTTTTTCTTTCTCTGCCCCTGTCGCTTTGCCTCTTAGTGATATGAACCTCTCCCGCGGACTCATGGCTCAACGAAATTGTTACAGCCGCTACACCTCTGCCTCTCCTCCTCTTCTCCGTAGAGCTCCCCCTGCAGGTACGTGAAAATGTTCAAGCTGTCATTTCATTTTTTTTGTATGTGCCTATGCTGTATATCGGCCTTTCTCAACCTTTTTAAAATGGAGGACCCCTTAAAATAACTTTTTGGCTTCTGGGAACCCTGGTAATAATTATATTTACAGCTCACAATACATTAGTGTGATGATCCCTGGGAAGAATGTTCCTTACATTTGTGGTCATTGGGATAAATTCCCCTCTTACAGATAGCGAAAAAGATCATTACTGTCAGTGGCTACTTATGTGAGAGGCAGAAATCGCTTATTGCCCAAGGAACCCCTAGCAACCTCTGGAGAAACCCTAGGGTTCCACAGAACCCTGGTTGAGAAACCCTGCTGTATATAGAAATTCATTTTATAAAGAGGTTTCATGGTTAATTTCAACTTGTTTTCTTTCATATGAAAGATTTCACACCTAATTCATTTTTAAAAACGTATTCAGCGGTTTAGCTTCTGAATTTGCTGCTGTAAAGTTCTGCCATTTTGTTTTTACTGTTTATCACACATTAAGCTAAATTCACAAACCTTTCACAGGGAAGTAGTAGTCAGGACCAAGTGGTCTAAGGCACCAGACTTAAGAGTTCTCTTCCCAACAGCTGGGTGTTCTGGTCTTCGAATGGATGCGTGGGTTCAAATCCCACTTCTGACAGTACACTTTGACAAAGTAAGAGAAAGGTGGAGAGTCCTAAAAAATGATTTCAGGGAATAAATTGAGGAGAAGGACCTCCAAGGCGGTTTTCTCTGAAATACTGCCTGTGCTTTGAGTCACACCAGAGTGACAGCGGGAGCTTACGGAACTAAACAAGTGGCTGAGGAACTGGTGTAGAAAGGAGAGGTTTGGGTTCCTGGGGTGAATTCTCAGTCGGTTACTGGCACTTTAGTAGGGACGGGCTGCACCTTAATGGGAACGGTACAGCTCTATTGGGAGGAAAGATGGCCACATAGTTGGAGGGGCTTTTAAACCAGGTGTTATGGGGAGGGTTCAAAGGTAGTGAAAAGTCAGCAGTGAGCAAAGGACAGAGGGTAATATGGGAGTCAGTAGTGATAATATAACCATACCGTCAAATCCCGGGGTGAATGAGTGGTCAAATCACAAACAAATCCTGAGAACACTTAATATCCACTCATACAACACTGAGAGGAGTATACACAAATGCCAGGAGCCTAGCTAACAAAATGAACAAAATGGAGGAACTGGAACTGCTATTACACGAGGAGGACTTAGACTTTGTGGGAATAACAGAAACTTGGTTTGACAGCTCACACGGCTGGCTGGCAAATATACAAGGGTATTCCTTGTATAGGAAGGACAGGGAAGGTAAAAGAGGGGGGAGCTGTATGTCTCTATGTCAAAAATGATGTGTGGGTGGTAGAGAGGAGCGACATTGTTAATGGGAAAAGGGGAGGTGGAATCTGTGTGGGTAGACCTCCACAGGGAAGGAGTAAGTGAGAAATTAATAGTGGGGGTATGTTAGGAAGAGGAGGAGCTGGACCTTCTATCACAGTTAGGAATGGCGGCAAAACAGGGAAATGTAATCATAATGGGGGACTTCAATTATCCCGATATTGACTGGGCAGAGGAGACTGCTCACTCATAAAAGGCCCGTCATTTAATGAATGTCTTACAGGACAACTTCATGTCTCAATCAGTGGATTCTCCTACTAGAAATAATGCATTGCAAAATGTATTAATTACGAACGATCCAAGTCTGATCTCGGATGTGGCAATACGGGACAACTTGGGATCTAGCAATCGCAGGATGAATATATTTACCGTCAGAAGAGAAGACACGAGGGGAGAACAAGAGCCCTAAACCTCAGAAGAGCAAACTTTTCTGAACTGCGCTCAATACTAGAGAGCATCACTTGGGACCTAATCCTAGAAACATTGAACACAGAGGGAAAATGGCAATGCTTTAGGAACATATTAAACAAAGGTATCACCCAGTGCATTCCAATGGGAAATAAATAAATACAGAAGAGCCAAGGTGAAACCTGGGAAGCTAAAACATAGGCGGCTAAAAAAGTCTGAGAGACACATAGCAGAGGAAAGTAAAAAAAATCCCAAGGAATTCTTTAGATATATTAACAGTAAAAAAGCAAGGTCAGAGCACGTTGCACACATAATTAACGATGATGGGAGGATGGTTACAGAGGACACAGAGAAGGCAACTGTACTAAATGCTTTCTTCTCCTCAGTTTTTACACAGGGAAAGGAGGGGTATACTGACCACGACAGTATTGTTAGCAGCACATCACAGGACATACCGCTGTGGCTAACAGAGGCTGGAATCAAGTAAAGACTTGATAAGCTTAACACAAATAAATCACCAGGACCAGATGGCTTACACCCGAGAGTCCTAAAATAACTCAGTGGGATTATAGCTAGACCATTGTTCCTAATCTTTGCGGACAGCGTACTGACTGGAACTGTACCAATTGACTGGAGAAAAGCAAATGTGGTACCAATATTCAAAAAAGGGCAGACATATTTCGGGGGAACTACAGGCCAGTCAGCCTGACATCAATAGTAGGCAAATTATTGGAGGGGATGATAAGGGACTATATCCAAGAATGTGCTGAGGAAAACAGTATCATTAGTAGTAATCAGCTTGCGTTTAGAAAGGGACGTTCCTGCCAGACCAATCTGCTAACATTCTATGAGGAGGTGAGCTGCCATGTAGATATTGGGGAGTTCTGTGGATGTGGTGTATCTGGACTTTGCAAAGGCATTCGATACAGTTCCCCATAAACGCTTAAACTACAAGCTAAGGTCTGCAGGCATCGACCATAAGGTTTGTTCTTGGATAGAAAACTGGTTACAAGAGCGCTTCCAAAGAGTGGTGATAACTAACGTGTACTCAGACTGGTCTGGAGTGGCAAGTGGGGTACCCAAAGGTTCTGTCCTGGGACCTATTCTTTTTTATTTATTCATAAATGATATAGAGGATGGGATAAATAGCTCAATCTCAGTTTTTGCGGACTACACAAAAATAGGCAGGGCAATAACTTCACATCAGGATATAGAAATCTTACAGAGTGACCTGAACAAAATAATGGTGTGGGCAACTACATGACAATTGAGGTTTAATGTGGAGAAATGTAAGGTAATACACTTGAGGGGCTAAAAACATAAACACAAACTACCACTGGGGGGGGGAACCACTGGGGGAATCACAGATGGAGAAAGATCTGGGGGTCCTAGTGCCAGACAGGCTGAGCAATAGCAGGCAATATCAAGCGGCAGCTGCCAAAGCAGGCAGAATGTTGGCATGCATAAAAAAGGGAATATACTCCAGAGATAAAAACTATAATCCTGACACTTTACAAAACTCTGGTCCGTCCACATCTGGAGCATTTTGTCCAGTCACCTATCTTCAGAAGGGATGTGCTGGAGCTGGAGAAAGTCCAAAGAAGGGCAACAAAACAAATTAGGGGATTGGAGGACCTAATTACGAGGAGCAACTACAAGCACTAAATTTATTCTAGCTGGAAAAGAGACGCCTGAGAGAGGACATGATAGCAATTTAGAAATACCTCAATGATGACCCCACGATAGGAAAAAAGTATTCAGTATCAGGGAGTGTAAGAGGACATGTGGCCACACAATGAGATTGGAGGAGAAGCGGTTTAACCTTAAGCTACGTAGGGGAGTTTTCACTGTCGGGGCGGTAAGAACGTGGAACTCTCTTCCACAATTGGTGGTATCAGCGGAGAGTATGGTTACTTTTAAAAGACTCTTGGACCTGCATCTCAAAGAAACCAATATAGAGGGATATGGGAAATTATTATCATCACTGACACACACACACCTACACTGGTTGAACTGGATGGACGATTGTCTTTATTCAATCTTAACTAGTATGTTACTATGTAAAATAATCTTTATTTTAGCCTTGAGATTGTAATCCTGAAATGTTGGAATGGTGGAGGATGGACCAATGCGCTACCAATGGGGTATAGGACGTATGGGGGATGAGAATATGTGTGGAAAAAAATTATTAAATGTATATAAAATGAAACAGGCAGCCAATTCTGTAGTGTCACCACGAACTGAATAAGAAAGATAAAGGGGGGGAATTGGCGCTCATTTCTAGGAGTAGATAAGTAATCAAAATTAATGTGACTAAGAATTTATATATAATCCTGCAGAAAGATTTAGCAGATTATCCTAGCTCTAGGGTGAGGACTCAATAGTGAGTATAGGAATCATCGATGTGTAGAAATACTGAAGAGTGAATAAATAAATAAAGTGTATAGCTCCAGTAAAAGGAAAAACTAAAAGTGAGGCAATAAATCTAAAACAACCAAGCTAATAAAGCATCAATAATATCAAAGTAATGTGCAGGATTGCAACAACAGTAAATGTCAATCTGTGCTGAACAATGAATAGATAATAACAAAGATCATAAATAAATGCAAACTGCCAAAGCAATACGTGCTAAAATAATGTGCAATTGCTTAACCACTTGCCGACCGCCGCACGACTATCTACGGCGGCGGTCAGCCCCTCACAGGCAAAGTGACGTAGGTCTACGTCGCTCGCCTGTGAGGGTTTAGGGAGCGAGCGCGCGCCGCCGGAGGCGCGCTCCCGCTCCCGCGTGGTCACGGACCCCCCCGCGCGTGTGACCGGCGGACCCGATCGCCGCCGGCCACTCTGCGATCGGCGGGGGAGAGGGAGATAGTCAGGCAGCTTGTGTAAACAAGCTGCCTGTCATTCTCCTCTCTGTATGAGAGATGATCACATGGATCTACTATGTAGATCCATTGATCACTCTGCATACAGTTGAAGCCACAGCCAATCACAGTTAGAATCACGCCCCTAGGGACACACACAGCCCCTCCCTCTCAAATAAAGTTAACCCCTTCACTACCAGTGCATTTTTACAGTAACAGTGCATATGTATAGCACTGATTACTGTAGAAATGTCACTGGTAACCCCAAAAGTGTCAAAAATGTCAGTCAAGGGTCCGATCTGTCCGCCGCAATGTCGCAGTACCGCAAAAAAAATCGCAGATCGCCGCCATTACGCGTTAAAAAAAAAAACAACAAAAATTACAAAAATCTTTCCCTTTGTTAGTAAACGCAATAACTTTTGCGCAAACCAATCAAAATACGCTTTTTGCGATTTTTTTTACCAAACATAGGTAGCATAAAACAAATTGGCCGAAAATATTAAAAAATTTTGATTTTTACATTTTTTTTTGGGGGAATTTCATATAAAAAAAAGGGAAAAATATTGCTATTTTTGCAAAATTTACGCTCTTTTTTTGTTTATAGCGCGTGATCAAAAAATCGCACAGGTGATAAAATACCACCAAAAGAAAGCTCTGTTTGTGGGAAAAAAAGGACGCCAAATTCGTTTCGGTACAGCGTCGCACGACCGCGCAATTGTCCGTTAAAGTCACGCAGTGCCGAATCGCAAAATGCCCTCTGGTCGTTTAGCAGCCAAATCCTCCGGGGCTTAAGTGGTTAAAATTGGCAATATATCAATATAAGTGAGGTGAAGGTCAATATAAAAAAAAGTCCATGTTCAAAAAGTGCTTCAAAATAGGTAACTTTTGTGACTCTTCACAATATTAAAGTGATTCTCGTGAAACTCCAGGTGTGTCACCAAGGTGAGCTAATCCTCTAACAGGTGTAATGGCCGCTCACCTCCAAAAACACCTTTTAAGGGCGTTTTGTGATATCAATCACTGGGCTGGGGTGGTTAGATTCTTCTCCTCGAGTGGGGGCTTCTAATGGGGCCACTAGGGTATCCTCTGCTCCTATTGAGTGTTAGCCAGTATGTTGTTACATCAGCCGCCTCTTTTTCTAATGGGCAATGTTCCTCCGGTAACTCCCAATAATCCTCCAGTCACTCAGAGAGATAGACAGGTACTCATAGTGAAGTATGTAAGGATTTTATTTAGAAAAAACAAGTAAAAACCTACAGCTAGGTAAGGATAGGTAAGCAGCCGCCGATGCGGTAAAGATCGGATACTTCCGGTCTCGGCCGTAGACCAGAAGTGACGTCACCCAGCTCCTCCTGACGCATTGCGTCACTCGCACGTGACTTTATCAACAGTAAGGAACCCTTGCCCCTTGCACCTGGTTTTTATGCATCAAGGTGTAATGTGGTGCACTGCATTAGGCAGCCCAATCAATGTGAGTTGTGCTAAAAATGCAGTGAGCACTATTACTGCATTGCATTCACAAGACACCATGCATTGTGTGCTGTGGTGCATTCCAGCACATGTACATTCTGAAGGTATATTGGGGTGAAAATCAAAATGAATGGCACTACAGAGGACAAACACTTACAGTGTATTACTACAGTGCAGTGATGTGATTAGGCCTTTAATCATACAATAAAATAAATGAGTGAGTACAAATACCATTATACAAGACTTTTATAAGACCTTTATATTCATATCATAAACACTCCCATTTACAACTTGAAGTTGCAGGACACTCTTAATAGCATTGAAAGGTCACAAAACTTAATTTACCATGTTTTACATCCTGCCTCCACTATGCCATTATTGTTGTCCAACCCCAACCTTAAAAAGCCTCTTTATTCTTTATTTTTTTTTTAAACTTAGTCTAAAAAACCCTATATGGTGCTTGACACTAAATGTTTCCAACTTGCAAAGGCTGTGCCCTTGTATTCCTGATATAAAAACTCCTATGAAGGGATAGGGAGGGCTGGGAAGCAGTAGGCAGCTTATATTAGCTTGCAGAAAGGAGTGAGTGATGAAACCAAAAGTTGAGTGGGCACCCACAGCTAAAGTGCGCTGCTTCAGGGAAATACTTTGGACTGAATGTAACGCAAATTTAAAAAAAATAAGGATCCTTATTCTAGTGTTTTACATTTGTGAATTTAACATTTTCTGTTTATTTCGCCAAATTTATAAACTGGTGAGCTCAAAATTTCTCCAGAATAATTTTCTGGTTGACTTTACCACAATTAAAGTAACAGATCAGAGCCCATGGCTTCTTCACCTTCCATTTCATTTTTTTATGTTGTATTTTTCACAACTTTCAAAAGCTACCCTTTCCCTGATTTTTCTACCTTTGCCATCTTGGAGATTGCATCTCTATTGAATCCTAGAAAACACCAGTGTCTTTGTAAACAGCAAGCTGAATGTGTGCAAATGTTCTCCAGTATATTGATGAGTGATAATGTTTTCCTTTTTTTTTTTTTCTCCAGAGGACAATAAGGAAAAGCACTGTGATACTGATAAAAG
Organism: Pelophylax lessonae; assembly: GCF_965119305.1. Lineage (NCBI taxonomy): Eukaryota > Metazoa > Chordata > Amphibia > Anura > Ranidae > Pelophylax > Pelophylax lessonae. Next base: position 92,532,593 of record NC_138774.1, read on the forward strand.
GTAAGAATTTTTTGTATGTGTGTGTTCGGTATAGCTGGCAGCTTATTCTGCTTGCTTCTTTAGTTCTAAACCGTGTCAGAAACCTACATCAGCATTTATAGCCACACAGATAACTATCACATTAATCAGAATCACCATGGAATGTGTCAAGGCAGATGTTTATTGTCCAAGAACAAGATGGGATGTGTGAAAGTTGTAGAATCACCATGTTCTTATTGTAAAATCCCATCCCTTGGTATAAGGAAGTCTGTAATAGGTACAGTGCATCCGGAAAGTATTCACAGCACTTCAATTTTTCCATATTTTGTTATGTTACAGCCTTATTCCAAAACTGATTAAATTCATATAAGGCTGTAACATAACAAAATGTGGAAAAAGTGAAGCGCTGTAAATACTTTCCAGGTGCACTGTATTACATAGCTCAACCACTTGCCGACCGCGTACTATAGTTTTACTGCTACATTGCGGGTCAGCAGCGCAGAATCATGTGTGTATGTGTATATGTGTGTGTGTGTGTGTATATATATATATATATATATATATATATATATATATATATATATATATATATATATATAAGTAGCTCTGCTTTTCCCGGTAGGGGACACGCCCCCCGGTACCCGCCGATCATCGGAGCAAGTGGAAAGAGAGAGCATTGTAAATGTAATAAGCACAAAGCTCTCTTCTGACAGCGGCGATGTGACGGTTTCTGTTTTCCTGCAAGCAGGAAATAAAACACATTTTTTTGAACACATTCTAAGGTGAACAAATTCATAACTGCAATGTATCAAATGTCCAAACAATGTCCATTATTATTAGTTATCTCCCTGATTAAACTCCCATCGCGCATAAAGTGCTGTAAACATAAATTGGTAACGTAAATTGGTGAAGTCCGTGCTCCACTCCTGTGTGCCCACTCACCAGCTGCCGTGGACCCCCCTGATGGGAGTCATATGAGCTTGTGTAAGTATCTCAGATGGTGGACTTTGTAGTCCTTCTCAGTGGCTCCTTGGTTGCAGGTAAAGATGTACTCATATATAGTATTAAGTGGTAAAAGAAGTAACATTTGAGAACACCCCGTAGGATTGACGAAACGTTTCAGTTAACCGCGGGTGGTGACGTCATTTTTGGCTGATGAGACAACGCCTGTCACAGCGCACTTCCGGTTTCTATTTTATGCTTGTACAATTTTTATACCATGTGAGTGTAATTTATATTTGATTTTAAATAAACTGAATTATGCTATATTTTACTTTTTTTTTTTTGCTATTTATTACTGTATATGAGTACACCTTTACCTGCAGCCAATGAGAAGGACTACAAAGCCCAGCATCTGAGATACTTGCACAAGCGCATATGACTCCTTTCAGGGGGGGTCCAGGGCAGCTAGTGAGTGGGCACACAGGAGGGGTGTCATGAATCTGCAGTAATGTTTCATGCCCTGACTGTCTGCTTACCTCTTGAGTCTGTATATCAGCTTTAGGGACTGTGCTCTCACACCTGTGTGTTTTTTTTTTTTTAATCAGAAAAAAAGGTTTATTGAGCTTAGTTAACAGGCATTACAGTACCACATGCATTAATTATACAGTTAGTACAGAAGAAATATCACTCAGTTAAAGGGCAATTCTTCCATCAATGTGTCAACATTTAAACATACCATTGTCAGCGCATATTTCTAACAATGCCACATAGTGCACTTTCATTTACCAAGAAGTCAAAGCTAACCAACAAACCATGGAACTATTAACCACCTGGAAGCCAATACTGTTTTTAATAAGCCACCTGTTGGGAACTCTCATTTCTCGATTCCCCCTATGCTCTTTTGACCGTAATAATTTTCTGGGTACCTAATAGTAAAGGGGACTTACCAATCCCTCTCATTCATTCCATCAAGAGTCTGTCAAGCACCAACTTTGTAGGAGCTACTTTTGGGGAGTCCAACCAACTCTGCCATATACTCTGGAACTTTTTTTGAAGAGTTTCTATGGTAATATGTATTTTTTTTCTCGAACTAGGACATTATTCACTGCCTGGATCCACTTAGCGCTTGTCGGCGGTCTAGTGATAGCAGTACAGACGTAGGGAGAGTATTGTTCCCCATCAAAACCCCCCAACAAGCACACCAGCAGCGGATCCACTGCCAGCTGATACACATTGTTAATTATAGAGACCACTCGATTCCAGTACCTCACACCTCGGAAACGTTTTTTAGATAAAAATACCCCCAGGACAGTCAGGGCTAGTGCATTTCATAATGGATAGCCTCTGAACTGTCCCAGGTTGCACTTAGCTTTTAGAAAAAATACTTACCTTGAAAATGTCTTGTCCAGCGCTGCCATCTCAGGTGTGGGCAGCTGAAGCCAAAGCGTCCTCTTCGGTGTCCTCTTCGGTCCCAGAATGCCCTGCACTGCCCAGAAGCTGTTTAGCAGGGAATGACGTGCCTGCACCGGAACTGACGAGCGGGGCCGGTGCAGGCGCATTGATTCCTGGGAGCGATGACGTTCAGCTCCCAGGAGTCAATGCAAGCAGGAAGAGACAGCGCGGGCCGCGGCCGCAGAGGGAGGAAGTGGAAGAAAGGAAAGTATATTTTCTTCAATAACAAGGTAAGTAAACAAAAAAAATAAAAAATCGGGACTATCCATTTCTTTTTTAGGTGATTGTCAGCAAGCGGATGGCCCAAAGTGGTTTTTGAGGCCGGAACTCCGCTTTAAGTAATCTTCTCTCAGCATGGCTCCACCCCAGCCTCTAACAGGAAACACTATTTTAACCCGAGCACTGCAAGCCAGTCTTGCCAGAGCAACAATTGTGTGAAGTGTTTCTTGCTCTGCGTCTGATCTCCATGTACGGACTTTGGCTTGTTCGCCTGACCATCCCTTTCTGCTTGTTGCGCCGACCTTTGGCTCGTCCTTTTGACCATTCCTGTATGCTTGTTGCCCCGGCTTTTGGCTTCTTCTCCCGACTATCTCTTGTTGCCCTTGACTGCTTCTTCCTCTTCATTCACCAGAGCCAGCCATGAATGTGAGCTGGGAGACCCTGGGGGTCGCGACCTCGAGTCAGCTGTAGCCAAGTCCATCCTCCCCATCAGAGACTATGGTGAAAACCTGTTGGCTCTTAGACTCCACGCCCTGAGGAATCCTATGCTCTAGCTCAGTGGTCCTCAACTCCGGTCCTCAGGGCCCACTAACAGGCCAGATTTTAAGTATTACCTTGGGGAGATGCAGACTAGAGTACTGCAATCACTGAGCAGCAAATTATATCACCTGGGATGTATTTCAGTTATCTTGCAAACCTGGCCTGTTAGTGGGCCCTGAGGACCAGGGTTGAGGACCACTGCTCTAGATCCCTGTCCAGGACCGTGGCTGCGACCCTGTGTAGCTGCTTCTCTGAGCCATTGACCCTCAGCAGTCAGCATTTGGGGCCACAACCTCCATGGTGCACTCCCCACCACTTGGGTCCGCAGGTGACGCTGACAAGGGGAGCACGGACTGCGCCAATTTATATTTTCAGCACTTGCCATTTTATGCACAATGGAAGTTTAAGCAGGGAGATCACTATTAATGATGGACATTGTTAAGACATTTGATACAATGAAGTTATGAATTTGTTCACTTAATAATGTGTTCATGAAACTGGTTTATATATATATATATATATATATATATATATATATATATATATATATATATATATGTGTGTATAGTTTATTAGTACTAGGATTGATCACTGGGTAGCCTTCTTTACACACATGCATATGATTTAAAGGCACCTACACCTACAAAGAGCAGGAACCATACAAATTCTTCATTGATATACAGTATCTCACAAAAGTTAGTACACCCCTCACATTTTTGTAAATATTTTATTATATCTTTTCATGTGACAACACTGAAGAAATTACACTTTGTTACAATGTAAAGTAGTGAGTGTACAGCTTGTATAACAGTGTAAAGTTGCTGTCCCCTCAAAATAACTCAACACACAGCCATTAATGTCTAAACTGCTGGCAACAAAGTGAGTACACCTCTAAGTGAAAATGTCCAATTTGGGCCCAATTAGCCATTTTCCCTCCCCGGTGTCATGTGACTCGTTAGTGTTACAAGTTCTTAGTTGTGATTGGGGACCAGGTGTATTAAATATGGTGTTATCACTCTCACTCTCCCATACTGGTCACTGGAAGTTCAACATGGCACCTCAAGGCAAAGAACTCTCTGAGGATTTGAAAAAAAGAATTGTTGCTCTAGATAAAGATGTCCTAGACTATAAGAAAATTGCCAAGACCCTAAAATTGAGCTGCAGCACTGTGGCTAAGACCATACAGTGGTTTAAAAGGACAGGTTCCATTCAGAACAGGCCTTGCCATGGTCAACCAAAGAAGTTGACTGCACGTGCTCAGTGTCATATCCAGAGGTTGTCTTTGGGAAATATATGTATGAGTGCTACCAGCATTGCTGCAGAGGTTAAAGAGGTGGGGTCAGCCTGTCAGTGCTGCGACCATACGCCGCACACTGCATCAAATTGGTCTGCATGGCTGTTGTCCCAGAAGGAAGCCTCTTCTAAAGATGGTGCATAAGAAAGTCTGCAAACAGTTTGCTGAAGACAAGCAGACTAAGGACATGGATTTCCGGAACCAAGTCATGTGGTCTGATGAGACCAAGATGAACTTATTTGGTTCAGATGATGTCAAGCGCGTGTAGCAGCAACCAGGTGAGGAGTAGAAACACAAGTGTGTCTTGCCTACAGTCAAGCATGGTAGTGGGAGTGTCATGGTCTGGGGCTGAATGAGTGCTAGCAGCACTCATGCAGAGGGAATTATGAATGTCAACATGTACTGTGACATACTGAAGCAGAGCATGATCCCCCCCTCCCTTTGGAGACTGGGCTGCAGGACAATATTCAAACATAACAACCCCAAACACACCTCCAAGATGACCACTGCCTTGCTAAAGAAGCTGAGGGTAAAGGTGATGGACTGGCCAAGCATGTCTCCAGAACTAAACACTATTGATCATTTGTGGGGCATCCTCAAACGGAAGGTGGAGGAGCGCAAGGTCTCTAACATCCACCGGCTCGGAGATATCGTCATGGAGGAGTGGAAGAGGGCTCCAGTTGCAACCTGTGAAGCGCTGGTGAACTCCATGCCCAAGAGGGTAGTCCCGGAAAATAATGGTGGCCACACAAAATATCGACACTTTGGGCCCAATTTGGACATTTTAACTTAGGGGTGTACTCACTTTTGTTGCCAGCGATTTAGATATAAATGGCTGTGTGTTGAGTTTTTTTAGGGAACAGTAAATTTACTATGTTATACAAGCTGTACACTCACTACTTTACATTGTAGCAAAGTTTCATTTGTTCAGTGTTGTCAGTCACATGAAAAGATGTAATAAAATATTTACAAAAATGTGAGGGTGTACTTACTTTTGTGAGATTGTGTGTGTGTATTATTATATATATATATATATATATATATCATAGTTTGTAGTCGCTATAACTTTTACGTAAACCAATCGATATACACTTATTGGGAGTTTTTATTTTTTTACCAAAGACATGTAGCAGAATACATTTTGGCCCTAATGTATATAGAAATTTAATTTTGATTTTTTTTTTTTTAATTGGCTGTGTTTTATAACCGAAAAAAATATGTTTTTTTTTTTTTTTCAAAATGTCTGCTTTTCTTTTTCATTTATAGTGCAAAAAATAAACAACCATTGGGGATCAAATACTACCAAAGGAAAGGAAATTATATCAATTTTTGTTTGTGTACAGCATTGCATGGTCACGCAATCGCCAGTTGGAGTAGCGCAGTGCCGAATAGCAAAAAAAGGGGGTAAAATCTTCCAGGGCTGAAGTGGTTAAGGTGTGAATTTTCATCAAAATTCAATAGCTAGGGGGGAGATGTTAAAACCGCATTATACAGAATATGAGAGGCTGATGGTGTTTAAGACCACCAACCCTATTTAGGGATGTTTTTTCCAGTTTGACGTAAACGGCCTCTTTCACCTCTCTTACGAACCAGTTTCCCTCTGTCCAAAATGTGCACCTCATTATCCTTAAAATTATGTCCTATTTTTCTAGAAGCTGAATTTTAACCCCCTTCCTGCCTAGGCCAATTTTCAACTTTCAGCACTGTCACACTTAAAATTACAATTGTGCGGTCATGCAATGCTGTACCCAAATGAAATTTTTATCATTTGTTTTACATAAATAGAGCTTTCTTTTGCTGCTATTTCATCACCACTGGGTTTTTTATTTTTTACTAAAAAAAAAGAAAAATAGACTAAAAATTTTGAAAAACAAATGTTTTTCTTAATTTCTGTCAGTAAATTTTGTAAATAAGTAAGTTTTTTCTACTTCACTGATGGGCACTGAGATGGCACTTTTGGGCACTGATTAGGTGTCACGGATTAGGTGGCACTAATATTCTGCACTGATGGGTACTAATGGGTGGCACTAATATGCGGCACTGATGAGCACTGATAGGCAGCACTGATAGGTGCTACTGAAACGTGCCACTGATAGGCGGCACTGATGGGAAGCACAGATGCAGGCACTGATGAGCACTGACTGGCATCACTAATGGGCACTAATTTGGACCACTGATGGGCACTGATTGGTGTCACTAAAAGGCATTGATTGGTGTCACTGATGTACACTGATTGGTGTCACTGATGGGCACTGCTGGGGCTTTACTGTAATCAGGGCACTGATGATCAATGCCCTGATTACCTGTCCTGGACACCCCTTCGAGGAGGAGCCGCTGATTGGCTCTCCTCGCCACACACTCTGACAGTGTGAGGCGAGAAGCACTGATAAACGGCACTGCCTCATTTACATGTGACTGGCTGTGATTGGCCACAGCCGATCACACGGGTAAAGAGCCTCATCATTGGCTCTTAACTAAGATTGGTGTCGCGCCGTTTCCTAGGAACACATGTTCTGATTCTCACTTTTGCTAAATGGTTCTGTTATTTTTTTTATCTTTTGTGTATGTTTGAAAAAAAATCCCAATCTGGGTTGCCACAAACTTTCAAAAAACCCCTGGGATGTCTGCATTATTTGTCTTTTGACTTTGTGTTTGTTGTTGCTGTCTCAGCCCAGTGTTGCAGAATTCTAATCACCCCCAGTTTGGGTTCCAGTGGATGGTAAAAAGTTAAAAAGTAGATACTAGTCTATGGTACATTTTCTGTAGACTTCAATATCCAAGTCACCCCTAATCCTTGACATGTAACACAGAGTCCAAAAAGGTTATTTGTTATAACTTAATGTTTGTCTACTGAGTTTATGCATTCACTAAAACCTTGTACTTATGATGTTCTTATCTTGGACCCCCCCTCAATATCATCCACTTGCTAGACCCAATGACTTGGTGGTGGTCTCCTGAATGAACTAAATGCTCTCTTCTCCACCTCCATGTTGGCTACATTGGGTGATACTGGTTATCTCATTGCACTACCATGTTTCTGTATATAAACAATTATCCTTGTGCATGAAATGGGTGGTGTTGAGACAAAGGTCCAGCAAGAAACATACAATGACAAAGCACCTCTTTCCTACTTGGGGGAGCACATGGCTTTCACATGAGCGTTTAGTTTGGATCTATCTGTCAGTTTTTCAGAAGGATCCAGACTGAACAACGACGTAAGTCTTTGGCCATTCGTTTACATCCAAGTCCTTTATGTCCACAGAAAAAAAAAAGTTATTTTTCTGCTTTGACGGACATAAATGGATGTCATGTTCCATCCTGACCTTCTTAGCCATTGGGTCGTACTGCCCCCTACAGGAGTAGAACACTAGGCAGAAAAAAGTCTGGCTATGTCTATGGGCAGTCCCAGAGGATATATTCCCTCTCTTTGCTAAAGGGACTCAGTTTTTTTTTTTTCTGCCTAATCAGGAGTAAGGACCTAGTTCCTTGCTGGGATCTCTGGTCCTGGCAATATTTTCTTTTAAGATAGAAATGTTTCTCCTGTTGTTTTCCTGTGAGATCTTCAATCAACTGCCGAACTGGGCGACGGGCTGGATAATCTAGATCCAGTGGTCACCTCAGTCAGGCCAGCGAGCACGCACAGATCTCCACTCCATGCTAGGTTGGCCGTGACATAGCCCCACAGGACGGGGACTGGCGTGCAAGGTAAATGCCTTGCGAGGTCGCATACGATCGGGTCTCGGCCCAAGTCGCAGTATTCCTCCTGGCCGACAGCCCCCCATTCCAATGGCCTAACTGATGGGAAGGAGGGGAACCCGGGGGTCCGACTGTCCCAAGGAGGGGCCCCCACGTCCACCCCAAAACCCTCCAGGGGGAGAGGGGGGACAGCTACTAGCCATACCTCTCCATCAGAATGAGGGGGCTGTCAGCCAGGAGGAACACTGCGACTTGGCCTGAGACCCAGTCGTATGCGATCTGACGAGGTGTTTAACTCGCAGGCCAGCCCCCGTCTGGTGGGGCTATGTCGCGGCTGACCTAGCGCAGAGCTGAAGTCTGCGCGCTCGCTGAGCACAATGAAGTGACCACTGGATCTAGATTATCTAGGCTGTCACCCAGTCCGGCAGTTGATTGTAGATCTCACAGGGAAAAAACAGGAGAAACATTTCTATCCAAAAAGAAAACATTGCCAGGACCAGAGATCCCAGCAAGGAACTGGGTCTTTACTCCTGATTAGGCAGAAAAAAACTGAGTACCTATAGGAAAGAGAGGGAGTATACCCCCTGGGACTGACCATAGGCTTAGCCAGACTAGTGTCCTACTCCTGTAGTGGGCAGTATTACCCAATGGTTAAGAAGATCAGGAGCTGTGTCCATCAGGGAACATCAGAGAAAACAGATCTATACTGACACGAAAACACATGTACAAACTATTGTAAAATGATTGATTTTTTTATTTTTTTTTTTGTTTTTCTATCAGTTTTTGTGACAGAACTGATGATGTTTGTGTCAAAGGACCCTTAGGTTTGATTCATACGATTACATTGCAGTAATGCGTGCAAGGTAGCGCAACACGCAAATTTATGTTTTTTTTGCACATTGCTGCACTGCAGTGGTATTCTTAATGCCACCCCATCATGCTTTGGTAATGGACTTGCGAAGCAATGCACCACAATGCTCTGTAATGCACTACTGTGTGCTGTGGAGCACTGTGCTATGAAAAATAGTATATAAACATTTTTTTTTTAATTAAACGTGTTTTTCTTTTTCTGTTATAAATTTTGCAAATAAATAATTGTTCATCATAAATGTAGCCCGACGTGTATTCTGCTACATTTCTATGGTGAAAATTATAACTTTCATGCAGACTAAATAATATACACAGATTTGAGTTAGAGTCCACAAACTATGGTATACAGTGCCTTGAAAAAGTGTTCATACCCCTTGCCATTTTCCAAATTTTGTCATGTTACATCCAAAAACTTAAATGTATTTTATTGGGATTTTTATGTGATAGACCAACACAAAGTGGCTAATGATTGTGAAGTGGTAGGAACATTTTTTAAATGATTTTCAAAATATTTACAAATAAATATCTGAAAAGTGTGGTGTGCATTTGTATTCAGCTACCCCCCCCCCCCCCCCCGAGTCAATACTTTGTAGAACCACCTTTTGCTGCAATTACAGCTGCAAGTCTTTTTGGGTATGTCTCTGCCAGCTTTTCACATCTAGAGATTGACATTTTTGCCCATTCTTCTTTGCAAAAAAGTTCAAGCTCTGTCAGATTGGATGGAGAGCATCTGTGAACAGCAATTTTCAAGTTTTGCCGCAGATTCTCAATTGGATTTAGGTCTGGACTTTGACTGGGCCATTCTAACACATGAATATGATCTAAACCATTGTAGCGCTGGCTGTATGTTTAACCACTTGCTTTCCGCCCGCCGTCAAAAGAAGGCGGAGCAGTGTAGCTATTGTTCTGGGACGGCGTCATATGACGGCGCACCAGAACAGCCTCTCGGAGCGGCGATTGTGACCGCGCCGTGTTTCTAGGACACGGCGCAATCCCAATCTCAGGTAAAGAGTCAATGACATGACTCTTTACCCATGTGATCGACTGTGTCCAATCACAGCCGGTCACATGTAAATGAGGAAGTTCCATTCTGTCAGTGTGTGAGGCGAGGAGAGCCGATCAGCAGCTCTTCCTCATAGGGGAGGCAAATACAAGTAAGGCACTGATCATCAGTGCTCTGATTACACAAAATGTAAATAAAGTGCCAATTACTGCCTACCATCAGTGCCCGCCATCAGTGCCCACAATCAGTGCCCATAGTACTGCCAGTCAGTGCCCATCAGTGCCTGCTCATCTAGGCACTGATGGGCACTGACTGGCAGCACTATGGGCACTGATGGTGCTGCCCATCAGTGTCCATCAGTGCCGCCCATCAGTGCCACCCTTCAGTGCCCATCAGTGACTCCTGTCAGTGTCCATCAGTGCCGCTTCTCAGTGCCGCCTATCAGTGCTCATCAGTGCTGCCTATCAGTGTCCATCAGTGCGGCATATTAGTACCTCCTCATCAGTGCCACCTCATCAGTGCCCATAAGTGCCACCTCATTAATGCCCATCAGTGCAGCCTATCAGTGCCCATCAGTGGTGCCTCATCAGCGCACATCAGTGAAGGAGAAAAATGTATTTATTTTCAAAATTTACTCACAGAAAATCAACTTTTTTTTTTTTCAAAATGTTCTCTTTTCTTTTTTTTTTTTGTAAGAAATAAAAAACCCAGAGGTGATTAAATACCACCAAAAGAAAGCTCTATTTGTGTGGAAAAAAATGATAAAAATTTCATATGGGTACAGTGTAGCATGACCGCGCAATTGTCATTCAAATTGTGACAGCGCTGAAAGCTGAAAATTGGCCTGGGCAGGAAGGGGGTGAAAGTGCACTGTAGGCAAGTGGTTAAGGTCGCTGTATATCTGAAAATTGATCAATACTGATGTACTGACAACCTCATTTCTTGAGGCCCTAAAATGGCAGGACAGTAGAAATACCCCTCAAATTACCCCTTTTTGGAAAGTAGACATTCTAGGGTATTTAGTATGAGGCATAGAGGGTTTTTTGAAGTTGTAATTTTTTGTCATCATTTTTTGGAAAATTAAGAAATTAAAAAATGTTTTTTTTTTTTTTTACATTCTGTCACAAGTGCAATACAGCATGTAAGTGGTGTGGCGGTGATCAGGGACAGTACAAAAAAAAGTTATATATATATTTTTTTTAATATTACATTTTTTTTTTAACACCCTGTGACCAGAGCAATAAAATGTTACCATAGTAGCATTGTACTGCTCTGGGGAAGTAATCAGGTTTTTTTTTCTTTTTTTTTTTTACACATTGCTTATAGCAGTGCATTACAAAGGCAAGCATTTTGCTGAATGAAACTGCCTGTTTTGTTCTGATTAGCTGTGATTGGTCAAAGCTAATCACATGGTACAGAAGGGCTGTGAGTGGCCCTGTCTTTACCATGTGATAAAATTGACCAATCGCCACTAGCAACACAGTTGTACACATTGAAGTGCATGAAAGCAAGCCATCCATTGTGTACAAGGGTCATGTAACCTGCTGTAAATCATCCCAGCAGCCACACAGTATCAGCAGCGAGCAGGTATTCTGATCGATCATCAGCTGTGTCCCGTGGACACGGCTGGTTTGAAATTGCGCTTCTGCGCGACCACGCGATTGGGGCTTCCTAAGAGGACAGCGAACTATGTCTACTCAGGATAACAAAACCACTGGCCGGCTGTCATTTGTCTATAGGCTGGGGTTAAGTGGTTAAGCCAGCAATAGACGGTTTGAATCTTGGCAGGTTAAGCAGGAACCAGCCAAGATTTGAACCATGTATAGGTAGGCTGAATGTACCCAAGTCGATCGATCAATTTGGGTACAACCAGCCTGTTGGATTTTACCTGTGATTATTGCTTAGCCGCTGCCAATAATCACCCCCACCCCTCCACTGAGAGAACGCAATGGCTCAGTGGGAGGGATTCCCCCATTAACACTGTCAAAGTTGATGGGGGAATCAAGCAATTTTCTTTTCTGCAACCCACGACCCGTGGTTGCAGGAAAGAAATTCACTCTGTCTATATGGCTGGCTCTATATCTCCTTTCTGCCGCTTTTACTTTGTAGGAGAAGGGGCAGATTCATAGCTTACCCCAGTAGCTGTCATTTTGCAGGAAAAGAGTTAGACTTCTAGCTCCCCTCTGTCAGGTCACCCAGCTGGAGAAAAAACTCCTAGCTCCCTTTTGTCTGTATCACCTCACAGGTGCAAGGGCAGAATGGGAGTTCACTTATTTGTAAACCTATCAGCTGGAAGAGATCAGCTGTTACCCGGCTGCTTACACACTGCAAAATAATGCTTGCTTATCTTCACAGCATGAACAAGAATGAGACATCAGATGTGGCATCTGTTAATCTGAATGGCCAGCTCCCAAGCAATCACCACTACCCATTTCTTAAACAGAAGCCTCAGCAACAGACTACATTACATTCTAAGCAAGAGCCCCCAGAAGCAAAAAGGAGCCTTGAAAAAACAGAGGACCATAATCAAACTAGTGTTCATGATGTTTCCAGAACTCAGTTGTTGGAGCAACCGTCTTGGACAGTCCTGGGCACGGTAACAAATGCACAGTGGGTCAGACGGAAACAGGAAATGCGTGGTACACGGCCATGGTGAAGACAATGAATATAAGCCAGCACTGTCACTTCCATTTCATTTTTTATTACAAAATAAATCAGATTTTCTATCAGCCATTGTTTTTTTTTTTTTTACGAACATGCCACACTACAGTAATAGATATGAGATAATAATTAAATAATATTTCAAATATTTTATGTGATTATCAAAAATAATTCACAGTACTCATATCATACAATAAGCATAATAATAATAAAAAGTCCCAAAATCCATCAATATTGTGCAAAAAGATCATCCGCAATATTCACAATTCTTAAGTGTTGAAATAACATGCAGTAACAATATTCAGTGCAGCCACAAACAATCCCTAGTGAATACACGCTCTCACCTTGTGTGATGGACCTTAAAGCTTAACTCTAGGTTTCTTTTTTACTTTAGTTTGTTTGGACCAAGCTGATCTAAACAAACTGCTTCATGAATGAGGATTTCCCGTCCCTCTCCTGGAACAAAATCGAGTCAGGCTGATCGCTGCTCAGCCATTTACAGGAAGCATTGTATTTCATCAGTGAATGCAAGACTTCCTCTGATGGGCTGAGGTGGTGATCATGATGTCATCTGCCTACCTCTCCCCCTTAGCCAAACTGAGGAAGCCCTGTATTCATTAGTGAAATAGATTGCTTCCCGTGTATAGCTGATTTTGTTCCAGGAGCAAGACAGGAAGTCCATATACCGCTGCTGGAACACAGTGCTGTATACTTTACGTAGCTGATGCTCCATACAGTTTACACAGCACCCACAGCAGGCACACCTGTTAAGGAAGCAAATAGTTATTTTATTTAAAATCACAAAAAAATCTAGAGTTAGGCTTTAAAATGATAGAAGGCCTAATGCTAACATCTTACTTTCTACTGGGAACAGCTTTCACTGACTAATGACCAGTTGATTCCTTCTTTTCTGCCTTTAAATCTGCCTTCCTTAGTTTCCACAATGCTTGGTATGTAAGAGGATAAAAACACAACATAGTGCTCTCCATTACTTAAAAAAACTATTTATTATAAAACAAAACAATCACATAGAGTAGTGCACCAGACTTAAAAGCATGCACTTGTGTGGGTTTAACATCCACTACCCGCCCACCACTATCAGTGCCCTAGTGTATGTCCTCACACGGTGCAGAAAGACTGAATAAACCTAACTGCGTCTCCTAACTCTGTCCTGCGGTTTACATCTCTAGCGTATGATTTTCAAAACTGGTGCATGATTAGGATGCACTACTATGTGAGTGTTTTATTTGTTTATAATTCATTGTTTTTTAAGTAACTGCACTTTGTAATGAAATTCTGACAGTGAAAAAAGTTAAACAAACTTACAAAATAAACTGCAAATTTACTTTATTAAAACATTTTTGTCCATTTGTCAGCTTATTATAAACCACATAAATAGAATTTATTAAAACAGTGTACAAAATAATGGTCATATATGTACTTTAAAACACCGTAGTAACAAAAGTATTAATGCTGGATATCTAGTCATCGAATCATTGCAAGTAAGCAGAAGCTGCTAAATTTAGTCTGGTAAATCTAGGACCTTGTTGCCCAACACAATCTTGCCTTGCCTTTTCCTGAGCTGGGTCCATCATATACTGGGCACCTGTGGTGCTTGGTTCTGTTAAGTTCTCTGCTTTCAATCACCCAGCACTGAAACAAAGCTGGTACTCTCAGGCTGTGCCATCTCTGCCCTACAGCACAAGTATAGCCCTGGGCGGATGGGGAAAGAGCAGTGTGGGAGCATGTGATCAGGTAAGTGGCCACTGACAATGAAAGTTGGGGGGTTAACTTTTACAGCCTCTGTTTACCAATGCACAAAAGGGGTGCAACATACAAATTCACTGACCACCAATGGGGAGGGGGCAGGTGTTTACTTAACACAACTACTGACCACTGATGGTATAATAAATAATACTTCCACTGACCACATGTGGAGAAATTGGAATGGGACCTTGGCCTACCACTACGTGAAGAGACAGGTATGGATGACCACCAGGTTCTGCTCAGTGAATGTTGGTGTATTGGAGATGAGCACTTATTCCCTGCTCGTATTGCCACTCTGTTATGCTTCCCTGGCTGCACTGAGCCTGGATCCTATCAAAAAATTTGGTGGCAGTAGCCAGTAGCCTCCAAACTTTGAACTTTGGTCTTCCAGCCTTTTGCAATTCTTAGCAAGCAACTACTAAAACTACAAGGCATTTGCACTCTGTAACAAAAAACCCTAGGCTGTCACCTCGTTTCAATTCAAGCTTCTGTTACATGTGTTTACAGCTGCAAAGCAGGTGATTGTGGAGTCCTGGAAGTTATCAAACCTTAGTCCTCATGAGGTAAAGGTGAAGAGATGTATCACTTGGACCATGGCCAACAAAAAGCCTCAAAGCTGAATGACACTGTGCTAATATTTGACAAATTATGGATCCCATGGATGAACCATTTTCTTCTACCTGACTGGCTCCTTTCTATACCTCTGATTAAATATGACTGGTGGATTACTCCCTTCCTAGCTGTGCCCCCTTCCCCCCTCTCTTTAAACTTCCTTTTCCACTGCTGGGGTATTGATTGCAGCCACTGACACTATTGCTGGGGGTTATTACGGTCACTCACACCAATGCGGGGGGGGGGGGGGGTTATTACTGGCACTGGCACCAATGCTGGGGTTTAATGTTATTACTGTCACTGACAGCAATGCGGGGGTAATTATTGTGTCCACTGGCAGCGTTACTGGCAGTTATTGTCACTGGCACCAATGCTGAGGGTTATCGGTGTGTCCATTGACACCAATGCTGGGGTTATTTTTGTGTCCACTGGCACCATTGCTGGGTGTTAATAATGTCACTGACACCAATGCTGAGGGTTATTATTGCGTCCACTGACACAAGACTTGGCATTACTTTAACTGTCATTGACACCAAAGCACCAATAAAGTATGTTTTTGTGCCCTAAAAGGAACTTAAATGTATTTCTCTTTCGTTCATTGACAGACACAGCTCTCCAATATTCTGAACCATTGGGTTATATAAAGGAGTAGGAAACTAGGCAAAAAAAAAGAACGTTGCTATGCCTATGGGCAGTCCTAGGTGGTATACTCCCCCTCTCTGCTATAGGTCTTTAGTTTTTTTTTTTTTTCTGCCTAGTCAGGAGTAAGGACCTAGTTCCCTGCTGGGATCTCTGGTCCTTGCAATTTTTTCCTTTTTAAATGGCTTTTTTTCTCCTGTTTTATTCCAGCAAAATCTACAGCCAACTGCCAGTCTGGGTTACAGACTGGATAATCTAGAACCGGTGATCACCCCAGTCTGCAGAGTTCACACAGACCACAGCTCTGCGCTAGGTCAGCCGCGACATAGCCCCACTGGATGGGGGCTGGCCTGCGAGTTAAATGCCACACGAGGTCGCATAGGACCAGTCTCAGGCCAAGTCGCAGTGTTCCTCCTGGCTGACAGCCCCCTCATTCTGATGGCGAGGGGTTCTGTCTGGAGTGGTGCCTGCCTGGTTCCTGGTATGGTGAGTAGCTGTCCCCCTCTCCCCCTGCAGGGTTTTGGGGTGAATGTGGACCTCTCCTTGGGACAGTCGGACCGATGGGTTCCCCTCCTTCCCGTCAGACCTCCCTGAATATGGTGGTCCTTGTGGGTCATCTAGCCCCCCCCCCCCCATCTGGGGCAGCGTGGATATTTTGGGATGTGTCTGGCGTATTGTAATGTATTTGTGGTGGGGGCAGGGGGGAGTTGTGCCCACGGCGACTCGGCTATCGGCTGGGGGGGGGGGAACACTACCTGCTGCTTTAGGGGCCCTGTGCCTGGTTCCCCTTTCCCTCAAACTTGCAGCCTGGGCTCCAGGGATCCCTCCTGGGAGCCTCGTGGAGCTGGGCGCGGTGGGCATTTTGTTGTAGCCTGTTGTTTTTAATGGCCGGGGGCCATGTTTGTGTAGTTTGGCGGCCATTTTTCATTTGTCTGGCATGCTAAAGAGCTGCGGCCATTACAAAGGAGCCTCTGGGCGGAAAACTCTGCTGTGGGAGCTCCTCCTTTTCCCTTGGTTCTGACTCCTGGTCCTGGGTCTTTTCCTTTTCTTGGACGCCTCATGTGGAGCAAGTGCATCCTGGTGCAGTCGATGCTTGGTGGTGCTGCCAGCATGGTGGGGGTGTCCTTTTGCAGTGCTAGACACTTTTTGTGGGGGTCCCCCTCTTTAATGATGGAGTCTTTGGAGCACGTTTCCCTGCACTGACGGCGGTCCTGGAGTCCTTTGTCTCCCAGGTTAAATGTGTCCCTATGGGATGCTTTCTAACTGTGTGGGGGATGGGCTTGCTGGATGAACACAGAGACCTATGTTCCTAAATGAGAGGAACATAGGATCCCTGTGTTCATTACTGACAGAACAGTGGGCTGCCGTGTTTATATCGGCAGACCACTTTTCTGTCTCCACGGGGAGCGATCTTGGGTGCCCGGCAGACATCGCAGCTGCCAGACCAGCTGATTGGCTCCCCATGTGGCCAATCCGCGCATGAGCGCGCTCCCCACAAGACCTGCTGCTTCAGTGCGTGATCATCCTGGTTCCGGCCTCAAAATGGTTTCAGGGTTTTTATTCAAACCTGTTCATGGTCCCAAAGGAGGACAAGGTATGTCAGATTCTGGACCTCAAGGTGCTGAACTGCTTTTGCAGGTACAGAAGTTCAGAATGGATTCCATTCGCATGGTGGTGGCATCCCTACATCAGGGGGATTTTTTTGCCTTTATCGACATCAAGGATGCTTACTTGCACATTTTAATATGTGCCCAAGACCAGCGCTTCCTCCGTTTTGCTGTGGGAGAGGAGCATTATCAGTTTGTGGCGTTACCCTTTGGTCTCTCCTCCGCTCCTCGGGTCTTTACAAAAGTGTTGGCCCTGGATCTGCCGTTGCTACGTCAGTGGGGGATTGCAGTTCTGGGCTATCTGGACGACCTCCTCTTGCGAGCGGAGTCCTCTGCTGCCCTGATGGACGACATATACAGATCCTGAGGGAGTTTGGTTGGCTTCTAGATTACCAGAAGTCTGCTCTGATTTCTTTCAGAAAATTGGATTATCTGTGACTGACTCTGGTTTCAGCTCTAGCCAGAGTGTTCCTTCCTCTGGAAAAATTTCAGAAGTTGCATGCTGCGAGTCATCTTCTGCTGTCCATCCCTCCGGAATTGCATGTGGTTGCTGGGCCTGATGGGATTTACCTTTAGAGGCGGTTCCGTTTTATTTCCGTTTATTGGCGCATTATTTGCTTGATTGCATTTTTGGGTTTCGTTTTTTAAAACTGCATATTATGGTCTCTTTTATTGATTAAAGTGCATTGCAGTGAGTTATTAATGTCTTCCGGCTGTTGGAACGCTCGTGATAGGCGTTCACTTCCGGGTTCCGTCCAGCCGCTCCACCTCCCTCTACTAATTATTGGTGTGCTTCTCCGTCTAGCCACACCCCTGATGACGTCATTGTATGACGAAACGCGTCGGGATTGGCTGACGACTTGGCGCATGCGCAGACGAGGGACGCGGCGGCCATCTTGTTGGTGGGGAAACCAACACGCTGCTTTACTGTATGCTGAATGCTGTTTATTGATCTCCATGATGTAAGCTGCTTTCCTTTATTTATGTAATAAATTAGTTAATATACTACACCATGAGAGGAATATGCTTTTATGTCTCCTGAGTGCATTGAGGAGTCTTTGGGAGTCCATTCTGGTCCGTAATAGGAGGAGGTCTTTGGATGTGATTGGATCTTGTCTGCCATAGATATATCAGCGCTTTGGACGTTTTATGACCCTGTGGGGTCTAAGGAGCTGGTAAGGTCATTTAGTGACTCTACTCTGTGGTGGACTTTTCTATTTGCACCCCTCTTCTTTGGATATTTGTGGACTCTATTTTTTGCACATGGGACTTATGTTGACAGCTGCAGTTGTTTATCTTGATTAGCGCGACACCATCTCCTACATTTTCATATGAAGATATTGTTTTCTTGTATTTTCGTGTCAGCAGCTTTTCTTGTATGAGGTTTATACCCTTTTATATTAGTGTTTTTTGTGAACATTTTATCATTGTGATCATAGGATAAAATTGCTGCGCTATTTATAACCCCTTCTCTGCCAGTGTCATTAGTACAGTGACAGTGTACAGTATTAGCATTGATTATTATTGTATTATATAATTTTAGTGTCACTGGTAATATCAGTTCCCACAAAGTGTCAGATTGCCCCCTGCACTATCACAGTCCCACTTTAAGTTGCTGTTCACTGTCACTACTAGTAAAAAAAAAAAAAAAAAAAAAAAAAAATTCCAGTATATATACAGTTGTTTGTAATTGCTATAATGTTCATGCAAACCAGATAACCACTTGCCGACCGCCGCACGACTATCTACGTCGGCGGTCAGCCCCTCACAGGCAAACTGACGTAGGTCTACGTCGCTTGCTTGTGAGGGTCTAGGGAGCTAGCGCGCGCCCCCGGAGGCGCGCTCCCGCGTGGTCACGGACCCCCCCGCGCGTGTGACCGGCGGACCCGATGTCCGCCGCTCACTCTGAGATCGGCGGGGGAGAGGGAGAAAGTCAGGCGGCTTGTGTAAACAAGCTGCCTGTCATTCTCCCCTGTGTATGAGAGATGATCATACGGTTCTACTATGTAGAACCGTTGATCACCGTTCATACAGCTGAAGCCACAGCCAATCACAGTTAGAATCACGCCCCTAGGGACACACATAGCCCCTCCCTTCCAAATAAAGTTAACCCCTTCACTACCAGTGTATTTTTACAGTAACCGTGCATATATATAGCACTGATTACTATAGAAATGTCACTGGTAACCCCAAAAGTGTCAAAAATGTCAGTCAAGGGTCCGATCTGTCCGCCGCAATGTCGCAGTACCGCAAAAAAATCGCAGATCGCCGCCATTACGCGTTAAAAAAAAAACAACAAAAATGACAAAAATCTTTCCCTTTGTTAGTAAACGCGATAACTTTTGCGCAAACCAAATGAAATACGCTTTTTGCGATTTTTTTTTTACCAAACATAGGTAGCATAAAACAAATTGGCCGAAAATGTTAAAAAATTTTGATTTTTACATTTTTTTGGGGGGGAATTTCATATAAAAAAATGTGAAAAATATTGCTATTTTTGCAAAATTTATGCTCTTTTTTTGTTTATAACGCATGATCAAAAAATCGCACAGGTGATCAAATACCACCAAAAGAAAGCTCTGTTTGTGGGAAAAAAAGGACGCCAAATTCGTTTAGGTACAGCGTCGCACGACCGCGCAATTTTCCGTTAAAGTCACGCAGTGCCGAATCGCAAAATACCCCCTGGTCGTTTAGCAGCCAAATCCTCCGGGGCTTAAGTGGTTAATATACACTTATTGGGATTTTTTTTACCAAAACATGTGGCAGCTACATTCAATTTTAACTTCTCCATAGAGCTTATTATACTCCAGCAAAAGTATCCACTATTTATGGCACTGGCTTGGAGGGCTGGCAAAGTACCACCTCTCTGGCCGACTTTGATCACATTTTTTGGCACTGTCAGCCGATATGGGAGTTCTGAACGGGGATCACTTGTACTTTCCAAGACTTGCTGTCTGCTAGGTCTAGTGGAGGAGATTGCACCAAGGACTCTTCTCTCACTTGTTCTTTTTTTAAGCTGGCAAGGTCATCTTATGTTGGAAGAAACCAGAGGCCTTCATTATGTTACTGGAAGAGCAGTATTAACAAGGTTCTGCCACTATGTAAAGCCATGTACTTGAGTAGGAGCTGCCCCAAAAAGTTTGAAAAAGTATGGCAGTGTTGGCTTTAAGTCGCTGACATCCTTGGTTGAGTTGTTTTCTTTAGAACTAGGGTAGCAGCTCTGATGTATTTTTCTCATATGTGAACTAGAGTTTTTTTTTTTTGCCCCTGTCGTAGGGAACCTTACTGCTTTCGTGCGGTTAATGCTCAATAATAATGATGTCGTCAACTGATAAGGTTATTAGTCCTTTTTTTGTTTTTTTATGCACTTTCTTTAATGTTGCACAAATGGGAAGGGAAGATTTTTTTTTCTTTTATACATAGTTTTCTCTGTTAGTTAGGCTTACTGATCTGGTGAGATTTGTTACCAGGTTGTACCTTGTCTTTACTTTATGTCTTGTTTTACTTTTTCTATGCAAGAAAAAACCTAATTTTTAAGAAAAAAAAACGTGGCAGAATACATTTTGTCCTAAATTTGTTAAGAAATTTGATTTTTTTTGTTTGTTTTATTGGGTACTATAGGTGTTGTTTTCGGTCTTTTTTTGTTTATAAAATTAAAAAAAAGTGGTAAATACCACCACAGAAAGCTCTATTTGTGTAAAATGATATACATTTTATTTGGGTACAGCGTTGCATGACAGCGCAATT
This sequence comes from Pelophylax lessonae, assembly GCF_965119305.1. NCBI lineage: Eukaryota > Metazoa > Chordata > Amphibia > Anura > Ranidae > Pelophylax > Pelophylax lessonae. The sequence goes on from NC_138774.1 coordinate 92,553,621, forward strand.
ACCTGGTCATGAAGGCAGTAAAACCTTCCAGAGCTCAAGCGGTTAAACATGCAAACAAAAGTAGCTGGCAGCGAAAGGGTTAATGTCCACTGATCATGCTAGGACTCAGGAAATCTTTGATGTGTACTTTGATTTTACCCTGCAGCAACAAGAGCCAGATGTACCTAAGGTTACACTTTCCTCCTTTTGTGACCTTCTCTAGAAGTGTCATTGAAAAGCGCAGGCACTTTCCCTCACTCAATATGGCACTGCCACACGTCAGGGCTCCTTTAGCCTTTTCGGCCAATTGAATGAAGATGGAGGTGGGACGGTAATACATTGTCCAATAAGAAGAAGCCTCCGTCACAAAAAACCTTGGAACGCATATCCCGGAAGTGTACAAAATCACCGCATTTTTGGTGGTCAAGTTTTCTTACAGGCTGATATGCTGGTGGTTGCTAAGTATTCTATTGGTCATTACGCTCACGCCTCCACGATGTGATAGGCTGGCAGATTTGCACCGGGCAAGTGTGCTGTCAGTTGATAGGTTCATGGAGGACTGTGTCTTTTCCACTGATTGGCTGTCTGATTTTGCTTCCCTGTGTGGGCGCTGGTTGTCCTGCGCGCCCTGTGCTCTACCTTCAGGCACCGGTTACTGTGTGGTGACGTCGTGCCGGTGACCGGATGGCGCTGTGTATGAGGAGGCTCCGAGGGGCCCCGGCGCTTGGCGGCAGGTGGAAGAGCGGAGTGAGGGGAGCCGGGGGAGCGGCCGTGAGACTCCGGGAAGGGAGCCGGGTGAGTATATATGGGCAGCACAGAGGGCTGTGTGTCGGTGGGAATGAGGCAGCAATGTGCTTTATATGTTTATATAGAGACGGATAACTGTACACGTGACACACAGACTCCCACTTCCTGTGTGCACTCCCATACTCAGAGGGCGCTCCAATACAAACTGCAAATCAGAGGGCATCTAAATCCAAGAGAAAACATATATTGCAGCTTTCCTGTCCTTGTGGGGACTTCAGATGTTTCTATTTGTTTTCACCAGGTGACAACACTTCACCTTCTGTACAGTGTGTAGAAGCAGCGTTGTCACCCCAGGCTGCTTGCTTCTCATTAAGGCTGGGTTACCACGAATGCGGCTGTCAGCAGGGGTCTGGTGCGTCCCTGTTCTCCATTTCAGGAACAAATCAGGCCTGAATTCAGATCTGAAACGGTGCCAAAGACACACAGGACCCCTGTGCAATCCGCTCTGCAGCCCCTCCAGAGATGTGTGAACCGGATCCATTGAGAGCCGGTGTCCTGTCAGAATATGTAACATAAGTGACGTTCTCTGGGAAAAAATGCTTACTGCGCATGCACCATGCGTTCCAGCATGGTGGCTATGCGGCCAATGGGTTTCCTAATGTGACAGAACAGAAAGGCGTCGGCGAATATCTTCTTACACCCAGGAAAATCTTCAATTTCACACTTATTTTACCAATAAACTCACCTTATATCCTAAAACACAAGATTCTGTTTTTATTATTCTAGTATTACAGTATATACAGCGAACAAGACTGCAGGCAGAAGGTGGCGACGGCCATCTTGGTACACCCCGCACTGCTCAGCACCAAACTGATTATATAGTGCATATGAATAGAATGGGTAACTGCGCTAACCTCTAGTGTATGGGGGTAGTGTAACCCCACTCTGTAATCTGCACCAATATATGTTTAATGGGTAAGATTATACTCCTATCCATATATCACTCATAAAGTGCATATAGTGTTCAAAAGTATTAGAAGTGCATCGTAGCTGGCTGATACCATAAATAGTGTAAAATCTGATAAAATACTATTATATAAAAATATCATCAGTTTGAACATTCACAATATCAATAAATTCATAAATAGTTTCAAAAATGTCCTCTATAATTTTATATTATTTATTCCGAAGACGTCACATCTGACGAAACGCGTCAAGTTGGTACGCACGCTGCCTCGCTCTGAGCCCGACGGTGCACACCGAGATCCCACTTCCGGGAACGGCAAATTCACCTACAGACACGGTAAAGTAGCCGCGAGGCTGGATAGTGTCTAGCAAAGGGCAGGAGCGGACATTTTATACAGATCTTGTTCAGCATGAGTTTTTGCCCACGTCTTGGAGTGATATTTTAAACACAAGAGTGCACTTTTGTTTTTGGAGTTTTTTTAATAGAAATTTGGAGTGTTTTTAAACACCATTGATGTTTCGTGTAATATTTTAAAATAAAGGAGTTTTTTTTTAACATTCTGCACGATGAGGAGCTCTCTGCTTTTTATATCCTGAGCTATAAGCCATATCCAGAGGAGGAGCTCCTTACCTTCCAACATCCTGGACCACAAGCAATATCCAGCGGATCCTTGCCATATATAGGAACCTGGAGTTAACAGACCAAGCGCAGATTGATTCTTGCTGGTGTATGCCAACAGGAATCCACAACATCTGGTAAGTGAGCCATCTTACCATACAGCACTCGAGGTGATCAGTGAAGGGTCACACCATCACTATTACAGCATGGCATTGCACTGAAAGGACTTTTTTGCACTACTGCACTTTCTTCTTCATCTACAGCACAATATAATGAACTTTTTATAAATTATAGAGGACATTTTTGAAACTATTTATGAATTTATTGATATTGTGAATGTTCAAACTGATGATATTTTTATATAATAGTATTTTATCAGATTTTACACTATTTATGGTATCAGCCAGCTCCGATGCACTTCTAATACTTTTGAACACTATATGCACTTTATGAGTGATATATGGATAGGAGTATAATCTTACCCATTAATTAAACATAGATTACAGAGTGGGGTTACACTACCCCCATACATTAGAGGTTAGCGCAGTTACCCATTCTATTCATATGCACATAACTATTCCATGGTTATTTGAACTTGCAGCTTACCAAAATAATTGAGATTATTATACCAGTGGCGCAAGTGAATTCCTATACACGTTGATTATATAGTGAAATAGACTATTTAACTCGGTCGCTGTGAAATAGTCTATTTTAATATATAAGGTGAGTTTACTGCTAAAATACATGTGAAATTGAAGACTTAGCTGGGTGTAAAAAGATGTCCGCTGCTGCCTCCTTGCTGTCACATTATGAAAACGATTGAAACGGATAGCATCCATGTTGGAACGCATAGAGCATGCAAAGTAAGCAATTTTTTCTGCATTGTCCCTTCCATTTTCTGATAGGTAGCGGTATTCTGATAGAACACCAGGCACACTCTCCTGTCATACGAATTGAAACCCACATCCAATTCACATAAGTGTGAACCCAGCCTGAGGCTGCAGAATAGACTCCTTCTCTGTAAACTACAGAACACCAACCAAAAATAAGAAAACGAATGCAGCCGCCACATCTAAGGACTGGTAAGCTGTGAGGTATTACATCTTTGGGCTTAAATACATTTGAAAGAGCAACCCACCGATTAAAGTTAACCACTCGACCAACAGAAGATTTACCCCCTTCATGACCAGGCCATTTTTTTTTTGCGATATGGCACTGTGTTCCTTTAACAATTGCGTTGTCGTGTGATGCTGTACCTAGATAAAATGTATTTCCTTTTTTCCCCCCACAAGTAGAGCTTTCTTTTGGTGGTATTTGATCACCTCTGCGGTTTTTACTTTTTGTGCTATAAACAAAAAAGACTGACAATTTTGAAAATAAACAATATTTTTACTTTTTGCTATAAAACATATCCAGTTAAAAATTTAGGCCAACATGTATTCGGTTACATATTTTTTGGGGGAAAAAAATCCAGATTAGTGTATATTGATTGGTTTTTGCGCAAACTATAGGATATTTTTATGACATTTTTATTTATGTCTTACCAGTAATGGTGGCGATCAGCTACTTATAGCGGGATTGCGGCAGACAAATCAGACACTTTTGACCGTTTTTTGGTAACCAGTGACACTAATACAGTGATCAGTGCTAAAAATATGCACTGTTACTGAACTAATGACACTGGCTGGGAAGGGGTTAACAGGGGCAATCAAAGAGAGTTAAATGTGTTCCTAGGGAGTGCTTTCTAACTCTGGGGGTAGGAACACAGGATCACTACCTTCCCTTCTCACAGAATGGCGATCTGCCTTGTTTACATCGGCAGACCACCATTCTGCTTCTCTCGAACGATCAGCGGATCCCAGACCCAGAAGTCCAAAATCATGTACAGGTATGTGATTGTGTACAGAGCGCCCCCTTGCCACCATATATGTACTGTATACGGCTGGCAATCGGTTAAGGGGGAACTTTTGTCAGTACTTCTCATATGGATCACTGGAGTGCAGTTTATTCTGTTCTCCTGTGGCCCATTTTCAGCAGACAGCGAGCTAAAATCTGCTGACAGCTGATATCACAGAGCCGGTCCTGGCTCCAGATCGATTCCAACTTTACAGTGGGGATCCACCCAGGTGCCTGGACCGACATTTGGCTCAGTCTCCCAGCGAACAGCTGGAAGACTGAGCCAGCTGCTTCCACCCACTCCACAGTCCGGCGCTCCAGTGAGTGCTGGAGGGACAGAGCAGATGACTGACAGTCAGCTGCTCTCTGAAGATCGAGGATCAAGCGATCGGTGGTCTTTGATCGCTCGGTTCCCAGTCTTAGAACTGACGGGAGACAGATGTAGCAACAGCGATGTTGTATCCACCGAGGTGAGTAATCATTTTTTTTTTTTTTCCCCACGACTCCATACTTTTCTGTTTAGCTGTTCAAAAATTGTAACATTAAAGGCAGGCATCTGGTGACAACTGTCACTATTTCAAGTGTGTTTATGACAACCAAACTTTAACTCTGAGCCCAGGTTCACACTTGTGCGATGCAGACACTGTATGTGATTCACACAGGAATTGCACCACATTCCTGAGCACAGCACATGTGATGTCTGTGCAGTGCGATTTGAGCCATACATCTTGTATAGCTCAAATTGCATCACATCCGCACCAAAATGGTGCAGGACCTTTTTTTTTTTCCCCCGCACGTGAATTGATGTTCACACCTATGCGTTGTGATTCTGGCAATCGCACTGCATTTTGCAATCTGTCTCGGGGTGTCAATTAACAAACATTGATACTCGCAGTAGATCGCATGGATGCCGTGTGATTACAATGCGTAAAACGCAGAGGATTTACTGCGTTTCTCGCATTGCAGAAGTGTGAACCAGGGATTACTGAAGGAACTTACTGGAACTGAAGGCAATAATTGAGATGTGGCAGGCTTTTTATTTTACATAGTGAAGCTGAAAAAATAGATTTTTTTTATACAGACTTCCCTTTAAAATCAATTTCTTGAAGTACATCACGGGACACAGAGCCATAAATCATAACATATGGGTTATATAGCCACCTTTAGGTGAAGGACACTGGCAACCAATTAGAAAATATGCCCCCCTATGTAACCCCTCCCACACAGGAAGTACCTCAGTTTTGTAGCAAGCAATAAAGACCCCATAGAAGAGGGGAGACACCTCTGTTTCTCGTGATGTACTTCAAGAAATGGATTTTATAGGCAAGTCTGTATTAAAAATTCAATTTTTCTTTTCATACAAATAAATGAAAAAGAGAGCGCACGGCCGCCCTAGCAGAATATCACTTTATTAAAAATTACAAGCAACACATTGAAAGAAACTCACATGGGGGAGTTCAATGCAAGCATGTAAAATGGTAGTGTGCCATCGATATCCCTCTCCTGGATCGCCACGGACAGCTTACACCTCCAACACCCCCATCCCCAGTAAATTATTTCCGGGTTCTCCTATGTCAGCCACCGACCTGGTGTGCTGGAGTGCGCATGTGCTCGGACCAGCCGGTGCTGCCCTCAATGAAGTGAAGGGAACTGTCAGAGAGCACAGGCGGAGGGGGGAGAGAACCGGACAATTCTTTTCGTACACCACGGGAAACCGAGCCATAAATCATAACATATGGAATGGGCCAAAGCAATGCATCTGAGGGGAGGGGGACACCAAAAAATACCACCATCCGACCACAAGAAGTTTTACACTGCTGCCTGCAGAACACTGCGGCCAGATGCAGATTCCTCCTTGGTCCCAACATCCATTCGATGGAAACGAGTGAACTTATGCACCGACAACCGGGTCTCGGGCTTGGAAATCTGAGCCATAGAGGCACCTAACTCTCTTGTAGAATGTGCCTTTACAGGAAAAGATGGAACCTTCCCCTCTAAACCATACGCCTAGGTAAACCCTTGCGAATCCAATGAGAAATCATAGACTTAGATGCTGCCAACCCTTCCTGGTCCCTTCTGGCAGCATAAACAAGCTCTCGGCCTTACCAATCTGAGCTGATTTCTCTAAGTAAGACTTAAGTTCACGCATTACATGAAGAGAATGCAAAAACCTTTCCTCTGAGTGAGGATCTGGAAAAAAGGAAGGTAGTATAATGTCCTGATTCAAATAAAAGGTGGACACCACCTTGGGCAAAAAACCTGGGTGTGGACGTAGAATCGCCCTATCTTGATGGAAAATCAAGAACGGCTCTTTACAATAAAGAGCTGCTAGTTCCGATACCCTTCTTAGCCCAAGTTATCGCAATCAAAAAGACCATTTTTTTGGTCAAAAGAACCAGGGGAACCTGCCCCAGAGGTTCAAAAGGCTGTTTTTGGAACACTGCCAACACCAAATTTAGGTCCCAAGGACACAATGGGGGTTTCACAAATGTAACATTACCCGGGCGAAGGTATGAACCAATGAATGGGAAGCGATCGGTTCCTAGAAGAATATCGATAAGGCTGAATTTTGCCCTTTAATAGTGCTCAAGGCTAATTTCATATCCACCTCTGCTTGAGGACTATGAGGAGGGTGCAATGGGCCTAGAGAGGAAAAGGAGACTTCAGCTGTCTCTAAGGGAGGAAATTTGTGTCCAGACTGCACCATTTCAGTAAGAAACTGAACCAACAATCTCTGGGTTTGAGAGGCTGACAGAGACTCCTCTGACCGTGACTCCCCAGAAGTGGAAACCTCAGCTTGACCCACTATAGGGTCCTCATCAGCTACTTCTTCCACATCCTCTGCCCAATCCTGAACTGAATTCAGGGGGTGGCCCAGGTGAGGGGGATCTATCACGTTTCTTCCCTCTTAGTAATGCTGCAATCATGTCAGCAATCTTATCCTCAAGGCTGGCTAATGCCAAGGCCAAATTGTCCTTAGTTACGTAGGTTGCGGCAGAAGCACCTGGGGTAGCTACTATGCCTGACAACCGTAATGGCTCAGATTGGCTAGTCGCCTCTGACTGTTCAGGGGGAGTAGACACAGAGGAAGCATGGCTAGGACCTTCAAGTTCTGACGGTGGCATCACAGTGCTCCTTCCAACTGTGCCCCCCCCCCCCAGCCCTCTTTGGGGCAGACATTGCGTTATAGCAAGACAAACTTGGGGCACACAGTACTGATTATCCTAAGATACAAGACCTGTTTGTGCCAGTAAACATACACCCACAGGGACTCACGCAACCCAGCTGCTGCTGCTCTATGTCCCCTTCAGCCTCAGCAGAGGCTAGCGTGTTGGAAACGGTTCCTTCTAAATTGCGCCCATTTATGCTGTACTGTGCATGTGTGGCGTGCTATGTGGCGTCCACGTGCACATCAGTTGCATTTTAACACGCCCTGCGTGTGGCGTACGCCTGTACTTAAAGGCGAAGATTTTCACACGCGAATAGGCCTTCGCCACAGACACGCTATCAGGGGAGGAGACGAACATGCGGGCGCTTCTGTGCCAATTTTGCTTATCACCGCTGATACCTTTCAGGTGATCAGCCCAGGGCAAGAAATCCGAGTGATAACCATGGGCAAAGAAATAATGTTTAAACAAACTTTGCATCATCCCGCAACTGCACAAGCTCATATAATTACAATTGATCTAAATGGCACATTTAATCCCTAAGGAAAAGCCAGAGCTTTCAACAAGATGTATTGCATAGCTTAACATCCACAGTCTCTTGCACACATTGGTTTGTCACAACTGTAACGGAACCACGGCCCACACTGTGTTTGTGGGCTTCCGTCAGTATACGGCTTCCTCCAGTCTTGAACATGGATATCAGATATTCTAGCCGCCAGAAATAGAATTAACCTGAACTAGTTATCTAGCCATCTGGACAGAAACAATATGGGAGTTCATTAACAATGGTACAGACGGGCGTAACGGAAAACACATCACACAGACAATAGGAAGAGACCACCAGTGACAGACTGTCCGTCTCGAACATTGAAGAACATGGAACAGAGGCCAATGTGATTAGCGCTTTCAATGAACATGTTCAGAATAAACAGGTTTAGGAATAGTCTTCGTATATTTCTTGAAATATATGGTTGATAAATATTACTGTCTCATTTGAAGTAATCTAAACCATATTCTCAGTGTCTATTTAGTCTTTCACTCCCAGTGACAGTGAGTACCGTTAGATACCTCTCAGGTAATCAGCACAGGGTGAAAACAGTGTGTTGAAAAAACAAGCACAGAAATAATGCTTAACAAGATGTAATTTGCCTAGGCTTTAACATTCATAGTCTCATGGAGAGTCTCACATAACACTCGGTCTCTGTTATCTTTTTAAGCGGAACAGTGCATAAAATATTTACAACCTGCAATTATGCCAGCAATTTTAACCTTCAAGGTTTGCTGTATGTATGTGTAAATATTTTAAATTGGACTCACCAGTCCTGCTGCAGGATTCTGTTTTGAAACAGAAATCCAATCTTCACCCATCATGGCGAGCTTTGTCTTTGAGACCTTCAAGGACTGGGTCTCCTTGTTTTAGAGGGGCCACGGCCTTGGACCTGTAGGGCACCCTGCACGGAGCGCCTTTGGGGTTTGGTATTCCAAGGATCTGGATCCCAGGGTCCAGCACCTAAAAAGGACAGCATTACAGGAAAAACCTTGTATCTGCTTCCCGAGGCTCAGGTACCATCTTTTTAGCCCATTGACTGTTTTAGATGGATCTGGTAGCTAACCCCTTAGATTCAGTGATATTTGATCGGGGTATGTAGTATATCTTTCTTCCCTGAAGAGAAATGTGGAGAGACTCTCTCCACTGCGACCATCACCTTTAGACACTGGCGAAAAAAACTGAAATACTTCCTGTGTGGGAGGGGTTCTATAGGGGGGCATCCTTTCTGATTGGTTGCCAGTGTCCTTCACCTAAAGGTGGCTATATAACCCATATGTTATGATTTATGGCTCTGTGTCCTGTGATGAACGAAAGAAAAAACACCAGTCCATCCAGTTCAACATATGGGGTGTTTGTGTGTTTGTTTAGGTCAATAGTACATTGTATACCCCTGTATGTTGTGGTTAAGGTGCCCATCTTATATTTTCTTAAAACTATCGATGCTCCTCGCTGATACCACTGCTTGTGGAAGAGAGTTCCACATCCTTACCACTCTTGACGGTATAGAACCCTTTACGCAGTTTAAGGTTAAACCGCTTCTATTCAAATTTTAGCAAATGGCTGTGAGTCCTTTTGTATTCTCCCCTTTCACTGAACAGTTTGTTCGCTATGCTAGGGTCACCAGTAAGGTATTGTACATTGATATCATATCCCTTCTCAAGGGTTTTTTCTCCAGACAAAAGAAGTTCAATGCTTGCAGTCTTTCCTCATAGCTGAGATCCTCCAGCCCCTTTATTAGCTTTGTTGCCCTTCTCTGGGCTTTCTCCAGTTCCATTACCTCCTTCCTGAGGACCGGCACCCAGAACTGGACGGCATACTCCAGATGTAGCAGGACCATAGTCCGAATTATTGTTTTATCTCTGGAGTGAATCTACTATGACCCCCAGGTCCTTTTCCATCTTTGATTTCCCCAAAGGCTCTCCCCCTAGTGAGCAACTTGCGTTCGTATTTCTGGCACCCAAATGCATTACCTTACATTTTTCAACATTAAACCTCATTTGCCATGAAGATGCCCATCCTATTATTTTATTCAGGTCGTCCTGTAAGATTACCACATCCTACGTAGAAGTTATTGCCCTGCCTAATTTAGTATCGTCCACAAATACGGAGATTAAGCTGTTTATCCCATCCTCTAGGTTGTTTATGAATAAATTAAATAGGATTGGTCCCAGGACTGATCCTTGGGCGACCCTATTTTTTACACCCGACCATTCCAAGTACTCCCCATTTATCACCACCCTCTGGACTTGCCCCTGCAGATAGCTTTTAATCCAGGTGAAAGGGTGGTAAGGAGGTAAGTGGCGCTACCAAATATAGGTCAAAGGATACAAGAGAAAATATGTATATATGTGTCCGCGCTGTAAGAACCTATTGCCAGATGTGTTCAAATAATACTTAAGTACATAAAATAAACATCAAGTAAATACTTCTACATAATGTGCTGGATAATATACACCAAAAATGGACATAAATAATATGCTGAATTAATACCCAAATAAGTGACTGATAGTGGTAAAAGGGAAGAGACCCTTTTATAGAAATAAAGTGCATTTATATATAAGGTGACTAAGCGTCTCTGGTATAAATTATACAATGTATCAAAAATCATCGGTAAGCCAAAAAGGTGCAAATGACAATCAAGGTGCAAATATAAAGTGCTTCTGTGACTTTATATGCGTATACTCTGTACAGAGCGAACCCAAAGAGAGGGGCGGGTGCAAGTGAATACTACTCAGTATCCAAACTAATACAACAGTGGTTTTTTAAAAAAGCAGGTAATGAATGGTGCAATGAGATGCGATTCCAAATCGCATGCGTAGCAAAGGAGGTGGAAAATTACAGAGAGATATATACAATAAGGTGTCTATCGCTTTTATAAAGTTAGGTATGATTCTCCAAAAAAATTTATTATAATGGTCCCAATCGCACAACAAAGTGCTCCAGTGCAGGTTTTAAATCTGTGCACCTATATTAATAATAGTCCAAATTGCACGACAAAGTGCTCCAGTTCAGGTTTTAAATCGGTGCAACTTCACATCAGAGGTGTATTTCCAGTGACTCTTCAAGGGTGGCCGGTGTGTTGGGTCAAGGTGCTCCCCTCACTCCCAGGACCGCACTTACCAGAAGGGGGAACCCCTACAGGGGTAATAGGCCTATACTCCAAAATGGATGTGGCTCCTATGCCCCTCAAAGGTCACCACTTGGTTCCTCTGATTATGACATCAATGGGGATCCTATCACCCTTGGATAACTGGGAACACCACTGGGGATCCTGTGGTGTATACTCTCAATGACCAGGTATAGCCCGGTTGCACCTCAGATCATAATCTCTCCTCCATTATGATCTGAGGTGCACCCGGACTATACCTGGTCATTGAGAGTATACACTTTTATGATACACACAGTTATGATACCAGTTTGACAGTTTAGTTAAGAGCACGAGTGTGACAGTTATCATTTAAACGCCATAAACGTAAGGCTAAGTTCACACTGGCATTATAAGCAGGTGTTTGAGAGGCGTTAACGTCCCTCAAACACCTATGCAAATGATAACAATGGACAGCACATAGTGCTGTTCACGCTATCAAAACATGAAGCATCAGCGCCGCTTCAACATTAAAAAGCCTCATGTCGAGTCAAGAGGCATTTAAAGCCTTTCAATGTCTTCCATTCAAGTCTATGGTAACGCTTCGCAAACGCTCTGGCAGGCAGTTGCGGGGCGTTGCGATTAGTTTATTAACTGTAATTGAATAGGCATATGTGTAGCACTTTTAATGCGCCTTAACGCTCATGAAATGCTTCAAAACTGCCCATAGGCCATTGGGGAGCATTTTTACTCATCATTAATGTCAGTTTAACGCCCATACTAAAGCTCATTAAAGCGAGTCTAACGCTGATACTAACGCTATAGAATCGTTTGTTAAGCGTTAGAAATTTAGTCAAGTGTGAACAAGCCCTGTGTTTGTAAACTATTAATTGATGGTCTTAGTTCCACTTTAACCACTTCTGGACCACCCTTTAGAGGATTTACTGCTACAGGGCAGCCCGTGTGTGTGTGTGTATAATAATCACTGTATTAGTGTCACTGGTTCCCACACAGTGTCAGACTGTCCTCTGCAATATAGCAGTCCCGCTATAAGTCGCTGATCGCTGCCATTACTAGTATAAAATAAATAAAAATTCCATAAATCTATATCATAGTTTGTAGACGCTATAATGTTTGTGTAAACGAATCAATATACGCCTATTGGGATTTTTTTTTTTTTTACCGAACACGTAAACATATTGGCATACGTTTTATGAAGAAATTTGATTTTTATAATTTTTTTTTATATATTTTTTTTTTTTTTGGGCGTGTTTTATAGCATAATGTAAACAATATATATATATTTTTTTTTTCTTTCTTTTTATTATTTTTTTATATCTTTTGTTTTATACTGCAAAAAATAAAAGCTGCAGAGGTGATCAAATACCATTAAAAGAAAGCTCTATTTGTGGGGGGAAAAAATGACATGACTTTTATTTGGATACAGCTTTGCATGACCGCATTTGTCAGTAAAAATAATGCAGTGCAGATTAGAAAAAAAATGGCCTGGTAATGAAGGGGGGTAAATCTTCTGGAGGTCAAGTGGTTAAAGCAGAACTAAACCCTCCTATCCTTTTCAGCTAAGGAAGCTGCCATGTTAGTATCTGATCTTCAACTGCCATGGTGCTGCACATGTGATCAGTCATGATACCAACCATTTGATGGTTTGACAGTTTAGTTGGGAGCAAATGGGATAGTTGGCTCAATTCACACTTGGTGTTTTGGGATCATGGCAGAATTGCTACAATTTTGACCGTGATCTCAGAACGCACTACAATCACAAAACGCAGGTTCAGGTGCCAGTTTTTTTTCAATTTTAGTTTTGCAGAGTGCGACGGTAGTCACTGGGAGTGAAAGACAGACACTATATGTGGGGCCCTTGGAGTAATGTTACTTTGGATTCAAGTCCATGCCTCCCCAGGACACACAGACTCTGGGCCCGGTGGCCATGTTGGAAGCCTGAATGGCACGTTGTCCATAAGGACTGCTCCACACATTCAGACTCATGGTAGATGCTAATGTCATCACCTTAACCACCTGTCTTCCACACATTGGTAATTGTGCTACTGTATATACTCTAGTATAAGCCGACTATCTCAGCACATTTTTTATGCTGAAAAAGCCCCCCTCGTCTTATACTCGAGTCACTTACCTGTTCTCTCTGGGGCTGACAGAACGTCAGCGGTGGCCGGCCCGACATGTACACTGCGCATGCGCCACTCGGGAAAGCCCGTTCGCACTCGGCCATTCTCGGGCAGACGGCACATGTGCAATGATGTGTGGCGCCATTTTTAAATGTAAGGCGCCTCAGGGATGGGTAAGTAAGACCTCTGCGCAGCCTCTGCATATCCTGCACCATGCCCCCAGCCCATGCATCTCCTGCACCGTGGCCGCAGCCCCTGCATCTCTTGCACCATGCCCGCAGCTTCTTCCTCTCCTGTACCATGCCCGCAGCTTCCCCTGGTATCTATTTTTGAAATTTACCAGTAGCTGCTTCATTTCCCACTCTAGGCTTATACTCGAGTCAGTACATTTTCCCAGTTTTTTTTAGGTAAAATATGGTGCCTCAGCTTATATTCGGGTCAGCTTATACTCGAGTATATAGGGTAATTTATTCACCTATTGTTTCTGTCTGGTGGCTAATTAGATTAACTCTTGGAGGATCCTTTATGATGGGATTAGCCTTGTATCAGCTGTACCTCATTATTTAACCATTGTGTGATGTTATGGATAAATATTTGGGTCATTGTTCATGTAGTGAATGACCTACTTCTCAAGTGTATAAAACACCTGTATTCTTGTCCAATAAACCAGTTCACCCCCAGCATTCAGTCTCGACTAATATCTGTGGGGGAAAGCTATACCTGCTTTTGATTATCACTATTGGGAAAGTCTACTTTTTTTCCTACCGAGACCAGAGTTACGACAGCATTAATTGCTACTAGGGGGAAAAGGACATCTCTGGGGACGAGACCCATGCTCCTACCCGGGTGGCCGCCACACTGAGATTGTCGCGCAATTTATTGGGTGGCAATCGCAGCATATTACATTGGGTAAAACTTGCTGCCCAAAAAGGAGCTTCTTTTGGGCATCAAGCTTCATGCGCTGTGATTTGCTGTGAGTGTGATGGTGCAATTTAAAAAAAAATGGCACTTGAATCTGCATTTGCGATTTTGCCGCAATTCCAAAAAGCCAACTGTGAATGGAGCCTTGCACTCCCTGCACATGCTAAACTGACTGAGTTTAGGGCCAATTCACACCAGTGTAAAATGCAGATCAGTAGAAGGACATCTGAAAAACAATATCCAATGTGTCCTATTCACACCATAACACTGCACATGCATGTCAATGGACGTCAGAACGTGTGTCAATGGATTTTAGCACGAGTTAAAACCCGACTGAAATGAATGGAAATGTACATGCATTTTCCATACATTTTGGCACAAGTCCGTGTAAATTGGCCATTTGGGCTCACTTACACAGGCAGAAAACACTGCATTTGTTGTGCACAGCATATAGTTTTGTGCGCATCTAAACACAGCTCTATAGTAATTGATCAGCTTCTACACACAGCTGCGTTTACTTGCATAACGTGTACATGTGAAGTCATTGAGTAGAATGAAGGAAGAATTGTTCGTGCCTAAACACAAATACTTTAGGCATGTGTTTTACACAGGCTGCTCTGTGTGCTTTTAAAGAACTAAAGTCCCGCTTTCAAACACTGCGAGCAGGCAGGCTCCTTAGTGCAGAGGTGGCATGTAGTGTCTATGTTGCAATAGAAGAATCCTACCTGCCTGCTTGCTATCTTCTTTGTTTGAAGCGCTGTGCACACTTCCCGGATGCACTGTACTTTTTCCACATATTTTGTTTTGTTACAGCCTTATTCAAAATGGATTAAATTCATTATCTTCCTCAAAATTCTACAAAAATACCCCATAATGACAACGTGAAAGAAATTTGTTTGAAATCTTTGCAAATTTATTAAAAATGAAATATGAAACAGGATGCACCTGAGCTCAATTTTGAGTGTCATGGCAAAGGCTGTGAATACTTACGGTATGTACATGTAATTTTTTTTTTTTTTTTTTTAACAAATAGATTTTTCTTTTATTAAACATATAAACAGAACAAATAATTACAGCTACATTACATTACTCTGCACAAAAACAAAACAAAACAGAACAACAACAAAAAAAAAAAAAAAAAAAAAAAATATTTTTAATAAGTTCCTACTTCTGTCATTATGGAACAGGTGACATTGGCACGCCTACAGCATCAATCCAAGCTGACCACACTTTATCAAATTTTTTTGGGCAATTCCTACTACCGTATGTGAAACGGTAGAATGGAAGTGTCTTAGTAACGGCAGCTATCCAAGTTGATCGGGTGGGAGGTTCGGGTAGCTTCCATCGCAAAAGGATTTCTCTCCTAGCGTAAAACAAGGTATACATAATGCACATTTTATCGTATCTATCCCCTCCCACTTCTGTAAGGTTACTCAATAGAGTTACCTTTGGGTCCAAAGGAATCGTAATGTCAAAAATTTCCCCAATAGTATCCGTCACGGCCTTCCAAAAGGTTGCCAGCTCCGGACATGACCAAACTACATGTATAAAGGTACCAATTCCATGCCCACATCTGGCACACGAGGGATCTTTCATAGGATATATCCTAGCAAGACGTTGCGGCGTATAGTATGCTCTGTGTAAGAATTTAAGTTGTATAAATCTATCCCTAGCCGCTATCATTGAGGGGATATAATTATTAACCGAGTCCTCCCAATCTTCAACCGTCAGGTCAGGGATATCGTCCTTCCATTTATTATAGATTTTCTCAAGAGACCGACCATGATCTGTTGAAAGTATAAAGTATATAGCAGAGAGAGTTTTCCCTATTACCTTGAACGTTAACATTTTCTCCAAAGGGTCTTATTCCAAGATAACAGGGCCTTGAAACTGAGCCCGCATAGCATGACTAAGCTGGTGGTAACGAAAAACCATAGTGGGAGGCAATGAGTAGGTATACTGGAGTGCGTCAAACCCTAGAAGTCTTCCATCTTTAATAACATGTTTCATGGTGACAATCCCTCTGGCAGCCCATACCTGGGGTTCAGGAAGTTGGTACAAATGTAATAGATTAGGATTACCCCACAACGGAGTGTGGGGGGATATATGTAGAGGTGCATTATATATCACCCGCGCCCGAGTCCATATCCGCAGCACCGTCTTCATCAGACTGGTTATTTGAGGATGTGCCCGTTCACCCCGGAAAACCAGATTACTAAGGGCCGCATAGGAACCCAGCAATGCTGCTTCTAGTGTAACTGCGGAGTTAGTTTTGGGTTGGGAAAACCACCACCGGACCGTCACCAGTACAGCCGCCCAAAAGTACAGCTTAAAGTTTGGAAGCGCTAAACCCCCTCTTGCAAGTGGGAGATATAACGTACGCTTTGCGACTCGTGGAATACGCCCGGCCCATACAAAGGTTGTTACCAAACTGTCTAATCTCGAAAAAAAGTTTTTAGTCATATCGATAGGGGAATTACGAAAAAAATACAAAAATTTTGGAAGATAACTCATTTTTAATAAATTGATTCTACCAACCGGGGATAGGGGAAGCATGCGCCATGACGCACACCTTTTATTTAATTGTAAAACTAAAGGGTCGATGTTATTTTGCTGGTACACATCCAATGTTGGACCCACTTTGATACCCAGATACACCATATCCTGTACCCATTTCAACGGTGTCTGAGTATCAATTAAAGGTACCGATGGATGGAGTGGAAAGAGGACAGACTTAGACCAATTAATACGTATACCTGAAAAACGACCAAAAATGTCGAATAATTGTAGTGCCCTATGTAATGAAGTGGAAGCATCAGCCAAATAAATCAGGGTATCGTCTGCATACAAGGACAACTTCTCTTCAATGACACCCACTTTAATGCCTCGGACTTGTGGGTCCGCCCGCAACATAATCGCGAGCGGCTCCAGAGCCAAGGCAAACAAAGCCGAAGATAACGGACATCCCTGCCGGGTACCCCTCAATAGAGGGAATTTACCCGACAGCGATGAGTTAGTGCGGACCCTAGCCGTGGGGTTCCCATAAAGAAGCTTAATCCATGACACAAAGTTAGGGCCAAACCCGAAGCTGGCTAGGATCTTCCAAAGAAATGGCCACTCAACAGAATCAAATGCTTTCTCGGCGTCGAGGGAGGCGACCACACCTGCTCCCTCCCCCGACGCCAAGGCCATATGTGTAAACAATCTCCGGATATTGATATCCGTGCCCCGTTCAGGTATGAATCCGGTTTGGTCCGGATGAATCAAGTCTATAATAACACTATTAAGTCGAGTAGCCAAAATCTTTAAAAGGATCTTCCCATCTACATTTAATAAAGAAATAGGTCTATATGATGAACATAATGATGGATCCTTCCCTAATTTAGGGATGACGACAATAACTGCTTCGCTCATTGTTTTAGGGAGTTCCCCCTCGTTTAGAGATCCTACAAGAGTGGCTAATAGATGCGGGCCCAGAAGGTCCATAGGGGCCTTATAGAATTCGACAGGAATTCCATCCGGTCCTGGTGTTTTGTCCGGTTGTAAGGAAGCCACCACTTCCTGGATCTCCAAAAGAGTAATAGGGGCATCTAATTTGGCCCTATATTTATCGGTTAAGACCGGGAAGTCCACTACCTGCAAATAGTGATCTAATTCATCTCCTGAATAGTTAACCCTAGTATTATATAGGGCCTGATAATAATTAGTAAAATTGTGATTGATGGTTTCTTGATTAGAATGAAGAATGCCTGATTGATCCTGAATGTGTGCTATACTATACCCAGTTGTCTGTTCCCTAGAAATTTGCGCAAGCATTTTACCATTATACTCTCCTTGTACGAAAATACGTTGGGATTGAGAAAGGAGTTTTTTCTGTGTGATAACTGTACGTATTCCCATTACCTCCCTAATCAAAGTTTGAAATTGTGTATAATGAGTGGGGTCTCTAGTTTAAATATATACAAATTTTCCATATCTCTAGCCTCTTTTTCTTTTTGCAGTAAATTTATTCGCCTGTATCGTTGGATCTTCCCAATAGCTGTCTGGTAATACCCCCGGGTGCAAACTTTAAAGGCATCCCAGACCATAGCCACTGATGCCGTGCCCGGGTTTATCTCCCAAAAGGCGGCTATTTGAGGCGCCACTAGAGGGTTTATATCAGGATCAGAGATCCAATATCTGGATAATCGCCATAATCTATCAGAGGGGTTGCCAGATAGTTCCATATTTAGTAGAAGTGGAGCATGGTCAGAGATCCCACGAGGAAGAACCCGAATCTCCCGCACCCGAGATAAGAGTGGACCACCTGCAAACATTAAATCAATTAGAGAGAAGGATTTATAAGTTGCGGAATGGCAGGTATATTCCCTAGAGTAGGG
This sequence comes from Pelophylax lessonae, assembly GCF_965119305.1. Lineage (NCBI taxonomy): Eukaryota > Metazoa > Chordata > Amphibia > Anura > Ranidae > Pelophylax > Pelophylax lessonae. The sequence continues at coordinate 92,572,074 of NC_138774.1, forward strand.
ATGGTGCCAACGCCACAGATCCGTCAGCCCATAAGTCTCTGCCCATTCGGCAAGATCCGTTTTGGTAGAAGAATCTCCAGTCATTCTATCCATTTTCGGGTTTGGAACCATATTAAAATCACCCACAATAAGTATGTTATCATTCTCGTATCTTGCAATTTCTTTCAAAATTTTATGCAGGAGCCTAACTGAAGCCGGCGGGGGTATATATAACCCTACCAGCAATAAACTAAAAGATGATATCTGCAGATTGAGCAAAACAAATCGTCCATCCGGGTCTAGGGAAACATCCAGTAATCTAAACGGAAAAGACTTATGGATAAGAATACTAACTCCACGAGCGTACGTAGAGAACGTAGAGTGGTAATGATGCCCAACCCATGATTTCTTGAGAGCTAGCGTTCGAGTACCCAGCAAGTGGGTCTCCTGAAGGACACATATATGGGGATTAAAAGATTTTAAATATTGGAACACTAAGGATCTTTTCTGCGGGGAATTCAAACCCCTAGTGTTCCAAGAAATCACCCTTAAAGAGTCCATATCCACTCATGAAACGGTGTATTAAAGGATAATGAATAAGTATTACAGTATTCCCCAGAACCCGGGTAGAAGCTGCTCCATTTGGTATTCATCTGCATTCTTAATAGAAATTTTGGTATATATAGATTTGTGTGCCAATACAAAAAACAAAAAAAAAAAAAAGGGAAGGAAAAAGTTAACTAATAATACAATAACAGAGTAATGTTCAAACATCCCCAACCCCCCCACCCCACCCATCTCCCCAAAATTGGAGAGGGTTTGTATCCCACCCACCGCGGACCTCATAGTCCACCCTAGAGGGTAAGTGTCAAAAAAGGCACTATATTACCCCCCCCCCCCCCTTAAGAAAAAAAAAAAAAAAGGGGAGAGGGGAGAAAACTCCGGCGTTCAAAAAGGACAAAAATAGTTATATATCAACTCACCCAAATATCGGATAAAATTTGGGAAAGTAAACTGTAAGAAAAAAAAAAAAAATACATATACATATATATTGTCACTAACCATATATATATTATAAATTATCACAATTTATCATGCATTACAGTTTTCCAGGAAGTCCAAAAAAAAAAAAAAAAAATTTTTTTTTTTCAAGTCCAGTCTTACTTATATGTCTCAAGCCAGGATAACACCTCTTTAGGGGAAGAAAAAAAACGCACGTGTTCACCATCTTGAACCCGCAATTTAGCCGGGAACAAAGTACTATATTTCAACCCCTTTTCTCTTAACTTAAAACGGGCTTGATCAAACGATTTCCTCTGACGTTGTGTTTCGACAGAATAATCTGGAAAAATAAAAAGTTTACCACCCTCGTATTTCACTTCACCCTGAGAGCGGGCCGCTCGTAAGACAGTGTCCCGGTCTCCGTAATGTAGGAACCTGAGAATAAATGTGCGAGGAGGGGAGCCAGGAGGGCCTCGTTTCACTGGTATCCGATGCGCACGTACCACTGAGAAAAAAGCAGAGAATTTAGCTTCTGGAAGGATGGACGGGAGTAAGTGCTCAATAAAGGTCACCGGGTTTACACCCTCTGACCCCTCCGGGAGACCAATAATCCGTAGATTGTTCCTGCGATTGCGGTTCTCTGCATCCTCTGCTCGTATCTCCAGCTGCTTAACCCTAGGTTCAAGCCGCTGAACATCTGAGTTGTAACCTTTCTGTACGTCCTCTACCCCTGAGACCCGCGTTTCCATCTCGGTAACTCTGTCTCGAAAAGTATCCATATCTTTACGGATGAGTCCAATCTCTGATTGTACACTATCAATTTTAGAGGTCAAGGCTGTCTTACAGTCTACTATGGCATGCATAAGTGTCTCTAAACTTGCAGGCGGCTCTGCGACCCTGATCGCTGTTGTCTGGTCTGTCTGAGATGCCATAGTTATTGTAGATTTGGACGGTGGGGTCACCGCTACAACTGCACGGCGTGTCTGTACACCCCCCTTATTTTTTGGCATTCCTCCCCCAAAAAAAAAAAAAAAAAAAGGGGGGGGGAGGAGAAGACAACACTCAATTCCTTTTCTTTTCCTTTCCTTTTCTTTTCCCCCTCCTCTCCCCTTCCCTAGAGTAATATGGCTAGGAGATTGGGAGGTTTAAGTCCATCCAGTCTTGATATCAATCTGCTATGTTAGTTTTATTGCATAAGTTGTGAATGAGTATAATTTAACTTTATAAAATTAGCGGTTCACTGCGTAAACATATGCTGTGTATAAAGAGTAAAAGATAATTGGAGTGACAAACTGACAAGCTAGCAGTATGCGGTGGAATGTGCTTAGATGCTAGCAGTGTGCGGTGGAATGTGCTTAGATGCCGGGGGGAAGCAGAGAAAAAAGGCATTTAAGTGAGTAGAAAGGAGGATATATCCAGCTTGACCATTACTCGCTGCTTTACTTCAACCAATCCTTTACTCATAGGATCCCAGCTTGTCAGTGTCCATTATTTATTTATTTTTTTTATAAATTTGCAAAGATTTCAGAGAAACTTTATTCACCTCATTAAAGCGGAGTTCCGGGCACAAAATCGATATTTTTTTTTTTTGTGCCCGTCCGCTTCTTCACCTTCACCTGAAAAGGAATTGGATAGTTAGGTTTTTTTTTTTTTAAAAACTCACCTTGTAATTGAAGATCGAAAATACTCACCTCAATGTACTTCCTCCCTCTGTGCCGCGGCTCCTCCGTCACTTCCTCCTTCGCGATGATTCCTGGGAGCTGAACGTCATCGCTCCCAGGAATCAATGCGACGGCACCGGCCCCGCTCGTCACTTCCGGGGCGACGCTGCATTCCCTGCTAAACAGCTTCTGGGCATGCCCAGAAGCTGTGGAGGAATGCGGCGCCGCTCCGGAAGTGACGAGAGGGGCCGGTGCAGGCGCATTCTGGGAGAAGAAGACGCGGAAGAGGATCGCGCCGGCTTCAGCTGCCCACAAGAGAGATGGAAACGCTGTGGAAGAAATTTTATAAGTAAGTATTTCTTCTTGCAGGTAAGTGCGAACCGGGACAGATCAGAGGCTAGCCATTGTGGAATGTGCTAGCCCTGACTGTCCCGGGGGTATGTTTATTGAAAAATGCTTTCTGTGCCCGGAACTCCGCTTTAATGGGGTATTGTTTGAAGAATTTTGAAGAAAATAATGAATTTAATACCTTTTTGTAATGAGGCTGTAACATAACAAAGTTTGGAAAAAGCGAAGCGCTGTGAATATTTTCTGGATGCTTTCTACATTCCGGGATTGCGCCTGTCTCCTGAAATGACTGCACTCCTGTGCATGTACAGAAGTGGGGTCATCTCGTGCCGGCCAATAAAGAGCCCAGCACCCGGTAGAAGATGCTAACAAGGGATAGGTAAGTATTGCAGGGTTTAGCACCTCTTTTAACTGTTTCCCAAAACACTAAAGGTAACAATAAAGGTATGTGAATGGTGATTTTTACCATTACTTGTTGGAGTGCTCCCAACTGAACTGTTAATAGCTGATCACATGGCAGCTTCCTTGGCTGTAAAGGATTGGAACGTTTAGCTTTCATTTACCCGTCTCCTAGCCGATCACATGAACAGCACCAAGGCAACTGCAGATTTAAATAGAGACTAAAATGGTGCTGTCTTTGACTGTGAAGAATAGGAGGTTTTAGTTCTTTTTTAGGGTAAACATTCCAAATTTGCACAGTTGCAGTGCTTGCTGAACAGCGTGTGTTTCACACTAATCTGTTTTAGTTGTTGCTTTTTTTTTTTTCTTTAGGATTAATTTTACAGAATTACTCCATACGCTTTTAAAGCCCTGTAATGCATTAAGTATTGTGCATTACCGCTAGCCCTGTACATGTCTGTGTCCTTTCCCATCATGTTTGCACTGCAGTATGTCTTTTAACCTGTATGTATGCTGGGCACATGTTCGTAAATTTACTGACAGCAACCCTGGTTGGCAGTCACATTTTGTATAAATTATATAATTCAGAGCGCAGTGTGCAGCCTGCAAAGTCCTGCAGAGAACACTTTTGTGTATAGGAGGGGAGTGCTGTCATGTGACACCCTCCCTCTTCCTCCTTGTATCCTTTTTTTTTCTGCTATTCATTAGGACAGGATTTCAGAGTCCTAAAGTCAGCGAATAATTTATAAATATTGAGTAAGAGGATTTAATAGAAAAGCTGTAATGTGGCCTGGCTAGACCATACCGCTACATCCGAAATGGGCTTCTAAGTTTACAATAGCCCCTTTTATCTGTCATATATAATTCTAGCTGAAACTCTGGTCTGATGTGTTTTCTTGCACTGTTATAACAACCTAAAGTTTATGTCTCTGCTTTCACTTGGTCACAAGTTAATTACATTTTATTCTGCCCTAGGTCCGCAATGTCATCTTGTACCGAGAATTGCGTCCCTTCCCCGGTACCAGCACTCCTGCTAGACGACCAGTACCTCCAACAGCCATTGTTCTTTCACCACATACAAGACCTTTGGGAATTGAACTGTCTTCTTTAACCTCTGAGCAGAACAGAGGTCTGCAGCAGCTAAAAGACATTATAATCCAAAGTAAACTACCTCCAAAACCAATTTCTCAGTTTTGTCACAGTGCTGAGCCCAGTGACTGCTACCATCTTGGCAGGGAGTGTGGGTATCTTAGCAGTGCACAGTTGGACTGTTTCAGAAGTCTCTTTGAACCTGGATTGTGCAGGACCCCTTACCAAGCTCTGGTATTTCCTACACCGGCAGCTCAAGAAGGTCTCTTGGAATTTACCCTCAGTGCCAAAACTAAGGGTAGTCAGGCTACCGGGAGTAACCAGCCCGATATGGAAGAGCATTTAGCGGTAATGCATGAGAAGCTGAGGGAGGAGGTGAGCCAAGACACAGGACTTGTAATTTAAAGCAAATAACAAAGCTTGCAACTGTCTAATGCCCTTAGAGTGACTGTCACCAGATTAAAAAGTATGTTTGCCTGTTCCACTGCCCCTATGGCAAGATTCACTTGAAAAGACTGCTGTCTTGGAAATGGCAGCGCTTATATGAACTGACCAATGAATTAGGGAGGACCTCAATTGCTTTAGGGGCCCAATGCAGGTAAACAGACCAAAACCTGGGTAATTAAGACTCCATATGCCATTAAAAGCTACATGCACATTGGTTCTATTAGGTTTAAACTCGGGCCTACAAAGTGTCGCACCAGTGGATCAGGGGTTCGCTGTCAGGCTCCTGCAGACAAGCCTTGCAGCTTTTAGTAAGTACCTTCAATACAGGCTGACTGTTTTCATTGAGAACTACAAGCCGTCAGCTGCAATGGCTGAAGGTATTGGTAGTTCTCTCATTCACAGATCACTGTGAATTCATGATGAGACTGTGTGGGTGGAGTCCTACATGGCTGTGCTATCTTCATAATCTGACAGCAGTTGCAGGAAGAAGATCCCCGGCCTGCTGTCACAGGCAGGAGGGGAATCAGGGGTTCAGGTTTGGAGCATGTTACATGTTACACCCAAGTGTTACACAACATGCTCTGAAAGGTGAACTTCTCTTTTAAAACAAAAATTTAGGGTATTGTAGTTTAACAGTCCTTAAAGAGTTTGTTACCCTAAAAAAAAAAAATTTATATATCTCTATCCTGTTCCCTTAAAGCATGTTATACAGCACTGTGCTTGTGCTGTTTCATTTGGCCCCTTGTAACACCTGAAAAACCTGGCTGATCCTGCCAGTTTCTACCCCCCCCCCCTCTCTTTATTTTTTTTCAAATTCTTTATTTATATAAGTCATACAAAAGAACAAACAAGTAACAAAAATTACTTCAAGATACAGTCAAAGGTATCAGTAAACAACAATCCCAGAAAGTGCATGACATCAGAGATAGAGTCTATAGTGGAAAACAGCATACCCGTAAAGTATCCATATGAGATCAACATTCCCGTTTTTTTCCAATCAGGTAAAGTATCACCAACTAAACTCAGGACAATCACTGCAATCGTCTCGAGACGTACTAGGGAGATGCAACATGTCTCACGCACATGGGATCTCAGACATCCAAAGGTGCTTCTATCAAACATCAGGAGAGAGAGAGTAGAGGGATAATTGCAAACATCCAGGGTAAAAGGAAGAAGGGTGAGGGGGTGAGTAGGGGGCGGGAAAGGAAAGCAGTGGGGGTAGCTCCGGCACTATGCCGGGAGACAAGGAGATGGAGCGTGAGGTGGGTAAGCAGGAAAGGCCAGTCAGGTTTCATCAGTGTCCTCCCGTGCGGGCGACTGCGTTGTCAATCACGGCTCCTGCCCCGAGGGCAGGCCCTGAAGTGCCATCCCCTCGTCAGAGAATATGAATACATTCCAGCAGGACCAAGTCTTGGAGTACTGTTCCTTCCTACCTTGTGCGGTGAGCACCAGGTCCTCCAAATCGTTCATCCACTTGACCCTCTGCAACCAGAGGGCAACCGTCGGGGAGAAGGGCTCTTCCAGCAGAGGCTGATACAAGATTTCGCAGCATCGGCAAGATGCCTAAACACAGAGCTTTTATAGCGTTTAGGAGCTATGCCCGTGCAGTGCAACAGGAAGAATGCCGGGTCATCGGGGACAGCCCGGTCCGTCATCAGTTGGGAGATGCGACGTACTTCGGCCCAGAAGTCCCGAAGCTTAGAGCAGTACCAGAAAACGTGGGACATGGTGCCCACTTCCTGATGACAACGCCAGCACATGTCGGACGTCTCCGGGAAGAACCGGTGCAGTCTGGCCGGAGTAAAGTACCAGTGTGTAAGGACCTTGTAATTGGATTCCTGTATCTTCGTGCAGATGGAAGATTTGAGGGAGAAACGGATCATATTTCGCCTTTGGGAGTCGGAGAACGTCTGGTTCAATTCCCTTTCCCATTCGAGAATTCCCGGTAGGGCAAAGTCCGCGGGGGGGTCCGAGATCAGGGCATAAATCTGCGAGAGGGCATGGGGCAAGTGGCCCTGTGTGGACAGGAGCTGCTCAAAGGGCGTTAGATCTCGCTCGAATGTCGAGGGGCCCCCCAGGCCTCTAAGGAAGTGAAGAAGCTGCAGGGCTTGCCACCTGAGCAGCCGAAATCTCCCACTCAGGGAAGTCAGCTGGGAGAGAGTCGGCCAGTCCGAACCCGAGACTAAATGTGAGACCTGGAAGATACCCTCCTTAATCAGGGCGCCGAACCTGCCGCTCTCACAACCAGGCCCAAACGCCGGATTCCCTAGCAGAGGGTAGAGCGGGCCTCTACCCCTCGAGAGACCCCTATCCGAGGCCGCCAAAGAGCATGCCTTAATAGTGGGCCCTATAGTAGGATGACACATTACCTCCGCAGGAACTCCCCTGGGAACAAGCGGGGCCCGTGGTAAATGTATAGGAAATAGGGAGCCCTCCAGGGCAACCCAAAGTTTCAGATCTGTGTGACGCGCCCAGTCAAGCCACCGGGAGAGCATGGCCGCCTGGTAGTAGCGCCTGGGGTCCGGAAGCGCCACACCACCGTGTCGTTTAGGCAGCACTAGGTAGCGGCAAGCCAAACACGGCCGCTTACCCGCCCACACAAAATCGGTGAAGATCGACTCAACCTGTTTCAGGAACACCCCCGGGAGCGATATCGGCAGTGTTTGAAAGAGGTACAGCAGTTTGGGAAGGATCGACATCTTCAAAATATTACACCTGCCGAGCCAGGAATGGAGCCCCTTTCCCCCCCTCTCTTTAAACTGACCACGGTATATCATGGTTGCTGAGTCCTGACACCGTGGTCAGTTTACATACCTCCGTCATCCGCAGCCCTGCACTGTCCTCCCCTTCCCCTCCCTGCCTGTCTGCTCCTGTCTGTGCCCACCCCTCCCCTCCTGCTGCTCTCATATTTAATATAAAATCATCCCATCCCCTCTGTAATATAACAATAAGTATCCCTGTGTCTGTGTTATAGAAAAAATATGCCGATCTGTACCTATATCAGATCGGCTCCTGACGATCACGTGACCGTTCGGTTCTCTCTCTCCTCTTTTCCCCTCCTCCCCGGCTGACTTCAGGACATGAGCTTTAGGTACAGATCAGCTTATTTTTTCTATAACACAGGCACAGGGACACTTATATTACAGAGGGGATGGTATGATTTTATATCAGTGGCTTGACAGCCACTTTAAATGTGGTTTCTGCATTAGTTTTATTTTTCAGACTAAACATTTTTAGAAAGTACAGAAAATCAGATTTTGCCAAAATATGGTGTCCTTGTCCCTTTTTTGTAAGCAGAAAAGAAAGCATAGAGAATCCTATCTGTCTGTTTGAAGTTCAGCCAGTGTGACAATTATGGATGCCACTGTAGATACAGTGGATGAAAAAGTGAAGACACTGGAAGTGTTATGTGCAGGATTACAAGAAAACTAATGCAGCCACCAGGACTGTTAAATTAAATTACAGTTTTTGGGTTTAGATATGGTTTGACCATATTTTTTTATTTTCCTTTTAACGTCTTTCAGGACAACACCTTGAGAGATGGCTCCTCCCACTTGGCAACAGGAAGCACCACTTCCTTTAAACTTTAAAAGGAGGCTTCTCCCCACAACTCATCCATTTTTGTGTTTCCTCTGGCCGAGGAACACCTAGTGGGGAGTCAGGAGCTCTTAGGTGCTGTCCTGAGACCAGGAAGCTCCACCATACCTACTTTTTTCTTTAGAGAGTCCGTTCCTCCCACAGTGCATGAGCTGTTGTTTGGATGGGCTCCCTCTCCTTTGGTGCTCAGGGAGAGCATGCACTGGTCAGGTGAGCGCTGCCCCTTGGTGGCGGCAGACACCGTCGGTGGACTTCTCCTTTTCTTCTTAGTCCTGCCTGCCAGTCTGTTTATACAGGTGCCGCCACCATCTTTTTGGATGCGAGTATTGACTCGCCCAGAAGTAAGGTATCCGGTGAGGGGCGGTGCTTGTGGAGCAGGTGCCACCCCTCACCGGATACCTTATATGAAGGCTGGAGCCTGTCTGGGCACATGAAGTTTTGTGCACCTGGGGTGACCCTGGTGAGAAATAGGTTGACTCACTGGGACGGTTTGTCTTGTTTTTTTTTTTTTGGTTATGGCAGGCTAAGAGCTCTGACCTGGCGGTTGAAATGAAATGCCCTTCATGCAAAGCAAAGTTTCCTGAAGGTTGGAAGAAAACACTGTTGCATTGACACCCTGGTTAACGAGGAAGCTTCTCCTGCATGCAGCGATTTAATCGCATCTGTTAAAGAGCTGGATGCTACCATTCAATGCTTTCGCTCTTCGCTAAAAGGGTAACTCCACTTTTGTGGTGGGAAAAAATAACAAAGAAAAACAATATAGCATATACAATTGCGACACAAATCGTTTTGTAATTGAATTATTAAAAATTACATTTCCTTTTCAATCTACAGCTGTTGTAATTTTCTGAAATTGCAATGCAATATGGCTACCTGGAACTGTTCTGTACACAGAATGTGTACTAACCACACCCTAAAACATAATTTCCTGCTTGTGTGATTGACTCACCAAATTTCCCAGAAGTCTGCTTAAGATACAAGTCAGTTTTCGGGCCCCCCTGCCATAAAAATGTAATTTTTGGTGTGATGCTCCTAGTAGGAACACATCTAAAGGAATGCAGGCCCAACAGCTTTCCTCATTAGAGCCCTGCAGCTGATAGGTAATTATGAAACCACTCCCATTTGATCCACTCAATACAGAGGCACAGAGAAACAAACAATGATTTCTTCGGAAAAACAATGTAGGAATCTGCAACAAAGTTTGTTAAAATACTTATAATGTACATAGATCACCCAGAGGGGAATGTTTTTTTTCTCAACAAAAGTGGAGTTACGCTGGCATTTGAGGACATGGGAATGCTAAAAGATCCCATGGAAAAAAAGGATGAATCAACAACTTAAAAAAGATTGGCAACCAATCATGGACAATCTCAAGCCAGCTATGGCAACTACTTGCGTATCTAGAAATCTGGAGTACTGGATTAATCAACTCAAAGCACGTATAGCAGATTCGCCCAAACAAGAGATCCTTGATTCTTTTTCCACTGTGTCAAAGACCATAGTCTACAATGCGGCGGCATCAGCAGAATCCATAAGGATGACCGCAAGATCTGCAGCCCAAGCTAACTCAGCCAGAAGAGCTCTGTGGTTGAAGACCTGGCCAGGTGATGCGGCATCCAAAAGCAAGCTTTGTGGTATTCCGTTTATGGGGGATCTGCTGTTTGGTCCTGATTTAGACTTTGTTTTAGACAGCCGACAAAAAGAGTTCATTCCCTGTTAAGAAGAGAAAACAACCAGCTAAACTGCTTTTTCGACCTCAAAGGGCTCCGGAGCAAGATGGCAAGCCCCAGGGGAAAGGAAGAATTGGTCAGCGCAGAGGGCTAAAAGGAGAGGAAGTGTCCTTTTTCATCTTCCTGCATCAGCCAACAAAACACAATGACGATTTGATATTTTGTCACAAACCTTCCAAAGGACACAACAAAATCCCTGGCTATGAAGGACCTGTTAAAGAACCTGATGCGATGGGGGGTTGTGAGTCAAGTATCACCAGAAGAACGACATCAGCGATTCTATTCCCATATCTTTCTGGTAAGGAAGCTATCCGGAAGTTTTAGTCTCATCCTTAACTTAAAACAGTTGAATAGGCCAGTCCTGTACAGAAGATTTCGTATGTCAGGAATCTGTTGACCAAAGGATGTTTCATGGCATCGATCGATTTAAGAGATGCTTACCTACATATTCCCATAGCCCCTCATTACCAAAAGTTCTGGATCTACAATTCAATGCCCTCCCTTTCGGCCTTTCATCTGCTTCTCAGATTTTTATGAAGGTAATGGCAGAAGGCCTTGCTCCTCTCTGCGAGTCTCAGGAGTCTCAGTAATCCCATATCTGGACGACCTCCTCTTTGCTTCTTCCAGGGAAAGATTGCAAGAAGACCTGGGCAAAACCCGCAGTCACTTGGAAACCCTGGGTTGGTTTGTGAACCTTCAAAAATCACACTCCAGCTCAGCTAGTACAGTTTCTGGGTTACCAGATAAATTCAGTAGAGCCAAGAATCTTCCTTCCAGAAGAGAACAACAAAATCCAGAATGTAGTAGCTATGCTACAGACAAATCAGGAGATGTCAGTCAGAAGGGTTATGTCAGCCCTAGGGACCCTATCCTCAACTATGCCAGCCATTCAATGGGCAAGGCTCCATTTCAGGCCACTCCTGCTGAAGGTTTGGGATCACAGTCCAAAAACCCTAGAAGCCAAGATAAAGGACCCTTTGGTGGTGGAGAAATCAGTTGATCTTTTCAAAAGGCTTATTATGGACGTTTCTGATTGAAATAAGAGTTACAACGAATGCCAGCATGTGGGGATGGGGGGCCCACTGGGATCAAAATCTGGCACAAAAAGTTTGGTCCCAAGCCGAGGCAATGAAGTCCTCAAACTGGAGAGAGCTTTGGCTGCCTTCTCACCAAACCTCCAGGGATCCCATGTGCAGATTTTATTAGACAATGCCATTGCCGTGGCTTAAACAAGGGGGCACGAGAATCAAGGCCCTTCCGTTGCTGTCAACAAAAATCCTGCAGCGGGCAGAAGTTCACTTGCTTTCCTTGTTAGTGGACCATCTCAAAAGCACGTTAATCGATGTGGCAGATTTTTTTGAGCTGATGGGAAAATTCAGGAAGCAGATTGGAGCCTGAATCCAGAAGTCTTTGCATTAATCACCAGCACTTGGGGCATCCACAGGTGTACTTGTTTGCTTGAAGAGAACGCACAGCTTTCTCAATTCTTTTCTCTCCACCGAGACGACATCTTGCCCTCACTCAACTTCCTGCCTGAGGGGAGAGCAGACCGGATCAATTTCCCTGCTACTGGCGGGTCCGGTAAGTGGGGAAAACGACCTGGAGGTCCCCTCTCCCGCCGCCCCCAAAAGGGTGATCCTGCGGCGCATCTGCCACTGGGACCACCCTTATGTTAAAGCGGACCGCCCGCAGTTTAAAAAAAATACCACTGGGGTTATGGCAGTTATCTGCTGCCATAACCACGGTATTTAACGTCCAAGTACCGACGTAAAACTGCAGGGGGTGGTCCGAAAGTGGTTAAATATAGTGGCTGCATTGTTTTTCTTTTTGGGGCTTTTTTTCCCTTTATTTTCTCCTGCTGATTATGTCAGCAGCACACTGACTGTTTTAAAGTGACAATTCTCATTCACTCCACTGCATCCATGGTTGTCACAGTAGGACAGGACTGCAGAGAATTCTCCTGTTCTTTTTGCCATAACCTAGATTGGGGGGGGGGGGGGGGTTCTGTAATCTTCAGAGATAAATACACTAAAACTTCTAATTATGCAGTACAGAATGTTATCAGCTCACAATTTCCAACATGATCAACTATTTTTTTTTCTGCATTTATCAAAAGGATATAACCAAACACTTTTCAAAATGGACAAAAGTAACCCTCTAGTGGGATTTTGTAGGGCATGAACATCAACCTGGGTAAAAAGAAACAACTTTATTCAAAATAGTTAAAAGGACATGACAACAAAAGTCATAAATTTATGTGACTGGTGGCAAAAATGGATCAAACAATGCACAGATAACCACATAATGACTGTCTGAGATCATCTGGCAGAGAGTGGCCCGATGTGTTTCGAACACAAACTTTTTTTTCTTCAGGGGCAAATGGTTAAAGTGCAGATGCCCTCTATGAATATACAATATCAACAATTATACATAAAAAAACATCAAAAACAAAAGGTCATATGCTAATACGCATAAAAGAAACTTTGTATTCTTTATATAAGCAAATGTACAAACTTATGCATGAGTATATCACATGTTCCACATCATTAAAAACACAGGGATTTGTTTGCCAAAGCATGCCGTCCAGTGTTCACATTGGTCACTTGTCCAAGTGTCTCCAACCGCAAGGGGCAAATGCAGAGAATCAAGGTAGTGACTACTCACTATGACTGCCAAGAATGAACAGAGTTGTCAAAATGCAAAAATATCCAGTTTATAGATCATATAAAGGGTTCAGCGGCCTGCTATGCCTACCTGAACTTTACTATTCAAGAGGTACACCACTGTTAGAGTTCTAAACTGGGGTATGAGCATAAAAGAGAAAAGGAGAGTGCCACCGGAGTAAAGGGCCCAATATTCATGTGCTTTACATAAGTCTAAAAAATAATAAATTAATGAAAAATAACTAAGGGAGAAATGCTTTGAATAGAGGGACCTAGATTGACCCATATCAATAATTTATATTGGGGCTTCCAATAATATAGTGGCCTGAGCAACAAACAAAGATTTCTATGAATTGTGGCCAATTGCTGAGTATTTTCTTACCCCAAGTTAATCATAGCAATCCCACAGCAGATCAGCATGACATCTATGGCTGAGGCCTCCACCTGCAATGAGCCTTTTATATAGGAGGGTTCTGGGGAGGGATAACTCCTGCCCCTGTGCACCTGGTTACTCCTAAATAGTTATGCCCCTAGGGCAGTTGGCGCACGGCGCCACCCCCATTTCCCGGTCCCGAAGGCGATGTTGTGATAGTCTGTACGAAGACTTTATGCACTGCATGTGCAATGACGTCACCCGCAGTCCAGCGCATGCGCCCGATAGCTAGGGGGGTGCCGTCGTGTCGTCCACCCACTGACGCAGTCATGATCATGTGATGATCGGGAAGTGACCCGATCTAGACCAGAAGGGAGGCCAACTGAGACGCTGAAGCAGCATCCCAGACGGCTTCCGGGCGGCGGGAGAACAAGGGACAGTTTCTGACCACTGCCATCTAGTGGATAAACTGGAAGATGTGCATCAGCAATTTATAAAAAATATTGCAGTTTACGAAAACAGCATATACACTAGGAGTGTCATGGAAAGAACTTATTTATCTATATACACATTTCTAAATATAGATATAATTTTGATTTTATGATGTACTTAAAAAAAAAAAATAAAAAAGACAAAAAGAAAAAGGACTGCATCCAATACCAAAAACAATTGTTTATACTCCTGTGGCACTCTCCCTTATTCTCATACCCCAGTTTACAACTCTTAACAGTGATGTACCTCTTGAATAGTGAAGCAGAACAGGCCGCTGAACCCCTTAGAAGATCTATAAACTGGATAATTTTGCATTTTGACAACTGTTTATTCTTGGCAGATTTTTCTGTTCAGTAGTCCTACCTTGGTTCTCCGCATTTGCCCCTTGCGGTTGGAGACACTTGGGACAAGGGACAACGAGCTATGTGAACACTGGACCGTCTGCATTGGCAGACAAATCCCTGTGTTTTTAATGATGTGGCACGTGATATACTCATGCATAGGTTAGTACATTAGCTTATATAAAGAATACAGACAAAGTTTCATTTTTGAGTATTAACATATGACCTTTTTGTTTTTGATATATATAAATGTTGATGTTCTATATTCATAGAAAGCATCTGCACTTTAACCATTTGCCCCTTAAAAAGAAGAAAGTTTGTTTTTGAAACGCGTCGGCCCACTCCCTGCTAGATGATCTCTGACAGTCATTATATGGTTATCTGTGCATTGTTGACCAATCGCATAATTTTTTTATGACTTTTGTCATGTCCTTTTTAACTATTTCAAATAAAGTTGTTACTTTTTAGCCATGTTGATCATGCCCTAGCCCTAAAAAAAAATCCCACTAGAGGGTTACTTTTGTCCATTGCTGAGTTTCTAGGGATGTGAGCTATTGCTATATATCTCCTTCCACCAAACTATCAAACCCTTTCAATTATTTATTTACCAAACCAAGTGGTACCATATAAAAGCGGTTCATTGTTAAGGTTTGCATAACCTTTAAGGAGCGTTTTTTCGTTTGTTATTCCTGCTGTTTACCTGTAGATTCTATTCAGTCTCATTGCAGTTTTTAATGCTTATCTAATGATGTTTATTACATTTGCAGCTGCCAAGGTTCTTGTGGAAGCAAGCAAATTATTCTTTATACAGAAAAGATGTGGAGTTTATCAGTAGCATATTTCACGTGCACTTACGGTAAAGCTGAGCTCCGATTGTTGTATCTTCCTCCCATTTTTTTTTTTTTGTTTTTCCTCCTTTCTTTTTTTCTCATCCTATCATTCTTCCTGTCATCTTTTGATCTTTTGTTTGTCTGTTCTCTTCATTTCACACTCCCTCAACCTTGTTTTCTTCACTTTGCTGAAAGATTACTAAGTTGCAATCAGATGGCCTTCCAGATACTTAGGGTGTTTTCACACTTGGTACGATTGCCTGGTCCGAACCCAAGCCCCCGATGGACTGTGTTCACATTTGATTTTTGTATCCGAACCGCGGTACACTTGTGTCATCAAGCTGCAGCCGGCGCGTACTCATGTTGCTTGGCAACCACTGTAAACGAGAAGGTGCCAAAATGGATAGCATTGTTTGCTTTGGTACGATTGCGTTCTCATCAGAAGCGAACTGTACTGGAGTTCACATGAACCGTACCCCAGACCACCCTTTTTAGGTGGACTCGGGTACGGTTCGCGGGTGCGCACCCAAGTTCAAAGACAGTGTTCACATCATCAAAAAGAGCCGAATTCTGACGTCAATTGAACCCGGGTGCGCACCAAAAGTGCTAGTGTGAAAACACCCTAAGATATTACAAGTCCTGGTGTACTGATAGGCCATGCTGGAATTTGCAGTTTCTCAACTTCTGGGCTGATGCAGATTGCTAGGCATATACTTGATTGTATGAAATATGCCTTATGAAATAGAATAAATAATAAGTTCTTTAATTCAACAAGCCAGATTGTAAACTTTGCAGCAGAAATGTCCAAAGAAACATATACTTCAGATGTTTTAGAAGTATAGTACAGTATATTCTGGCTTGCCCGGGGCTTTCACTGGCTTGCCCGGGGCTTGCGCAATCTTGCTATCTTCTGGTGTTCCTATTTTGCCTTTAAATCTGATGCATGCTACTTTGCCTTAGAGAATATTGTCAGTCATTATATTTATCCTAATCTGTGCATTGGGCAAAATCAATATTTACTGCCTGGAGTATGCATAGAATTTCCAAAGTGAGCTGGAAGAGACATTACAGCTGCTGTGAGGAGGTAGAATGATGTATAATGCATCAACTACTTAAACGCACGCTGTTTAAATTACATTCTCTCTTCAATTTCTGTATGTGGATTATGGCACTGTAATTATTTTAATAAAAAAAAACAAAAAAACATCCAAGTACCTTTTTACTAATCGATATACAGCTGTCACATGACCCATCTCTTTCCCAGCCTGTTTGCGGGGAAACATAAGCAGGAGGAGCTTCTAGTCCTCTGCTGTTTGGTCACCTGTTCAAAATGTGTAAATACACATATTGGAAAACAGACTAAAATAATGAATATCAATAAACAGTTTTAAACTGTCATACAAATATACTGTATATTTGAAATCAAATCTTTATTTTCGCTATCGTTCATTGACGAACCCTAACAGTAGGGTTATACTGCTCCCTACAGGAGTAGGACACTAGGCAGAAAAAAAGTTCTGGCTACGCCTGTGGGCAGTCCCAGGGGGTATACCCTCTCTCCCTGCTATAGGATGTCCAATTTAATCTGCCTAGTCAGGAGTAAGGACCTAGTTCCTTGCTGGGATCTCTGGTCCAGGCAAAAGTATTTTTCTAGATAGATTTTTCTCCGGATTTTTTTTCCTGTGAGATCTACAAGGAACTACTGGGCAACAGGCTGGATATATAGTTCAAGTGGTCACCCCAGCCGGCCAGCGAGCGCGCGCAGACCCTAGCTCCATGCTAGGTTGGCCGCGACATAGTCCCACCGGACAGGGATTGGCCTTGCGAGTTAAACGCCCCGCCGGGTCGCATACAACCGGGTCTAGGCCTGAGTGGCAGCGTTCCTATTGGCCGACAGCCCCCCACTTCGGCGGAGAGAGGTTCTGTCAGGAGATGGCGCCCGCCTGTTCCAGGTATGGTAAGTAAATGTTCCTCTCCCCCTTGCGGTTTTTGGGGTAAATGCGGGACCATCCTTAGGAGGGTTGGACCCCTGCACCCCCCCCCCCTTACCTGCCCCACCCTCCTCCCCTCACTACTGGGGCTATGGGACGCTTGAAGCTACTAAGACTGACGGTGTGGGCGGGGGGGGGGGGTGCGCCGCCAGCTACCGGTGATTGATTGTGTGTGGGGGGGTTCACCTGTCACTTCCAGGGCCTCTTTCCTTTCGATCCCATCCAGAAGGCTGGTGGGTCCCCTCGAGGGCCCCCAGAAGCTCTGCAGGCTGCCCGGGGCCACCATTTTCTTGTAGCCCATGTGCTATTGAAAATCGGCGGCCATGTTTGTGTAGTCCGGCAGCCATTTTGTGGTGGATCCCCATTGAATATCAATGGCGGCCATGTTTTTGGAGTCCCTAGAGGCATTTTTTTTTGTGGTGGAGCCCCTCCCTATACCCTAGTTCTTTTTCTCTGCTGATCGAGATCGCTGCAGACACGTGCTGTACAGACGTTCTGGGCCTTTCTGGTGCATCTCTGGTGTGGGTGGTGAGTCTGGGGGGGTCTCTCTCTCTCCCTCTGCTGGGGGTCTTCAGTGCGCTCTACAGCGCGGTGGGACGTTCTTTTAAAAAAAAAAATAAAAAACATTTTTTTCTCTTACGTCCTCCGACAGTCGCCGCCTCTTCATATTCGTCACATATGGGGTATTAGACTTTGCTCCGAAGGAGTAGCTAGGCAACAGAATATGTTAACAACAAAACTTTTAACATATCCCACCCTCAAGGGGTGGTCCCCTCAGTCAATACCCTCCTACTTCCTGCAACCATATCTCAGTTTTAATGTCTAGCTTGTCAGGAGTGGCTGGCTCTCTCTGTGCTGGGACTTTCTGTCCCAGACTCTTTCTTCTTTTTAAAATTTTTGTTTGAGTTTTCTCTCTACCTTTACTTAGCTGTTATTTTGTCAGCGTTAGTTAGTTCTTCTGATGAAGAGGATCATGCGGACTGGGTCTCGGGCTGATCCCCCTGGTCGCAGGTCGTGGGTCAGTGGCTTCCCAGTCTGCCATCGAGCGTTCAGCCAGGTAACGCTCCTGGCACAGTGAACGACCCATCCCTGTTCGGTGCAGGGATGATTGGTGAGGTGGCTACCTCGCTGGACGCTGTGCGGTTTCTTAACCCCCATTGTATGCGTCTTGAATGCGACTCTCCCTGCCTCATGTGCAGCGGCTGGTTCGCCTGTGCGGGTCCCCCACGCCATGTGAGGTAAGTGTATTTATGTGGGGACCTGTCAGTCTGGGACTGTGTAACCTGCCTCTATTCACACTGCTTGTCTCCCTATCTCTCGGCTGCATGCTGTGGGCTGCAAGGGGGGGGGGGGAGCTGTATGACACTGTGTGTGTCAGACTGGTCAGTGTGAGAAGCTGTGTGCTGTGGGGCATGTTTTTTTGGCATGTTTGGGCATATACAGCGATCGCTGCGGCGATCTGACATGTATTCTGATTTTGGAATGTAATGTGTGTTTTAATGCACTGTGGAGCGGCGGTTTCGGCGCCAAACGACGCCATTTTGCCTACACTCGCTCCGGCCGCATGTTTTACATGCATGGCGGCCATTTTCTTGTAGCCTCCATAGGCTTACATAGAGCGCCCTGGCAGCATCACTTCCTCTTTCCAGGAACACCGATCGAGGCAGCAGCAGCGGCGAGGGTCTCCTCAGGTTTTACCCTTCTGTTCTTGCTATCCATTGCCTGTGTTCAGTTTGCATATTCCCTGTGGGGGTCTTATTGTGCTTGAGTGTGGTGCGGTGGGCTGCGCTTGCCGCGCTTGCTTAAAAGGGGCAGTTAACCCTTTGTTGTCTGGCATTACAGGGGCAATGGATTCTCAGGAGGGCAAATTTCCTACAGCATTGGTGGAAAGCCAGGGGACCGCTATTTCCCCCCCAGGGGGGGATTTAGCCACTATTGTGGCTGGCCTTGCTGCTCAGGTGCAGATGCTGGTGGCTGCTCAATCTACTAAAAGGCCCAGAGTTGCTCTTTCCTCTGATTCTGAGGGTGAAGGTGATGGGGCTGTTATGGCGGGGGCCTCCTTATCGGGGTCCCGCTCCTCTCTTGATCTAGTGGGGTCTGAGGTGGAGGCTGAAGTTGAGGGGGTTGATAATTCTCCCCCTGGCTCGCCTGAAGAGCTTGCAATCATGGATGAGTTGATTGCTTCCATAAAGCAAACGCTGCGTTTGCAGGACGAAGTGTGTCCCCCCGCTGCCTTGGCGGCTTATGGGACGCAGAGAAAACGCAGGACGCCGCAGGTTTTTCCCTGCAATGATGATTTTCAGCGCGCTGTTAAGGATCAATGGCGCAATCTGCGCAAACCTTTTGCGGTGCCAAGTAGATTCAAGCTGCGTTATCCTTTTTCGCCTTCCACTGATGAAAGGTGGTGTGTGCCTCCCCCAGTAGATCACGCAATTGCGGTTTTGAACAAAGCCACTGCGATTCCTGCAGAGGATTCCCCTGTGTTCCGTGATGCCACGGATAGGAGATTGGAGTCTCTTGCCCGTCATACTTATTCTGTTACGGGTTCTATGCTTAAGGCTCTGTTTGCTTCTCTCATGGCGGCCCAGGCGATCGCAAGTTGGACGCAGATGCTTAGGCGCGTCCTAGTGGCCGACTCGGCCTCGCCGGCGACCCTGGATATGGTGGATCAAATCCACCAGGGCGTCATGTATCTGTGTGATGCGGACCTGGACCTGGTTCCGTTGGCTGCACGTGTGCACAGCGTGGCGGTGTTGTCTCGCCGCCTGGTTTGGTTAAAATGTTGGTCGGTGGACCAATCTTCACGTAAGACCTTAGCCAATCTACCTTATGATGGGTCTCGCCTTTTTGGGGAGTCCCTGGATGTGTTGATTAAGGGGATCACCGGGGGTAAGAGCACTCTCTTGCCCCATTTCCCCAAGGCTAAGGGGGCTTCTGGGAAGAAGCATGCTAATTTTCGGCCCCCTCAGGGGTCCTTTCGTGCCTTTCGGTCGCACTACAAGGGCAAACCGTTCAAAGGTCAAGGCTCTCAGAAGAAGCCCTGGTCTGGTAAACAGAAGTCTGGCCAATCCGGATCTGCAGCCCATAACAGTTCGGCCTGAAGGGGCGCCCTCACCCAGTTTTGGGGTGGGGGGGACGCTTGCTCGGTTTTCTTCGGCCCTGGTTGGCCCGTGTGCGGGACAGATGGGTTCAGGAAATCGTTCGATCTGGTTACAAGATCGAGTTTCTCTCTCGGCCGGAGAGCAGATTTTTTCCCTCAAATCTTCAACTGTCTCCAGAGCGCTTGCGGGACCTGCACCTGGCGGTGCGGGACCTGAGGGCTCAGGGAGTGGTGGTTCCGGTGCCTCATCGGGACAGGTTTCGGGGGTTTTATTCCAATCTGTTCACTGTGCCCAGAAAGGAGGGCAAGGTTCGTCCAATTCTGGACTTGAAGGCTCTGAACCGCTCTGTGCGGGTTCGCAAGTTCCGCATGGAATCCCTGCGGTCGGTGGTGGCTGCCCTGGTTCCGGGGGAATTCATGGCCTCCATCGATTTGAAGGATGCGTATCTTCACATCCCCATTTTCGAGGGTCACCAGAGATACCTTCGATTTGCCATTGCGGAGGATCACTACCAGTTCGTGGCGTTGCCCTTTGGTCTCGCCTCGGCTCCGCGGGTCTTCACCAAGGTGCTTGCACCGGTTCTGGCATTATTGAGGGCCCAGGGCGTTTCTGTCCTGGGGTATCTGGACGACATTCTGGTTCGGTCTGCGACCAGCCAGGGTCTGGAGAAGGACCTGTCTGTCACGATGCAAACTCTGCAGGAGTTTGGTTGGACGATAAATTTTCCAAAGTCGACACTGAGTCCGTCGGTTCGTCTTCCCTATCTGGGAATGATTCTGGACTCGGTGCAGGCGAAGGTCTTCCTGCCGGAAGACAAACTCAGGACTCTCCAGGAGGAAGTCAGGTCCATCAGGGACGTTCCGCACTCGTCTCTGCGGACGTGTATGAGATGTCTGGGATTGATGGTCTCGGCCTTCGAGGCGATTCCATTCGCCCAGTTTCACACGCGGGGTCTCCAAGCGGAGATCCTGTCCAGGTGGGACGGGCGACCTCAATCTCTGGATCTTCAAATCTCGTTGAGTCATCGCACCAGAGGAAACCTTCTGTGGTGGCTCCAGTCCCCGTTGGTGTCCGGGGGCAAGTTGTTTCGTCCGATCTCGTGGACGGTAATCACCACGGATGCCAGCCTGTCGGGCTGGGGTGGAGTTCTGGGCGTTCTGTCCGCCCAGGGGACTTGGTCGGAGGGGGAGTCTTCCCTTCCGATCAACATTCTGGAATTGCGTGCGATAAGTCTCTGTCTTCATCGCTGGACGGACCGGCTGCAGGGCTGCCCGGTTCGGGTGCAGACGGACAATGCCACGGCGGTGGCCTACATCAACCACCAAGGGGGCACCAGGAGTGCCCGAGCGGCTCGAGAAGTGGCCGACATTCTGTCTTGGGCCGAGACTCATGTCCCGGCGATAACGGCGGTTCACATTCCGGGGGTGGAGAACTGGCAGGCGGACTATCTGAGTCGCCAGACCCTGGATCAGGGGGAATGGTCTCTCCACCCGGCTGTCTTCCAGATGTTGTGCCCGAAGTGGGGTCTTCCAGATGTGGACCTGTTCGCGTCTCGTCTCAACAACAAGGTGAAGAGGTTCGTGGCAAGGACGCGCGACCCTCGGGCAGACGCGTCGGACGCGTTAGTGGCCCCGTGGCATCAGTACAGGCTGATGTACGCGTTTCCACCGATTCAGTTGCTGTCCAGGTTCCTTCGCAGGTTACACTCGGAACGCAGCACGGTGATTCTTGTGGCACCGGACTGGCCTCGCCGGTCCTGGTACGCAGACCTCGTGAATCTGGCGGTCGATGCCCCGTGGCGTCTGCCTCTTCGAGACGATCTACTGTCTCAAGGACCGATATACCATCCTGCTTTACAGTCGCTGGCTTTGACGGCCTGGCTGTTGAGACCGAGGTCCTGAAGGAGAGGGGTCTCTCTCCAGAGGTCGTTCATACTTTCATCAACGCGAGGAAGTCTTCCTCAGGGAAGGTTTATTACCGTACTTGGAAGGCCTATTTTGCCTGGTGTGAGTCCAGGGGGTTTTCACCCCGCACGTACTCGGTTTCCCGTGTGCTGTCTTTCCTTCAGACGGGTGTTGATCAGCGTTTGGCGCTGGCTACGATAAAGGGTCAGGTGTCTGCACTGGCCGTTCTGTTTCAACGTCCCGTGGCTTCCAACTCCTTGGTTGGCACCTTTGTTCAGGGTGTGCGGCATCTGGTTCCTCCTAGGAGGGATCCTCTGCCCCCTTGGGACTTGAATCTCGTTCTATCTGTGTTACAACGTGCTCCTTTTGAACAAATCAGGGAGATCTCGTTGTCTATGTTGTCCAAAAAGGTCGCGTTTTTGGTGGCGATCACTTCGGCTCGCAGAGTGTCGGAGCTGGCGGCTTTGTCCTGCAAGTCTCCGTACCTGGTTATTCATTTGGATAAGGTGGTCTTGCGACCTAATCCTTCGTTTCTTCCGAAACGAGTTTCGGAATTCCATCTTAATGAGGATATTGTCTTGCCTTCGTTGTGCGCGAAGCCTAAACATCCAAAGGAGGTGAGATTGCATTCTCTGGATGTTGTTCGGGCGATAAGGGTTTACCTTAAATCGACTGAGTCTTTTCGAAAGACGGACTCCTTGTTTGTTCTTCCAGAGGGTCCTCGGAAGGGCATGGCGGCTTCGGCCTCTACCATCGCCAAATGGATCAGGCAGACCATTGAACAGGCCTATGCTTTGCAGGGGAAGGTTCCCCCTGTGCCTGTGAAGGCGCACTCTACTAGATCTCTGAGTACGTCTTGGGCCTGTCGTCATGGGGCTTCTGTAGCCCAGGTGTGTAAGGCGGCGACTTGGTCGACCGTGCACAGTTTCACAAAATTCTACAAAGTAGATGTTCAGGCATCGGTGGATGCTTCCTTTGGCCGCAAGGTTCTTAGTGCGGCTGTTCCCTAGGATCCCTTGTTGGGGACTCCTGGCTGTTGGGATAAGTTTTGTATCCCCTGGTTTTTTGTCTTTTCCTGGGTTGTTGCTCCTGTTGAGCACTTGTTTTTTTTTGCTGTTGCCCAGCTGGTTTCCTTCCTTTGGTAAGGTTCCTTTCTTTGATGCGGAGACTGCGTTGCTTTTCGGCGCGGATGCGTTTCCCACCCCTCATGTTTGCACTGCTTTGGGACGTCCCCATATGTGACGAATATGAAGAGGCGGCGACTGTCGGAGGACGTAAGAGAAAACGGAATTTTTGTAAAATCTTACCTGTAAAATTCCTTTCTCTGAGTCCTCCGACAGTCGCCGCCCCCGCCCCTCTTTTGGGGTTTGGTTGTATACTCTACTGCTATTCCACTAAAACTGAGATATGGTTGCAGGAAGTAGGAGGGTATTGACTGAGGGGACCACCCCTTGAGGGTGGGATATGTTAAAAGTTTTGTTGTTAACATATTCTGTTGCCTAGCTACTCCTTCGTAGCAAAGTCTAATACCCCATATGTGACGAATATGAAGAGGCGGCGACTGTCGGAGGACTCAGAGAAAGGAATTTTACAGGTAAGATTTTACAAAAATTCAGTTTTTTCAACTTTTTACTGCGGGGTTCCTCTGATGCAACATGAACCCTGCGGAACACTTTTTTTCTCCACCTGACCCCCTTTAAGGAGTCTGCCTGACCCTCCGGATGCCAGATATCCATAGATGCACTGTCGGCGATCCCGGAATCCTTTGTGTCCCGGGTGGAGGTGGTCTTTAAGGGGCGAAGTACCAAAAAACGCCCCCCACCTACCCCTGCCTCAATTGATGGGTAAGATTCTGAATCTGATTCAGCTACCGCAGATGTGGGTCTCCCTGCCGGGTCTACAACCTCGCACCCTGTCTCCTTTGATAGTGAGGATGACACCTCTCCCTCTGCCACTGCACAAGAAAAAAGCTCTGGTGGACGCACTGGTTGTATCTGTGCATGAGACCCTAAAAATGGAGGATGCAGCTGCGACTGAGGCGCAGGTTACGTTTGGCACTCACAAGCCATCCAGAGTGGCAAAGGTTTTTTCCCCTTCCCGCGTATTTTGACAACATGGTCAAAAAAGAATTGGCTGCCCAAAACGTCCCCCTGGGGTGCCTAAGCATATTGCTAGATGCTACCCCTTCGTAGAAAAAAAATTGGCGTTAAGCACCAATAGTACCCGCGCAACGGTAAATAATATTAAAACACTCAAAAGTTTTAATGAAATTAACCGGTTGCCGACCGCCGCACGACTATATACTGCGGCGGTCAACCCCGGCCAGGCAGAGTGACGTATGGATACGTCACTCGCCTGTCACTGACTTGGGAGCCAATTGCGGGCGGGCGCGCGCCCGCCGCGGCTCGTTCACAGACAAGTCAGTGCGTGTGACTGGCGGACTACGATCGCTCCTGTGAAGGGAGAAAGGCGGAGCGGCTTGTTTACAAGCCGCCCGTCATTCTCCCTGTGTAAAAATGAAGATCAGACGGTTCTACTATGTAGAACCGTTGATCTTTGTTTTTACACCAATAGCAATGTCCCTGCACAGTTAGAAGCACGCCCCTAGGACACACTTAACCCCTCCCTGTCCAATAAAGTTAACCCCTTCCCTGCCAGTGTCATTTTTGCAGTAACAGTGCATATATATAGCACTGATTACTGCAGTAATGTCACTGGTACCCCCAAAAGTGTCAAAAATGTCAGTCAAGGGTCCGATCTGTCCGCCGCAATGTCACAGTACCGAAAAAAAAATCGCAGATCGCTGCCATTACGCGTTAAAAAAAACCCACCAAAAATGACAAAAATCTTTCCCTTTGTTAGTAAACGCGATAACTTTTGCGCAAACCAATCAAAATACGCTTTTTATAAAATTCGTTTAGGTACAGCGTCGCACGACCGCGCATTTGTCCGTTAAAGTCACGCAGTAAAAAATCGCAAAAAAAACCCTGGTCTTTTAGCAGCCAAATCCTCCGGGGCTTAAGTGGTTAAAAAGTGCAAAAAATGGGTTAATTTAATTAATTAACATGTTGACCACCAGAGCTTGCAGTGTTTCTTGAGGAACACGGAGTCTGGCTGTGAGGATAACCTCAGGTGGATGCTCTATCGGGTTGCAGTCACTTACTGGGCACTGAATTACCTGCCCTGTATACAACTTTTCCTGCTTGAACTGACCCCCTATAATCAAGGGGTCTGTTCATTCCGGTAAGCATTTTGTGCACACCGGGTGGTCCAGTGTCTTGGTGGAGGTATTGAAGGTCTTAAGTGCATTTGGAAAGATTCCCATTAGATACTCCTTTTTTTTATTCATTTGATTTTGATTTTAATATTTTTTGGATGGTGATATTATGTTTTTGGTTTCGCTATACCAATTATTGATTCAACCTCTTTACACATTGCACTTTTTTCTATCATTCCTTCAGGATTATCACATTGATTATTTTATTGATTATAGTGTGATTTTTAGCACTATTACTTGCTGTATTCACTGATTTATGCACCTAAATTTCTGGCCTTAGTATATATACTAATAGGTCTGCACATGATAAGAGTTTTTGTTTGAACAACTTTATATTCATTTAAATTTAGTGCACCAAATAGGGTGAGCGCAGCTTTGTTATACATCGCTGTATAATTTTTATCCCTTTTGAAGAGTCCCTTATAAAAAGTGGACTGGGCCACATACGGTGGACCCTCGGGTCTCCAGACTGAATGAAGCTAACATGATCCCAGTGGAGGATCTCCCGTCTTTTAAGGATCCGGCGGATAGAAAGGCGGAGTCTGTGGCCCGCAATATGTACTCCCTGGCGGGGTCTGCACTAAGACCGGTGTTTACTATTGCCCTTGTGTCACAAACCTTGACTGAATGGGCTGAGTTACTACACTGTGACCTGGAGGGGGTACAACTCCCCCCTGCCTTTGCGGAACTGACTGACCAGTTGGTGCAGGGGCTGCAATTTATTTGTGATGCCTCGCTAGATGCGGGTCCAATACTTGCCCGACTGTCGGTTTCGGCAGTAGTCCTTCGGCGAAACTTCCGTATAATGACCCTGTAATTAACACGGATTGTTTGAGGCTTTGCATCATTTAATTTACAGAACATGCCCACAACTTTGAAGATGGGACTAATAGGACAACATTTTAATAGGACAAAATAACAGAAAAAGTCAATGTGCATAACTATTCACCCCCTAAAGTCAATACTTTGTAGAGCCACCTTTTGCAGCAATTACAGTTCCATCTTGTTTGGATAAGTCTCTATGAGCTTGCCACATCTTACCACTGAGATTTTTGCCAATTCCTCCTTGCAAAACTGCTTCAGCTCCTCCAAGTTGGATGATTTGCGCTTGTGAACAGCAATCTTTAAGTCTGACCACAGATTTTCTATTGGATTGAGGTCTGGGCTTTGACTTGGACATTCCAACACATTTACATGTTTCCCCTTAAACCACTCAAGTGTTGCTTTAGCAGTGTGTTTGGGGTCATTGTCCTGCTGGAAGGTGAACCTCCGTCCTAGCCTCAAATTACACACAAATTACACACAAAGTGGTAATCCCCACAGAATGATGCCGCCACCACCATGTTTTACTGTGTTGGGTTATGACCGATATAGCGTTTTCTTTGATGGCCGAAAAGTTCAATTTTAGTCTCATCAGACTTCCTCCATACATTTTGGGAGTCTCCCACATGCCTTTTCGCAAACTCAAAACGTGCCATTTTATTTTTTGCTGAAAGTAATGGCTTTCTTCTGGCCACTCTGCCATAAAGCCCAACTCTATGGAGCGTACGGCTTATTGTCGTCCTTTGTACAGATACTACAGTCTCTGCTGTGAAACTCTGAAGCTCCTCCAGGGTTACCTTAGATCTCTGTGCTGCCTCTCTGATTAATGCCCTCCTTGCTCAGTCCATAAATTTTGGTGGGCGGCCGTCTCTTGGCAGGTTTGTTGTGCCATGTTCTTTCCATTTGGTTATGATGGATTTGATGGTGCTCCTAGGGATCGTCAAAGATTTGAATATTTTTTTTATAACCTAACCCTGACTTGTACTTCTCAACAACATTGTCCCATACCATGGTATGGTGAGTGATACTGCCCCCCTGTGTCCCTGGGACAATCATCGATGGGGGGAACTGGGCTCGCTGCTGGGGATGTCAGAGCTCTGGCCCTGGATGAGGCTCCCCTGGTCGCAAGATTGTCTGCAGTGGGGATTGCAATTCGCCGCATGATCTGGCTAAAGAGCTGGTCGGCAGACCAAGCCTCTAAGAAAACAGTGTCTGATCTCCCCTTTTTGAGGGAACGCCTTTTTGGTGACTCCTTGGCTGAGCTAATTAAGGGTCTAACTGGGGGTAAGAGTACTCTTCTCCCCCAATCCGCGAAAGGTAAGGTGTCCCGAGGTAAGCGGGGACCTTCCTTCAAGGCTCGTGGGAAAAAGAGCCGTTCAGGGGAGGACGAGAAGGCTTGGTCGGTTAAGCCCGAATCTAGCCAGTCCGGTTCAGCGAACAATTCCTCTTCTGCGTCATGGGACACCTTCACCCAATTCGGGGGTGGGGGAAGGTCTGTGTTACCTTCCGGGACCCTGGGCGTCTCTGGTTCGGGACTCATGGGTTCACGAACTGCTTAGTTCGGGGTTCAGGATTGTCCGGCAGGCAGGTTCCTTCTGCCATGTCTCAGTTTTATCTCCGGATCGTTTGTGGGGTCCCTTGGAGGCGGTGCGGGCTCCGCTTGCGCAGGCGGTGGTGGTGTCGGTTCCTCAGCAGGAAAGGTTTCGGGTTTTTTTTGTTCACCTCTGTTCCCGGTGCCCGAGAACCCTGAGTCTTTGCCGAGGCTTTGACTGGGGTATTGGCCTTGTTCCCACACAAAGGGATTGCGATTCTCAGGTATCTGGACTTGTTGAGAGCGGGTTCTTACCTGACCCTGTTGGGCGATCTGCCCATCACTTCCTTATCACTCAATGTCCTGGAGCTCAGGGCGATCAAACTCTGCCAACTCCTTTGGACGCCTCGACTGCACGATCTCCCAGTTCGGGTGTAGTCCAACGATGCCACAGTTGTGGTTTACATTGATCATCAAGGGGGCACCTGGAGTGCCCGGGCAGCCAAGGCGGTGGCTGAGATTCTGACTTGGGCCGAGGTGCACGTTCCAGCTCTCTCCGCTGTTCACATGCTTGGAGTGGTGAACTGGCAGCCGGACTAAATGAGTCATCAGTCCTTGCATCCGGAAGGGTTCCGTCTCCTGTGTTCCCGGTGGGGGACACCGGAAGTGGATCTGTTTGCGTCTCGTCTGAACAAAAGGGTGGAAAGGTTTGTGGCCAGAATGTGGGATCCTCTGGCGGATGCCTTAGACGTGTTGGTGGTGCCTTGGCACCGATATCGGCTGGTTTATGCCTTTCCCCCCATTTCAACTGTTGTCCAAGTTCCTCCGCAGGTTGGCGTTGGAACAGGTGCAGGTGATTCTAGTGGCCCCAGACTGGCCTCGCCAGTCTTGGTGCGCAGACCTTGTAAAGATGGTCGTCGAACCTCCATGGTGGCTGCCTCTGTGGGAAGATCTGCTGTCTCAAGGGCCGATTTTCCATCCTGCTTCACGGTCCCTGGCCTTAACAGCTTGGCTGTTGAAGGCCAGGTGTTGAGAGACAGCGGTCTCTCCGATGTGGTGATTCCTTCCTTGCTGAGAGCTCAGAAGGCTACTTCCAGGAAAATTTATCATCGTACCTGGAAGGCGTACATTGCCTGGTGTGAGTCGCAGGGGTTGCATCCTCGCTCCGTTTCAGTGGCGAGGGTCTTGGCCTTCATGCAGAAAGGTGTGGACCAACGTTTGGCATTGGGCACGATCAGAGGTCAAGTGTTGGCCTTGGCCGTTTACTTCCAGCGTCCCTTGGTGACCAATTCCCTAATTCGCACCTTTATTCAAGGGGTGCGTCATCTGGCTCCTCCAAGGAGATCCCCCTTGCCTCCGTGGGATCTGTATTTGGTTTGGTCTGCTTTGCGACGACCTTCCTTTGAGAATATCGGAGAAATCTCTCTGCCTCTGTTGTCCCACAAATTTGCTTTTCTGGTGGCTATCACCTCGCAGAGTGCCTGAATTGGCGGCTCTGTCCTGCCATTCGCTTTCTCTGGTTGTTCATAGGGATAAGGTTGTTCAGCAACCCAACCATTCCTTTCTCCCTCAGGTGATGTCTATTTTCCACCTCACTGAGGATATAATTTTGCCTTCGCTTTGTGCGAAGCCCAAGCATCCCAAGGAATTTGCTTTGCATTCGTGGATGTGGTCCGGGCAATCGGGGTCTACCTGTCGGCCACGAAATCCTATCGGACGTCTGCTTCCCTGTTTGTCCTTCTGGAGGGACCTTGTACGGGTCCAGCTGCGTCCGCTGCAACCATTGCCGCATGGATTAGACAGACTATCGTTCAGGCCTATTCACTTAAGGGTCAGGTTCCTCCTTTCCCTGTGAGGGCACATTCTACTAGAGCTATGAGTGCCTCTTGGGCTTTTCGCCATCAGGCTTCTGTGGCTCAGGTGTGTCGAAACTAGCGATCTCCCTATCTGGTGGTGAACAGGGGTGCACAGGGATAAAGTGGTGCTTCGTCCAGGTCCACCCTTCCTTACAAAGGTGGTTTCCAGTTTCCACTTAAATGAGGACATTGTGTTGCCCTCCTTGTGTCCCAAGCCGCAACATCCCAAGAAACAATATTCACAAGTGAAATAAATAAACGTGGGATAGAGTTCATTGGTGATCCAGTGACTAAGTGAGGGATAAAACACTTCCAGTGACAGCCAGGTGCAAAAATTTGTGAGCTGCGAATCCCAATTAAGTGAAATGGCTGCTCACCTCCATTAACACTCTAATGAGCGTTTGGTATAATCAATCACCATGAGGACTTTATGGATTCCTGGGACACTTGCTCATAAGGAATGATAAGAGGGGACTCTCATAGTGTAGTAGTTTAGGATTTAATAATCGGAGCGGACCGCATCGGCGGTTGTGGTTTGCTGTACACCACCATTCGCTTTACTGCCTACTTTACTGTAAGTGTGACATATATTTTTACTCTGTTGCCAGCCTGTCTGGGTGGGGAGGCGTCCTCGGCACAGATTGTGCTCAGGGGGTCTGGACTCTGGAAGAATGTACTGGAACTCTGAGCGATCAGACTTTGTCTGGATTATTGGCTAACTCGTCTTTAGGGGTGTCTGGTACGAATTCAATCAGGCAAAGCCATGGCCGTGGTCTATGTCAATCACCAAGGGGGCACAAGAAGTCTCCTGGCAGCTTGGGAGGTAGCTGGCATTCTAAGGTGGGCAGACCGATTCGTTCCAGTCCTCTCTGCTGTACATTCTAGTGGCTCCAGACTCGCTGGTCTTGGTACGCTGATCTGGTAGAGCTGGTCGCGATGCTCCTTGGAGACGTCCCCTCAGGGAAAGGCTGCTGTCCCAAGGGCCAATCTTCCATCCTGCTTTACAGTTGCTGGCTTTAACGGCTTGGCTGTTAAAAGCTAGGTGCTGAAGGATAGAGGCTTGTCGGTGATTCCTACGCTGTTAAAGGCTAGAAAATCTACCTCTAGGAAGATCTACCATCATACTTGAAAGACAAACATTGTGTGGTGTGAGTCTTTTGGGGTTACCCCTTTTCCTCCCAACGAGGGGTTGAACAGCGCCTGGCCTTGGGTAGCATTAAGGGCCAGGTTTCAGCTTTGGTAGTTTTCTTTCAACGTCCATTGGCCACACTTTCCTTGGTGCGTACCTCCATTGCAGCCGTGGAACCTCAATTTGGCTGTCAGTTCTCCAGAAACCTCCCTTTGAAAATATTCGGGAGATTCCCCTGCT
This sequence comes from Pelophylax lessonae, assembly GCF_965119305.1. Lineage (NCBI taxonomy): Eukaryota > Metazoa > Chordata > Amphibia > Anura > Ranidae > Pelophylax > Pelophylax lessonae. The sequence goes on from NC_138774.1 coordinate 92,602,876, forward strand.
TACGTTGCCCCAGAAGGTGCCTTTTTGGTGGCTATTACTGCTGTGCGCAGGGTGTCAGAGCTTGCGGCGTTGTCTTGCCGTTCACCTTACCTGGTGGTTCACAGAGATAAGGTGGTTCTTCGTCCCTGTCCATCGTTCCTTCCAAAGGATGTCTCTGATTTCCATTTGAATGAAGAGCTTATGTTGCTTTTCCTATGTCCCAGGCCTAAACATCCTAAGGAAATTGCCTTGCATTCCCTGGATGTGGTTCGGGTAATCGGGGTGTACCTGGCAGCTTCCTCAAACACACTCCGATAGAAGTAAACATGTGAAGTTTATTCACCACTGTAAATCCAAACTGGACATCAATACATCACGGACAAGGACAAAGGTTGACGCGTTTCACGAGTTTACACTTGCTTACTCCTAACCATGGTGGTTATGAGTAAGCAAGTGTAAACTCGTGAAACACGTCAACCTTTGTCCTTGTCCGTGATGTATTGATGTCCAGTTTGGATTTACAGTGGTGAATAAACTTCACATGTTTACTTATATCGGAGTGCTGCACCTGATCACATCTTCCCACCTGAGCGGCTTACCTGCAATTGTACCTGGCAGCTACGGAGTCTTTTAGTAAGTCAGACTCACTATTTGTACTCACTGATGGACCTCAAAGGGTTGGACGCTTCTGCTGAGACCATTTCCAGATGGATCCGAAAGACGGTTATTCAGGCCTATTCCATTAGGGGTCAGGTTCCTCCTTTCCCTGTTTAGGCGCACTCTACTCTGGCACTTAGTGCCTCCTCCTTCTGTCATCGGGCGTCAGTGCTGCAGGTCTGCAAGGCGGGCCACCTGGACGTCTGTGCACGCTCTCACAAAGTTTTAGAAAGTGGACGTGTTGGCATCTGCGGATGCTTCTTTTGGCCTTCAAGGTTTTGCAGACTGCTGTTTAGAGGACCTGGTCCTCTTTTGAGGGTGTATTGTTTAGGGATGCACCGAAATTTCGGCCACCGAAATTATCGGCCGAAAATGAGCCTCTCTCATTTCGGCCGATAATGGGTTAACAGTGCCGAAAATAAAAATGGCCGCCGTGGGGAAGGAGGAGGGCGCAGCGCAGCGCAGGGCAGGTTTCAAAAGTCCCGCCTCTGGCCGGCCGTCCGCCTCTTAATAATGTCCCTACTACTCTGTGCATTATGAATGGACATACTAGGCGGGGGGCGGGGCGAGCGGCCGCTATAGAGAGAACTATTGTGATCCTTCACTGTCAGCTCCTCACGTCTATGTATGAATGAGAACTGAACTGAGCTGACACCGGGCGGGGGGGCGGGCGGAGCGGCCGCTATTAGCTGTGACTATGTGAGAGTTTCACTTCCCTGACAGGCACGTATCTCCGCTGACAAGGAAGAGAAGCTCTCACATAGTCACAGCTAATAGCGGCCGCTCCGCCCGCCCCCCCGCCCGGTGTCAGCTCAGTTCAGTTCTCATTCATACATAGACGTGAGGAGCTGACAGTGAAGGATCACAATAGTTCTCTCTATAGCGGCCGCTCGCCCCGCCCCCCGCCTAGTATGTCCATTCATAATGCACAGAGTAGTAGGGACATCATTGAGAGGCGGTGCCGCCGGCCAGAGGCGGGACTTTTGAATGCAGGAGAGGACACCCGAGGAGGAGGACGCTGAGGCAGTGGGGGAGGGGGGAGGGGAGCTGAGGCAGCTTACCAATGCTATTAGTATTATGAGGCATGAGGGGTTAATGTATTGTCACTGCTGGTCACTCATCTATTAGTGACTGACCAGTGGCAGTTAATTAACCCCTTTTGTGCTGCATTAGTGCAACCAGTGTCAGTGTTAATTAACACTGGTTGCACTAATGCAGCACAAAGGGGTTAATTACCTGCCACTGGTCAGTCACTAATAGATGAGTGACCAGCAGTGACAATACATTAACCCCTAATGCCTCATAATACAAATACCATTGGTAATTAAATTAACCTCTTGCCAACCCATCACAGTACATATACTGTGACAGGGTGGCAGCGACAGGTGTACGTCGCTGCCTGTTTATGGTTTATGTCCCTGTTCTATCCATTTCAAATTTTTTTGGGGGAAAAAGTCATTTTCGGTTTCGGTTTCGGTTTTCGGCCAAGGGCATCCTGCATTTTCGGTTTCGGTTTCGGCCCAAAATTTTCATTTCGGTGCATCCCTAGTATTGTTTTTTTCAGGTGATCTCCAGTTGTTTATGGTTGAGCTCCATGTTACCTGGTTGACTACGGTTTAGCCTTGGGAATTTTTTTCTTGCTGTTCCCACCCCCATGTTTGACACTGCTTTGGGACATTCCAATGGTCAAGAAGATAAGGTGCTGTGTCCATCAATGAATGAAAGGGAAAATAAGATTTCTCTTACGTCCTCCGACAGTCGCCGCCACTTCATAATCTTCACTAATGGGGTAATTGACCTTTGCTCCGCAGGAGTAGCTAGGCAACAAGATTTAATATCAAAGCTTTTAGCATATCCCACCCCTAGGGGGTGGTCCCCTCAGTCAATACCTCCCTGCTTCCAGCATTCTCAACTCAGTTTTCAATTGCCTAGCTTAGGAGTAGCTGGCTGTTCCTGTGCTGGGGCTTTCAGTATCAGCCTTCTATCCTCTTTTGGATTTTATTTCAAGTATTTTTCTCTTTCTTTTACTTAGCTGTTTTTTTCTCAGCATTAGTTTAGTTTTCTTCGGATGAAGATGATCATGCGGAGCTGGGTCTCGGTCTGGCCACCCTGGATCCCAGGGCTGTGTGCCAGGGGTTTCCCCAGCCTGCCATCGAGCGATCAGCTCAGGTTTCCCTGGCATATTGAATGACCCATCCCTGTTCGCTGCAGGGATGCTGCCTGTGAGGTGGCTACCTCACCGGACGCCATTTGCGGTTTCGCACCGCAGTCCACTGCGTCCTGGCTGCGACACTCCCTGTCCTCAGTACAGCGGTTTGGTCGCTAGAGAAGGCTCCCCACGCCATCCGGAATGGTAAGTAAATTTCTCTGTGGGGACCTGTCTGTTTGGGTGTCAGTCTGTGACTGTGTGACCCGCGTGTCTGTGTAAGTGCTGAACTCCCTGTCAGATTACTGTGTGGAATAGCTGCCTTTCTGTGGGCTGCGGGGGGGGGGGGGGGGGCTCTCCCGCTCTGCTGTGTGAGATGTATGGGGCAGACTGGGATCAGACATGCTGTGCGGCGACCGCTGCTGGGGCCTGCAATTTTTTCTCGGCAAATTGTGGTGACCGGCCCTGTGTGATACAGCGCGGTGTTTTGGCGCCAAACGCCGCCATTTTGGCGGCGATCGCTCCTGCAAGCACATGTCGGCGCCATTTTCTTGTTGCCTTGATTCCCTCAGCCGAGCGGCCATGTTTGTGAAGCCTTCATAGGCTATATAGGGCGGTCAGTCATTGCATCACTTCCTTTTTCACTGGAACAGCGATCGGTGGCAGCAGCTGTGTGCTCTCTCCAGGTCTTTACCTTCCTTATCCTGTATTTCCTTGCTCCTTATCCCTGCGGGGGTCGGTACATACAGTAGTGTGCGGTGGGCTGCGCTCGCCGCGGTCTTAAAGGGGCAGTCCTTTATTTCAGTTGATACTGGGGCATGGATTCTCAGGATTGCAAGTTTCCTCCCACCCTGGTGGGGGGCCAAGGGGCTGCTGCATCCCCCGAGGGGGCTGATCTGGCTACTGTTGTAGCGAACTTGGCTTCTCAGGTGCAGATGCTAATGGCTGATCGATCCGCAAAACGGCCCAGGTTATCTATTTCCTCTGATTCAGAGGGCGATGGGGCTGCTATGGCTGGAGTGCCCTTCTCAGGGTCTCGCTCATCCCTGGACCTTGTGGGGTCTGAGGGGGAGGCTGAGGTAGAAGGAGTTCTCCCCCTGGCTCGCCTGAAGAGCTTGCACTCATGGATGAGTTGATTACTTCTATCAAGGAAACACTGCATCTGCAGGATGAACCATGTCCTCCTGCTTTGATGTCCTCTTATGGGACTAAAAGGAAACGCAAATCTGCGCAGGTTTTTCCCTGCCCTGCGGAATTTAAGCACGCTGTTGATGAGCAATGGCGCAATTTAAAGAAGCCCTTTACTGTGCCAAGTAGGTTCAAGCTGCGTTATCCATTTACACCCACCACTGATGAGCGTTGGTGTGTGCCGCCTCAGGTGGATCACGCAGTGGCAGTTTTGAATAAATCTACTGCGATTCCTGCTGAGGATACCCCAGTGTTCCGGGACCCTAGGGACAGGAGATTGGAGTCTCTGGCCCGTCATACTTATACGGTTGCTGGTTCTATGCTGAAGCCTATTTTTGCTTCCATTATGGCAGCCCAAGCTATTGCGGATTGGACGCAGGTGCTCAGGCGCACCCTGGTGGCTGACTCTGCTCCGCCGACAACGTTGGCTATGGTAGATCAAATTCATCAGGGTGTCATGTATTTGTCCGATGCGGACTTGGATTTAGTCCCTTTGGCTGCACGTCTCTCCAGTGTAGCGGTGTTGAACCGTCGCCTGATATGGCTGAAATGTTGGTCGGTTGACCAATCCTCTCGCAAGACTCTGGCTAATCTTCCCTACGCGGGATCTCGCCTTTTTGGCGAGTCTTTGGATACTCTGATAAAGGGAATTTCCGGGGGTAAGAGCACTCTCTTACCCCAAACTCACAAGAATAAGTTTGTTTGCGGTAAGAAGAATACCTCGTTCAGGCCCTCTCAGGGGTCCTTTCGTGCCTTTCGGTCACAATACAAGGGCAAGCCCTTCAAGGGCCAGGGCTCCCAGAAGAACCCGTGGGCAGGGAAGCAGAAGTCCGGCCAGTCCGGGTCCGCTGCCCATACCAATTCGGCCTGAAGGGGCGCCCTCACCCGGTTCTGGGGTGGGGGGACGTTTGCTCGGTTTTCTTCAACCCTGGCTGGCCCGCATTTGGGACAGGTGGGTTCAGGAAATCGTTCGATCTGGATACAAGATCGAGTTTCTCTCTCGGCCGGCGAGCAGATTTTTTCCATCACATCTTCAGCTGTCTCCGGAGCGTTTGCAGGATCTGCACCTGGCTGTGCGGGACCTGCGGGCCCAGGGAGTGGTGGTTCCGGTGCCTCATCGGGACAGATTTCGGGGGTTCTACTCCAATCTGTTCACTGTGCCCAGAAAGGAGGGCAAGGTACGTCCGATTCTGGACTTGAAAGCTCTGAACCGCTTTGTGCGGGTTCGCAAGTTCCGCATGGAATCCCTACGCTCAGTGGTGGCTGCCCTGAGTCCGGGGGAAATCATGGCCTCCATCGATCTGAAGGATGCGTACCTTCACATCCCCATTTTCAAGGGTCACCAGAGGTACCTTCGATTCGCCAGTGCGGAGGATCATTACCAATTCGTGGCGTTACCCTTCGGTCTCGCTTCGGCTCCGCGGGTTTTCACTAAGGTGCTTGCGCCGGTCCTGGCTTTATTGAGAGCCCAGGGCGTCTCTGTCTTGGGATATCTGGACGATATCTTGCTTCGGTCTGCGACCAGTCAGGGCCTGGTGAACGACCTGTCCACCACGATGCAGACTCTGCAGGAGTTTGGTTGGACGATAAATTTTCCAAAATCAACGTTGTGTCCGTCGGTTCGTCTTCACTACCTGGGGATGATCCTGGACTCTGCTCAAGCGAAGGTCTTCCTGCCGGAAGACAAGCTCCGGACACTTCAGGACGAGGTCAGGTCCCTCAGGGACACTCAGTGCTCGTCCCTCCGGACATGTATGAGATGTCTAGGTCTGATGGTCTCGGCTTTCGAGGCGATTCCCTTCGCCCAGTTTCACACGCGGGGTCTTCAGGCGGAGATCTTGGCCAAGTGGGACGGGCGTCCGCAATCTCTGGATCTGCGGATCTCGTTGAGCCGCCACACCCGAAGGGGTCTTTTGTGGTGGCTCCAGTCCCCGGCGGTGTCGGGGGGCAAGTCCTTTCGTCCCTTGTCGTGGACGGTGCTCACCACGGATGCCAGCCTGTCGGGCTGGGGTGGTGTTCTGGGTGTTCTATCCGCCCAGGGAACTTGGTCGGAGGAGGAGTCCTCCCTTCCGATCAACATTCTGGAATTGCGAGCGATAAAACTTTGCCTTCTGCATTGGTCGGAATGGCTTCAGGGCCGTCCGGTTCGGGTTCAGACGGACAATGCCACAGCGGTGGCCTACATCAACCATCAAGGGGGCACCAGGAGTGCCCGTGCTGCTCGGGAAGTAAACGACTTTCTGTCGTGGGCCGAGACGCACGTCCCAGCGATAACGGCTGTGCACATTCCGGGGGTGGAGAACTGGCAGGCGGACTATCTGAGTCGCCAGGCCCTGGACCAGGGAGAATGGTCCCTTCACCCGGATGTCTTCCAGATGTTGTGCGCGAAGTGGGGTCTACCGGATGTGGACCTGTTCGCGTCTCATCTGAACAACAAGGTGGAAAGGTTCGTGGCAAGGACGCGCGATCCTCGGGCAGACGCCTCAGACGCGTTAGTGGCGCCCTGGCATCAGTATCGTCTGATGTATGCCTTTCCACCGATTCAGCTGCTGTCCAGGCTGCTTCGCAGATTGGCCTCGGAACCGCACGCGGTGATTCTGGTGGCACCGGACTGGCCTCGCCGGTCTTGGTACGCAGACCTCGTAAATCTGGCAGTCGAGGTTCCGTGGCGCCTGCCGCTTCGGGAAGACCTTCTGTCTCAAGGGCCGATATTCCATCCTGCTTTACAGTCGCTGGCTTTAACGGCCTGGCTGTTGAAAGCCAGGTCCTGAAGGATAGGGGTCTCTCCCCTGAGGTCATTCCCACTTTGATCAAGGCTAGAAAAGCCTCTTCGGGAAAAATTTACTACCGTACTTGGAAAGCGTACTTTGCCTGGTGTGAGTCCAGGGGGTATTCCCCTCGCTCATACTCGGTGTCGAGAGTGTTGGCTCTCCTCCAAACTGGAGTGGACCAGCGTTTGGCGCTGGCCACAATTAAGGGTCAGATTTCTGCGCTGGCCGTTCTTTTTCAACGCCCTGTGGCGTCAAATTCATTGGTTAGCACCTTTGTTCAGGGGGTGCGACATTTGGCCCCTCCTAGGAGGGATCCTTTGCCTCCATGGGACTTGAACTTGGTTCTGTCCGTGTTACAACAGGCTCCCTTTGAAAAGATCAGGGAGATCTCGTTGTCTCTGTTGTCCAAGAAGGTTGCCTTTTTGGTGGCGATCACTTCGGCTCGCAGGGTGTCGGAGCTGGCAGCTTTGTCCTGCAGCTCTCCCTACTTGGTGATTCACTTGGATAAGGTGGTCTTGCGACCTAACCCTTCCTTTCTTCCGAAGAGGATCTCGGAATTTCACCTGAATGAGGACATTGTCTTGCCTTCGCTTTGCGCGAAGCCTAAGCATCCGAAGGAGGTGGCTTTGCATGCCTTGGATGTTGTTCGGGCGATCAGGGTTTATCTGTCATCGACTAAGTCTTTTCGCAAGTCGGATTCCCTATTTGTCCTTCCAGAGGGACCTCGGAAGGGCATGGCGGCGTCGGCTGCTACCATCGCCAAATGGATCAGACAGACGATTGTGCAGGCCTATGCTTTGAGGGGGAAGGTTCCTCCTTTCCCTGTGAAGGCGCACTCTACCAGATCTCTGAGTACGTCTTGGGCCTATCGTCATCAGGCTTCTGTGGCCCAGGTGTGTAAGGCGGCGACTTGGTCGTCCGTTCACACCTTCTCCAAATTTTACAAAGTGGATGTTCAGGCATCGACAGATGCTTCCTTTGGCCGTAAAGTTCTTAGTGCGGCAGTGCCTTAGGGTCCCTTGTTTGGGCCCTTGACTGTTGGGGTGTTTTTACCCCTGGGTTACTTGTTTTTCCTGGGTTGTTTGCTCCTGTTGAGCACGTTTTCCTGTTGCCAGGTTGGTTCTCTTACTTTGGTAAGGTTACTTTCTCTGATGTGGGTACTGCGTTGCTTTAGGCGCGGCTGCGTTTTTTTTCCCACCCCTCATGTCTACACTGCTCTGGGACGTCCCCATTAGTGAAGATTATGAAGTGGTGGCGACTGTCGGAGGACGTAAGAGAAAACTGAATTTTTGTAAAATCTTACCGTAAAATCCCTTTCTCTGAGTCCTCCGACAGTCGCCGCCCCCGCCCCTCTTTTGGGATTTGCTTATGTACTCTACTGCTATTACCCCATTAGTGAAGATTATGAAGTGGCGGCGACTGTAGGAGGACTCAGAGAAAGGAATTTTACGGTAAGATTTTACAAAAATTCTGTTTTTTGACTTACCATAAAATCCATTTCTCTGATGTTCATTGATGGACACAGCACCCACCCCTCTGAGGAGTTGGCTTTCTACTGACTCTGCTTGTAACAAACTGAGTGCCTATAGCTGAGAGTGGGAGTATACCCCCTGGGACTGCCCAATAGGTGTAGTCAAGCTTTTTCCTGCCTAGTGTCCTATTCCTGTAGGGGTCAGTATAACCCAATGGTCAAGAAGCATAGCTGCTGCATCTGTCAATGGACTCCAGAGAAAAGGATTTTATGGTAAGTTCTTACAAAAAATCTTTTTTTTTTTTTTTTTTTTTTTTTGCAGAATGCATAAAATAAAGATCAGTGTGGGTGTGAACTGCATGTAATACAGCATTTATTGATAGTTTTTTATAATGTGAGTTTAGTGACTCTTTAGGTATGTGGTTCTTTGTACATTTATGTTATGGGGGGAGAAGCAGAATCTTGCGTGGCACATGCCCTGTAAAAATGGTAATCACTGTAACACAATGGACTGTACGGTTTCTAATTGGTCTGCTACAGTTGGTTCTATTATCCCAGAAGAGAATTTGAGTTTTGAAAAGGAGAAATAGTTTCTTTTAAACCATTGAACTTTTGTGCTGTTGCTGCTTTTTAAATTTCTTATTTTCAGTATGTATTGTTATAATTTTAAAATGCCACCAAAAGAAAGTTCTATTTGTGTGAAAAATGATATAAATTAAATTTGGGTACAGTGCTGCATGACTGAGCAATTAACATTTAAAGTAGCGCAGTGCTGAATAGCAAAAAATGCTCTGGTCATGAAGGGGGGTAAAACCTTCCAGGAGGTCAAGTGGTTAATGAGTGCCAATCACATCCTAGTTTCTAATTTTAAAAAGGACACTAGGAAAATGCAAATGTGTGTTCTTTGCACGAAAAGCAGTGCCTTTTCTCTTATTCATTGAAGAGCTAACATTCCTTTGGTAATTGCTTCAATTGGATAAGGGGAGTTTCTATCATTTGTGGACATATGGCATATACCTCTGAATGTTCCACTTTTTCCATGTTTCAATATAAACATTTTTAACCCAACATTATCAGCATGTAGCCTTAACCTTTAACTCTGACAGTGGCCAGGATATTGCTCAATGTCTGAACTGCCAGGGCCCCATATGTGGGTAGGGCATTTTTACAACCTTGAAATTTGCTTGGGCACTCTGGTGAGCATTGATTTTTACAGTAAATCACTACAAGTCCTTTGGGAACTTCCATCTCAGAGGATGACCTTCCTGGGAAAGGATTTAACATCCCATTCACGAGGATCATTCTCCTGTTGGAATGGATGGCCTTCCTTCATTCCTAAGTATCTTACCTGAGGGTTCTAACATCTTTGATCATCAGAAGTTGTATGCAGGTACTTGAAATGATCAGCTTGGTGGTGAAACCACCATGATCAGTTTTTGCATCCTGTTCATGACCAAGTGACAGCTGGATCACTGTAAAATAAGCGGATCCACAACAAGGCATGGTTTCAAGTGTCATTTTGAAAGTGCACCTCTATTTGCTTGCAATATACACTCACCGGCCACCTTATTGGATACACCTGTTTAATTGCTTGCTAACACAAATTGCTAGTCGGCCAATTACATGACGGCAACTCAATGCATTTAGACATCAAGACGTAGTAAGGAAGACTTGCTGAAGTTCAAATTAAGCATCAGAATGGGGAAGAAAAGGGGATTGAAGTGACTTTGAATGTGGCATAGTTGTTGGTGCCAGACGGGCTGGTCTGAGTACTTCTAAAACTGCTGATGACCTGGGATTTTCAGGGTCAACCATCTTTAGGGTTTACAGAAAATGGTCAGAAAAAGAGAATACATCCAGTGAGCGGCAGTTGTGTGGAGGTAAATGCATTGTTGAGGTGTCAGAGGAGAATGGGCAGACTGGTTTGAGATGATAGACAACAATACTCACTCGTTACAACCAAGGTATGCAAAATACCATCTCTGAAAGCACAACACATCCAACCTTGAAGCAGATGGGCTACAGCAGCGAAAGACCACACTCTGTCAGCTAAGAACAGGAAACGGAGACTACAATTTGCACAGGCTCACCAAAACTGGACAATGTAAAATTGGAAAAGCTTTGCCTGGTCTGGATTGTGTCTCGATTGCAGCTGCGACATTCAGATGGTAGGGTCAGAATTTGTCTTAAATGTGAAAAGCATGGATCCATCCTTCCTTATATCAGCGGTTCAGGCTGGGGGTGGTGTAATGGTGTGAGGGATATTTTCTTGGCACACTTTGGGCCCCTCAGTACCAATTGAGTTTGTTTAACCACTTGCCGACCATATATATATATATATATATATTAGGGATGCACCGAAATGAAAATTTTGGGCCGAAACCGAAAATGCAGGATGCCATTGGCCGAAAACCGAAACCGAAAATGACTTTCCCCAAAAAAAAATTAAAATAGATAGAAGAGGGGCATACACCAAAAAACAGGCAGCAACGTACACCTGTCGCTGCCACCCTGTCACAGTATATGTACTGTGACGGGTTGGCAAGAGGTTAATTTAATTACCAATGGTATTTGTATTATGCAGCATGAGGGGGTTAATGTATTGTCACTGATGCATTAGTGACCGACTAGTGGCAGTTAATTAACCCTTTTGTGCTGCATTAGTTCAACCAGTATCAGAGTTAATTAACACTGGTTGCACTGATACTGGTTGCACTAATGCAGCACAAAGGGGTTAATTAACTTCCACTGGTCGGTCACTAATGCATCAGTGACAATACATTAACCCCCTCATGCTGCATAATTAATACAAATACCAATGGTAAGCTGCCTCAGCTATCACCCCCCCCCCACCCTCCCCCCTCCTCTCTCAGCCTCAGCGTCCCTCTCCTACTCACTCAGCTCCTCCAGTCACTGTGTCCATTATTCAAAAGTCCCGCCTCTGGCCGGCCGCCCGCCTCCCGGTGATGTCACTACTACTAGGATCTGTCCATGAATGAACTGACACACCGGGCGGGCGAGCGGCCTCTAATAGCTGTCACTATGAGCCGTTCACTTCTCTTCAATTCCCGGACAGTCCGGACGGCCGCTAATACATAGTACTATGTGATCCTTCCTGTCAGCTCAACGGGACTATGACTATGTGTGAATGAGATCTGATCTGAGCTGACACCGGGCGGGGGGGCGGGTTGGAGCGGCCGCTAGTAGCTGTAACTATGCAAGCGCTTCACTTCCTTGTCAGGCATGTATCTCCGCTGACAAGGAAGTGAAAGGTTTACATAGTTACAGCTAATAGCGGCCGCTCCAACCCGCCCCCCCGCCCGGTGTCAGCTCAGATCAGATCTCATTCACACATAGTCATAGTCCCGCTGAGCTGAAAGGAAGGATCACATAGTACTATGTATTAGCGCCCGCTCGCCCCGCCCTCCTGCCTGGTATGTCCATTCACTAATGCAGAGATCATAGTAACAGGGACGTCATTGAGAGGCGGGCGGCCGGCCAGAGGCGGGACTTTTAAAACCTGCCCTGCGCTGCGCCCTCCTCCTTCCTCACGGCGGCCATATTAATTTCGGCACCGTTATCCCATTATCGGCCGAAATGAGAGAGGCTCATTTTCGGCCGATAATTTCGGTGCATCCCTAATATATATATATATATATATACAGTGGGTACGGAAAGTATTCAGACCCCCTTAAATTTTTCACTCTTTGTTATATTGCAGCCATTTGCTAAAATCATTTAAGTTCATTCTTCTTCCTCATGAATGTACACATAGCACCCCATACTGACAGAAAAACACAGAATTGTTGACATTGTTGCAGATTTATTAAAAAAGAAAAACTGAAAAATCACACGGTCCTAAGTATTCAGACCCTTTGCTGTGACACTCATATATTTAACTCAGGTGCTTTCCATTTCTTCTGATCATCCTTGAGACGGTTCTACACCTTCATTTGAGTCCAGCTGTGTTTGATTATACTGATTGGACTTGATTAGGAAAGCCACACACCTGTCTATATAAGACCTTCCAGATCACAATGCATGTCAGAGCAAATGAGAATCATGAGGTCAAAGGAACTGCCTGAAGAGCTCAGAGACAGAATTGTGGCAAGGCACAGATCTGGCCAAGGTTACAAAAAGATTTCTGCTGCACTTAAGGTTCCTAAGAGCACAGTAGCCTCCATAATCCTCAAATGGAAGACGTTTGGGACGACCAGAACCCTTCCTAGAGCTGGCCGTCCGGCCAAACTGAGCTATCGGGGGAGAAGAGCCTTGGTGAGAGAGGTAAAGAACCCAAAGATCACTGTGGCTGAGCTCCAGAGATGCAGTCAGGAGATGGGAGAAAGTTGTAGAAAGTCAACCATCACTGCAGCCCTCCACCAGTCGGGGGTTTATGGCAGAGTGGCCCGACGGAAGCCTCTCCTCAGTGTAAGACACATGAAAGCCCGCATGGAGTTTGCTAAAAAACACCTGAAGGACTCCAAGATGGTGAGAAATAAGATTCTCTGGTCTGATGAGACCAAAATAGAACTTTTTGGCCTTAATTCTAAGCGGTATGTGTGGAGAAAACCAGGCACTGCTCATCACCTGTCCAATACAGTCCCAACAGTGAAGCATGGTGGTGGCAGCATCATGCTGTGGGTGTGTTTTTCAGCTGCAGGGACAGGACGACTGGTTGCAATCGAGGGAAAGATGAATGCAGCCAAGTACAGGGATATCCTGGACAAAAACCTTCTCCAGAGTGCTCTGGACCTCAGACTGGGCCGAAGGTTTACCTTCCAACAAGACAATGACCCTAAGCACACAGCTAAAATAACGAAGGAGTGGCTTCACAACAACTCCGTGACTGTTCTTGAATGGCCCAGCCAGAGCCCTGACTTAAACCCAATTGAGCATCTCTGGAGAGACCTAAAAATGGCTGTCCACCAACGTTTACCATCCAACCTGACAGAACTGGAGAGGATCTGCAAGGAGGAATGGCAGAGGATCCCCAAATCCAGGTGTGAAAGACTTGTTGCATCTTTCCCAAAAAGACTCCTGGCTTTATTAGATCAAAAGGGGGCTTCTACTAAATACTGAGCAAAGGGTCTGAATACTTAGGACCATGTGATATTTCAGTTTTTCTTTTTTAATAAATCTGCAACAATGTCAACAATTCTGTGTTTTTCTGTCAGTATGGGGTGCTATGTGTACATTCATGAGGAAGAAGAATGAACTTAAATGATTTTAGCAAATGGCTGCAATATAACAAAGAGTTACCCACTATATATATATACTGTGGCAGGTCGGTTCTGTCCCATGAAACGACGTACCTGTACGTCGCTTCGTGGGACCGCTAGGGCAAGCCAATTTATGGGCCCGGCAGCTTTGAAATCGCTCCCCATGGAGACAGAACAGCTGTGTAAACACGGCAGACCGCTGTTCTATCAGTTATGAACACAGGGATCCTGTGTTCATCCTTTTTAGGAACACAGGTCTCTGTTTATTCAGCAAGCCAACCCCCCCCCCCCCAGTTAGTTAGAAAGCACCCCCTAGGGACACATTTAATCCTTTGATCTACCCTAATGTTAACACCTTCCCTGCCAGTGTCATTAATACAGTAACAGTGCATATATAGCACTGATTCCTGTAGTAATGTCACTGGTACCCCCAAAAGTGTCCAAACTGTCTGCCGCAATGTCGTAGTCCTGCTAAAAATCGCTGATTGCCGCCATTACTAGTAAAAAAACAATCAATATACACCTATTGGGATTTTTTTAAACAAATATGTAACAGAATACAAATTGGCCTAAAATTATGAAAAAAATAGATTTTTATTTATTTTTTTTGATTGGTAATGTTATATAGCAGAAAGTAAAAAATATTATTTTTTTTTTTTTTTTTTAGCTATTTTTTGGTTATGGCGCAAAAAAATAAAAATCTCACAGGTGATCAAATACCACCAAAAGAAAGCTCTATTTGTGGGGAAAGAAAGACTTTAATTTTATTAGGGTACAGCATCGCATGACCACGCAATTGTCAGTTTAAATAAGGCAGTGCCGTATCGCAAAAAATGGCCTGGTCATTAGGGGGTAAATCCTTCTGGTTCAGAAATGGTTAAACACCACAGCCTACCTGAGTATTGTTGCTGACCATGTCCATCCCTTTATAACTACAGTGTATCAATCTTCTGATGGCTCCTTCCAGCAGGATAATGCACCATGTCACACGGCTCAAATCCTCTCCCCACTGGTTTCTTGAACATGACAATGAGGTCACTGTACTCCAATGGCCTCCACACTCACCACATCTCAATCTAATAGAGCACCTTTAGAATGTGAGGGAACAGATTCTCATCATAGATATGTAGCTGACAAATCTGCAGCAGCAATTGCATGATGCTATCATGTCAATATGGACCAAAATCTAAGGAATGTTTCCAAAGCCTTGGTAAATCTATGCCATGAAGAATTTAAGGCCGCTCTGAAGGCAAAAGAGGGGGTCCAAGCCGGTATTTAGCAAGGTGTACCTAATAATGTGGCTGGTGAGTGGATCCTTGCCAACAGGGTCTTCTAGCCCCCTGTTCTTTCTTTAACCACCTCCCTACCGGCCAATGTATATATACGTCCTGCATTTAAACCGAAATACCGGTGTTATGGCAGCAGATAGCTGCCATAACCCTGGTATTTTTTTAAACTGCAGGCGATCGGCTTTCCGATAAGGGTGGTCCCAGTGGTGGATTCGCCGCGGGATCACCCTTCCGGGATGGCGGAATAGGTGCCCCCCTCCCGGCGTGTCCCGGTCCTTTTCCCCGCTTACCGGACCCGCCGGCAGCGGGGAAAACGATCAGGTCCCGGATCCTCACAGGCAGGATGTTGAGTGAGGGCAAGCTTGCCCTCACTCGACTCTATGGTCTTGGAGGACCGGAGCTACGGCAAATGTCGTTGCCTAGCAACCGGCTTAAAGGTCCCTTTTTTTTTTCCCATTTTTTTTCTATCTTTAAGGCTACATTCACACCTGAGCGTAGCGTTTTTTCGCGCGGTTTTTACCGCAATTTTTACTGCGATTTACAGGCGTTTTTTGTGCAGGCGTTTTTAGATTGAATAGAGACCAATGGAAAACGCCTGTAACCTGCCCAAAAAGAAGCTCATGTACTTTTTTGAGCATTGGGCGTTTTGCTCACAGCGTCAAAACGCTCAGATGTGAACAGGGGCCATTGAAATAAATAGGATTTGTCTTGTTGGGCGTTTTGAGAGCTGATTCTAGAGCAGAAAAACTCCCCAAAAACGCCCCAAAACACCTACATGTGAACGGAGCCTTAGTGTACTTGTGAGATCTGAGGACTTTTTGACCCCAGATCTCACAAAAAAGAGGTCCTGTCGTGCCTATTTCTATTACAAGGAATGTTTACATTCCTTGTAATAGAAATAAAAATGATCATTTTTTTTTTTTTTTAAACGGTGTAAAAAATAAATAATAATAAATAAAATAAAAAAATTAAAGCGCCCTGTCCCTGTTCGCTCGCGCGCAGAAGTGAACGCATATGGAAACCCCGCCCACATATGTAAACGGTGTTCAAACCACACATGTGAGGTATCGCCCCGATCGATAGAGCAAGAGCAAATTATTTGAGCCCTAGACCTCCTCTGTAACTCTAAGATGGTAACCTGTAGAAATGTTTAGTGTCGCCTATGGGGATTTTTAAGTACCAAAGTTTGTAGCCATTCCGTGAGCGAGCGCAATTTTGAAGCATGACATGTTGGGTATCTATTTACTCGGCGTAACATTATCTTTCACATTATGGAAAAAAATTGGGCTAACTTTACTGGTTTCTTATTTGTTAATTAAAGTACATTTTTTTCAAAAAAAATTGCTTTTGGAAGACCGCTGCGTAAATACAGTGTGATAAAAAAATATTGCAATAATCTCCATTTTATTCTCTAGGGTCTCTGCTAAAAAAATATATAATGTTTGGGGGTTCTAAGTAGTTTTCTAGCAAAAACAACAGATTTAAGCTTGTAAACACCAAATGTCAAAAATAGGCCTAGTAGGCAAGTGGTCAAGCAGGTCCTGGAAGTACCGGAACCCATGGTGCTCATTTAGGTAGATGCCAAGTTTCCTAGGAAGTCAGTGCCTTGGCCTGCCTCTTGCACCTTGTTTATTAGTAAGGCTGCCATTCCTGTTCAGCTTCTAGGAATGAGGTACAGGATGAAGGGGGTTAAGATGCTGATTTTTTTTTTTTTAATTGAACGCTGTATCTGGACAATGGTGCATGCCGGGTTTTGGGTCTTATAGGGCGCTCTTGGAAGGTGACTTGATTCCTGGAGCTGCTGGTTTTCAGCTTTTGCTAGCACTTTTCTAATGTAGATAACACGGGTTATTTTAAAGGTTTCTTGGTAAACAGCAAATTTCCTGATTATTGAAGAAGCATTGTAAAGGATAGTGTAGTCCGTGCTGTAGAGGGCTTGCCTTGGCTTTGTATTTTGCCTAATTGTTTCTTTCTTACAGTGGTCTAGTTAAGTATCAGCTCTTCGTGACCTTCACCCGGATGCTGCTGTTGATGTATTATAGCAACTGTCATATCTCAGTCTTGAAGCTTACATCTCATCCAGAGACCAACAGTATCCATGCCCGCTGGTCCTTCACTGGCCTCCCACTACACTCTCTCTTCTTCCAGATTTTTAAGAGTGACAAGAACGAGTTGTACAGGTGAGCCAACACTTCCATCTACACATTTGTGAGCACAGGCCATTGTGGCAGCATTTATTGGTTTATTTAGTAAGATAAAGGAAAATAACCTAGTCCTAGAGCAACCAATCACAAACCACCTTTCACTGAATGAAATTTGAACAGTATTATGGTTTACATCATCACTTATTGCACGCCTTAATCAATATAGTAGTGCATCTGTTCATATAAGGAATTTATTATCCTCTCTCTTCCATCCATGCCAAAACAAGAATTAACCCCACATTTTCAGATTTGTGATGGAAATGATGACAAGTAAATACCTTATTTTTTAACATGACAGCGCTGGACATTCTACTAGTTGAGAGATTTTGGTTTCTCTTAGCTCACCTCCCAGCTTGCAAGCAGGGAGTCTTAAAAGTTGCTGGCCTCTCACCTACCAGAGCTCACACACCATTTTTCAGCTTTTGCATGTACAGTGTGTGAGATATGGTACAACATAGAAACTGTGTGACACCTTGACACAAGCTAGAGTGTCAGCAAATATATGCTAAATAAGGGAGCAGATATTAATTTCAACAGTAAGATGTTTCTGAGTGTACATTGTATAATAGCGCTTTTCCACTGCATGGAACCGAACGGTTCGGCTCGCTTTTGTACTTTTTCCACTGCTGGTACCGCATGGTATGGTGTAGGAACGGTTCGGTACAGTACGGTACGGTGGCGCTTTTCCACTGCATGGAAACGAACGGTACGGCTCTCAAAAACAGTACCTACTCGATTGTGGTTCTAACAGGTACCATACCCGGTACCATATCCCACAATCCTTTGCATGCAGTCACTACTAGCCACTGATTGGTCAGAGAATCCCACCCACCCCGTTGTTATCCCACCCACTTAACTTTAGTACTAAAATATGGGTATAGTTGCGCTAAAAAACTTAAAAAGTAAGCGATTGAACGCACAATAAAATAATTAACAAAGCAGCTACACTCAAATCATACACTGAGCATATGTATATAACAAAAAAGAAATAAAATATGTAGCGCTAAAACATTATGAACAAAGTCCATAAATGAAGTCCATTTCCACCAGTGATATTGCATGGCACCAATTTGCAGTAAAGTGAAAGGAATCCACCACCAAAAGGAGTGTTCAAAACACGCTTACCAGATAGTTATGTATATTGGGCCTTGAACTATCATAGAACTGCAACACACTCGGTGACGAATTGGACCGGACCTCTTCACAAAGATGAATCCCAGAATTGATACCTTGACAGTATACCTTAAGGGAGCCACTCAAAAGAAGGAAATAAAACCCCTCATAGTGCAGTAATTTCCATAAACTTTATTGTTTTGAACACTCCTTTTGGTGGTGGATTCCTTTCACTTTACTGCAAATTGGTGCCGTGCAATATCACTGGTGGAAATTAACTTTAGTACTACTTTAGTGGAAAAGCAAACCATACCATACCGTACCGAACCATTCCAACACCGTACCATGCGATACCAGCAGTGGAAAAGCAAACCAGGCCAAGCAGGGCTGAGTAGAGCCGGGCCGGTACTTGCAGTGGAAAAGTGCCATAAGATGGACAAACACTTTGTGACCCACCTAATGCAAGCTGGATGGTCACACTACAGTAATCTTTCAGCAGTAAATTAACATTGTTTTTAGCAATTTAATCATTATTCAGATTCTTACATGGGCCCAGTCATGACTTGTTCTCTTTAGGGTCTACTCTCTCTGTACTTTTTGCATGTCTTGGGATGTTTGTTTGAGAGTCTAAAGCTCTTCCCATAAATTAAAATCTGAATTTACAATCTCCTTTATATCAGCCAACAACTATGTTATGCAATGGCCAAACTGAATGGATTGCACAGTCAGATTGTAACGTGTGTATGGTGGCCCTTAGGGGCAAGGCTGTTTAGTAAAGATTTTGGGCTTCATATGGTAGGACCTAAATTGACCCGGGCATGAGAAAAGTATTGGGTGTGCCGGAGCTCTTCCTCTTTTGAACATACTAGTCAGCTTTTGTCTGGGTTCAGAGACCAATCTGTAACAAGCTTGCTATAAATAAATGTCGGAATTCCTTATCTCTGTATTTGTCCTAGGTTAGAGACTTAGAAAGCATGGAAGCCAAAGATACCATAATAACAGCAAGGGAACGAACGTTTGTAAATGAGAGGTCAGCAGTTGCAGACCCCATGCTTTTATTACGATAGAATCAAATAAAATAAGAGATCAGCTGTTTTTCCTCTCCACTTCACCGCATTATATTTTCTAAAGCTGCAGTAGACCATAATTATTGCACCATATTGTCTATCCCACGTTAGAACTGCATGATTCTGGCAAAAATGAAAATCACGATTTTTTTTTTTGCTTAGAATGAAGATCATGATTCTCAAAATCTTATATATATATATATATATATATATATATATATATATATATATATATAAAATTAACCATTTGAAATAAAGCTGTGACTGGGATTAGCCATGGGTACTGCTGGCTGGTTCTGCTGGCAGGCAGATACTACTGCAGGCTGGCAGGTGCTGGTGGGCACTGCTGGCGGGCACTGCTGGCGGGTACTGCTGGCTGGCGGGTACTGCTGGCTGGCGGGTACTGCTGGTTGGCGGGTACTGCTGTGGGTATTGCTGGCAAAGTGTGAGGGGCGGCGCAAAGCCGATGCTTCCTGTAGCTCAGCTGTCCTCAGTCTCCTCTCACAGGCGGATTGCATTTGATATCACTCCGCCTGTGACAGAGCGGAGCTGGAACTACACAGGAAGCCTCGGCTCCATTTTGTCAGCTGAGCTCTGACACAGACAGCTGGGATATCGCCCTGGTGTCAGACAGCTGCAGCTCGCATGCCAGAGACTTGGGATGTCTGGCTATATGTCATACCCAGACACATGTAACACTGAGAATTGTGAAAATTGGGGATTGAGATCACGATTATTATACGAATAATCGTGTAGCTCTACCTCACATTATTTGCATTTCACCAGTGTTGAGACCTACGCTTTGCATTATCAGGTTGTGAATATTTTGTGGTTTGCTTTTTGACCCTAGCAGTACTATGAATGCCTATTTGCATGTCCTGAATTCTGCTTGTACATTTTACTTATTGGCACTTTATAGTACAGCTGAGCAGTCCTGACCGGAGAGGTGGAAAGCAGGAGACCCAGAATTCAATGTGGCCTTGTCTTGCTAATGCTGCATCCTCCTCCAGCATCTGGCTAGATCCAGGTTGACTGGCCTGATCAAGGCTGGTGGGAGGATATCCTATGATCAAATGTAACATAAAATGTGCAGTGTCAACATGGAGGGAGGAGTGGAGTGTATTGTCTCAAA
This sequence comes from Pelophylax lessonae, assembly GCF_965119305.1. Classification (NCBI taxonomy): domain Eukaryota; kingdom Metazoa; phylum Chordata; class Amphibia; order Anura; family Ranidae; genus Pelophylax; species Pelophylax lessonae. Next base: position 92,623,112 of record NC_138774.1, read on the forward strand.
CCTTAATTCAATAAAGGATAAGTTCACCTTTGTAAAAAAATAAAATAAATGCACATCTTTTTTGAAGGTAAAAAAAAATAAATACGCATTGATTGATTATTATTTATTTATTTTTTTAAAAGGGAGCCTGCAAAGCATTTCACCCATAATCAGCAGACCATGGGCACAATGCAGGGCTCTTGCAGACTGTCAGTGTAAGCTGTCTGCTCATACCTCTGATACGGGCAGCCAGTTACACACTGACAGGAAGCATCAATGAACTACCTAGAGCGCTTAACAGTGTCCTGGTAGTTATTTGAGAACTGCAAGCTGACAGCTGCAATGACTGTTGGTACCTGTAGTTCTCCAGTTCACAGAACTCTGTGAATGAATGATGCGGCTGGATGGGCAGTACCCCACATGGCCACCTTCTTCTTTTTTAAATTGTAATAGCGTGCTCAGGTAGAAGATCCCTGGATCACAGTCACTATAGAGGCTGCAACAGTGGGAACATGTTACATGTTCCACCCGGAAAACAGGTGGAACATGTTCCCAAAGGTGAACTTATCTTTTAAACATTTAGAATAATAAACATCTTCATTGTGTAGTTCTGTGCTAATTTTTTTTCTATTTTACATTGCAGGACATATGATGCTTTCTCCACTTTCCAGCTTGCACCTGATGGTCTCATATGTTTACATAAACTAGAACAGGTAGGTGATGAAATAAACTTTTTGCTGCCTTGAAAAGATGGACTAAAACTGGTGCAATCTGCTGCAGCTGTGAATAGTAATAGTTTTATTGTCAAAGCTTAGTTGAACAAGCTAAAGCTAGAAGCTGATTGGTTACTATGTACAGCTGCACCAATTTTAGTAAATCACCCCCTTAGACTACCTCTGCTCCACTGCTGATTGTTTCTGGTTCTGTTCTAATGACAGATCTTACCCCTGACAATGCTTTTAGTGTATGTACTGGTGTTTCTGCGTCAACGGAAACTTAGCAAATGGAGTAAACTCATTTAATGCCCCCATAATGCAGGGATGCGTAATGGGGAGAGATTTGTAACAGGTTGACTATATATTTTATTTTAATCTGAAGGATGAAAGTTTAAATCTGATTGCTGACACTCCTCATGTCAACATACTTGTCAACTTTGCCCCTTGCAAGCCTAACTAGATGCTAGAGTACCCATCATCCTCACAATGTTTTCTTTTAAACTTTTAGCTCCAGAACCATTAATGCTGTATGATAATATCCCTACCCAACAACTTTGCCTGCGAGTTCAACCTCTTCATCTGATTATGGGGCCCCCTATTTGTGAGGGGAGTAGTTGTTAGGTCTTTCTATGTGTTTACGCATTTTACGTAAAAAGTGGGCTGCCAGGACAGACTTAGACTTATTCAATTGTCCAGATTAAAGGCATATACACATTGTTTATTCCACCTGTCTCTTGTAGGTGATGCCATCGTCGCCACTCACTGTAACCAAGAAGACAGTACTGGCTGCTGCATTGCTCGCTTTGGGACTGGGGCAAGATCGACCTGCATTAAATCTACTCTCCACCCCTAAAATGCCTAATGAACTGTAACCTCTGCTGAACTGGGAATGTATTTTGCACTGCTGCTGCTGCCCCTTAGCAAGTTCTACATAGTATAAAGACAGACCGTGCCTGGAGCTGCCGCCTCCTAGAGGACAGAGACCAGATGTTGCAGAGCCCATCTAGAATAACAGCAGGCTTTAGTGCACTGTAACATGTCATTGGATGACTCCACTACCAGACATGTCTTTTCACTATTAGATCTGGCCTGTGTTGTTTTTATGTGATCATAACCTCAGTTTTATCTGTGTCTAAGCCCATCATGAAGTAGGCGGTTTACCTGATTACTCTGCACTGCTGTGTCTGCATGCGCAACCTGGACCTTGCCTGTGGATGTGTAACATATACTGTATATAATTAAATTATAACAACGTTTTCGTTTTTGCTGGTGTCAGAAAGTTCAAATTAATAGTGCACTGTCCTACTGGATTCCCCCCCCCCCCCATGATCTGGTTATCATTTTACATGTGAGATAATTGTTGTCTGTTGGGGGCTAATAGATGATATGTAGAGGGGGACAAAACTAAGAGATGTATTAGGGATAGTGAAAAAGGAACCCCGTTTTCTCTCTGAGGCACTGACCCTCAAAAGACACCTTTCTCAAACAGGGTCAGCCGACCAAGTCATAAAAATCTGCACTTATACACAGAAATTAAGGACATTATGGAGATTTGAGGAATTACATTCTCCCCAGCATTTAGAAAAGTAAGGCCAAGTGCAAGAGCTTTTGCAGAAAGAACAGGATTATTCGTACCAAGAGAAAGTTTACTGCTGGGTTCTCTAGTCTAGTTTGCCTTAGTCTGGGCAACTGACAGAGTCGCTGTCAATAGCTGGCTGCAGGGCTGGACTTGCTATAACAAAGGTCTTTAACATAGTCTCTAGAGTACAATAAACTGAATCCTTAAAGGGAATGCCGCCAATTTAAACAGATTATTTAGTGCAAGAATGGCTGGGTCCACAGTGGGAAGAGTCTATTTTTGAATTCCTCATCCATATACAACAACGCAGCAAACATGCCAGGAGGTGTAAATAAGCTGGCAGGGTTGACCTAAATAAGCTTGAGCAAGATTAGGGAGAGGCTTCCTAGAGACCTTCCTCCTGTTCTTAAGGAACCCTTTAATGGCTATGCGCAAAACTAGGTGCATCTAGCCAGAGACTGGTACACAGTGCATCAATGAGCCCGCTGTACCCAGCATATGGTGAGAAGTCTAAGAATGCCACAAAATTTTGATGGTGAAAAATCTTCAGCCCCTCTGTAAATGTTTGTGTGCTCTTGCCTTCTGCAAATGTAAATGAGCGAGGCAGTTCCGATTTGTAATACATACAGTGCCTTGCGAAAGTATTCAGCCCCCTTGAACTTTTTGACCTTTTGCCACATTTCAGGCTTCAAACATAAAGATATAAAACTGTAATTTTTTGTGAAGAATCAACAAGTGGGACACAATCCTGAAGTGGAACGAAATTTATTGGATATTTCAAACTTTAACAAATAAAAAACTGAAAAATTGGGCGTGCAAAATTATTCAGCCCCCTTAAGTTAATACTTTGTAGCGCCACCTTTTCCTGCGATTACAGCTGTAAGTCGCTTGGGGTATGTCTCTATCAGTTTTGCACATCGAGAGACTGAAATGTTTGCCCATTCCTCCTTGCAAAACAGCTCAAGCTCAGTGAGGTTGGATGGAGAGCGTTTGTGAACAGCAGTTTTCAGTTCTTTCCACAGATTCTCGATTGGATTCAGGTCTGGACTTTGACTTGGCCATTCTAACACCTGGGTATGTTTATTTGTGAACCATTCCATTGTAGATTTTGCTTTATGTTTTGGATCATTGTCTTGTTGGAAGACAAATCTCTGTCCCAGTCTCAGGTCTTTTGCAGACTCCATCAGGTTTTCTTCCAGAATGGTCCTGTATTTGGCTCCATCCATCTTCCCATCAATTTTAACCATCTTCCCTGTCCCTGCGGAAGAAAAGCAGGCCCAAACCATGATGCTGCCACCACCATGTTTGACAGTGGGGATGGTGTGTTCAGGGTGATGAGCTGTGTTGCTTTTACGCCAAACATAACGTTTTGCATTGTTGCCAAAAAGTTTGATTTTGGTTTCATCTGATCAGAGCACCTTCTTCCACATGTTTGGTGTGTCTCCCAGGTGGCTTGTGGCAAACTTTTAAACGACACTTTTTATGGATATCTTTAAGAAATGGCTTTCTTCTTGCCACTCTTCCATAAAGGCCAGATTTGTGCAGTATACGACTGATTGTTGTCCTATGGACAGAGTCTCCCACCTCAGCTGTAGATCTCTGCAGTTCATCCAGAGTGATCATGGGCCTCTTGGCTGCATCTCTGATCAGTCTTCTCCTTGTATGAGCTGAAAGTTTAGAGGGACGGCCAGATCTTCGTAGATTTGCAGTGGTCTGATACTCCTTCCATTTCAATATTATCGCTTGCACAGTGCTCCTTGGGATGTTTTAAGCTTGGGAAATCTTTTTGTATCCAAGTCTGGCTTTAAACTTCTCCACAACAGTATCTCGGACCTGCCTGGTGTGTTCCTTGTTCTTCATGATGCTCTCTGCGCTCTAAACGGACATCTGAGACTATCACAGTGCAGGTGCATTTATACGGAGACTTGATTACACACAGGTGGATTCTATTTATCATCATTAGTCATTTAGGTCAACATTGGATCATTCAGAGATCCTCACTGAACTTCTGGAGAGAGTTTGCTGCACTGAAAGTAAAAGGGGCTGAATAATTTTGCACGCCCAATTTTTCAGTTTTTTATTTGTTAAAGTTTGAAATATCTAATAAATTTCGTTCCACTTCATGATTGTGTCCCACTTGTTTTTGATTCTTCACAAAAATTTACAGTTTTATATCTTTATGTTTGAAGCCTGAAATGTGGCAAAAGGTCGAAAAGTTCAAGGGGGCCGAATACTTTGGCAAGGCACTGTAGTTACATAGTGAGGTTGAAAAAAGACATCAGTCCATACAGTTCAACCTATGATGTGTGTGTGTGTGTGTGTTTGCTGTTAACCATACATTGTATACCCCTGTATGTTGTGGTCTTTAAGGTGCCCATCTAATAGTTTTTTGAAACCATCGATGCTCCCTGCTGATACGACTGTTTGCGAAAAAGAATTCCACATCCTTACTGCTCTTACAGTGAAGAACACCTTACGTATTTTAAGGTGAAACCGCCTTTCCTCTAGTTTTAGTGAGTGGCCACGTGTCTTATTGTATTCCCTTTCTCTGAATAGTTTGTTCCTTATGCTAGGGTCGCCAGTACAGTATTTGTACATTGATATCATATCCCCCCTCAATTGTCTCTTCTCCAGAGAGAATAAGTTCAGTGCTTGTAGTCTTTCCTCATAGCTGATGTCCCCAATTCCCCTAATTATTTTTGTTGCCCTTCTCTGGACTCTCTCCAGTTCCAGCACATCCTTCCTGAGAACCGGTGCCCAGAACGGGACAGAATACTCCAGATGTGGCCGGACCAGAGTCTTGTAGAGAGGGAGAATAATCTCTTTATTTCTGGAGTGAATCCCCTTTTTTTTTTTTTTTTTATACATCCCAGTATTCTGTTAGCTTTGCTGGCAGCGGTTTGGCATTGCATGCCACTGCCAAGCCTGTTGTCTACCAGTACCCCCAGGTCCTTTTCCATCCTAGACTCACCCAGTAGTTCCCCCCCTAGTGAGTAGCTTGCTTTCTGGTTTCTGGCACCCAAGTGCATTACTTTACATTTTTCAACATTAAACCTCATCTGCCATGTAGTTGCCCACCCCATTATTTTGTTCAGGTTTGCTTGTAAGGTTTCCACATGCTGTATAGAAGATATTGGCATGCTTAGTTTAGTATCATTTGCAAATACTGAGATTGTACTAGATATCCCCTCCTCTTGATCATTTATGAATAAATTAAACAGGATTGGTCCCAGGACAGAACCCTGGGGGACCCCACTTTCCACACCTGCCCATTCCGAGTACTCCCCATTAATCATCACCCTTTGCATTCTCCCTTGGAGCCAGTTCTCTATCCAGGTACTCACCTTATGGTCCATACATAAGTATAGTCATTGGGAGGAGATACAGAAGTGCATTTATGGCTGTTGGCCCCTGGCGTTTCCAGTAGTGGTAACAGCTTTTGAAATATCAGACATAGTGGCAGAGAATTCTGCTTTGGTAAACAGGAGCCCAAATCGGGAATGGAGCAGTCAGTGTAACTGCTCCAGAACAATGGCAAAACTATCAACCTGCAAGGAACCTTAAGGTCCTGAAGATGAATGCTTGCCATTTGTCCCAAATGGCTGTACAGGCGGTCCCCGGGTTACGAACAAGATAGGGACTGTAGGTTTGTTCTTAAGTCGTATTTGTTTGTAAGTCTGAACAGGTATATTTTTTAAGTGTAGCCTCAGCCAAAATAATAATTTATAGGTTTTTAGATAGCATAGGGAAGGGTTAACATCCCTGCATAATTTGTTATGCTGTCTCTACCCATGTTAAGATTTCACCTCGCTTTCTGTCCCGATGACAACTGGATTTTGAAAATTTTGGGTTGTTGAGGAAACAAGGATTAGTGATAAAACTTCAGTGGAGACACCTTTTTCCCCATGAGAACTCTTACAGGAGTGAATTTCCCTTACTAGGGGTAGATTTCTCCTCACTTCCTGTTGTCTCTCTGTTTGTAAGTAGGAGTCGTTTGTAAGTCGGATGTGTGTAACCCAGGGACCGCCTGTAATCTGCCATTGCTAAGTGTGAATTTTTTCCTGCAGGGTACTCATGGAATGGATGCAGACTGAGGGGGTTCAGTGTTTCTGGTATGAAAGACTCACAATAAGCCAGGCAATACCAGAGTGCCTGTATGGTATCAGGCAACAGGTGCGATAACAAATGATCAGCTTGGGTTGTTTGTGAAGGCAGCTAAAGTGCACAGTTGAAGTCCATTTGAAGTTCAATACACACTAAAGGCCCGTACACACGAGTAGAAATTTGGCCAGGAAATTTCGTCTGACGATTTTCGGATTGTTAGTATGGTGCTTCCGACAACCGACTCCGACTTTTCGGCCGAAAAATCCTGGTGTGCAGGCTATATAATTTTTGTCGACCGTCAAAACACGTTCGATTTTCGTCTCATTAGTACAGATTTCGATGGGGAAAAAATCTGATGAGCAAGACTAGGCATGCTCAGAGATGAAAGAACACAAAGAAAGCAATCCAACACATACATCACTTCTGAAGTAGAATTCTGTCGTGCGGGAAAATTCGTGTGCAGTCTAGAGCACATTCCAACCAACAGACACCACTCTGGACAAAAGACGGACGACTGGTCGGCGGAAATTCGTTGCGTGTGTACGAGGCTTAAGTCACTTGCCAGAGAGGAACTTTGTCTGGTGAGGTGGAAAAAAACAGAGTTAGACTTACCGGTAACTCGGTTCCTGGGAGTTGTCCAGGACAGCACAGGAGAGGCAGGCTCTACCTCCAGAAGCAGGAAACGCGAACAATTAAGTCTTTAAAAGGCAGCTGAGCATCCCCCCTACCTCAGTAATTCATCCAAGCATCTCCCTGGAATGTCTCTGAAACAACAAAGAAATACACAACTGGCTAAAGTTATCGCATATAGGGAGGGGAATACCTGCTGTCTTGGACTACTCCCAGAAACTGAATCACCGGTAGGTCTAACTCTAGTTTTCTCCAGAAACAAACAAGTAGGTACACTGTTGGTGCTCTGCACCTATTACCTACGCTCTGAGTGGTGCATTCCTCTATCCAGCTCAACTTGTATATGAGAACAAATCATTCGGCAACCTTCTAATGCTTCAGCCTTGCAGCCCCTCACTAGACCAGGGTGGTCTGGGAACACTGTGAAACGACAAACAAACACAAGGGCGCACCAGCCTAGTGCATTATCCTTAAAGCAGGTTTATTAAAATAATGGATTAAAAATACTCACAAACGAGTTCTTGATAAAAAGCACATAAAACAAGGTAAAAGATCCTTAGCATCGAGATCGGAATTAAATCGTCCCCTGAAGCTGTACAGGCTTACGCGTTTCGAGGCAGCACCTCTTCTTCAGAGCCTGAAAAGCATTTCTAAACCCATGCTTTATATAATGGACAATGAACAATGACTCAGTGGATCGGATGCAATTAGAAAAGGTCCCTCCCACTCCAAGGCGTGTGCATGAGGAGCCCACCCACAAGCTCCCTTAAAGGCTATTGTGGATAAAATCGTAACCCAAGAGGCAGGAGAGTGCACAATCAAAAGCAATACTCAGCTAGATATAAACTTGCTGTAATACATGAATAGTGTACACGCATGCGTAAATGTATATAGACATCCACACATATATACATATATATAAACATATATACGCATACAAGTATAAAAACATATAAAAGGAAAAATTCCAATATGAACTGATTGGGGTTGCACTTGATTGGAATGTAGTTGCCGGTAGAACCATTCAAATTAATATCACTGTTGTTCGCATTACTCACAAGCCCAAGAGTCAATGCAATAATCAGAAGACAGACTCCAGGCAACAAATTCAAAAAGGAGAAGAAAGGCAAAACAATATACAACTATCCTGGCAAACAGGAAACATGCATTTAATGCGAGGCATAGTTTTTATAATGGAAGTAACCTTATCAAAAGATAATAATGGTAGTAATACTGATGGTGACCCTTAACTCATCAGCCTGGGTTACCCTTCAATGGTGGCTAGCAGAAAGAAGCTCGGCACCTATATGTGTGTTTGTATATATGTGTGTGGATGTCTATATACATTTACGCATGTGTGTACACTATTCATGTATTACAGCAAGTTTATATAAATCTGACTACTCGCAATCTATCTGAGTATTGCTTTTGATTGCGCACTCTCCTGCCTCTTGGGTTATGATTTTATCCACAATAGAAGGGAGCTTGTGGGTGGGCTCCTCATGCACACGCCCTGGAGTGGGAGGGACCTTTTCTAATTGTATCTGATCCACTGAGTCATTTTTCATTGTCCATTATATAAAGAAGAGGCGCTGCCTCGAAACGCGTAAGCCTGTACAGCTTCGGGGGACGATTGAATTCCGATCTCGATGCTGAGGATCTTTTACCTTGTTTGATGTGCTTTTTATCAAGAACTCGTTTGTGAGTATTTTTAATCCATTATTTTAATAAACCTGCTTTAAGGATAATGCACTAGGCCGGTGCACCCTTGTGTTCGTTTCTAGTTTCTCTAGTCTGTCTAGGACAGCACAGGAGAGGAGAATCAACAAAACATACCAGATTGGGGGGGTTCGGTGCTACCGCCTGAAGGACTCCCCCCCCCCCCCCCACCCCCCCAAACGCCTTATCTTGCTCCTGCAATGTTTAATGAAAGTTGAGTAGCTTGACCATGTTGCTGTTTGACAAATTTTGTTATACTGTTGCCCCAGCTCGCATTGACCAAGAGGCCAATAGCGCCCGCTTAGAATAAGCCATGGGAGAGAAAAAAAGGGCACTCCTTTATTCAAGATCTTGTAAGCTTCTGTGATTGCCTGCTTAATACAACAGGTGTTCTGTTTTTCAAAGCTTGAAACCCCACTGTACTACCAGAATATAAAACAAATAGGAAACCTAATGCCTCTGGACAACTCCAAATCATGTAAGATACAAGCCTTCACATCCAGCTGGTGGAATTCTGCTTCCTTAGGATTAGTCGGAGATGCACAGAATAAAGGCAGGACAATCTCTTGGGACCAGTGGAATTTAAAGGACACCTTTTGGCAAGAATCCTGGATCAGTGTGCATTACCAGTCTATCCTCAAAAATTTGTAGGTAGGGGTCTTTAATAGAAAGCGCTTGCAGCTTTCTAATGCGCCTGGCTGTAGAAAGCAGGAACTAGAAAGGCAGCTTCCACCGAGCATTTTATCCATCCTTGTAAAATTGACAAATTCCACTTGGGCAGAGCCCTGAAAGGTACGGGCCTAATCCTGGATAACCCCTTAACTTTCTCCCATCCGCGCTACAGCCTATATACGGCTGCAGCGCGGACTCAAATTTTCGGGAGGCCATTTTTAAACGGCCTCCCAGTGACACGCCCCCCGCGCGCTCCCACGAGTGCGCATCGGGGAGAATCTGTGTCGGCCGTGTCCCTTGGACACAGCCGATCACAGATTGTGGTGAATGGCCAATCACAGCTGCCATTCACCACGTGATCGGACCATCCAATGACAGATGATCTCATATGTAAACATATGAGATCATCTCTCATCGCCGGCGCTCCTTCCTCACACGGAGCCTGCAGTGTGAAGAAGGAGGGGGAGCCGTTAGCCGCTGGGGACACACAGCGATGTAATCAGGGCACTAATCACCAGTGCCCTGATTACTAAAGGTACAAAAACACACACAGTGCCCGCCATCAATGCCCACAATCAGTGCCCATAGTGCTGCCAGTCAGTGCCCATCAGTGCCTGCTCATCTAGGCACTGATGAGCACTGACTGGCAGCACTATGGGCACTGAGTGTGGGCACTGATGGTGCTGCCCATCAGTGCTCATCAGTGCCGCCCGTCAGTGTCCATCAGTGCCATTCGCCAGTGCCCGTCAGTGCCGCCTCTCAGTGCCCAGCAGTGCCACCTCTCAGTGCCCAGCAGTGCCACCTCTCAGTGCCCAGCAGTGCCGCCTATCAGTGCTCATCAGTGCCGCCTATCAGTGCCGCCTATCAGTGCTCATCATTGCGGCATATTAGTACCTCCTCATCAGTGCCCATAAGTGCCACCTCATCAGTGCCCATAAATGCCACCTCATCAGCGCACATCAGCGCACATCAGTGAAGGAGAAAATTTTATTTTCAAAATTTACTCGCAGAAAATAAGAAAAACTTTTTTTTTTTTTCAAAATTTTCTGTCTTTATTCTTTTTTTTTGTAAAAAATAAAAAACCCAGAGATGATTAAATACCACCAAAAGAAAGCTCTATTTGTGTGAAAAAAATGATAAAAATTTCATATGGGTACAGTGTAGCATGACCGCGCAATTGTCAGTCAAAGTGTGACAGCGCTGAAAGCTGAAAATTGGCCTGGATGGGAAGGGTGTTTAAGTGCACAGTAGGCAAGTGGTTAAAGAACCTGCTGACCAGTAATGCCAGGGGTTGTTCCATGAACACAGACAAGGCCCACGCCTGTACCTCCACCTTGTGTACTAATGGCCAGCCCTTGGTCTGCTCTGTCCTGCAAAAATTCCAAGATGGCTGGAATACCTACAAACACCTTTGTTGTCTAACCAAGAACAAAAAAACAACCAAGAACAAAAAAACTTTCCAGAACATAAAATAAATGGCTTGCCTGATAGTATTGTGTCCGCTATCCTAACTGAAAGCCCCTTAGACTTCAGGAGGCTTTCTTCAGATGTCAGGCCGACAGTTTTAGACTTTGTATTTTTGGCAACAACACTGGGCCCTGGGATAACAAATCTTGCCTTTGAGGGAGCATGTGGGGACGTTCTTCTGTTAGGCGTAGCAGAGTGGAAAACCAAGCCTTATGGCTAATCAGTACCACTAGAATCATTGTGATGTCCTCCAGCACAAATTTTAAGACCAGTGGAATGAGCTTCAAGGGAGGAAAGGCATAACAAAGACAAAGTCTGTGCCAAGTACGTTGGTACTCTGGCATTCGACTTGGTGGTGAATAAGTCCACCTGTGGAACGCCCCACTTCTTTGTAATTAGCTGAAAAGCGTCCCGATTCAGAGACCATTCCGACCCGTGAACCTGATGGTGACCCAGATAGTCTGCTAGATGATTGTCCACCCCTTTTGAGGTGAACTGCCGAGATCAAGCGCAGGTTGACCTCGGCCCAAGAAAGAATGATGCTTGTCAAGTTTATCAGGGATCGACAACGTGTACCTTCCTGCTTGTTGACATAAGAGACTGCTACTACATTGTCCTTAAGGACTAGAACATGATTTCCCTTACCTCCTCAGCAAATGTTCTCAGAGCCTCACAAATCGTCCCCAATTTTCTCTTAGTTGGCCGACCTGTGGGACTCCGTTCTGGACGAGGACCCCTGAGCCACTCTGGTGTCAAGTGGCCCCCATCCACAGACACTGGCGTCTGTGCTGATTCAACCTGACACTAGGATAGATCAGAGACAAAATTAATAAAAATGGTCTAACATTGTTATATGCATGCACCTCCATCCCTTTAGAATACAAGAAAAGAAAAAAATTTGCCCTGGTGGGACTTTGAGGTGGACGCATAGTCACTTGGGTAGATGTATAATTTATTAAATAAAACATATAATAAATGCATAAACCAATATTCCATACAGGCATCAATGCATTGCATAAAAAGTATCATGGCAATGTAACAATACCAGCATTACATAAAAATTGTCATATACATTTGTTTTGAACTCAACGTGATTCGGATGCTCACTCATCAGGAGTAACTGTCCATGAGCCTGTCTATGAGATAAATGTACACAGTATCAGTGTTGACATAGTTATGTACCATTATGTTTGCCATTAAATGCGGATACTCAATTAAATATACAGTGCCTTGCGAAAGTATTTGGCCCCCTTAAACTTTGCGACCTTTTGCCACATTTCAGGCTTCAAACATAAAGATATAAAACTGTAATTTTTTGTGAAGAATCAACAAAAAGTGGGACGCAATCATGAAGTGGAACGAAATTTATTGGATATTTCAAACTTTAACAAATAAAAAACTGAAAAATTGGGCGTGCAAAATTATTCAGCCCCCTTAAGTTAATACTTTGTAGCGCCACCTTTTGCTGTGATTACAGCTGTAAGTCGCTTGGGGTATGTCTCTATCAGTTTGCACTTCGAGAGACTGAAATTTTTGCCCATTCCTCCTTGCAAAACAGCACGAGCTCAGTGAGGTTGGATGGAGAGCGTTTGTGAACAGCAGTTTTCAGTTCTTTCCACAGATTCTCCATTGGATTCCGGTCTGGGCTTTGACTTGGCCATTCTAACAACTGGATATGTTTATTTGTGAACCATTCCATTGTAGATTTTGCTTTATGTTTTGGATCATTGTCTTGTTGGAAGACAAATCTCTGTCCCAGTCTCAGGTCTTTTGCAGACTCCATCAGGTTTTCTTCCAGAATGGTCCTGTATTTGGCTCCATCCATCTTCCCATCAATTTTAACCATCTTCCCTGTCCCTGCTGAAGAAAAGCAGGCCCAAACCATGATGCTGCCACCACCATGTTTGACAGTGGGGATGGTGTGTTCAGGGTGATGAGCTGTGTTGCTTTTACGCCAAACATAATGTTTTGTATTGTTGCCAAAAAGTTCGATTTTGGTTTCATCTGACCAGAGCACCTTCTTCCACATGTTTAGTGTGTCTCCCATGTGGCTTATGGCAAACTTTAAACGACACTTTTTATGGATATCTTCAAGAAATGGCTTTCTTCTTGCCACTCTTCCATAAAGGCCAGATTTGTGCAGTATACGACTGATTGTTGTCCTATGGACAGAGTCTCCCACCTCAGCTGTAGATCTCTGCAGTTCATCCAGAGTGATCATGGGCCTCTTGGCAGCATCTCTGATCAGTCTTCTCCTTGTATGAGCTGAAAGTTTAGAGGGACGGCCAGGTCTTCGTAGATTTGCAGTGGTCTGATACTCCTTCCATTTCAATATTATCGCTTGCACAGTGCTCCTTGGGATGTTTAAAGCTTGGGAAATCTTTTTGTATCCAAATCCGGCTTTAAACTTCTCCACAACAGTATCTCGGACCTGCCTGGTGTGTTCCTTGTTCTTCATGATGTTCTCTGCGCTTTAAACAGACCTCTGAGACTATCACAGTGCAGGTGCATTTATACGGAGACTTGATTACACACAGGTGCATTCTATTTATCATCATTAGTCATTTAGGTCAACATTGGATCATTCAGAGATCCTCACTGAACTTCTGGAGAGAGTTTGCTGCACTGAAAGTAAAGGGGCTGAATTATTTTGCACGCCCAATTTTTCAGTTTTTTATTTGTTAACAAAGTTTGAAATATCCAATAAATTTCGTTCCACTTCATGATTGTGTCCCACTTGTTGTTGATTCTTCACAAAAAAATTACAGTTTTATATCTTTATGTTTGAAGCCTGAAATGTGGCAAAAGGTCGCAAAGTTCAAGGGGGCCGAATACTTTCGCAAGGCACTGTATAACCCATGTGGGGAGGTCCACACTTGTGGATGGTTCGGCCAGACTGATGGGCGTGATGCTGCCATGAGGTGGAGGCACCAAAGCCTGACCGGGGAGCTGAAGGGGCCAGGATATGCAATCACGTGGGACTGCCACGCTGATGGCGTACACACGTGATAGCGGTGAATACACGGTGGATGGAGGTGGTTGCCAGTGTCAAGCTGGCTCTCCACACGGCGGGTGCACGCTTATGGTGTGCATATGCCTCTATACCATCCCACATGGCGTTAGGGGCCAGTTTTGTATGCTTTTCGGATGGGCTCTCAGGTGAGATGCAAATTTTGCTGCGCCACAGGTGTCCTTTAACTCCATTTGGCACACATTTATGTATTTTTGTTGATACACAAAGGTGATCCTTTCCTCTACCCTCAACAATGGACTCTTTCCCCTCACTTCCTTGGTTTTTCATAGCAGGGAATTTTTTCATTTCCCCTACCATCTTTTCACTTTATTCATATCTATATATACACATACTGTATATTCATATTTTTTGGGCATCACCCTTTCTCAATGGTTTTCATATGCCTGTGCTGCTATATACTTATATACAACTACATCTCTTTCTGTTATCACTACAGTGATACAGTATATACTATAATATATTGATCTACATATATACATTTATTTCAGCCAGCCTCATGGAAACCAGTCAATGACAACACAATCTTCACACTTGTTCTCGCCTGGTCCCCGTTTGGCTGCTGCATATCCTGGCCCCTTCAGCTTCCTGGTCAGGCGTTGGTGCCTCCACCTCATGGCAGCATCACACCCATCAGTCTGGCCGAACCATATGTAAGTGGACCTCCCCACATGGGTTATATATTTGAGTATCTGCATTTACAGGCCAACATAATGGTAGATAACTATGTCAACACTGATACTGTGTATTTATCTCATAGACAGGCTCATGTACACAGTTTACTCATGATGAGTGAGCATCCAAATCAAAAAATGTGTTGAGTTCAAAACAAATGTATATGACAATTTTTATGTAATGCTGGTATTGTTACACTGCCATCATACTTTTTATGCAATGCATTGATGCCTGTATGGAATATAGTTTTTTTCATTTATTATATGTTTTATTTAATAAATTATACATCTACCCAAGTGACTTTGCGTCCACCTCAAAGTCCCATCAGGGCAAATGTTTTTCTTTTCTGGGATAGATCAGAGAAGACCCCAGGAGAAATTTTTCGTCACTCCACCAACTACAGCGATCTTATGGTTCTTGGGGATCAAAACAGAAGGCTCTGTCCAATGATTGTTGTCTCCTGTCCCAATTTCTCAAAATGTCCACCTGGAGACATCTGAACTGGGCCCTCACCCAAGGAACTGCCGGGACCACCGCTGCCAAGAGACCTAGACCAGACACGGCTGTTCAGATGGACACTGTCAGATTGCGCTGAAACCAAGTAGCCATTTTCTTTACCTTCTCCATGAGGTAAACCTTCTGCGCTACCGAATTCACCCTGTATCCTAGGTAGCGCAGGTCTTGTTCTGGCATCAGGTTTGAGTTCTTGCTGCCAGGAAAGGAACTGACACCTGCATATTCCTCTGTAACTGGGACCTATTGGGAGCAAAAAAGTCATCCAAGTACAGGATGACAGAAATTCCTTTTAATCTCAGCAGGGATAGAATCCTAGAGGACTCCTAAATATGCTAGGGCATGAGGATAGGCCGAAAGGCAGAGCCCTGAACTGGAAGGTAGCGAATGTTCTTTCCCTACTTGATTGCCACCTTTAAGAATTTGTGCAACTCCTCATGGATCAGGATATGTAAGTATGCATCCCTCAAATCGAGGGAAGCCATAAAGCAATTTGGAGGCAAAATCACTTTTGCCGTGATGATTGTTTCCATTCAAAATATTTTGTAAATCACTACTTTTATAAATGGTTTTACATTCAAGATTAGGGGGAATATGCCGGACGGTTTTTGAACGACAGACATGCGAATAGAAACCTTGATTTATCTCCCCGGCCGGGACTGGGATAAGAACCCGCTGGTCTACCAGGTCGCCAATTTGAGAAGATAGGGACGACGCTTTCTGAGGATCCCTTGGAGGAGAGGTTACAAGTGTTCTTGAGGGCAGATTTCAAAAGTAGCCAATAACCCTTCCTGATTATCCTCAGAATGAAAACATTTGAGGCAATCTTTTTCCACTGTGGAAGGAAGAGCCCCAGTCTCCTTCCCACTGGAACAAAGTCATTGTTTTTTTTTTTTTTTTTTTTTTTTTAGGAGAGGAAAAAAAGGATGCATCCCCCTTCTGCTTCCCCCTCCCTCACTGCTTTCTCCCACATCTTCAAACTAGAGGTCCATTGATTTAGAGCATTGTGAAAAAGCTGCGTCCGATTTTGGAACCTAATTCCATAAACAAGAGGGATCCTCCTTAAAGGGGAACCTCCGCTTCACGCTCTTGCGGGGGGAGAAACAATTTTTTCTCAGGATCCACCCACTCTTTTCTGATGGAATCTGATACTACGCTATGCACCAGGAATTACTCAGCCCTTATTTTCCTATTTTCCTTCAAGGTCTGGTACATTTTGATCATGAAGGGACAAGGAAACCTGCTCTTTCTTGATATCCAGTGTTTGTAAATTACACCTAGAAAGGCATCCACTTCCTCGAGTGAGAGCTTGTATCTAGCTGATTTTGTTTCTTTCTCCAGAGCGCCCTTGGATGAATTCACTTTACTCAACTCCTCCAAGGAATCTGGATCCTCCTCTACTGTTTCGTTACCCTCCTTTGGGGCTACAACAAGGGGTAACTCCACTGACTGGTTAACATTGACTTAATTGCTGACATTTCCCTTATGCCCACAATTAGGTCCTTTACAGACCCCCGCTGACTCTTTGCATACCAATTTGTCAATACATTGCCTGCAAAGCGGCTTGTTTCTGTTATCCTTAAGCTCAGGTTCAAAGTGAGGCCTTTTTAAAATCGTGCAAGTTCAGCCCGACTTCGGGGATGATTTCACAGACATCTGTAAGGGTTCCTGCACAGATGTCTATGGAAATTGCCGTAGCCAGAGTGCTCCTTCCTTTGGATACACTCCAGAAATTGCAGACTGCAATTTGCCTCCTGCTATCCGGCAAATGGTCATCCCTCTGGACTTGCATGCGGGGCTGGGCCTGATGGCATCTACCTTTGAGGAGGTCCCTGCAAAGGGAGATTCTGACCAAGTGGGACAAGACTGAACAATAGATCCGGCTAAGTCAGGGAACAAAGGAGTCCCTGATATGGTGGCTTTGTTCTCCAGCTAGGAAAATCTTTCCTCCCCTTATATTGGACAGTGGTCACTACAAATGCCAGCTGGGGATGTATCCTCTGCAAGCATTCTGCTCTGGGGATCTGGAGGCTGGAAATGTCCAGACTACTGATCAATGTCCTTAAACTCCGAGCGATTAGACTGTGTCTGGATCATAGGACGGATCATCTTCAGGGATGCCCAGTGCACATTCAATTGGACAATACCACAGTTGTGGCTTATGTTAATCACCAAGGGGGCACAAGAAGTGTTCCACCCCGTTAGCCGTAACACGTACAGGAGGTGGAGCTTACTATGTCACCGGCTGCTATCCTCCATTCAGTTGGCGGCACAGCCGTTTGGGGTCTGAAGAAGGAGCAGTTCACGCATGCTCCGAAACTGGTTACCGCTCCCCCATGTCATCACATTTGTGCGGCCCTCCAGTGAGGTATGCGCTTTACCACTGCCTCGATCTGACTGAGTCCCCTGATTGGTTCTCCGCTAGTGTCATCTCCCGGCTGTTGGCCAGCCTCAGGGACGGAAACACTGCGGATCTGGAAGGACGATGAGCTATGAAGATAGACGCTTGCCTCCAAGTAAGTTTTTAATATGGGTCAATAAAATTATTTACATCTGCTACACTGAGTGGCACCTTTCTCTCTTTTCTGCATATTCGAATATACAGTAATTGTGAAACAAATTTCCATCTTTTCCAAAACTTTGTGGGTTAAATTTTCCAAAACTTTTCCAGGCCTGGAAATTGCCATGACTTTTCCAGGTTTTTCATGACCGTACGAACCTTGTGTAATGCTACAAGCTACCTGCTCTGTGTTCTATAGTGAAGGGATCAACCTCAGCAGCAGCTAAATCTCTTAAGGAATACAGTATTGACCAGTCATACATGGTTTGACAAATTAAAGTCACAGTCAGAATCCCATAAAGGGCAGGACCCAGCAGTCAGAACAGGGCTTACAACTACTTATATGCTGGGTCCTTAAAGACCAGTGCACCCTTTACTCCAAATGCCAAGCTGTGGACAACCATGTTGGAAATCTGCAAATAAAAAACAAAATTCCAGTAGAGAGCTATCAGAACAAGTGAGGCATGCGGGTATTATGCTGGGCAGAGCTATAGTTTTTTTGCCTTGGCTCTTGAGGGCAGTAGTAAAACCCAAAAGGTTAAAGACTTACTATTACAATGGACATAAAAATAATTTTTTTCACCAGAGAACCCGACTGGAAGTCACTTAGCTGTTAAAAGGTGGATTAGACATGGGGGCACAATGTGACTCTGCCAAGGGCAGCACATTTATAAAAACCTCAAAAAACTTGCAAGGTCAGCCCGTCAGATACAGCAGGGTAGAAAGCCACAGTCACCATTTATGTTAGGCAGATACAGAAGGATTAAAAAGGGTCCAAGCCTGCTTGCTTGTTATGTCTCACAAGGCCAGTTGTGTGGCTTTTAGCTGTTACAGTACTTACTGTATATAAGTACAAGTATGATTACCAAATCCAATAGAATTAAGCAATTATCTTACACCTGTGATTGCAGCAGAGGATTTTCTAAAGTGACTATAATTCATCTGTGTAGATTGGTCCCAACACTTAGGCTGCATTCACACCTCAGCGTTTTGAATTGCGGGCAGATTTGCTACGATTCTGCCCTTGATTTCAAAACGCCCAGGTGTGAATTACAAATTGCAGAACGCACACTTGAGATGCCATTGATTTGATCGGCACCTAAAATCGCGGTATCAATTCTGCCAAGATTGTCATGAGATAAATCTCGCTGCAATTATGGCAAACCGCATCATGTGAAGCTTGTCGCCCAAAAAAGTTCAAGCGCTACTTTTGGGAGACATGCAATGCGGATTGCAGCAACATTTATTGCTTGGCAGAACCACACCTTGATTTTAGGTGCCCATCATATGAAAGGTATCTCAAATTTGTGTTCTGCGATTTGTCATTTACACCTGGGTGCACCAGGCAGAATCGCAGCAAATCTACCTGCGATTAAAAACTCTGAGGTGTGAATGTAGCCTTAAGATCAGCAGCTTGGCTTCAGAGGTGTTAAAAGGGTGACACTGCTTCCGATATGTTGCAGCTCATTTATGCTCCAAGCCCACAGAGACTTTGGCCTAATGGGTGCATCAGAGCGTCTGTAATGTATCAAAGTATATTTATTGTTTCCAACACAGATTGTGGTTAATTATTACTAAGCAAAGGATGGGCTGGGCTTTGTCAGTCTACACAGAAGCTTTCAGAGATTTTTAGGTTAGTCACATTCACTAAAGATGTAGAAAAGGGCCTTATCGTGCGAATACTCGCTTTGTGTTGTACAAGGGGCTATGTGTGAGCTGAATATAGACGCTTGCCAAGAGGTTCAGGTTTATAAAAAAAAAATAAAAAATCACGCCCCTATTAAAAAAATAAATCAGTGCCTCTTGATATCAAAAGGAAATTCAAGTATCAAATATTGTGACTACCTTGCTCCAGGGCTTTCTTCATCTAGGCCTATATTGAGTTAGTTATTCAGAATTCAATAAATGCGTAAAAGTAATTCTAAGTGTTATGCCAGGCACAAACTTGCATATTTTTCAAGACATGCTTAAAGCAATAATAAGGTCATCAGATGTGCTGCCAGACTGTATATATAAAGAGGTATATTTTTCTATGGTCTTAAGTGTAAGGCCTATATAAGGGGTGTCCAGCAAGGCTCTTTATGCTCGTCTGTAATCAGGGCCGCTGATAGGGCAGTACAACCGGCCCTCAGCTACACAGTGGGGGCCCGGCCACATTAAACTTCGTTACTGCATATTTAAAAAAAAAATGCTTACTAAACTCCACTCCCACTTGCCTATGGGGTGGGGTTATATAATTTTCCTGGGCCCCATCAGGTCTACAAAGGGGCCCAGGAGGTGAGTGCAGTGGAGGGACTATTTCTTTATTTTCGGGCTCAAATAGTCCCGGCCGGCGGAGTGATATTACTGTTCTCCGT
The DNA here is from genome assembly GCF_965119305.1 of Pelophylax lessonae. Classification (NCBI taxonomy): domain Eukaryota; kingdom Metazoa; phylum Chordata; class Amphibia; order Anura; family Ranidae; genus Pelophylax; species Pelophylax lessonae. The sequence goes on from NC_138774.1 coordinate 92,643,114, forward strand.
TCGGCTCCCGGGTTCTGTCCTGAGGAGATGTGAAGCAGTTGAGCGGCTGTCAGAGAACAGCAGGAGGAGAGTGCAGCAGCAATGGACACAGTGAGTGGAGAATTAGAGGATAGAATCCTCACTGTGTCCTATTATACCACAGCACAGCAGGTTATCCTTAGCAGCACAAAAAGCAGGGGCTCTATCAAGTCTCTGTGTCACACGGCTGTTGGGTGCTGACTTTGTAAAACTCAGTACAGCCATAAGTTGACAGACTGTAACCCAGCACAACCAAAACAAATTCAGCACCCAACAGCCGTGTGACATAGAGCCCCTGCTTATTGTGCTGCCTGTGTGATGATCATAGGACACAGTGAGATGCTACTTTACAATTCAGTTGGGGGAGCAGTAAACCTGTGCAGCAGAGCTGCATTTTTACTGCCCCCCAAACCAATCCCCTACATAAACAGTATGTCACTGGGTTGGAAGGGTGATATCTTGGTCATTACTACAGCAATGAACAAGATATTATTTTTTCTTTTTTTGCCTCAGTGATTGTGCACACAGAAAAAGTAATCCTAGTGGCTAAGAAGCCATTGGATTACTTTTACAGGCAGTGGCATTCCTGCCTTTAAGATGCAAACAGTAGCATCCAGTTCCTGAGACACAGTGAGAGGGGCGGATGTCGTTCCTCCCACTGTGTGGCATGAAGCGACAAGGATTTTATCACTTCCAGTTTTGGTCTCGTAGCCATTACCAGTTTGAACAAGCATCTGATCAAACTGATCTTGGTTTGATCAGATGCTTTGGACAGATATGGGGTCTAAAAGACCCCAGATCTCTCCATAAAGAGTACCTGTCGTGGCTCATGCTATCACAAGTGATGTTGTTCATCCCTTGTGATAGCAAAAAAGAAAAACAAAAATGTAAAGATACAGTGTACGATTTTTTTCTTTGTAATAAAATTAATAAAAATACAATTTAAAATAAATTTAAACTGCCCCCACTACTTTATGCTTATGCACAATTGCGAACGCAAGCATTTATATAAACGGCAACAAACCTGCATTTTGTTTCGAGTCGGGATCAGGGGGCGGGGCCATGGGTGGCGTCAAGGGTTTGGTTTAAGGGGGCCCCATCAGGTGGGCTGTATGGGGCCCCATGATTTCTAACAGCGGCCCTGTCTGTAATGCAGAAAGGACCATACTAGGAGAGGAAGATGGGACAAGGTTCATGTCAGACTAATACATGCCAACTTGGCACAGACAACTTTGTCTCAGTACAATGCCCACAAATATTGACAGAAGAGAAATCCATAGGATTTAAAAACTGCATGGGCCATGCCCCATACAAACCACATGGTATGGCAAGAGAGTAGGTATTTTCATGCATCAGTGCTGATATTTTTGGCGAATTCGCACAGCGATAACTTTTTTTAACCATTGTAATTTTTCTAACTACAAAAGAATTAGGTCTGTCTTATAATAAGTTAGCAGGTGGCATTGATGCTTTGTGACAGGTTAATAAATCCATCATTGGATGGTGGTTTGTCCAATGAATCTCCACTGAAGTCAAACTGTAGCTATGAATACACAGTGCCATTATGTGCACTCTGCAGTCTTCTCTTAAAGCGGAGTTCCAGCCATTCACTCACCTGTCCAACGGTCCAGCGATGCGGCCGCCCGAAGCCTCGATCCTCTCCCTCGGCGCCGGCATCACTGCTGTGGTCACCCGGCTGTGATAGTTTACGGCTTCACAGCCGGGTACCCACTGCGCGCCGTGATTGGCCGGCAATCTTCTGGGACCTCTGACGTGTCCCAGAAGATTGCAGGGAGGGGGAGAAGAGAACTTCTGTTCAGGGCGCCGCAGCGCTCCGAGCGGAAGTGGGAGCGGGTACCTGTCAAAACTAGGTACCCGCTCCCCCCCCCCCCCCCCCCCCCAAAAAAATGACATGCCGAATGTGGCATGTCAGGGGGGTCAGGACTCCCTAAAGCGGAAGTTCCACTTTTGGGTGGAACTCCGCTTTAAGCATTATTAGGTCTTCCTCTGTGGACTACAGAACACCCCACATGTTATGGAGGAGTTCTGAAGTACTAACACTTTATGCCCCAGGGTGACAAGAATTAAATTTTTTATTTAGCGCCAAGCTCTTTTCAGCCAATATATAAATATTTATTTGCATTTTCCTCAATAACAAGGCAGCAGGATGGAATAAAAACAGAGATTTCTTCATCATTTTCTCAGGTTCAGGTGGGTCCATTGTAGGGGGGATCCATCACTCCCCGACTTGTGGCACGCTGTTCACCATCAGTCCATGTCACTCCTTGTCCTTGTCTTTAGACTTGTTGATCATCACCTCTCCCAAGCTCTCCAGGACCTCCCGCTTGTAGTCATCAAAGTCCCCTTCTATCTGGTTCACAGTCTTGTCTTCTACTACCCACAGCTGGCAGTTCGTCTCTGTAATGAGACGGGCATCGTGGCTGACTGTAATTACCGCTGTGGAGAGAGACAACATGGTCAGTGACGGCTGCAGGCCCTGAAACATATACTGGACAGCAGACAAGGCTTTTGCCAATATATTTTAAGGGAATTTGTTGATAAAGCATTAGGGGGCCTGCTGTCATCCCCACTTCACATCCTATTGAGTCACTGATCTTAAACAAGCACACAGTGTTAAAACTGACTTTACCCTTCTGGGTCAATAACTCAATAGTTAGTAGTGCAATATGGATGGGTGTCCGCAGCTTGCATCTGTTAAAACAAGCCTGTCCCTAACCCACCCCATATTTACTCCAGAACGTCCCTTCCCATGTATGTTATGGCAAACATTTGATAGGATATACCATATGTCTAACAAGAAACTGCAGTTGTGCACTTACCTCCTTTATATTCATTCACAGCCTCAGCTAAAGCATCAATGGATTCAATGTCCAAGTTATTTGTGGGTTCATCCTATTGTAGCCAGAAGAGAGGAACATTATTAAATGAACAGACGTCCCTTTTTTTTTTTGCGTCGTTTCTTGGACAATACCGGCAAATATACTACCAGCTAAATCAAATTTTAGATGTGGAACAGGAGAAACTGGGATCCATTTGCATAAGCATTACCATGAACTGCAGCAGCCATTACACTACAGGTACTCTTGAAGAGGAAATTAAACATTAACCACTTTACCACCGGAGGATTTTCCTGCTAAAAGACCAGGGGTTATTTTGCGATTTTTTACTGCGTGACTTTAACGGACAATCGCGCGGTCGTGCGACGCTGTACCTAAACGAATTTCACGTCCTTTTTTTCCCACAAACAGAGCTTTCTTTTGGTGGTATTTGATCACCTGTGCGATTTTTTGATCACGCGCTATAAACAAAAAAAGAGCGTAATTTTTGCAAAAACAACAATATTTTTCACTTTTTTTTATATGAAATTCCCCCAAAAAAAAATGTAAAAATCAAAATTTTTTAAAATTTTCGGCCAATTTGTTTTACGCTACCTATGTTTGGTAAAAAAAAAATCGCAAAAAGCGTATTTTGATTGGTTTGCGCAAAAGTTATCGCGTTTACTAACAAAGGGAAAGATTTTTGTCATTTTTGGTGTTTTTTTTTTTAACGAGTAATGGCGGCGATCTGCGATTTTTTTTGCGGTACTGCGACATTGCGGCGGACAGATCGGACCCTTGACTGACATTTTTGACACTTTTGGGGGTACCAGTGACATTACTGCAGTAATCAGTGCTATATATATGCACTGTTACTGCAAAAATGACACTGGCAGGGAAGGGGTTAACAGTATTGGACAGGGAGGGGTTAAGTGTGTCCTAGGGGCGTGATTCTAACTGTGTAGGGACATGTCTACTAGTGTAAAAACAAAGATCAACAGTTCTACATAGTAGAACTGTTTGATCTTCACTTTTACACAGGGAGAACTGACAGGTGGCTTGTTTACACAAGCCGCTCTGTCTTTCTCCCGCTGTAGCGGCGATCGTAGTGTGACCGGCGGACATCGGGTCCGCCAGTCACACTCCCGCACTCCTCCGTGAACGAGCCGAGGCGGGCGCGCGCCTCGGCGGGCGCGCGCCCGCCCGCTATTGGCTCTGGAAGGAGTGACAGGCGAGCGACGTAGACCTACGTCACTCTGCCTGGCCGGGGCCGACTGCCGCAGTAAATATACTGTGCGCAGTCGGCAAGCGGTTAAGGGTCCATGCATACTAGCAGTTTTAAGCACTTTGTTTCTGCTTCTGGAAGAAAACAGTGTTATCCTGTGTCCACGCACATTATTTTAGTTTTTATTTTTTTTTTATTTTTGCTGAAGCTTATTTTGTGTTTTTAAGAGCAATTTGTTAGCAGAAAAAAAAATCTGAAAGCTCCTAAATGCTGCTAAAAGCTGGCACAAAAAATACTATTATGAGTGTTTTTCTGGCTTTTTATTTTTTTCAGTTTATAGTGTGCATGGAGCCTAAAAGCTACTAATTTAACCTAAAGCGCTCAGAATACTAGAATTATTAATATTATACCAAAGACCTAGGAAAACTAGCTACTACTATATTTTGGTTTTAAGCTTCCAAAGGAAATGGCATGTGTATATCAGAGGACTAGGATACATACCCAAACGCATGCAAGGCCATAAAAATTAATTGACTTTCAAAAAATACATATGGTAAAACTATTAGAAACAGGCTTTTTTTTTTCTTTTTAAAAAACTTGGCAGATTATAAATGGTAACTGCTATTGTAGTGCTAATGCGAGGTCACTGGAAGATAAGAAACTTGGCAGGTTATAAATGGTAACTGCTATTACAGAGCTAATGCAAGGCCATTGGAAGATTAACAGTGCTGGCTTGTAATTAGTAGTTGCTACAGCACTCATTTGCTTCAAGCCATCTCCAGAAACGTGTGCAGTGGGAAGATTTGGTTTGACCTCATGTACTGACTCCAAACTTCAAAATGTGCAGAGTGTGAAGTCAGGCAGCAGACATGGAGCAATATCCCTAACACCCCAGCTAATGTCTTGGAAAAAAAGCTAAAGGTGGGAAACATAGATCCTTCATTAAATGGTAAGTAAAGTGTTGAGAAAAAAAAAAAAAAAAAAAAAGCTTTTCCCCTGCAAGGCAATGTTGTAATGTGCTAGTATGCATCATAGGGCTTCCCATCTTCACCTAGTCTTCCTTTCGGGTTTGCGCGCTCTGGGCATTTGAAAAGCCAAGCCGCAATGTTGTCACCCCCGAGTCACGCCTGTGGCACAACTCTCCTAATGGATAGCATTCTATCCTTAGGGCTCGGACTGCTTTATACGTAAAACGTCTCCAAAACAGTGCACGTTTAGAAGACATTCAGAGTACCTACAGGTAGGTCTTATTATAGCCTTACTTGTAGGTACAAGATAAACATAGGAGTTTACTACTGCTTTAAGAAGCCTGCACAGTTGTCTTAAAAGGCTGAATATTTAGATTCCTGCATATTATCAACCTAAGGCACATCTCCCAGGTAGTCCAAAGGCAATTGGTAAAGACGATGTTAAAAGCAATACCAGGTGGTGTGGTATTTCAATGTAAACCAGATAACAAGATGCTGACAGCTGCCAACAGCAACCATTCAAAGTTTAGAAAGTAAAAAAGGTGCATGTTTAGGACTTGTATTAATAGCTTTGGAAAACGTGTTGAAGCTACATTGCCCAGGTTAATCCCTTCCCCTCCCCAACTTTCGACTGTACTTTTCTGTAAAACTTTCTTACTCACCAAAATGAGGACATCTGGCTCCCGGCAACACAACTCTGCAAACACTACTCGGGCTTTCTGCCCTCCTGCAACAGAAATGCCGATAAATGTACAGTTTGTTTCTGATTAAATTAGAGATCTAGAAGCCATGTGTCATCTTAAACTAACATCCCTCAAAAAGGTTTTCTTCACCTACAGAGACACCACAAGTAAAACCTTGTACTGCAATTACTATAGGGTAGGGTAGAGTACCCAGTCACTAACTTAAAAGCATAGCAGGTAAAAGTATAGAAAAAGTATTTTAACCACTTAACCTCCATAAGGTTTTACCCCCTTAATGACCAGGGCATTTTTTGATTTTTAGCACTGCGCTACTTTAACTGGCAATTGCTCGGTCATGCAACACAAAGTACACAAATTAAATTTATAGATTTTGTATTTCACACAAATAGAGATTTCTGTTGGTGGCAATTGATCACTACTGCGTTTATTTTTGATTATATAAACAAAAAAGGCTTGAACATTTTGGAACTCCCCCCAATATTTTCTACTTTGTTATAAAATGTATCCAATAAAATCAAACGGATTCATACATTTAGGCCAAAATGTGGTCTGCTATACAGGGAGTGCAGAATTATTAGGCAAATGAGTATTTTTGAGGATTAATTTTATTATTGAACAACAACCATGTTCTCAATGAACCCAAAAAACTCATTAATATCAAAGCTGACTATTTTTGGAAGTAGTTTTTAGTTTTAGCTATTTTAGGGGGATATCTGTGTGTGCAGGTGACTATTACTGTGCATAATTATTAGGCAACTTAACAAAAATCAAAGATACAGTATACCCATTTCAATTATTTATTTTTACCAGTGAAACCAATATAACATCTCAACATTCACAAATATACCTTTTTGACATTCAAAACAAAACAAAAACAAATCAGTGACCAATATAGCCACCTTTCTTTGCAAGGACACTCAAAAGCCTGCCATCCATGGATTCTGTCAGTGTTTTGATCTGTTCACCATCAACATTGCGTGCAGCAGCAACCACAGCCTCCCAGACACTGTTCAGAGAGGTGTACTGTTTTCACTCCTTGTAAATCTCACATTTGATGATGGACCACAGGTTCTCAATGGGGTTCAGATCAGGTGAACAAGGAGGCCATGTCATTAGCTTTTCTTCTTTTATACCCTTTCTTGCCAGCCACGCTGTGGAGTACTTGGACGCGTGTGATGGAGCATTGTCCTGCATGAAAATCATGTTTTTCTTGAAGGATGCACACTTCTTCCTGTACCACTGCTTGAGGAAGGTGTCTTCCAGAAACTGGCAGTAGGACTGGGAGTTGAGCTTGACTCCATCCTCAACCCGAAAAGGCCCCACAAGCTCATCTTTGATGATACCAGCCCAAACCAGTACTCCACCTCCACCTTGCTGGCGTCTGAGTCGGACTGGAGGTCTCTGCCCTTTACCAATCCAGCCATGGGCCCATCCATCTGGCCCATCAAGACTCACTCTCATTTCATCAGTCCATAAAACCTTCAAAATCAGTCTTGAGAGGTTTCTTGGCCCAGTCTTGACGTTTCAGCTTGTGTGTCTTGTTCAGTGGTGGTCGTCTTTCAGCCTCTCTTACCTTGGCCATGTCTGAGTATTGCACACCTTGTGCTTTTGGGCACTCCAGTGATGTTGCAGCTCTGAAATATGGCCAAACTGGTGGCAAGTGGCATCTTGGCAGCTTCACGCTTGACTTTTCTCAGTTCATGGGCTGTTATTTTGCGCCTTGGTTTTTCCACACGCTTCTTGCGACCCTGTTGACTATTTTGAATGAAATGCTTGATTGTTCGATGATCACGCTTCAGAAGCTTTGCAATTTTAAGAGTGCTGCATCCCTCTTCAAGATATCTCACTATTTTTGACTTTTCTGAGCCTGTCAAGTCCTTCTTTTGACCCATTTTGCCCAAGGAAAGGAAGTTGCCTAATAATTATGCACACCTGATATAGGGTGTTGATGTCATTAGACCACACCCCTTCTCATTACAGAGATGCACATCACCTAATATGCTTAATTGGTAGTAGGCTTTCGAGCCTATACAGCTTTGAGTAAGACAACATGCATAAAGAGGATGATGTGGTCAAAATACTAATTTGCCTAATAATTCTGCACTCCCTGTATTTCGCAAATGCTGGCAGTGAACAGGGCTGATCCTGCTAATACTGCGTCTTTGGGGACACTATTAAAGTTCTGATCATGATCAATAAACTGACTTGTACAGACAACGTACTATTAATGGCAGTGATCAGCAACTTAAAGTGTTATTGGGCTAATGTGGCGGACAATCTGGAACTATCTGACATTGGCTGGTAGGGACACTGTATTAGTGTCACTAGTGACTTCAGTGATAATACTGTACACTCTAATGATGGCATTGAAAGGGTGACAGGGGTGATTGAGAGGGCAATCAAGGGGTTAACTGTGTGCCTAACAAGTGTATGTGTGCTGCTTTTACTCACAGATCTGGCTGGGATTATCTCCTTGCTTTCAGTTCTGAATGGCAGGGAGAAATCAAGCCAGAGCCCGTGTTTACAAAACACAGATCTGTGCTGTTATTGGCTACAGCCGATCAGCAGGTATACAGTCACAATTATTGGCTGTAACCTGGTGACAAACTCATGCTATGTCTAATCACAGCACAGGTCTGCAGGGGGTGTGCGCATGCGCGTCTCTAAACCAGGAAGGAAGAAATGAACTCTACAAGTATGTCGCTAGGGATGCTGCCCGCCAGAATGAAGGACAGCTCTGAGCCTGTTGGGGCTGCTGATTTCACATCCAAAGTAGCAGCACCCAGCAGCAATCTTAGGCCTTAATTCCCACCACTGTGTCACGCTTGTTACAGGTTTTTGGAACAGCAGCATAAGGCAGCCAATTCATTTAAATGGGCTGACAAATGCATCAAAAAGAATGATAGTAGATGTCCACCCTCACCAACGTGAAGAAGGTTTCGGAGCAGAGCCAGTGGACTTAGAGGAGAATTTGCCACAAAAGGAAGGACCATGATGACACCTTGAGGGGGCAAACAAAGTACTCATAAGGTAGAGGGGTCCCATTCAATAGGTAGATGTGATTGTGGATAGTCGGGTAGGAACCCCTTCACTCAGTTGGCACCCTAATGTATTCCTCATGGAAATTTCCAGAGATGAATTGAACTTCAAGGGGCATGCACAAAAGGCATTTTTTAAAAGGGCAGGGTCAGCCAACTAAGCTCTAAGTAATAAAAATCTGTGCGCACACACACACAAAAAAAAGACAAAAGGGACATTCTAGATGTCGTTTAGGTTAGGAATCTTATAAGTACTGTTAATAGCCAGAGAGGAACGTTCAGTAGTGAGGTGAAATAACTGCCAAATTTAAATGGGTAAATAGTTAAAAAAAAAAAAAAAAAAAAAAAAAGTACTTATAAGGTGGAATAGATAACACAAAGCTGAGGGAAAAAAATACTCAAGAGTGCAAATTACCCCATAATCTGAGCCTTCGAGAGCACTTTTGTGCTCAGCACTATGGCGTTTCTTGTGGGATAAGACAATTATATACAGTTTATAAACATGCCAGTAGATGTACATTTATTACAGTAACTGGTATGTAAAGGTATTAAGAAATCCTCTCTTACCTTGCCCTTGTCACTGGTCCCATTCAGGACCGAGTGTCCAAAGCAAACCTTAAAGGCCAGCCCAGAGGCCTGGGTATGGTTCCCAAGATATATATATCAAGGCTAACTGGTTAGAACACTGCTAGTGAGTCATAAGTCAATAAAGAAGTCCGATCTTGACAGAAATGTCAGATGAAGGCATTAAAAAGAAATCTGGTGAAAAATAAGGAGGAGAAGGGGTCCAAAAAAAATGAGATTTGTGACTTACTGTAAAATCTATTTTTCTGATGTTCATTGATGGACACAGCTCCTGATCTCCATAACCATTGTGTTATACTGCCCCCTACAGGAGTAGGACACTAAGCAGAAATAAACTTCTGGCTACACCCATGGGCAGTCCCAGGGGGTATACTCCCTCTCCCTGCTATAGTCAGTCAGGTTTGTTACAAGCAGTGTCAGGGGAATTAGAACTCCAGAGGGGTGGGTGCTGTGTCCGTCAATGTACATCAGAGAAACCTTTTGATCGCCCCTGGTGTTAACCCCTTCCCTGTCAATGTCATTAGTACAGTAAGTGCATATTTTTAGCACAGATTACTGTAGTAATGTCACTTATTCCCTCCAAAAGTGTAAAAACTGTTAGTTGTGTGTCCGATCTGTCTGCTGCAATGTCGCAGCCCCGCTAAAAATGGCTGATCGCTGCCGTGACTAATAAAAAAATAAAAAAAAAGACAAATCTTTACCCTAGTTTGTAGACGTGATAAACCAATCAATATACACGTATTGGGATTTTTTTTAACAAAAATATTTAACAGAATACAGATTGGCCTAAAATGATGAAAAAATTTGATTTTTTTCTTTATAGCAGAAAGTAAAAAATATTGTTTTTGAAGAATTGTCGCTCTTTTTTTGTTTATAGTGCAAAAAATAAAAATCACAGGAGGTAATCAAATGCCACCAAAAGAAATCTCTATTTAGGGGAAAAAAAAAAAAAAAAAAAGGACATCAATTTTATTTGGGTACAGCGTCACACAACTGATAACTGCGCAATTGTCAGTTAAAGTAAAGCAGTGCCGTATCACAAAAAATGGCCTGGTCATTAAGGGGGTAAAACCTTCTGGTCCAGAAGTGGTTAAACATGAGGGGTGGAAACAGCGAAAAAGAAATTCCCAAGGCTAAACTATAGCCAACCAGGTAAACAGGAGCTCAACCCAAACAACTGGAGCCCGCCTGAAAAGAATACTTCTTCCTCAAAGAGGACCAGGTTCTCTAAACAGCAGCCTTCAAAACATTGCGGCCAAAGAAAGCATCTGCAGATGCCAACACATCCACTTTATAGAACTTTATGAAAGTGTGCACCAACGACAAGGTGGCCGCCTTGCAAACCTGCGTCAGTGACGCCTGATGATGGAAGACCCAGTAGGCACCGAGCGTCCGAGTAGAGTGCTCATTAGCAGGGAAAGGAAGAACCTGATCCTTGAGTGAATAGGCCTGAATCACCGTCTGTCTGATCCATCTGGAAATTGTCGCAGAGGAAACAAAATAACCCTTTCCAAGGCCCATCCGTGAGCACAAATAGGGAGTCTGACATCCTAAAAGGCATGCAAGGCAATTTCCTTTGGATGCTTTTGGCCTGGGACACAGGGAAGGCAACACGAGATCTTCATTCAAATGAAAATCAGAGACAACCTTTGGAAGGAACGACGGACAGGGGCAGAGAACCGCCTTATCTCTGTGAACCACCAAGTAAGGTGAACGACAGGATAACGCCAAATCCGACACCCTGTGCGCATAGGTGATAGCCACCAAAAAGGCCACTTTCTGGGACAGCATAAGCAGGGGAATCTCCCGAAGATTCTCAAAGGGAAGCTTCTGGAGGACTGAGAGAGCACCAAATTGAGGTCCCAAGGTGGCAAGGGAGACTGCACTGGAGGGGCCAAGTGCCTAACTCCCTAAAGAAAAGAACGCACCAAGGAGTGTGTGGCCAAGGGCCACTGTAAAAAGACCACTAAGGCCGACACCTGGCCCTTGATCATACTCAAGGCCAGCTTCTGCTCAACCCCCCGTTGTAGGAAGGTCAAGATCTGAGCCACCGAAAAAAGCGAGGATGAACCCCAAGGGACTCGCACCACGCAATGTACGTCTTCCACGTACGATGGTAGATCTTTCTAGAAGTAGATTTCTTAAGCTTTTAACAGTGTTGGAATCACCGACTCAGACAAACCTCTATCCATCAGCACCTGGCATTCAACAGCCAAGCCACCAAAGGGAGCGACTGTAAAGCAGGATGGAAGATCAGTCCTTGGGACAGCAGATCCTCCCTGAGAGGAAGCTTCCAAGGAACGTCGGGTGACCAGATTTGCTTACCAAGCCTGGCGAGGCCAGTCTGGGGCCACTAGGATGACCAGAATCCCTTCTGCCTCGATCCTGCTTAGAAATGGTGGCAGAAGCTTGAGAGGAGGGCAGGCGTAAATCAGATGATCCTGACCCCACGGGGCCACCAGCACCACCGTGGAGTCCGCCAGAGAATCCCGTGACAGAGCCACAAATCTCTGCCCCTTTTTGTTGAGCCGAAACGCCAACAGATCCACCTCTGGGATGCCCCACCAGAGACACAACTGATGAAACACCTACGGATGAAGGAACCTTGGTCCAACCCATGTCGACAGAGATAGTCCACCTGCCAGTTTTCCACCCTGGGAATGTGTAAGGCGGAGAGGACTGGAACAAATCATTCTGCCCACCTTAGAATGCCGGCTACCTCCGAACCCGCTAGGACACTCCTTGTGCCCCCCTGGTGATTGACATAAGCAACTGCCGTGGCATTGTCCGATTGAATGCACACTGGATATCCCTGAAGACGATCTGTCCAATGTTCCAGGCACAGTCTGATTGCTCGTAATTCCAAGACACTGATCAATGTCCAGACCCCCCCAAGCAGAATTTTTGCCGAAGACGCCTCCCCAGCCGGACAGTCTGGCATCTGTGGTGACCAATGTTCAATACAAAGGGAGGAAGGATTTGCCCAGCTGAAGCGCCGGAGAACGAAACCACCATATCAGGGACTCTTCGTTTCCCGGCTCAGCCGGATCTGATTGTCCAGAGACTGCGGATTCTTGTCCCATTTGCCCAGAATCTCCCTTTGTAGGGACCTCATATGGAACTGTGCTAATGGTACCACCTCGAAGGTAGACACCATCAAGCTCAGCACCCGCATGCAAGTCTGGGGGATGACCATCTGCTGGACAGCAAAATACGAATTGCAGCCTGCAGTTTCTGGGAGTTTTTCCAGAGAAGGGAGCACTCCAGAGTAAGGCCCAAATAGTCCAGCTTTGTGGACAGAACCAGAGCACATTTCTGAAAAATCAGAATACAGCCGAACTCCCTCAGCATTCATATGGTGGTCTCCAGGTTTTCCACCAGAGCAGTAGTAGACTCCGCTCGCAGAAAGAGAAAGTCCAAGTAGCCCAGTACCACGATCTCCTGTTGGCGTAACAATGCTAGCACTGGGGCAAACTCTTTTGTGAAGACCCGAGGAGCAGAGGGGAGACCAAAGAGTAATGCCACTACTCTCCCCCCTGTGAGACCCTTGATGATGTCAGGCAATCTCCTTGAAAAGGAAGATCAGTCAAGGCCTTTTTAGAAGTTTGGTCCGCAAACCAGCATTTGAGCCAAAAAATACACAAAAGACCACTGCCGAAACAGAGAGCCTAGCAACTAGGGGAGCCGCATCCAAAGAGGCATCACCGATAAACTGCAGCCCCTGGACCCCTGGACCAATTGGTCCGCCAGCTCAGCAAAGACAGAAGGGAGCTGCTCCCCCTGCAAATGCTTAGCCCACTCGGTCAGAGTTTGTGACACCAGTGCAATGATAAATACCAGCTTCCTGAACCAGCCACAGTACACATAATGCGCGCCACAGCCTCCGCCTCCCTGTCATCTTGTTCCTTTAAGCCGGGGACTCTTCAACTGGAATCATAGTTGCCTTGTTCAATCTGGAGACGGACGGGTCCCCCACCGTAGAACAGTCCAATTTTTAAGAAGGGACTCCTCATAGGGGTACCGCATAGCAAACCACTTAGGGACCACAAGAGGACGTTTTGGCTGTTCCCACTCTTTAGCGACAATTCTGTCAAAATAGATAAAAGAAACACCTTTGTCGCTCTGGATGGGTGCCAAAGGGAACAGACGCCTCCATCGCAGCTTCAGCTGCGTCCTCAATTTTTAAGGTCTCACGCACAGATACAATCAAGTGCATCCACCAGTGCCTTTTCGTGGGTGGCTACAGAAGTGGAGGAATCAACCTCACTATCTGAGAACTCAGGGCGCCTAGTCGCAGACCCAACAGAATGGCACATGTCCGTGACGGCCGAATCAGATTTAGGATCTGAGAAGACGGATGAGGCAGGGGAAGGCGCTTTTTACTAGCCCACCACCCAAAAGCCATCTCCACCCAGGACACAAAGGACTCCAGGACCGCATTGATGGATGGTTGGGAACCGGAGGGCACCGCAGCCTCAGAGGAGATCAGGAGTGGAAATGTGCTCCAAAAGACTCCAGGAGTCAAATAGGGGGACCCCATAAAAAAAAGGTGTAAAAACACTGCTAAGGGACACCCCAACCGCATCGGCAGAACCACTCGGTCGCCAAGAACAGAGCACCCATTCGATCCTCAGCAGAGAGGGAGAGAACCCCACCAGACTCGCCACCCAGCAGAAACAAGCACCTGCAGCCACCATAATAATCTGCACTCCACGTGTGGCGATCAGGAATTGGAAAAGGTCCAGGAGTCAGCACCAGGGTATGAGGAGGGGCTCCCTCTGCCGAAATCGCCGCCCATAGGGCTCTACTGTCAAAGCCGCTGCTATTTTCGATGGCAAACCACCGCAAAATGGCCACTGGACTACACCAACATGACCGCCGTGCATTGAGCACATAGGCTGCCGCAAAATGGCGGCACCACAGGGCTCCCAGGAGGAATCCCTAGGCCTCAGAAAACGGGACAGGCAGGAAGGGGGGCCCCTGGCAGGAGCCCCCACCAGATGCAGCCCCCCCCCCCAGGAGATGTGGACCAGGCCCCCCCCACAGCCCCAGTGCAAGTAAAGGAGGGGGGATTGAGAGGGACCACCACGAGGGGGGGGGGACGCCTAACAGGAAGAAGGGAAACCCTGGGGTCCGACCGTCCCAAGGAGGGGCCCACGTCCACCCCAAAACCCTTCAGGGGAAAGGTGGGGACAGTTACCATACCAGGAACCAGGCAACACCGCTCCAGACAGAACCTCCTCTCCATCGTAATGGGGAGGCTGTCGGCCAGGAGGAATGGTGCGACTTGTCCGGAGGAGCTATGTCGCGGCCGACCTAGCACGGAGCTGAGGTCTGCGAGCTCTCGCTGGCCAGACTGGGGTGACCACTGGATCTAGATTATCCAGCCCGTTGCCCAGTCCGGCAGTTGATTGTAGATCTCACAGGAAAAAAACCATGAGAAAAAAAATCAATCTAGAAACAAAAAATTGCCAGGACCAGAGATGTCAGCAAGGAATTAGTTTTTTCCTGCCTAGTCAGGACCTGAGTACCAATAGCAGAGAGAGGGAGTATACCCCCTGGGACTGCCCATAGGCATAGCCAGATTTTTTTCTGCCTAGTGTCCTACTCCTGTAGGGGGCAGTATAACCAATGGTTAAGAAGATCAGGAGCGCTGTCCCTCAATAAATGAAAGAAAAAAAAAAAAAAAAAAAGGACACTAGCAAAACATTGGAATGGGCAGTGGTACAGGGATACACTGGGGGGCGGTCCCAGTAAGGCCTTTTACCAGTGTCCAATCACCTGAAGAAAGTAGCATACAACCATGGTCTAAGAATCAACTTCCCGTGTTTTGTACTGTAACAAATAGGATATCCATTTCCCCCCCACAATTTTTGGGGCTTGGTTTTAAAAAAATTATATAAAATGAATTTGCAGACAATGATGCATGAGAAAGTAAATTGTCAAACTATTAGGGCTTGGTAACACTTGCCAAAAAATGTAGCATTGACACGCTTTCTCAAAACACTCTGAATGCCAACCAAAGCATCGGTCACTAAATAAAATGGTTCCCTTACAGTCCTGTTCACACATTGAGTTTGCTTTGCTTCAAAAATTCTACCCCAGGTTACTTTCTTGGTGCTTCAAAGCGTCTCCAAAACTTCCATACAAGTCTATGACAAAGCTTGCTTACAGCACCTGAAGCTTTTGGAGGGGCTTTTATTCAGCATTAGTTACATAGTTAGTCCATTTAGAAAAAAAAAAAGTCCATCCAGCTTTGCTTTGGAGGTATTTCAGGTATGCGATATCCTAGGATGCACTGGGAAACCAACAAGCGAACCCAAAAGAGGTCATTAGCAGTTACTTTGGTTCATGTGTATATATACTGGAAGTGTCTAGTGCAGACATCACATCTGGTATGCAGTGTGGAGCAGAAGGAGTAGGCGTGGGGTAACTAGCAGACGTCACACCTGGTAAGCAACATGGGAACGCAAAAGCAGAAGGTGAACAGGGACCGGAGAGAGAGGGCTGAATGGCAGAGGATCAGCAGGGCTGGGGAAGCAGACCAGGAAAAACTAGCAAATGTCACATGTGGTGAGCAGCGTAAGAGCAATATAGTGGGAGGTGATTGGGGACCAGAGAGAGAGAGGAGCATCAGCAAACCAGAGGACCGGCAGAGCTGGGGGTAATACTGAGTGGGGCATGAGCAGGGAAGGGGGTACTACTGAGCAGGGGATCTGCTAAACGAGAGTAGTAATAAGCTAGGGACTTGCTGAGCAGGGGTACTAATGAGCTTGAGTTCTACTGGGCCCCATTAAAACAAAATCAACACACCGGGCATTTGCCAAGCTTCATTAAAGTTTTGAAAAAGCATCACCTACGCATCAAAAACGCATTTTGAAGTGGTAGGCGCTGTAATGTGTGTTAAAGTCGAAGCAAGTGTAAAGGAGCTCTTACAGCATTAAAAATTAAAATGTGGCCTGGTAACGAAGGGGTTTTACAGGCTGGTACGTACACCAGTGGTTAAGGACCGCTATAAAGGCTGCATGATCAACTTAAATAGTCATCTCATAAAAGCAGATTAAACATATTGTCACACAATTCTAAATCAGGCTAAGACCAATGGAAATATGGTGTGTGATAAAGGTGATCCTATGTAAATGTAGCCCTTGGTTTAGAACTACAATTATATCTATTGGGCAAAATGGACAGATATCACTTCTGAACTATCCAAGCAGCATGGTTTGAATAATATAGACATTCCAAAATGCATTAAGCAAAAGGTAAATAGACAGGTCCTCTTTGACAGAAAGCTAGTAGAGAGAGTGTGATGATCGAGATATACACAAGATTAAATTTAAAAAGTAGCCACCTGATAACTTGCAGATCTGTATGGTGTGAGCATGGCTCTCCAAACCAAACCTTCCCAGGCATTTCCTGGCATCCTGGTAAGGCAGATTGAAGTTCCGCTGAAGATATTCAGTTGCCGTCTCCTCCATGGTCAGCTGGTCTGCATATTGCTGATTAAAGAACCCAATTTTCTGAATTGAAAAAAAGAAAAATCAGCATCAACGGAAGAGCACATAAGAGGTAAGGCCCCAACATTTCCAATTCTGTTCTACAGACTAGCACTCACCAATCTATGATTCTTCCTCATTTCTCCTTTTGTCTGTAAAAGAAGACATGGAACACTCAGCTAACCAGTTACTGAAACTTACTGATGGACGCAGAGCAGTGGCAGGTTATACTTACAGGTGGGAGTTTTCCAGTTAAAAGTAACAGCAAAGTACTTTTTCCCACACCATTCGGGCCCACAATACAGACTAGGAAAAAAAAAAAGGCTAGATGTTAGCAGTCTTATGTATTCTTACAATACAGGGGCACAACCCTTTCTGCACAATGTATTTCGAGGTATATTTCAATATGTACCAACAGGCCCCACGCCTAAAAGCGGACAGGGCTCCAGTAGCTTTTCAGACAAAAAGGGGAGCAGGGTTCACACCAGCCCTCAACAAGAAGACTCAAAATAGAGAAGGCCTCCAAACTGCACCACCAATAATCAACAACTGTGGTTGAATCTGAACTTTACCTATAACTTGATAAAAATAATGTTCTTTAGCAAAGACTTTACATTCAAGATTATTGATTATGCTACCAAATTTCGTGTGTGCTGTAAATTGCCTCCAACATTGCTCCTGTTTCTTCTTGCTGGAGGCTGCCATTTTGCTGAAGCCAAGAGCCCTTGAACAGCAGTAAATCTTTAGGCTGTCAGCAGATCGGCCTCTACAAATTTGTCACATGGCCTAAACATAGAGAGCAACTGCGCTTGTGCAGAGCAGGGTGAGGCAGTGTATTACTGAATTTTAAACAGTATAGGCACTTATTTTTTAATGTTTTACATAGCTATACCTGCAAAAGGGGCCAGCCTGAAATGATTTAGCAGGACTTCATTTTCTGACTAAAGTTCTACTTTAAAAAAGAAATTAACCACTTAAGGACCGCCCACCATACATATACTGCAGAAAGACGGCCCTCAAGTGCAAAATCATGTACATGTACGTGATTTTTCTTTAGAGCTCTAGGGGGCGCGCGCGTGCCGCCCCGTCCCCACTGTGATTAGACACAGTATGAGCCATTCCACGGGTGGCCGCCGGCCTCCTGCGATTGTCAAGGAGACTGACAGAATGGCCGTGTGCCTATGTACACAAGGCAGACGGCTGTTCTGTCAGAAAGGAAGGGAGAGAGCGTGTGTTCCTAGTAATCAGAATCACAATCTCTCTCTCACTGCAGTCAGTCCATCCCCCCCCCCCCCCCCCACTTAGAAAACATTCCTTAAGAGCACACCTAACCCTTTGATCGCCCCTGATGTTAACTCCTTCCCTGCCAGTGTCATTTATACAGCAACAGTGCATATTATTTATCACTATACTGGTGTCACTGGCCCCAAAAACTGTCACTTAGTGTCAGATTTGTCCACCGCAATGTCACAGTCCCCTAAAAATTGCTGATCACCGCCATTACTAATAAAAAATAAATAAATTAAAAAAAAAGTCCATACATCTAGACCATAGTTTGTAAACACTATAACTTTTGTGCAAACCAATTAATATACGCCTTTTGGGATTTTCTTTTTACCAAAAATATGTGGCAGAATTCAAATTGGCCTAAACTGGTAAAAAAAAATTTAAAAAATCAAATTTTTTTTTATCGGGAATGTTTTATAGCAGAAAGTAAAAAAAGTTTTGTTTTTTTCAAAATTGTCGTCATTTTTTTTGTTTTTAGCACAAAAAATAAAAACCGCAGAGGTGATCAAATACCATCAAAAGAAAGCTCTATTTGTGGGTAACAGTGTCTATAATTGGGTGCGCACAACCGCGCAATTGTCAGTTAAAACAACGCAGTGCCGTATCACAAAAAATGGCCTGGTCATTAAGGGGGCAAAACCTTCTGGGGCTGTAGTGGTAAAGTGGTTGTAAAGCCACTTTGTTTTCTTTCTAGAACCCCCTGTGTTCAATTAAGTTATGTGCCCCAGTGTATGTGCTTTATAAAAAAATATGCAGCTTCATACCTTATTTCAGAGAGCCACTTGGCCCTCACAAGGCTGCCTGCCACTCTCCTCCCCCAATCTGAGAACTACAGTGGGAGGGACTGAGAATCAAGCGCTGACATCGCCAAGGAGGAGAGAAGGAGGGGAGGAGAGCGGTGGGCGGTCACAAGAGTGGTGCCCTGAAAAGAAGGCATGCTGCATATTTTTTATTAAGCAGATACACTGGGGTGTTTAACTTAATTGAACACAGGGGAATTTAGGAAAAAAAAAGTTATAGCAGCAGGAGGGGAGGGGTGAGGAGCAGAGCGGCACTGAGACTAGCTGACAAGCAAGCAGGGAGGGGGGAGAGAGCAGAGACAGTGAACCGACAGAGGCACGTAAACGGACCACGGTATCATGGATTAGCAGCCATGATAAAAGTGCTCAGTTTACAGAGGGGAGGGCAACACCACGCAGGATAAACCAGGTCATTTAGATTATAGGACGCAATAAATTACACAGCACAAGCACTGTGCTGCTATTCATGCTTTAAAGGAACAGAATAATTATTATTTTTTTTTTAGGGTCACAACTGATTTAATGTATTTAAATATTTTTTTCTTATTTATTCGGGTTAAAACATTTGGCAGGTTTTTATTTTAAGTATAAATATTCACATTTAATACTTTATACTGTATATACCTTACAGCCAATTAGTTAGTACAGTTGAGTGTGTTTTCTGTCGCCTTTGCATAGTTTACTGCTAAGCTATGAATAGTGTGCAATTTGATCTCGAGGAAAAGAAAAAACTGCACTCTAGGATAAAAGCCACGACTAAGATTTACAGTATCTCACAAAAGTGAGTACACCCGTAACATTTTTGTGAATATTTTATTATATATTTTCATGTGACAACAATGAAGAAATGACACTTGACAATGTAAAGTAGTAGCAAGATGACCACTGTCTTGCTAAAGAAGCTGAGGGTAAAGGTGATGGACTGGCCAAGCATGTCTCCAGACCTAAACCCTAATGAGTATCTGTGGGGCATCCTCAAATGGAAGGTGGAGGAGTGCAAGGTCTCTAACATCCACCAGCTCTATGATGTTGTTATGGAGGAGTGGAAGAGGACTTCAGTGGCAACCTGTGAAGCTCTGGTGAACTCCATGCCCAAAAGGGTTAAGGCAGTGCTGGAAAATAATGGTGGCCACACAAAATATTGACACGTTGAGCACAATTTGGACATTTATGACTGTGTGTTGAGTTATTTTGAGGGGACAGCAAATTTACACTGTTATACAAGCTGTACACTCACTACTTTACATTGTAGTGTCATTTCTTTAGCGTTGTCACATGAAAAGCTATAATAAAATACTGACAAAAATGTGAGGGGTGTACTCATTTTTGTGGGATACTGTATTCGGCAATCCAATGCATAGCAAGCCACCTGTATTTTAGTAAAAACAAATCTAAGCCTATCTCTTACTAAAAAAAGACCTCAAACCACCTCTCATTCATTAGCGTCAAGCATCATTTTCTGTTTTACACACAGAGGACTGATAGGCCCCAGGTCAACTTTGACACATTTTGCAGCATGGTACTATGCAAGTGTACCCCTCAAAAATAGACAGTGGCACACCTCTAGTACAGATACTAGGCAGCACCAGCCTGGAACGAGTGCTGAAATATCACTAGACCCTAATAACCTGAACTGGCTTTTGTGCGTGTTTAAACTCACTTCGAGAATCCATGTCTATGCCAAAATCCAGATTTTTAAACAAAAGCTTCTGTCCCGAATAGCCAAAATCCACACCTGAAATAAAGGAGAAGAAAAAAAAAAACAGGGTTAATCACTTGCCTACTGGGCCTCTGACACTTCGCTCATATATGTAAAAATCAGTTTTTTGCTAGAAAACTATTTAGAACCCCCAAACATTTTTTTTTTTTTTAGCATAGGCCTTTGAGAATAAAATAGCAGTTGTTTTTTTATGTCACAGGGTTTTGCCAAGCGGTTTTTCGAATGCAATCTTTTTGGGGGAAAAACTTTTTAATGAAAAAAAAAGCCACGATATATAACCCAATGTTTGGGTAAAATATGAAAGATGATGTTACGTCGAGTAAATAGATACCAAAGAGGTGATGCTTTAAAATTGCTCATGCTTGTAGAATGGCAGCAAACTACCGTACTTCATCTCCATAAGTGACGTTTTAAAAATTTCTACAAGTTACCAGTTTAGAGTTACAGAGGAGATCTAGTGCTAGACTTATTGCTCTCACACTGAAGTTTTCCTGATACCTCATGTGTGGTTTGAACAATGTTTACATATGTGGGCGTGACCTATGTATGCGTTCACCACTGCATGCTAACACAAGGGTCGGGGAGTTTTACATTTTTTTTCCCTTTATTCAATTTTTACACAGTCCCTTTAAATTTTTTTGGATCACTTTTATTGCCATTGCGAGAACTGTAAACATCCCTTGCAGTAGCAATACAGAATTACAGGTCCTTTTTATAGAGAGATCTGGGGTCTAAAAGACCCCAAATCTCTCCTCTACCTTTAAAAGCAAAAGATCAAAAAAAAAAAAAACAAAAAAAAAAAAAAAACACCCTTGTTTACAGGCCAGAGGAACCAGAAATGATTCCGGATGGGTCCCGGGCTTCATCGATTGATCGGGTAAGCCGGGAACCACCGGGAAGCCCCTCCCACTGCTTCTAAAAGTGATCCAGTGGCGAATTCACCACTCGGACCACTTTTATCTTGCAGAGAATCTCCAGCTGAAAAAAGTACCGGGGTTATGGTATATTGCTGCAGCCATAACCCTGGATGTCCACTTGGCGACAAGGACGTTATTTGTCTATGGCCCGACAAGTGGTTAATCATGACTGCATCCTGTAAAGGACAGGAAGATAGCGTAGTTCCAAGAACCCTTACCATGCAGGCCCAGGATAGGAGGGCTTAGGGGAGGAGGGTTCGGGAAGGTGAATTTCACTGTGTACTCCTTCGGTCTCTTCAGTAGCTCAGCTGCCTCATTAGCATCATCATCAGCTTTCTTCTTCTGACACTTCTGCTGCTTCCGAGTCAGAGCCTCCTTCGTCTGTTTCTCCTGCAGGACCAAACAGAAAAGGTGTGAAAAAAGGACAAGAAGCCTGGACAGAGAAATAAATTCCATGTTCATGGAGGCAGAAGAGTTAACACCTCTTCAGATTTGGGCCTACAGTCATGTGTCACATACTAGGCCACCACCAACTAATCTTAACACAAGACAGTCCTACCTTTAAAACAATGACAGAAGAGATCTGGGAGAAAATAAAGCATTATGGGTAGAAGGAAAGGAAAGGAACGGTGTTCCGTGAAAATTACCTACCCGTGAGAAAAACCTACCCCTCGTCACTTCCGGTGCCCGGCACTGTATGTAACGCAGCGGTTACATTAAAACAACTGTGCTGAAATACGAGTCATCTCCACTCCTGTCACTGTCACTTCCCTCATCTCGGATAGTAAATATAAAAGCGGCGGCGGCTGTATGAATACATAAATCACGGAGCCGAGAGCCGCTTTTATATTTACTATCCGAGAGCAGAGAAGTGACAGGCACAGGAGCGGAGATGACTCGTATTTCTGCACAGCTGTTTTATGTAACTGCCGCGTTGGTAGGTTTATTTCACGGTACACCGTGATCGTTTCATACTAGTGCGCATGCGCACTAGTAAGCTCCTCTGTTCTTCCATTAGGTATCCGGGGCTGTGAGCATGCGCACTGCTGCGCTGCTCAGCTGTTTCTGCCCGGAAGTGACGAGAGTAGGTAATTCTCACGGGGTAGGTAATTCTCACGTTACAACGGCAGTGTATAATACTAACTTTTAGAGGCTTTTGGCCTAACATGTAACAGGATATTGAATGCATTGCGTTTTTTTTAACATAGCTCTGACCCTATTTCTATACAATGAGTGTGCATAACCACTTTTAACAGCCACAGAAATGCCCTGTAAGCTCATGTAGCAGTCCATTACATGTGCTTATGAAGAAGTGCTTAATAAAATAGATTGGAAACCTGTCCAGGTCAAAGTGAAAAAATACAATAGGTGTAACCCCCCCCCTCCCCCCCCCCCAACCACCACAGATAAGCACCTCTCCATTAATGCACTCCTCTGCAGCTGGCCCAGTGCTTCTGGGTATGAGGGAGAATATAATCACCACTCCCTCTAGGCAGGGCCGCTGGTAGGGCAGTACAACCAGCCCCGTTGTACCGGGCCCGGTCCTATCAGCAACACTGTGGGGCTCGGGCAGCATTACTGTTTGTTGCTGCATCATTAAATAAAAAAAAATTGGGCTTGCTAAACCTCTACCCCGCTCCTACTTGTTTATGGAGCGAGGTTATACCATTTTCCTGGGCCCCATCAGGTCAACAGAGTGGCCCAGGTGCGCACAGAGAAGGAACTATTTCTTCATTTTCAGGGAGCATGTACACCATGCTTCCCTGCTACTCAATTAGTCCCGGCCGGCAGAGTGATACTATGATTCTGCGCCCAGCGCCTGCCACCAGTTCTCACTTGCTGAGATGTGAGGAGGCGGACAGGGAGCATCTGAAGAAAATCGTGGCTGCACTGGACACAGTGAGTGAATATTAGAGCACAGAATCCTCACTGTGTCCTATTATGCATCTCCCAGCACAGCAGGTTATCATTAGCATTACAAAAATCAAATGCAGCACAGTAAGCTGGTGCTCTATAATGGCTCTGTGTCACATGGCTGCTGAGGGTGCTGGCTTTGTTCTGGCTGTGCTGGGTTACAGTCTGTAACACTCAGTACAGCCAGAAGTTAACACAGTCAGCAAGCAGCCATGTGATAAAGCACCAGCTTACTGTGCTGTCGGTGATGATTTTTGCAATGCTAATGATCATAAGACAGTGTGATGCTTGTTTACACTTCAGTTGGGGGAGCAGTAAACGTGCAGTGGAGCTGCATTTTTACCACCCCCAAACCAATCCCCTTTAACCACTTCCTGTCCAGCGACGTATCAGCATGTCACTAGATTGGAAAGGTGATATTTGGGTTTTCCCTGCAGCAATGATGGAGAGATCATTTTTTAGCCCCAGAAATTCTGCACAAAGTAAATGTAATCCTAGTGGCCAAGAAGCCCCTGGATTACTTTTACAGGCAGTGGAAGGGGGTCCTACCCCTGCCTTTAAGATGAGACTAGTAGCATTAAGTTCCTGGGACACAGTGAGAGTGGTGGATGTCGTTCCGCCCACTGTGTGATGCCAGAAACCAGAAGCGACAAGGATTTCACTTCCGGTTTTGGTCTGATGTAAACAAGCCATTACCGGCTTGAACAAGCATCTGATCAAACCCATCTTGGTTTAATCAGATGCTTTGGGGGCCAGATATGGGGTCTAAAAGACTCCACATCTCTCAAAAAAAAGAGCACCAGTTAAGGCCCATGCTATCACAACGAATGATTTTTATTCCTTGTAAAAGCAAAAAAAGAAAGAAAAAAAAAAAAAATGAATGATACAGATTGAATTTATTAAAATTTTTAATAAAATAAAATTAAAAAGAAATTTAAACTGCCCTGCTCTTTGGTGCTTATGCGCAATTGCAAGCGCACACATTGGCCCCGCACGCATGTGTAAACAACAACAAACCTGCATTTTGTTTCCAGATGGGTCAGGGGTGGGGTCAAGGGCGTGGTTTAACGGCGTCCTGTCAAGTAGGCTGTACGGGGCCCTATAATTTCTAACAGTAGCCCTGCCTCTAGGCTCCGATATCACTCTTACAAAGGTTTTTTGGTGGTGGCGGCAACTGAATAGGTGGGGGATTACTGGAGAGATAAGTATCAGTGGGTTGGGGATGCATTACTCAGATTCTCCCTGAATAGGCAAAGTGAGTTTTTCTTGGACTGTGTTTCCCAGTTTTAGGGCTCTTTCACACGGGCGTTCCGTATGTCCGTTTTTCATCCCATCCGTTTGCGGATTAAAAACGGACATAATGCATCTCTATGTAAATACGGATGTCCATCCGCTGACATCCGTTTTTTTCGTCCGTTCAGTTTTTTTGAACGGAACTGAACCCTATTTTTTCTTCCGTTCAAAAAACGGAACGGACGCAAAAACGGATGTCAGTGG
Source organism: Pelophylax lessonae (assembly GCF_965119305.1). Classification (NCBI taxonomy): domain Eukaryota; kingdom Metazoa; phylum Chordata; class Amphibia; order Anura; family Ranidae; genus Pelophylax; species Pelophylax lessonae. The sequence goes on from NC_138774.1 coordinate 92,668,120, forward strand.
TGTCATCCTCTGACATCCCGTATTTACATAGAGATACATTATGTCCGTTTTTCATCCGCAAATGGATGGGATGAAAAACGGACATACGGACCGGATGACACAAGTGTCATCCGTGTCCGTTTCAAAAAAAAAAAAAAAAAGGAACTGATCGGGCATAAAAAAACTGAACGCCCGTGTGAAAGAGCCCTTATACACATGAAACTAAAGCGTGCAGTAAACACGCTTTGGAGAAATGTATGTTTAATAAGATCTATGAACTTTCTACAAGAACCTATAAGGATGTACACTCACCAGCCACTTTATTAGGTAAACCTGTTCAATTGCTTGGTAACAAAAATTGCTAATTAACCAATCACATGACAGCAACTCAATGCATTTAGGCATCCAGATGTGGTGAAGGTGGTGAGGGTGACTTGTTGAAGTTTAAACAGAGCATCAGAATGGGGAAGAAAGGGGATTTAAATTACTTTATCGAACTTTGAAGCAGATGGGCTACAGCAGCAAAAGACCACATCGGGTGCCACTCCTGTCAGCTAAGAACAAGAAACTGAGGATACAATTTGAACAGGCTCACCAAAATTGAACAATAGAAGATTGGAAAAATGTTGCCTGGTCTGAGGAGTCTCGATTTCAGCTGTGACATTCAGATGGTAGGGTCAGAATTTGGAGTAAACAACATGAAAGCATGGATCCATCCTGCCTTGTATCAACGGTTCAGGCTGGTGGTGTAATTGTGTGGGAATTTATTGGCCACTTTGGGCCTACCTGAGTATTGTTACGGACCATGTCCATCCCTTTATGACTAGTGTACCCATCTTCTGATGGCTCCTTCCAGCAGGATAATGCACCATGTCACACGGCTCAAATCATCTCACCATTGGTTTCTTGAACATGACAATGAGTCACCAGATCTCAATCCAATAGAGCACTTTTGGTATGTGGTGGAACAGGAGATTCGCATCATGGATGTGCAACCAACAAATCTTCAGCAACTGCGTAATATTATCATGTCAATATGGACCAAAATGTGAGGAATGTTTCCAACACCTTGTTGAATCTATGCCACGAAAAATTAAGGCAGTTCTGAAGTCAAAAGGGGGGTCCAACCCGGTAATAGCCAGGTGTACCTAATAAAGTGGCCGGTGAGTGTATATAACCTCAGTGAACACCTTTGTCTACTTGTTCCAGTAATGATTCAAATTGAAAAGATCCAGCCTCCTAACAATCACATCTACTCACCGCTTGCTTGGCAGATTTCCCTCCTGCCTTCAGATCCTTCAGTTTCTTTTCTTGCTTCTCATACTGCTTCAGCATCTCCTTCTGTTTCTGCTGGTACATCTTCTTAAATGCCACTAGAGAGACAAAAGCAGCAAATTAAGGCTTGCTACCTCATTTTTCTTCAGGGTGGAATAAAGTACAGTTTGGTGTCCATCTTCAACAATACTACGACAGTCAGGTGGCTAGATTTCCTAGTCAGTGTCAGCATTTTTTCTCTCTGCCATATATTCCATCAACAGTACACTAGTGTACGATCACACCAGTGAGGGCAGTTGAAAGGCACTAGACAGGCAAAGGCAAAAAATAAATAAATAAAAAACCGCAATACACATATATTGATTCGTTTGCGCAAAAGTTGTAGCATCTACAAGCTATGGTGTATATATACACTGGAAAATGTATTTATTTTTCTAATACTAGTAATGGCAGCGATGAATGACTTCTAGCAGGACTGCGACATTGCGGCGAACAATCTGACACTTTGTGGGAACCAGTGGCACTAATAGAGTGATCAGTACTAAAAATATATACGGTCACTGTACTAATGACACTGGCTGGAACCTGTTTAAACATCTAGGGCGATTACTAAGGAATTTGTACAGCACTCTGAACTTGCACCATAATGTAGGCTATGATACCCAACATTGATGCCTCACATACCTAAGTACACACAAAAAAAAAAAAAAAAAACACACACACACTCATATGTCTATTTCCCATAGACCCCTGGATATGACGCTGAGCACATACACTCAACTTCTTTGGTCGACCATGGTAAGGCCTGTTCTGAATGGAACCTGTCCTGGTAAACCGCTGTATGGGCTTGCCCACCGTGCTGAAGTTCAGTTTCAGGGTCCTAGCAATCTTCTTATAGCCTAGGCCATCTTTATGTAGAGCAACAATTCTTTTTTCAGATCCTCAGAGAGTTCTTTGCCATGAGGTGCTATGTTGAACTTCCAGTGACCAGTATGAGAGAGCGATAATACAAAATTTAAACACACCTGCTTCCCATTCACACCTGAGACCTTGTAACACTAATGAGTCACATGACACCGGGGAGGTAAAATGGCTAATTGGGCCCAATATGGACATTTCCACTTAGGGGTGTACTCACTTTTGTTGCCAGCTGTTTAGACAATAATGGCTGTGTGTTGAGTTATTTTGAGGGGACAGAAAATTTACACTGTTATACAAGCTGTACACTCACTACTTTACATTGTAGCAAAGTGTCATTTCTTCAGTGTTGTCACATGAAAAGATAGAATAAAATATTTACAAAAATGTGAGGGGTGTACTCACTTCTGTGAGAAATATACATACACACATATATACACACACACACACAGTGGATATGAAAAGTCTACACACCCCTGTTAAAATTTCAGGTTTCTGTGATGAGAAAAAAAAAAAGAGAAAGATAAAGCATTTCAGAATTTTTTCCACCTTTAATGTGACCTCTAAACCATACAACTCAGTTGTACAACAAACTGAAATCTTTTAGGTGGAGGGAAGTAAAAATGAAAAACTAAAATAAATATGGTTGCATAAGTATGCACACCCTTAAACTGATACTTTGTTAAAGCACCTTTTGATTTTTTTTACAGCACTCAGTCTTTTTGGTATAAGTCTATAAGAACGGCACATCTTGACTTGGCAATATTTGTCCACTCTTCTTTTCAAAAACACTCCAATCTGTCAGATTGTGAGGGCATCTGTGCACAGCCTTCTTTTGATCACCCCACAGATTTTCAAATAAGATTCAGGTCTGGGCCATTCCAAAACTTTAATCTTCTTCTGGGGAAGCCATTCCTTTGTTGATTTGGATGTACGCTTTGGGTCATTGTCATGCTGAAAGATGAAGTTCCTCTTCATGTTCAGCTTTCTAGGAGAAGACTGAAGGTTTTGTACCAATATTGACTGGTATTTAGAACTGTTTGTAATTCCCTCTACCTTGACTAAGGCCCCTGTTCTAGCTGAAGAAAAACAGCCCCAAAGCATGATGCCCCCACCACCATGCTTCACTGTGGGTATGGTGTTCGTTTGCTGTGCAGTTATTTTTGCACCAAACATATCTTTTGGAATTATGGCCAAAAAGCTCAACCTTGGTTTCATCAGACCAGAAGACATTTTCCCACATGCTTTTGTGAGACTTCAGATGTGTTTTTGCCCAATTTAGCCGGGCTTGGATGTTTTACTTTGTAAGAAAAGGCTTCAGTCTTGTCACTCTTCCCCATAGCCCAGATATATAAAGAATTTGGGGAGATTGTTGTCACATCTACCACACAGCCAGAACTTGCCAGATATTCCTGCAGCCCCTTTAATGTTGCTTTAGGCCTCTTGGCAGCCTCCCTGACCAGATTTCTTCTCGTCTTTTTTTAATCAGTTGTGGGGGGACGTCCAGTTCTTGGTAATGTCACTGTTGTGCCAAATTTTCTCCACTTGATGACTGTTTTTACTGTGTTCCATGGTATATCTAATGCTTTGGAAATTCTTTTGTATCCTTCACCTGACTCATACCGTTAAAAAAATGAGATCCTTCTGAATCTCTCTGCGGACCATGGCTTTTGCTGTAGAATGCGATTAAGAAAATGTCAGGAAAGACCTACTAGAACAGCTGAACTTTATTTGGGGTTAATCAGAGGCACTTTAAAATGATGGCAGGTGTTTACTGATTGCTATTTAACATAAGCTTGAATGTGATTGCTTAATTCTGAACACAGCTACATCCCCAGTTATAGGAGGGTGTGCACACTTATGCAACCACATTATTTTATTTTTACTCCCCCCTAAAAGATCCCAGTCTGTTTTTCAATTGAGTTGTACAGTTTATAGGTCACATTAAAAAGGTGAAAAAAGATCTGAAATTTTTTATCTTGGTCTCATTTTTTTTACATCACAAAAACCTGACATTTTAACAGGGGTGTTACACACACACACACATATATATATATATATATATATATATATATATATATATATATATATATATATATATATATATATATATATATATATATATATATATATATATATATATAAACACACACAAATTAAAGCCTACACATAAGACTTGTGAAAAAGTGTGCACAGTGCATCATTTAAACTGCACATTTGTGCCCAATACAAACTTTTATGAATTATTTTGGCACATTTAGGATTATTTTCACATGTGGGGACACATGTGTTTAATGATTCACTTATTTTTTTTCTTGATATAGTTGTTGCACCAAGAATGAATATTTATTACACATTTTTTTAAATTTAGATTTTTAGAAGTATTTATAAGGTCACACTTTATATTTCAGACCAATTTGTCCTCTAGTAACTGCAGCTGTGTTCCCTAATTGTAGCTGAGAGTTTCATTTACCCAGTTGGTGCAGATTTCTTCTTGTACAGTGTGCACCTCCAGTTTACAATTAATAAAAATCTGTCCGACCCCTCCTTACCATTACAAAGAAGGGGAAAGATTAAGTTTTGAAACTTTCAGAACAGGACAAGTAGAAAAATTAAGCTGCAAATTTTAAATATTTTTAAGCTATGCTGTGTGAATGAGAACATGTACAGATATAAAGGATGCAAAAGTAGTAATACAGTTAAAGCATATTTCCATTTTGCAGTTATTATAATACTTTACACTTGTTAAATGTTCCCTTTTATATAGCACAAAAAAAATAAATAAAAAAAATAAAAAAAAATTGCAGCTCATCTTTTTTGGACACTCTTTCTGGAATGCGTTTCAGAAAACACATTCTGTTTTGATGTAGCTGGGAACCTGCATTTGCCATAGTTAACCCTGTCCACACTATGCAGTACGCAGCCCACACTGAGCTAGTTGAGACGTTCTTGCAGTTAGCCATTGCTCAAATTTAGCTGCAAAAGCGGAAATACACTTTAAGTGGAACTTCACCTTGGAAAAAATAAAATTTAGAAGTACGGGGGCAGGCTGAAAGAGCCTCTTAGGAATAGGCACCCGTTGCTAGAGCGACAAAAAAAATATCCAAAAGTAGTAGGAAAGAGGGGGGGGGGGGGGGTGGCGTCGGAAAAGCGGTGAATTTCCCAAATTATGTAGAAAAACAAAATAAACAAATGTAGACCAGATCCTGCAGCATCTACCTACTAAGGATGCCAAGCCGAGATCAATAGCCCAATGTCTGAAGGAAAGTCAAGCCTTCCAGTAACTGCACTTAACCCTTTTTCTTTTATTTATCTCATTTTCCACACAGCAGGACTTAGACCTCCCCTAGGTCTTCTGTGTCCCACTGTCCTAGCCCATCATACAAAGATCCATCAGAAAAAAAAAAAAAAAAAAAACACTTGGCAGTGCATCAATTCATGTCAGCAACATTCAATGGAGTTCCTCTGAGCCCTGCCTGTCATGGACCTTTCTCTAGTCTTTGACTGGACAGTGAAGGAGAAGCAGCACAACAATCAGCTTACCTAATGTTCTCTTCTATCAGCATGCTACTTGTCAGCACTTCAACTGACTGGCTCTTTGTGCTACTACTCCCTCTAACACTGTGATCTCTCCTATGATCCCAAGTTAAATTCAGCTACTTATAATTCAATTCTTTAATGATTTATTAATGAATGCAGAGGTGCATTCATTTGTGAGGTTTGTAATATTGCATATAGTTAAGCTTTGGTATATTTATTTTGAAGAGGTGATGGAACAGAATACTTACTGTAGTTTCCCCGGTAATAGTACAGTTTCTGCTGATCAAGGTGCATTATGTCCGTACACACGTCATCCAGGAAGCCCTGGTCGTGGGAGACTATGAGGAGGGTTTTCTTCCAGCCCTGCAGGTAACTGGAGAGATAAATGAGATATGAAATATGAAGCACATATCAGTAATGAGGACTCATTTATGTTTGGAGAGCAGTATTGACAACTACCGTTTCCTACCCCCCAACAATGATTGCACACGTGTAAAACACATACTTGTTAAGCCAGATGACAGCGTTGAGATCCAAGTGATTGGTTGGTTCATCCAACATAAGGAGGGTAGGTTCCATGAAGAGAGCCCTGGAACACAGAATATACAGAAAAGTGAGGCAAGAGAAACGAATACGGCTGGACACTTTACAAGAGTCCTATAGTATTAATTCAAGTCAGTACACATTTTGAGTTATTCTAACATTTGTAAAAGTGGATTTCAAGGCGACGATCATATTTTTTTCTTGCTTGCCGTTACATACTTGAACAACTGTCTGCCATACGCAAATTTAGAAATGTTTCCTATGGAGGTTATCTTTGTTAGGAAACTCTTGTCATGAACAGAAAAACAGGGCTTTCATTCCAGACCACCTTCTGAAAATGCTAGCTACCTGGCTGCCTTTAGCTTCAATAGTTTTAAGTCACCAAGTTGGAACAGGGAAGCAGATAAACTGTACACAGAATCATTTATTTTGCCACAATCAATAACGATCAAATTATTAACAATAAACTGATCACCTTCAATAAGCATATTATAAGAACTGTATTTTTCTATCGATTGGGAACCATTCTGTAGGGAAGATCACCGGACACTGGCACAGTATATATTGCACTACAGAATATAGAACATACATGATTCACTGCACCTTCAAATTATTGTGTCAATAGATTTAAATGGCTTGGTGTCCCACAATAATAGTTGTAAAGTCGCCACAAATTGTAAATAAAAAAAGAAAAAATGTAAACTGGGCTTTTAAAGCAATACTGCTGTTATAAACCTAGAGAGGTTTATAACCAAAGCCATCTGCTCATAAAATGCAATGTATGTTTGAACAAGATATCTGCAGATACCTGGCCAATGACACTCTCATCCTCCAGCCTCCACTGAACCTCCGCGTCTCTCGGTCCTGCATCTCCGGAGTGAAACTCAGACCGGCCAGAATCCTGCGGGCTTTGGCTTCTGCTGAGGCGGCTCCCGTGGCTCGTAATTCCTCATAGACCTAGAACAGGACAAAACCTTCAGATATCATCTTACAGACTTTTAGTGAGAGGTACCCTTGTCCAGTTTCAAGTCATCACCTTCTCGAGCCTCTCTGCTGCACTGTCATCTCCTTTCTCAAGGCGAGCTTGCAGCTTCTTTTCCTGCTCCAACAACTTCAGGCGCTTTGTGTCGGCCTTGAGGACAGATTGGACAGCCGGTGTTTCATCAGCGATAACCTCTGCAGGATAGAAGAGGAGACGGGTTATCAGGAACAAATGAGTAGGTTTTATACATTATGGGCAATATGGTAGAAGGTGACATACCTTGCTCACAGAGAAGAACATCAATATTGGGGGGAATGTTTAGGGCACGGTTGGCAATGTGTTTTAGAAGAGTTGTTTTTCCTTTGCTTAAAAAGGGAGAAAAAAAAAAAAAAAAAAAAAACACCCAGAGGAACAGATTTTAAAAAATAACGAAGTCTAAAAAAATAACCATTATATAAGAATAAAAAAACAAAGCAGCACCTTGTACACAGTGAGCATGTACAGCTCAGACCTTGCTGTGTACTCCAGTAATTTATAAAAAATGTAATAATGTTAATGGATTACTTACCCGTTAGGTCCCACCAAGCCGTAGCGCCGACCAGCAACTACAAACAAGTCTGCATTCACAAACAGCTCCTTGCCATGGGCAGAGATACTGAACTTCTCCAACTAGATGGGAAAACACAAATTTTAGACTTATAGTATATCAATACCATGTCCAGCTTTCTGCAACTGACTAGAAAATGTAAGACCTCACAGTGTTGATTGGTTGTATTAAAGGAATAAATCAACATTGCTCTTTAAGCGTTGCGCAACGGCTCTCGCAACTGTACATACTCCTCAGGGTGCATCGCACCCCCCTCCGACTTCATTGGATGGGCGAAAGGACGGACTAACTGTGTACCTGGTGTAACAGGGATTGCGGGGACCTCATTCACCTCCTGTGGTGCTGCCCCAAGCTCCACAGGTACTGGACGGTGGTGGTCCAGACCGTTAATGCTGCATTTCTCCTGTCTGTACCAGTAGATCCAAAGCCGTGCCTTCTTGGTATGGTGGAGGAATATTCGCCAGACGTCAACGTTCGAATGGCAGTGTACAAGGCACTGTTTCACGCCCAAAAGTTTATTCTGCAGCACTGGACATCCCCGTCCCCCCCTACGCTGGAGATGTGGGTGCACGCCACGGGTGCTACTTTGAGATGTGAACGCATGATTTATCAACATAGAGGTGTGCCACTCAGATATGAAAAAATTTGGGGTGGGTGGCTGGCACAGCCGGGTTTGGCCCCCGCAGACTTGATTCTTGACCGTCTGCTACAGTAACGCCTTGCTATAATTGCGGTCGGGTGGGGGGGGGGGGGGGGGGAGAAAATGGATTTTTGTAAAATCTTACCGTAAAATCCTTTTCTCTTAGCTCATTGACAGACGTAGTCCTCGGTGATACACCACCTTCGGGTTATGTTGCCTCCTCAGGAGCAGGACTAGACAGGAAATTAAAAAGCTCTGGCCACACCCTAGGGGCAGTCCCAGAGGGTATATCCTCTCTCTCTCTCTGCCTCAGCAAATCAGTTATGTGAAAAAGCAGTCTTTAGAGATTTTAACCCAACCCAACTCAAAAACAGAGGGGCGGGGACTACGTCTGTCAATGAGCTAAGAGAAAAGGATTTTACGGTAAGATTTTACAAAAATCCATTTTTCTCTAGCGCTCATTGACAGACGTAGTCCTCGGTGATACAGCACCTTCGGGACGTCCCAGAGCAGTATCACAAATGAGGGGTGGGAAAATGGAAATCAAATCCCAATCTAGAAGGCCCAACCGGTGCCAACTAGAAGTTTACAATGCTCATCCTTAATGATGAGACTCAACAAAAAAGAAAAAAAAATTTTTTTTTTTTTTTTCAAACAGAAAAAAAAAAACCCTCGAGGTAGACCACCGGTCTCCTCAAATTGCGGCCTGCAAAACCTTGCGGCCAAATGAGGCATCCGCCGATGCCGTCACATCAATTTTATAGAATTTTGTAAAGGTATGTACCGACGACCAGGTGGCCGCCTTACATACCTGGACCACTGACGCCTGATGGCGAAAGGCCCAGGAAGTACTGAGCGCTCGAGTGGAGTGCGCCCTAACAGGGAACGGAGGACTCTGACCCTTAATAGAATAAGCCTGTACCACCGTTTGTCTAATCCATTTGGCAATGGTCGCGGCAGATGCAGGCAAACCCTTTCTGGGGCCATCCGTGATCACAAAAAGTGAATCCGTCTTACGGAATGATTCCGTAGCTTTCAGGTATACCCTGATTGCCCGAACCACATCTAAGGAATGCAACGCATGTTCCCGATGATGCTTGGGCTGAGGACACAAGGAAGGTAGTACAATATCTTCATTCAGATGAAAATCTGAAACCACCTTAGGAAGAAAAGATGGCTTAGGATGAAGTACTACCTTATCCCTATGAATCACTAGGTATGGGGACTGGCATGATAATGCAGCCAGTTCTGACACCCTGCGAGCAGAAGTAATAGCCACCAAGAAGGCCACCTTCTGGGATAAAGTAAGCAAGGGAATCTCCCTGATGTTTTCAAAGGGAGGTTTCTGTAGAACCGACAAAACCAAATTAAGATCCCAGGGCGGTAAGGGCGCGCGGACTGGAGGAGCCAGGTGCCGCACCCCCTGGATGAAATTCCGCACCAAGGACTTGGTAGCTAAAGGTTTCTGAAAGAAGATTGCTAATGCTGAAACTTGACCCTTGATGGTGCTCAAGGCTAGCTTCTGCTCAACCCCTTGTTGCAAAAAGGCCAATATTCGAGTCACCGAATAGGTACGTGGAGGAAATCCTAAAGATTCGCACCACGCAATATAAGTCTTCCATGTGTGATAATAGACCTTGCTGGAAGTCGCTTTCCTTGCTTTAATAAGGGTAGGAATGACTGAAGTAGACAAACCTCTGTCCTTCAGTACTTGGGTCTCAATGGCCAGGCCATTAAACCCAGCGACTGTAAAGCATGATGGTAAATTGGTCCTTGAGACCACAGACACTCCCTGAGACGAAGTTCCCACGGAACGTCTGCGACTAGCATGTCCAAGTCGGCCAGGCCTGCTTGAGGAGGCCAGCCTAGAATTTCTAGGACCACTGGCGCTGATAGAATCTGAACCAGGCGTCCCTAGAGGTATCTGGCCCCGACCATCCGAGAAAGTCTGGTCGTTTTCTGTTCCCACACATTTATCAGATACCTGATTGTTATCAGGAAGGGTGATCTTTTCTGGTTGAACCTCAGGGACCGAAGTCACCCGACTAGAGGCTACTTGGCCTATCTGGTCAACCAGATCCGATTCCTGTGAGGTATAGGGACTAATCTTAGGAAAAGGTAAAGGAAAAGATCTATTCAAGGAACGGTAACTACCGCTTCCTGTAGTACTTAAATGTTGGAAGGGAAGAATCGCACCGGTAGTAGTGGTTGAAGCTCGATCTAATGTCCTGAATAGCGGTGAAAACGTCCCCCCACCCTGAAACCGGGTGGGGGCGCACCTTCAGGCTGTGTACTCCTTTGCTTCGGGTTTGGCTGGGTTGGTCCTCTGCTTGTCCGACCAGCCCTTCTTGAACCCTCCTGGAGGAGTCTTGCCTTTCCCGCTAGTACCAGCCGGGCGCCCTGTATGGGCGGTAAAGAAAGGTCCTCGCTTGTTGCGAGGTCCCTTAGCTTTAGCAGCCTGTGGCAAAAAAGTGCTCTTGCCCCCAGTGGCATCCTTGATGATTTCATCTAGGTTGGCCCCAAATAGACGATTCCCCTGAAAAGGGAGATTTGTCAAGGTCTTTTTGGAACCTAGGTCAGCTGACCAGCATTTTAACCACAGCACACGTCTGAGGATCACCGCTGACATAGATGCATGCCCTAATAAGGGAGTAGTGTCCAAGGCTGCGTCACAGATAAACTGTAGCCCTTGTATAATCTGTTCCATCAAATCAGATGTCTCCTGGGGAATATCTTTTCCCCTAAGGTCTTGGCGTACCATTTTCGCCCATTCCATAAGTGTCTGGGAAACTAGACCAATAACAATTACTGGTCTAAATGCTGACCCTATCAGAGAGAAGATGGTGCGGGACTCTGCTTCCATCTTTCGATCCACCGGATCCTTAAAGGACGAAGTGTCCTCCACTGGGATAACCGTGGCTTTATTCAGCCTGGAAATAGGTGGATCCACCACTGGTGGTACCGTCCATTTCTTAATGATGGATTCCTCAAACGGATAGCGTCTAGCAATACGCTTGGAAATAGTGAAGGTACGTTTAGAATGCTCCCATTCTCCTTTAATCTGATTACCGAAACATTTGGGTACAGGAAAAACCTTCACCGTTTTGATGGGCTTATTAGTACCAAAAGGAATCTCTGTTTCAGTTGCCTCTGCCGGTAAAGCCTCAAGTTTTAAGGTTTCCTGCACTGCCACAACTAGTGCGTCCACCAATGCTTCTTCCTGAATTATAGCAGGAGAAGAAGCGTCCTCCTCACTGTCTGAGGGGGCTTTACCTGGGATAACAGCCTTTGCAGAGGAACCTGCAACTGCAGTGACCATCTCTGAATCAGAGTCAGAGGTGTCAGATAGTATAGGGGTAGGCGGGGGTCGCTTCCTTGACCCCCGTCCCTGACAGGCCGCCTCCACCCGAGCCACCATAGACTCCAAAATTGCTGTAAATGACTCTACACTCTGTGCACCGGCGGGTCCCGTGGCCCCCTCGAGGGAAACAGGTGGGGGAATATGTGTGGCAGGGTCCATGATAATTCCAGTCACTTCCTGGATAATATAATTCAAAAATAAAAAACTTTTTTTTTTTTTCTTCTCAGACCCCCAGCGCCACAAAAAGCCCCTTAGTGTTACCTGCTAGGGATCCCTATCGATCGAGAGAGAGAGAGAGAGATAGACCCCCAGGCTCACCACTTGATGCTCAGAGTTTAACTGCAACAGGTTACAGCGCTGTCTTGACAAACAGGAAGTCTTTTGGCTGGCTGCCCGGAAAGAAAGGAGGCGGCTCCGCCCCTCTGTACGCCTTCCGGCGCCTCCCCTAGCTCCATGAGGTGTTTGGATCACCTCAAACATGGCCGCCCCCATGCTGGAGACACGAGGCTACGCCAAAATGGCGGCTTGTGCGATCCAGCAAAAAAAATGGCGGCGGCCTGTACTGAATAGCGGTGTGCTGCAGGGCACACAACACTCTCTCTGCATGGGGATTTGGCGTGGTTGGCGGTACCGGCCCTGGCGGACCGCATGGCCATTCGGGAGGCCTGCTAATAGCTGGAGATCTGATTAGGAAGGCAGTCTACATGTCCGTGGCTTCTGACTGGTAGGTAGCCTATTCTTATCACCGTAAGATTCCCAGAATGCCACAGATTATAATCTTTTTAACATGTATACAATTAGATTGTTAGCTCCCAAACCAAGCCTCCTGGCTTTTTGCACATAAAATCACACTCAAAGTAGGAGGATCTGTGTCATTTATAGGATAGAGGGGGACTCTATCTTACCATACAGAGAGGGGCCCGCGTTCACCACAAGACCCGTCAGGGGAAAAGGGGGAACATACTACTCACCATACCGGAACCAGGCGGGCACCAATTCCTGACAGTACCCCTCTCCACCGGGGCGGGAGGGCTGTCGACCGATATGGACGCCGTGACTCATGGTCTTTGGCGTTTCAGCGAGACGTTTAACTCGCGGGGTCAGTCCTTTAATGGGACTTTGTCGCGGCCGACCCAGCGCGGAGCTATGGCCTGCACGCGCTCGTAGGCTGAACTGGGGTGACCACCGGATCTCAACATCCAGCCCGTCGCCCAGTTCAGCTTTCTTGCTTGAAGATCTCACAGGAACACTGGAGAAAAAAAGCTGTCTAAAAAATCCTTTAAGAAAAAAATCTTGCCAGGACCTAAGATCCCAGCAAGGTATCTAGGTCCTTACTCCTAACTAGACAGAAAATAACTGATTTGCTGAGGCAGAGAGAGAGAGAGGATATACCCTCTGGGACTGCCCCTAGGGTGTGGCCAGAGCTTTTTAATTTCCTGTCTAGTCCTGCTCCTGTGGAGGCAACATAACCCGAAGGTGGTGTATCACCGAGGACTACGTCTGTCAATGAGCGCTAGAGAAAGGGGGACTACCCGGCATGCCCTGGAACTCTAAAAACTGAGCTGAATGTATCTTGCTGGAGATGTGTTCTTTTGGGAGTGCTTTACACTTGCTATTTGACTGTCTATTCTCTTATTGCAGAGGAATACTGTATGTTTTGTGAAGCCTGTAAGTTTTAGTTTTTGTTTTCTTCAATAAACTTTGTTTCTGATTTTAAAAAAAAAGGAATAAATCAAATTGTATAAAACCCTCCCAACCTAAACTATCCTCGGCTGAACCACCCTCACGCTAGGTACTGACCTCCTCTAAAACAGCAGCTTAAGAGATGTATGGGTTTATGCTTTTTAGATTTATACCTACCTAGGTGGATGCTGCATCTTGTCCCCCAGAGCCTCTACACTGAGAATCGAGCGATCGGCGATCAGGTTCTCACAGCTCCGTGAGCTAAGAGCTGCTGCCCGTCAGTCCCAGCTCTCTGGTCTGCCCTCTCCTCGCTCACTAGAGAGCTGGGCTGCAGAGGGGGCCGAGTGGTCGGATGTTAGTCCAGGGATCTGGCAGATCCAGATTCTGTGGTCATGACAACGTGGAGCCTGGACTGACTTCTGTGACGACAGCAGAGAGTGGACTTCAGCCCACTCTCTGCTGAAAACGGGTCACAGGAGTGCCGAATAAACTGCACTCCTGTAATCCATAGAAGTACAGCCAAATGAGCTTTGACTATACTTCTTTAATCTAGTGCCTGGCTCCCCCGCACACTATCACTTAAATGTAACATTGCTCCTACAGTATGAGAATCCAACAATGTCCACAAGTCCCTCGACCGTCCAGGACTCTCCTTCCCGATTGGCTGAGACAGCCGTGGCGCCATGGGCCTCCCATGGCTGTCAAAGTCAGTTAACCAAATAGGAGAGAGAGAGGGCAGGGCTGAACACCAGCTTCGTGTCTGAATTGAAATACACGGAGCTGCAGCTCGGCTGGGGTGCCCTCAGAGCAAGCTGCTTGCGGTAGGGGCACTCGACAGGAAGGAGGGGCCTGAGAAGAGGGGGATGTGGGCTGCCCTGTGCAAAACCAACTGCACACAGCAGGTAAGTTTAACAGGTTTTTTTTTTGTTTGTTTGTTTAAAAACGAGACTTTACAATCACTTTAAAGAGAATTGCCTACTGAAATAAATAGTACTGGGATCACAACTGTAGTTGCAGCCATGATCCTGGTTAGAACCACCTTAACACAAGGCTGTTCATATACGTATGGCAGTATTGAGGTATTTAAAGGTCAACACCAAATAATATCTAAAACAACTGTAAATCTCGTACTTGGACATGTAGGTTCTTATTCTGAACTTCAAAAGCCTTGCCCAGATGCAAATGTTTTTTGCATCTGCCAAAATATTTGCAATGTACTGGGCCGTCTATTGTAATCCGCTCAGTTGAATGTGTTGCATTAAAAGTGTAAACTCCACTTTTGTGAGGTGCCACTTTCCAAACTAGAGCCCTGCAGGCAGTGCTGTATCTTGGCCTAGGCTGACAAGGCCCAGGCCTAGGGTGGTACTTTGCAGGGGGGCAGCAAAAAAGCTGCGCCCTGCACTAAACAAAAACAGCCTCCTCCTGGCTCCCGCACGAAAAGGGTCCCCGTCGGCTTGCGCTACACTTTTAGTATTGTGCCAGTCTCATGGGGCGAATTGGGCCAGAGGGCAGGGTCCAGGAGGCAAATCAGTCTGGCACCCACATAAAGTGGTCACACTGCTACATGCCGGTATGATAATACAGGGGGGTGAGGACATTTGGACAGACCGAAGGCCGCCAACCACACTTAATACAACTGGTCCAACGGTCCCCAATGCTAATAAGTGTGGCACTGCAGCCTAATGCTCCACCTACCCTCCTCTGCCCCAGGTATGGCAAGCATCATGTCAATAATATATTTTCTATTTCTTTAAACATCCTTGTCCTTGAGCGAGCATATTGAATTGCATTATATACAATTAAGACATTTAATTGTATAGGATAGCAATAATATTTTGGACCTGCTTACTTCATATGTGCTATTGCAATATGTCACTGGGTTAGTAAGATTATTCCAATCTTATAAGATATTTGGACTTGTGTTTTGCTGCAATTGATTATTTCACTTATTTGTATGACTATGGATGTCCTAGTCATTATACAAATAAGTGAAATATTCCTATAATTACAATCAGTGGCAGCAAACACAAGTCCAAATATCTTAGGCTGCACTATTGGGCACTGATAGGCTGCACTGGTGGCCACTGATGGGGCTGTACTGGTGGCCACTGATGGGGTTAAAACCGATATGCTGCACTGATAAGGTTGCACTGATGGGCAGTAATGAGGCAGCACAGATAAGGCTGCACTGATTAGGCTGAAATTATGGGAACTGATGAGGCTATGCTGATGAGCACTGATACACTGTGGTTTACAGATGACAGAATAGGTCATAAACAGTGTGGCCTTTACAGGAAGGGGTCATATTTAAATTAGGGGGTGCACAAGCTTAGTCAGGCCTAGGGCAGCACAAAACCTAAATACACCACTGCCTGCAGGTGCGGCAGCTGATTAACAATTAGAAAATCACTCCCATACAGATTCCCTCTGCACATGGACACGGACAAATGGCTATTTCTTCAGAGTAACAAAAAATAGGAATCAGCAACTAAGTTTAATAAAAATCCCCACAATGTACATAGATCACCCAGGAGGGGAATGATTTTTTTTTTTCCCTCCACAAAAAGCGGAGTTACTCTTAAGATCATAACCAAGCATGTGATAATACATACACAGGGCTTTCAGTAACAGTGATGGACATCCTGAGTTCCCTTCAACCCAACTGAACTATATATGCTTTAACAGCCAGACCTGTCACAGTTACCTTGATGTCAGAGGCATTCTCCAGCATGGCTTGGCGGGATGACAATTCTGCTTGTGAAACAGAGAAATCGTTCTCTGCTGCCGTTGCCTTTTTCATTGTTGCCACCTGTTTCTCATAATCCATCTATGAGACACATGACAGTGAGGGGTCAATGTTAGTAAGAAACAGGGAATCAAGAGAATGGGAAAAGTTTTATTAAAGGGCAATTCCAGGCAAAACAATAAAACAAAGTATACAGGATTAATAGGATTGTCTCAAAAGCTTGCACTTTACAATTTTTTGTGTGTTCCCTGCATCATTAGTCACACTTCCAAGGCAAGTATGTATCTGATTGGTGGATGTAAGGATCTTCTGAGTACTGGCCTGGTTTTTACATACTGCTGTGTATAAGAGACATCAAGGATGGTGTTTAGCATCACCGGCAAGTGTTTTCCAGGATCACCAGATTACTGATTTAGGAATGGCGAAGGTCCTGTTCATTACAGGATGCTTGGACAAAACACCAAACTATGCATCACATAGGTTATATGGTCCATGTCACAAGGTTTTATTTTCATGTAAACCTTCCTTTTTCTTATTCTGTGAACAAATGATCATTTTGATGCAGGTATGCGCCTCTTGAAGTAAGGATGATGGACAAGAGCTAGCACCACATGACAAAAGCAACTCCATTAAATATGTTTTGAACAGTTCATTTAAAAACGTGACATAACTGTATGTGACTATTCTGCATGTTAGAAACAAATCAGAAATGTAAACATTTGGCAAAAGATAGACCTTAACCACTTGCCGACCGCCGCACGACTATCTACGTGGGCGGTCAGCCCCTCACAGGCAAAGTGACGTAGGTCTACGTCGCTCGCCTGTGAGGGTTTAGGGAGCGAGCGCGCGCCGCCGGAGGCGCGCTCCCGCTCCCGCGTGGTCACGGACCCCCCCGCGCGTGTGACCGGCGGACCCGATCGCCGCCGGCCACTCTGCGATCGGCGGGGGAGAGGGAGATAGTCAGGCAGCTTGTGTAAACAAGCTGCCTGTCATTCTCCTCTCTGTATGAGAGCTGATCACATGGATCTACTATGTAGATCCATTGATCACTCTGCATACAGTTGAAGCCACAGCCAATCACAGTTAGAATCACGCCCCTAGGGACACACACAGCCCCTCCCTCTCAAATAAAGTTAACCCCTTCACTACCAGTGCATTTTTACAGTAACAGTGCATATGTATAGCACTGATTACTGTAGAAATGTCACTGGTAACCCCAAAAGTGTCAAAAATGTCAGTCAAGGGTCCGATCTGTCCGCCGCAATGTCGCAGTACCGCAAAAAAAAAAAATCGCAGATCGCCGCCATTACGCGTTAAAAAAAAAAAAACAACAAAAATGACAAAAATCTTTCCCTTTGTTAGTAAACGCAATAACTTTTGCGCAAACCAATCAAAATACGCTTTTTGCGATTTTTTTTACCAAACATAGGTAGCATAAAACAAATTGGCCGAAAATATTAAAAAATTTTGATTTTTACATTTTTTTTGGGGGAATTTCATATAAAAAAAAGGGAAAAATATTGCTATTTTTGCAAAATTTACGCTCTTTTTTTGTTTATAGCGCGTGATCAAAAAATCGCACAGGTGATCAAATACCACCAAAAGAAAGCTCTGTTTGTGGGAAAAAAAGGACGCCAAATTCGTTTCGGTACAGCGTCGCACGACCGCGCAATTGTCCGTTAAAGTCACGCAGTGCCGAATCGCAAAATGCCCTTTTTTGTGTGGTGGGGGGGGGGGGGGTACCTGGTTTTGAAAGGTCGGATGCCACAGCGCATCCACCAGAAATTCTAATCTCTCTGCCTGCAACCTTCTGGGACATGTCACATGTCCCAGAAGGCTGCGGGACCATTCACAAAGGGCAGCGAGGCTTGCGCATGAGCAGCCATATGTGAAGCCGCAAGGAAACACAGCCAGCTGCCCACGGTAAACATGCCGGCACCAGGACCTGAAGACTGCTGAGGAACCATTTCGGATGAGGAAGACGCTGAACCCTTGGACAGGAGAGGGTCCTTTTTTTAAAAAAAAGTTAGCAGCTACAGTATTTATAGCTGCTGAGATATATATATATATATATATATATATATTTTTTTTTTTTAAAAAGGTAAAGAACCAGTTTAAAAGCGAAATGAACCCAAGACCCAAAGAAATTCCATTAGGGTGAGAGTTTCAATTTGGATTGGATTATTAGAAATATTCTACTTTCCCAAATGAACCACCCTAATGTAAAAAAAAAGCAAAAGAGAAAAAAAATAAAAAATCCAGTAGCAAGAGTGTTCACAAAACTTCTGAAAAGCTGCCCCACTGTTTATAACAAAGATTGACAGATCTATCAAATATGATCCTTCAAGCAAATCTGGTATTTTTTTGACACGACACCCTGGTCAAAAACAAGGAATGCTTAGTCAATGCAGACCTTCACGGCAGTAGGAGGTTAGGCCCATAGTGCCAAATAAATTAACCACTTCTGGACTGCCCGCCGTAATGTAGACACTTTGACGCTAAATACCAGTGTTATATTACAGGCGGGCGGTCGTCTTCCACATAAAAGTGGTACCAGTGGCAGATTTGCCCCCCCCCCTCCTCCCGCCACTTCCCAGTCCTTTTCCCCGCTTACTGGAGCCGGCGGAAGCGGGGGAAACTATCCGGTCCGCCCATGTCCCAGGCAGGAAGTTGAATGAGGGCAAGATGGCCCTCACTCAACTCTATGGCTTTGGAGGACCAGAGCGACGTCTTACGTCGCTTCCTCCCAACAGACTTAAAGGGCCCATTATTTTCACACTGAAAAAAAAAAAAAAAAAAGAGGACCCGTCCTGCTTATTTATATTACAAGGGGTGTTTTATTTATTTATTTTTTTAAAAAGGGACAGTGTAAAAATGAAAGGTAAAATAAATAATAAAAAAAAGAAAAAATTTAATGCGCCCAGTCCCTCCGAGCTCGTGTAAAGAAACAAACGCATACGCAAGTCGCGCCCACATACAGTGGGTACGGAAAGTATTCAGACCCCCTTAAATTTTTCACGCTTTGTTATATTGCAGCCATTTGCTAAAATCATTTAGGTTCATTCTTCTTCCTCATGAATGTACACATAGCACCCCATACTGACAGAAAAACACAGAATTGTTGACATTGTTGCAGATTTATTAAAAAAGAAAAACTGAAATATCACATGGTCCTAAGTATTCAGACCCTTTGCTCAGTATTTAGTAGAAGCCCCCTTTTGATCTAATACAGCCAGGAGTCTTTTTGGGAAAGATGCAACAAGTCTTTTACACCTGGATTTGGGGATCCTCTGCCATTCCTCCTTGCAGATCCTCTCCAGTTCTGTCAGGTTGGATGGTAAACGTTGGTGGACAGCCATTTTTAGGTCTCTCCAGAGATGCTCAATTGGGTTTAAGTCAGGGCTCTGGCTGGGCCATTCAAGAACAGTCACGGAGTTGTTGTGAAGCCACTCCTTCGTTATTTTAGCTGTGTGCTTAGGGTCATTGTCTTGTTGGAAGGTAAACCTTCGGCCCAGTCTGAGGTCCAGAGCACTCTGGAGAAGGTTTTTGTCCAGGATATCCCTGTAATTGGCCACATTCATCTTTCCCTCGATTGCAACCAGTCGTCCTGTCCCTGGAGCTGAAAAACACTCCCACAGCATGATGCTGCCACCACCATGCTTCACTGTTGGAACTGTATTGGACAGGTGATTAGCAGTGCCTGGTTTTCTCCACACATACCGCTTAGAATTAAGGCCAAAAAGTTCTATTTTGGTCTCATCAGACCTGAGAATCTTATTTCTCACTATCTTGGAGTCCTTCAGGTGTTTTTTTTAGCAAACTCCATGCGGGCTTTCATGTGTCTTACACTGAGGAGAGGCTTCCGTCGGGCCACTCTGCCATTAAGCCCCGACTGGTGGAGGGCTGCAGTGATGGTTGACTTTCTACAACTTTCTCCCATCTCCTGACTGCATCTCTGGAGCTCAGCCACAGTGATCTTTGGGTTCTTCTTTACCTCTCTCACCAAGGCTCTTCTCCCCCGATAGCTCAGTTTGGCCGGACGGCCAGCTCTAGGAAGGGTTCTGGTCGCCCCAAACATCTTCCATTTGAGGATTATGGAGGCCACTGTGCTCTTAGGAACCTTAAGTGCAGCAGAAATCTTTTTGTAACCTTGGCCAGATCTGTGCCGTGCCACAATTCTGTCTCTGAGCTCTTCAGGCAGTTCCTTTGACCTCATGATTCTCATTTGCTCTAACATGCATTGTGATCTGGAAGGTCTTATATAGACAGGTGTGTGGCTTTCCTAATCAAGTCCAATCAGTATAATCAAACACAGCTGGACTCAAATGAAGGAGTAGAACCATCTCAAGGATGATCAGAAGAAATGGAAAGCACCTTCCAGTTAAATATACGAGTGTCACAGCAAAGGGTCTGAATACTTAGGACCATGTGATATTTCAGTTTTTCTTTTTTAATAAATCTGCAACAATGTCAACAATTCTGTGTTTTTCTGTCAGTATGGGGTGCTATGTGTACATTCATGAGGAAGAAGAATGAACTTAAATGATTTTAGCAAATGGCTGCAATATAACAAAGAGTGAAAAATTTAAGGGTGTCTGAATACTTTCCGTACCCACTGTATGTAAACAGTGTTCAAACCACACATTTGAGGTATTGCCGTGATCGTTAGAGTGAGAGCAATAATTTTAGCCCTAGACCTCCTCTGTAACTCTAAACTGGTAACCTGTAGAAATGTTTTAAAGCGTCGCCTATGGAGATGAAGTATGGTAGTTTGGTACCATTCTATGAGCATGAGCCTACGGGGATTTTTAAATACCAATGTTTGTCGTCATTGCTCAAGCGTGCGCAATTTTGGTCCATAAGTGGTTAAAGAGAAACTTCTACCTCCCAATAAAAAAGGATAGCCTCCTTCCACAATTACCTTTCGTGCTACAGTGAGGGAAAAGTATTTGATCCCCTGCTGATTTTGTATGTTTGCCCAGTGACAAAAATGATCAATCTATAATTATAATGGTAGGTTTATTTTAACAGTGAGAGACAAACCAACAAGAAAAAAATCCAGAAAAACGCATTTCAAATAAAACTATAACTGGATTTGCATTTTAAGGAGTGAAATAAGTATTTGACCCCTTTGCAAAACATGACTTAGTGCTTGGTGGCAAAACTCTTGTTGGCCATCACAGAGGTCAGACGTTTCTTGTAGTTGGCCACAAGGTTTGCACACATCTCAGGAGGGATTTTGTCCCCACTCCTCTTTGCAGTTCCTCTCCAAGTCATTAAGGTTTCGGGGCTGACATTTGGTAACTTGAAACTTCCGCTCCCTGCACATTTTCTATGAGATTAAGGTCTGGAGACTGGCTAGGCCACTCCAGGGCCTTAATGTGCTTCTTCTTGAGCCACTCCTTTGTTCCTTGGCTGTGTGTTTTGGGTCACTGTCATGCTGGAATACCCATCCACAACCCATTTTCAATGCCCTGGCTGAGGGAAGGAGGTTCTCACCCAAGATTTTACAGTACATGGCCCCGTTCATTGTCCCTTTGATGCAGTGTCCTCCAAACACAGCGAGTTGAGTTGATGCCAAAGAGCTTGATTTTGGTCTCATCTGCCCACAACACTTTCATCCAGTTCTCTTCTAAATCATTGAGATGTTCATTAGAAAACCTCAGACAGCCTGTACATGTGCTTTCTTGAGCAGGGGGACATTGCAGGCGCTGCAGGATTTCAGTCCTTCACATCGTAATGTGCTACCACTTATTTTCTTGGCGACTATGTTTCCAGCTGCCTTGAGATCATTGACAAGTTGTTACCCTCTTACCAAGCTGCTTGGCGATAATCTGGTAGCCCATTCCAGCCTTGTGTAGGTCTACAATTATGTCCCTGACATCCTTGGACAGATCATTGGTTTTGGCAACGGTGGAGAGATTGGAATGAGATTGCGCGATTGCTTCTGTGGACAGGTGTCTTTTATACAGGTAACAATCGGAGATTAGGAACACTCCCTTTAGGAAGTGCTCCTATTCTCAGCTTTTTACCTGTATAGAAGACACCTGAGAGACATAAATCCTGCTGATTGATAGGGGATCAAATACTTATTTCACTTATTAAAATGCAAATCAATTTATAACTTTTTTGAAATGCGTTTTTCTGGATTTTTTGTCGTTATTCGGTCTCTCACTGTTAAAATAAACCTACCATTAAAATTATACATGATGGGCTGCGAGGAAGAGGGCGGAAGTGGGACGGTCATTACCCTACCACATGATCGGCATATTGCTGTCTCCGCCTCTTTGCAGCTAGGTAAATAGAAGTGATTGCGATGCGTCACCACGCCCTCGGTGGAAGTCACTTGATGACGAAACGCGTCAGGGCGTGGTGACGCAATCACGCAGGAAGCCGTGGTGACACGCGATCCCCCGAGGCTCACGGCCAGGTACCGGGCTGTATTCGTCTAGGACGGGAGAGAGCGGTAGGAACCAACAGGCTAACTTGCTGACATGTTTACAAAGAATTGTTATATTGTAAGTGCAATGTTTGAAGGGTAAATATTGGGAATAAAGGCATACGTGTTTTAGCTGGACTACGCTATGTTGCTTTTTCATTTCCCATATATACCCTTTCTATGCTGGTGAGGGGATTTTACATGTGATATCCATTGGCGGTCCTTGTCAGAGATACAACGCAGAGGATTAAGGCGATAAAGGCATTCCCACTGGTTGTATTCTGCTTTTTTACAGACTAGTTCTGGTAAGTGTCCCCACATAAGGGTGCACACAGCGGTGTGGTGAAGGCTTTGGGGTGTCTGCAAGGATATACCCGTTTACATCATCTCCTTACATTCTGGGACTGCATGCTTGGACTTCCCTTTACTGTGATATTCATCCTCAGATTTAGAGATTGATTCATGTTTATTTCATGGACTTTAGCGCTGCTAGTGCGTGAATGAATCAGTAGCGTTGGGCTTTTTGAATCTTGATGCACCTATATACATTAAAATTATAGACTGATCGTTTCTTTGTCATTGGGCAAAGGTACAAAATCAGCAGGGGATCAAATACGTTTTTCCTTCACTGTATGCTGCATAACTATACTTACAAGCCCAGTGGATCCAGCCCTGTCCTCTTTTCTCCCACCACTATTTTACTACAGGTCCTATCCCATGCCACTATCTTCCTCATCAGGAGCTGGCCATCTCTTCCTGGGTCTTGCAGGTGGCCTCCCAATGACACATTTTGCATGGAAAGATCTGGCAGTGTGTCGGTTTACATTTTGCCATCGATTTTATGAATGGAGGAAAGTATTGCCTCCTAGGACATGTGATGTCAACATTCCAGTAGTATACAAGAGGTGGCAGAATTTAAGGCGGGTGTGGGTCAAATGGGAAAAAAAAGTAAATAAAAAACAATTTTTTAAAAAGGCAGGTTCTTTTATAACATGGAGGGGGAAGATTACAATGGTGCAAGTTATTTTTGTGCAGAAGTCCACTTTAACAGTTGATCAATAAGTTAAATTTGTAATATCAAAGAATGAAATCACATCTCACTCACCTGCTTCTTCATCTTCTTTTTCTCTTTCTTGCTAAGATTGGCAAAAGGATCTTCAGCTGGTGTCTTTCCCTCTCCTCCATCTTCCTCGTCCCCTGACTGATGGAGAAACAGAGTTAGATGAGACATGCTTACATCTATAATTATATAAAAACTATTAATGTTGTTTAGCTGCTTCAGAGAAATATGTTGTGGATGTACAGTACCCAATATATATTCTGTAATATTGTACATCAGGTTTTATATTGAAAAAAATACCTTTGCACGCTTATGGTAATATCCACTGTCATGTTCAAATGAGTTTGTAATTGTATTACATGTTTTTCTTAAAATAATAAAAATTGGAAACAAAAGATTGTCATAATTATTGCACTGAGAACTCCCTCTAGCAGCCAATCATAATCTCTAAAAACAACAAAAAGCTGAAAGATCCAAAATGTAAAATGTTAGACACAAATAAAAATAGCTATAAAATTGTAAACAATGCTATAACTCAAAATCAAGAGCGTTGTAAAAAAAATAATAATAAATAATCATCATCTCTATAATGCACAGCACCAAAATAATTTAGTGTTTATAAGATCAGTTTAACCTTATGTATCAGAAATTCAGAAAAGAGTTGAATAGGTTATATTTAGAGATTATATTTAGAGATGCAATGGCAATCAATAACTATACCAAGATGTTCTTAAAATATACAGGTGAAACTTGAAAAATTAGAACATCGTGCAAAAGTTCATTTATTTCAGTAATACAACTTAAAAAGGGGAAACGAATATACGAGATAGGACTCGTTACATGCAAAGCAAGATAGTTCAAGCCGTGATTTGTCATAATTGTGATGATTATAGCTTACAGCTCATGAAAACCCAAAATCCACAATCTCCGTAAATTAGAATAGTACATGCAATCAATAAAACAAGGAGTGTACATAGAACAATATCAGAACTCTGAAAAGTATAAATATGCATATGCACGCAGTACTTGGTTTTGGCCCCTTTTGCAGCAATTACTGCCTCAATGCGGCGTAGCATGGAGGCGATCAGCCTGTGGCACTGCTAGGATGTTATGGAAGTCCAGGTTGCTTTGATAGCAGCCTTCAGCTCGTCTGCATTGTTGGGTCTGGTATCTCATCTTCCTCTTGACAATACCCCACAGATTCTATGTGGGATTTAGGTCAGGCAAGTTTGCTGGCCAATCAAGCACAGAGATCCCATGATCATGTGACCAGGTATTGGTAGTTTTGGCAGTGTGGGCAGGTGCCAAGTCCTGCTGGAAAATGAAATCAGCATCTCCATAAAGCTGGTCAGCAGAGGGAAGCATGAAGTGCTCTAGAATTTCCTGCTAGAGGGCTGCGTTGACTTTGGACCTGATAAAAAAACAGTGGACCAACACCAGCAGATGACATGGTGCCCCAAATCATCAACTGTAGAAACTTCCCACTGGACCTTACGCAACTTGGATTATTTACCGCTCCACTCTTCCTCCAGACTCTGGGACCTTGATTTCCAAATAAAATTCCAAAGTCAACGCAGCCCTCTAGCAGGAAATTCTAGAGCACTTCATGCTTCCCTCTGCTGACCAGCTTTATGGAGATGCTGATTTCATTTTCCAGCAGGACTTGGCACCTGCCCACACTGCCAAAACTACCAATACCTGGTCACATGATCATTGGATCTCTGTGCTTGATTGGCCAGCAACTTGCCTGACCTAAATCCCACATAGAATCTGTGGGGTATTGTCAAGAGGAAGATGAGAGACACCAGACCCAACAATGCAGACGAGCTGAAAGCCACTATCAAAGCAACCCGAGCTTCTATAACACCTCAGCAGTGCCACAGACTGATTGCCTCCATGCCACGCCGCAATGAGGCAGTAATTGCTGCAAAAGGGGCCAAAACCATGTACTGAGTGCATATGCATGCTTATGCTTTTCAGAGTTCTGATATTGTTCTATATACACTCCTTATTTTATTGATTGCATGTATTATTGTAATTTACTGAGATTGTGGATTCTGGGTTTTCATGAGCTGTAAGCCATAATCATCACAATTGGAAAAGGGGTTTTGATCTCTAGGATGCCCTATAGTAAGGTTTTGCCACCGTCCCTGTGAAATCGTTGTGTTTTGGGTTTGGTGCCTCAAACCAAGGTTGTTGGGACTTTAAGGGCAAGAGTAAACAAAGTAAAGTATCATAGAATAAAAATTTAACAGTTTATTTTCAAAAAAGTTTTACAAGGTAATAGACAAGTTTGTCGTGGATGGGTTTAAGGTCCATCGGTGAGAGAAGAGAAAAAGTTAGAAAGGTAGGTGACAAGGTGAAAAATGTTGACATTTGTCTCTGTTGTTACATGCATGTATTTCAGGCTTGGAACTTTTTTCAGAGGAAAGTGATGACTTCTCTCCAGCTGAGGGAGAGACAACACCCCGGGAGATGCTGCACCTTGAACCGTTTTTTTTCTGCTATACCCGACAAAAACGACAAACTTTCTCATCTTGAGGAACTACTTTTTTGGATTCTACCAGAACAGCTAAGCTATACGATTTAGCCTAAGCAGCCTTAGTTCCTGATGCGACTTAGAAACCTGGGGAAAACCTTTCACACATGGACCAGACAAAAGAAAGATACATGGTGACTTATCCTTGAAAAAGGCTAATACCTATACAGCCGAAACGCGTAGGATAGTCTCCTGGACATTTTCCTCTGAACAAAGTTCCAAGCCTGAAATACACGCATGGAACAACAGAGACAAATGTTCCTCAAAAGTCACCATTTTTCACCTTGTCGCCTACCTTTCTAACTTCTTCACTTCTCTCACCGATGGACCTTAAACCCATTCACGACAAACTTGTCTATTACCTTGTAAAACATTTTGAAAATAAACTGTTCAGTTTTTATTCTATGATACTTTACTTTGTTTACTCTTGCCCTTAAAGTCCCAACAACCTTGGTTTGAGGCACCAAACTCAAAAACACAATAATCATCACAATTATGACAAATCATGGCTTGAACCATCTTGCTTTGCATGTACAGTAATGAGTCTATCTCATATTAGTTTCCCCTTTTAAGTTGCATTACTGAAATAAACAAACTTTTGCACGATATTCTAATTTTTGGAGTTTCATTTGTATGTCCCAGGCTTCTAGAGATGCTGCTTCACCTCTACAAGAACATACAAGTATGGAAAAACCAAATCTGTCAATGCGGACTTCATTTTTAAAAGGTGAAGCCTACAAGGCTATAATCCTTATTCCTGCTGCTCCAGTTCATGTATCATCATCCTTGATCAGCACCACAACCTTGTGAGACACTGACCTGAAACAAGTATCCATTTATTAAAGCCTGAAAATTCTGAACGCCAACATATTTGCTTCAAGGCAATGAAGCAGAAACAAGGGTGAAAGTCTAGGGACCCGAAACAATAATAAACAGATTAGCAGTGGCACTTCCCAAACTTCAGTCCTCACATATAGAGTAAAAAATTGGATTGAGGCACTGAAGATGTTATGGTACAGTACAACACAATAGTTATATAAAAATATACAAAAGTTTATTACATCAATGGATATTAAAAAATCACCCATAAAGGAAAAGGAATAATTGTCCACTTGAGGACAAAGAATGAAAATAGGACACAACAAAATTCCCCTAATACAGATTGGATATTAACTAAGGTGTCCACCCAATGAGGGACCTCTAATAGCAGGTCTCCAATCATACTTTACATGTTTTGCGGAATGTCCTTTGGGTGAGTGTGTGATCTCCTTTTCGATTCCTGACCTCGATAGGCTTCTCTCCCCCACCCACTAGATGTCGGTGGTGGACCCCTTGGCTGGATCGAGGTGGGCGGCCAGCGCCTGTGTGAGAGTGATCTTGCACTTAGCTGACGCCCCTCGGCGGTACTGCGCATGCGCCCGGTGGTGCATGCGCAGTCCGAGATCGTTTCCAGGGACGTCATCTGTCGGCGGCAGTCACGCAGTGATGGCGAGGTGGCCAGACAGGATTTAGGCGTGTATATAATGGGAAGGGTTTGCCTCTCAATGCTTGTAGATGGTCGGCAGCGTTATGGGGTTCAAACAGCTTTAGGGTAAGTGCTGTTTATTGGATTTTGGATCTCCTGTCTAGAATGATTTTCTCTTGCTGTTACTGCAACTGAGCTATGTATCTGCATATTTTTCCTTTAGATGCTGGATTGCCTAGCTGGTTTGATTTCCACCATTGGCATTTGAGCCTTTTTGGTTTCTCTTTTACCATCTTTGTTGAATTACATGGTTATGCGGTCTATATAATTGGACAAGGTGAGGGTCTTAACCTCTTTTGTGTAACATAGTTCAATAGTAGTCCACGTGTGTATGACAGGCAGTGAATGTTTTCCCCTGGGAAGTTTATTACAATATTATTGTTTTCCTTGTCTATATACCCTTTAGGTAATCGTTAGTCCCTCTATGATATACTATATGTCTGTACCTGCTGCCATCTGGTCTAACACCGCTGTGGCTATTTAGCGGATTATTATGTCCCTTGTTTAGCGCTATTTTCTTTGCGACTAAACAATCATTGCAAGGTGAGCCCTTTTGAACTAAAATGCCTGTCCTAGTATATGCAACCGCTTATATTTTTGGTAATAATGCAGATTTAAATGCTTCTAGAATCATCCGATTCAATTTGTTATCCATGACAACATCTCCACCACCTGCCAACCGTCTTCATCAATATATTAAGAAATTACTAGGTGTGTATCTATTGTATGACTTAATGCAACATGTTGGGGGTTGTACTATATGTGCCCCTAGTGGAATGGCCCTGTATTGAGCCATTCTTGTAACTATACAATTTATCTTTGCCAGTTTTTAATCCACTCATACCTCCCACCCGAGTCCCGCACTTGCCCGGGAGACTCCCAATTTTTGGCGTCACCGCTCTCTGGGTTATTGATGTAGTTCCTGGTGAATATGCTTTACCACGCCTTTGTGGCATTTGGGTATCTCTGGGGGTAGATTCAGGGTCTATTCACTCTTTGGTAGCCATCTAATCTCTGTGATGTTGTATATGTACTTAATTGCACATTAGTATGCTTATGCCTAGGTTTAATTTTGTTTGCTTTTTCTAGGTATTATTTTGGGTTTGTATTTTTTTTTCCACAGAATAGACCTTCCGCTTTACCCAAACTCTTAAAGAAGTGGACATTCCACGAAACACGTAGAGTATGTTTGGAGACATGCTATTAGAAGTCCCCAATAATTGGGTGGACACCTTAGTTATTATCCAATCTGTATTAGAGGAATTTTGATGTGTTCTATTTTAATTGATTGTCTGTTCATACTGTACTATGAAAGTCCTCAGTGCCTCAATGTTTTACTCTATACTTGCATATATAGGACGAAGGTAAATTTTTTTTCATTCGCTAGTTTATGTAGCATACACCTTATTTGAAGTCAGTCCTCGCATGTTCATATTAAACTCTGGTGTCACTGTCTAATAACCTAAGCTGCCACAGGCACCCAGGATGATGTCTTTTTACCTACCTTACATCCACTAGCCCCTCAGTAAGAAAACCCACTCACATATTAATGCATTTTAACTCCCTCATTCTTATGCATCAGGACTCACCCCTTGCTGTGAGCCAGCACTGCCTGCATCATCATCTTCATCATCATCATCATCTAGAGCAACAAACCGATTCTGATTCTATGTAGGAAAAGAAAGGAAGAAATAATATCATATACTATTACTATAATATAATAATCATATACTGTAGGTGGTGTACAGTCTTATGTATCACCTAAACAACTCCATCTCTCTCATTGTGCCCAGAGATATAGGAACCAATTTGATACTTGCAATTTACTGAGAATGGATGGAAAAACAACTGCCCAAACAGAATGAGAAAATGTAAAAAAGCAGCTTCATGACAGTATTGATGGGAGAAAACCATGTGAGACAGGCTAAACATTTTCAGCCAATTGCCCACAGAGGTATAGCCAGTTCTAGCATGCTCTAGAATGTAACATCTAATAAATTGGACTTAAAGAGGTTGTAAACTCGTTTGAGTTTTTTTTTTTTACACCCTGCAAAAGAAAGACAATGAGCTAGTATGCATCGCATATTAGCTCATTATGCAATACTTACCTCAGAACGAGCCCCCGCCGTGCCGCTCACTCACCTCTATGACGGCGACATGTCTAGTCGCCCGTCTTCCGGGATCGCGGCATCCGGTCATCTGATTGGCCGGAGCCGCGGTGATGTCACTCCCACGCACGCGCGCTAGAGCCGACAGTCACGGCACGGGGCTCTGAAGGAACAGCACGATCGGCCGTTCCTTCAGAGCGCATGCGCCAGTGACGTCACTGGCGACATGTAAGGTAAATATCTCCTAAACGGTACATGTTTAGGAGATATTTACAGTACCTATAGGTAAGCCTTATCATAGGCTTACCTATAGGTACAAGTTGTAGAGGAGGGTTTACTTCCTCTTTAACATATACAAGTCTCTGTGTAGAGATTTCTGCACCATGATTGAAATTGATTACCTGTGTTGGTTTTGATGTCTTTTTGTTGCCCTTTTTAGGCTTTTTTTCTTCAGCTTCAACCTTTTCAGGAGCCTTGGGAGGTGGTTTCTGTAAAATAATGAAGTTACTTTTTGGACAAATATATGAAGGACAGAAAACAAGAGCAAGGACAGACTCACAGATTATCTAACACAGAACTCCTTTTTTGCCTAGGTCACCCTGCAGGAGGGAAAAACGCTTAGCTAATTTCTCTCTACGCCACCATGCATGAAGAGGGATAGACTTATAGCTCCCTTCTACACTATATTGTCAAAAGTATTGGAACACCTGCCTTTACACGCACATGAACTTTAATGGCATTTCCAGTCGGGTTCAATATGGAGTTGGCCCACCCTTTGCAGCCAGAACAGCTTTGATTCTTCTGGGAAGGCTGTCCACACGGTTTAGGAGTGTTGTCTATGGGAAGGTTTGACCATTCTACCAGAAGCCATTTCTGAGGTCAGGCACTGATGTTGGTCAAGAAGGCCTGGCTCATAGTCCATGCTCTATTTAATCCAAAAGGTGTTCTATCGAGGTGAGGTCAGGACTCTGTGCAGACCAGTCAAGTTCCTCCACCCGAAACTCACTCATCCATGTCTTTATGGACCTTGCTTTGTGCACTGGTCCAAATCCTTTGGTGGAGGGGGGGGAGGATTATGTTGGGGTGTTGGGCTTGGCCCATTAGTTCCAGAGAAGGAAACTCTTAAAGTATCAGCATACCAAGACATTTTGGACAGTTTCATGTTCCCAACTTTGTGGGAACAGTTTGGGGATGGCCCCTTCCTGTTCCAACATGACTGTGCACCAGTGCACAAAGCAAGGTCCATAAAGACATGGATGAGCAAGTTTGGGGTGGAGGAACTTGACTGGCCTGAACAGAGTCCTGACCTCAACCTGATAAAACAACTTTTGGATGAATTAGGGCGGAGACTTCACAAATGTGCTTCTGGAAGAATGGTCAAAAATTCCCATAGATGCACTCCTAAAGCTTGTGGACAGCCTTCCCAGAAGAGTTGAAGCTGTTATAGCTGCAAAGGGTGGGCCAACTCAATATTGAACCCTACGGACTAATACTGGGGTGCCATTAAAGTTCATGTGTCCCAATACTTTTGACAAAATAGTGTAAGTGTCACCCTGCAGGAAGAGGGCAGACTTCAAGCTCCCAACTGTCTGCGTTACACTGCAGAAGGAGGGACAGAATCACATCTCCCTTCTCTCTGTGTTATCCTGCAAAAGGAGGGACGGGCTTACAAGATCTATTCCATGACACCCTACAGGAGGAGAGCAAGACTAAAAGCCCCCTTCTCTCATTGTCACCTTGCAGGAGGAGGGACAGACTCCTAGCTCTCAACTGTCTGTGTCACCCTGCATGAGGAGGGGTAGACTCAGTTTCCTTCTGTGTCACTTAACAGGGGGAGGGACGGACTCATAGCTCCCTTCATTATATTTTAATTGACAGACATTTAAACACCACTAGTTTAGTTTTAAGAAATAATTCTTAATTTATAGTTCTCTCTGCCAGTAATGAAATAACTCTGCCAGGGTAGAGACACTCACTTTGCTTTTTGATTTTTCTTTTGGCACCTCTTCTTCACTTTCTTGTAGATCTTCACTTGGGGGCTAAAAAAAAAAAAAAAAACAAAACAAACACACACACACACACATACAAACAAACAGTGAGAAAGGTAAAGTGGTTCTATAGGCCAGGCACTTTTTACCTGAATGCATTCCCTTCATGAAAGTAAAAATCATCCCTACGTTTGTATCCCCTCCTCACACTCCCGGTAGCTTTACCGGAGCTCAATCTTGATCAAAAGTGCTGTGCCCGTCTAAAGAGGCTCTCCACTCTCTCTGCTCAAAGGCAGCAGCCACTGGCTCCTGCTGCTGTCAATCAAATCTGGGAGCAAGCCTGCAGGTGCTTCCTTTGGGGGCACACTGAGAAGAGGAGGAGCCTTGAGCGCCAGCGCAGAACCAGAGAACAGGAGGTTCGGGGCTGCTCTGTGCAAAACTATTGCACAGAGCAGGTTAACATAACATGTTTATTATTTTATTTAAAAATAAGCTTTATGTTATTAAAATCTACAATGCAAAAATTAAACATACCTTAGGTTTGGCTTTTTCATTTTTCTTTCCTTTCTTATTCTGTTTCTTCTCCTCTTCTTCCTGAGAAACAGTGAGTGAGAGCAGCGATTTTTAACTACTTGCCTACTGTGCACTTAAACCCCCTTCCCATCCAGACCAATTTTTAGCTTTCAGCGCTCTCACACTTTGACTGACAATTGCGCGGTCATGCTACACTGTACCCATATGAAATTTTTATCATTTTTTTTCACACAAATAGAGCTTTCTTTTGGTGGTATGTAACCTCTGGGTTTTTTGTTTTTTACAAAAAAAAAAAAAAAAAAAAAAAAAAAAAAAAAAAAAGAAAAAATACAGAAAATTTTGAAAAAAAAAAAGTTTATTTTCTGCGAGTAAATTTTGAAAATAAATTTTTCTCCTTCACTGATGTGCGCTGATGAGGCGGCACTGATGGGCACTGATAGGCTGCACTGATGAGGTGGCACTTATGGGCACTGATGAGGAGGTACTAATATGCCGCACTGATGAGCACTGATAGGCGGCACTGCTGGGCACTGAGAGGTGGCACTGCTGGGCACTGACGGGCGGCACTGATGGGCAGCACCATCAGTGCCCACACTCAGTGCCCATAGTGCTGCCAGTCAGTGCTCATCAGTGCCTAGATGAGCAGGCACTGACTGACAGCACTATGGGCACTGATTGTGGGCATTGATGGCGGGCACTGTGTGTATGTTTTTTTTTACCTCTAGTAATCAGGGCACTGGTGATCGGTGCCCTGATTACATTTGTTCTGTGTCCCCAGCGCTGTGCAGCTCTCCCTCCTTCCTCACACTGCAGGCTCCATGTGAGGAAGGAGCGCTGGCGATGAGAGATGATCTCATATGTTTACATATGAGATCATCTCTCATTGGATGGTCCGATCACGTGGTGAATGGCCGCTGTGATTGGCCATTCACCACGATCTGTGAACGGCTGTGTCCAAGGGACACGGCCGACACAGATTTTCCCCGATACGCGCTCGCGGGGAGACTGTTTCTGGGAGGCCGTATAAAGACGGCCTCCCGAAAATGTATATAGGCTGTAGCGCGGATGGGAAGAAGTTAATTAGATTAGGAAATTATTAAAACTCCTGCAAAGTTTCTTTTGTCATTTATGGGAAGATTTTTCAACAGATCCTGTTCTGTACAGGAAGTGAGGGGAAATGCCCTCTTAAGACAGTGGTCACTGAAACAGATGTCTCTATTGCAAGACTTCCCCCCCCCCTCTATTTTACTTCTTTTGACAACCCCCTTTTTTTTTATTTTTCCCTCACTTTAACTTAAAGTGACAGGGATCACCAGAACAAAAGAAAAAACTGAATTTTTGTAAAATCTTACCTGTAAAATTCCTTTCTCTGAGTCCTCCGACAGTCACCGCCTCTCCATATTCATCACAATGGGTAATTGACCTTTGCTCCATAGGAGTAGCTAGGCAACAGAATATGTCAATATTAAAGCTTTTAGCATATCCCACCCCCAGGGGGTGGTCCCCTCAGTCAATACCCTCCTGCTTCCTGTATCCATACCTCAGTTTCAGTAGAATAGCAGTAGAGTACATAAACAAACCCCAAAAGAGGGGCGGGGGCGGCGACTGTCGGAGGACTCAGAGAAAGGAATTTTACAGGTAAGATTTTACAAAAATTCAGTTTTCTCTTATCTTATTCGTCACAATGGGGACGTCCCAAAGCAGTGCATACATGAGGGGTGGGAAACGCAGCCGCGCCTAAGTTAACGCAGGACCCACATCAGAGAAAGGAACCTTACCAAAGGAAGGAAACCAGCTGGGCAGCATGAAAAAAACTTTGCTCAACAGGAGCAACAACCCAGGAAGAACAAATAACCTAGGGATAAAAACATCCCAAACAGCCAAGGGCCCAAAAATAAGGGACCTAAGGTACTGCCGCACTAAGAACCTTGCGGCCAAAGGAAGCATCTGCCAATGCCTGAACATCCACCTTGTAGAACTTTGAGAAGGTGTGAACGGACGACCAAGTCGCCGCCTTACACACCTGGGCCACAGAAGCCCGATGATGACAGGCCCAAGACGTACTCCGAGATCTGGTAGAGTGCGCCTTCACAGGCATAGGGGGAACTTTCCCCTTCAAAACATATGCCTGCTCAATAGTCTGTCTGATCCATTTGGCGATGGTAGAAGCCGACGCCGCCAAGCCCTTCCGAGGTCCCTCAGGAAGGACAAAGAGAGAATCCGTCTTGCGAAAAGATTTAGTCGCTGACAGGTAAACCCTGATTGCCCGAACAACATCCAAGGAATGTAAGGCCACCTCCTTCGGATGCTTGGGCTTCGCGCAAAGTGAAGGCAAGACAATGTCCTCATTGAGGTGAAATTCCGAGATACTTTTCGGAAGAAAAGAAGGATTAGGTCGCAAGACCACCTTATCCAAGTGAAGCACCAGATACGGAGACCTGCAGGACAAGGCTGCCAGCTCTGACACTCTGCGAGCCGAAGTGATCGCCACCAAAAAAGCGACCTTCTTAGACAACAGAAGCAAAGAGATCTCCCTGATCTTTTCAAAGGGAGCATGTTGCAACACGGACAGAACGAGGTTCAAGTCCCATGGAGGCAAAGGCTCCCTCCGAGGAGGGACCAGGTGTCGCACCCCTGAACAAAGGTGCCAACCAGAGAATTAGACGCCACAGGGCGTTGAAAAAGAACGGCCAGTGCAGAAATCTGACCCTTAATCGTGGCCAACGCTAAACGCTGGTCCACACCCGCCTGAAGGAAGGACAACACCCTAGACACCGAGTATGAGCGAGGGGAAAACCCCCTGGACTCACACCAGGCAAAATAGGCCTTCCAAGTACGGTAGTAAATCTTCCCCGAAGAGGCCTTTCTAGCGTTGATCAAAGTATGAATGACCTCCGGGGAGAGACCCCTATCCTTCAGGACCTCGGTTTCAACAGCCAGGCCGTCAAAGCCAGCGACTAAAGCAGGATGGAATATCGGTCCTTGAGACAGAAGATCTTCTCGAAGAGGCAGACGCCATGGAGCGTCGACCGCCAGATTCACGAGGTCTGCGTACCAAGACCGGCGAGGCCAGTCTGGCGCCACCAGAATCACCGTGAGCGGTTCCGAGGACAACCTGCGAAGGAACCGGGATAGCAACTGAATTGGTGGGAACGCATACATCAGTCGATACTGATGCCACGGAGCCACTAACGCGTCCGACGCGTCTGCCCGAGGATCGCGCGTCCTTGCCATGAACCTTCCCACCTTGTTGTTCAGACGAGACGCGAACAGGTCCACATCTGGGGACCCCCACTTCGCGCACAACATCTGGAAGACATCCGGGTGGAGTGACCATTCTCCCTGGTCCAGGGACTGGCGACTCAGATAATCCGCCTGCCAGTTCTCCACCCCCGGAATGTGAACCGCTGTTATCGCCGGGACGTGCGTCTCGGCCCAAGACAGAATGTCGGCCACCTCCCGAGCCGCCCGGGCACTCCTGGTGCCCCCTTGGTGGTTGATGTAGGCCACCGCTGTGGCATTGTCCGTCTGCACCCGAACCGGACGGCCCTGAAGCCTGTCCGTCCAACGTCGAAGGCAGAGATTTATCGCCCGCAATTCCAGAATGTTGATCGGAAGGGAGGATTCCCCCACCGACCAAGTACCCTGGGCGGACAGAACGTCCAGAACACCACCCCAGCCTGACAGGCTGGCATCCGTGGTGATCACCGTCCACGAAAGAGGACGAAAAGACTTGCCCCCCGACACCGCCGGGGACTGTAGCCACCACAGAAGATCCCTTCTGGTGCGAGGACTCAATGAGATCTGAAGATCCAGAGATTGCGGTCGCCCATCCCACCTGGACAGGACCTCCGCTTGGAGACCCCTCGTGTGAAACTGGGCAAAGGGAATCGCCTCGAAGGCCGAGACCATCAATCCCAGACACCTCATACATGTCCGGAGGGACGAACACGGAACGTCCCTGAGGGACCTGACTTCTTCCTGAAGTGTCCTGAGCTTGTCTTCCGGCAGGAAGACCTTCGCCTGAACAGAGTCCAGAATCATTCCCAGGTAAGGAAGACGAACCGATGGACACAGCGTCGATTTTGGAAAGTTTATCGTCCAACCAAACTCCTGTAGAGTCTGCATCGTGACTGACAGGTCTCTTACCAGACCCTGACTGGTCGCAGACCGAACCAGAGTGTCGTCCAGATACCCCAGGACCGAGATGCCCTGGGCTCTCAATAAGGCCAGAACCGGTGCAACACCTTGGTGAACACCCGCGGAGCTGAAGCGAGACCAAAAGGCAGCGCCACGAATTGGTAATGATCCTCCGCAATGGCGAATCAAAGGTACCTCTGGTGACCCTCGAAAATGGGGATGTGAAGGTATGCATCCTTCAAGTCGATGGAGGCCATGAATTCTCCCGGAAACTAGAGCAGCCACCACCGAGCGCAGGGATTCCATGCGGAACTTGCGAACCCGCACAAAGCGGTTCAGAGCTTTTAAGTCCAGAATTGGACGTACCTTGCCCTCCTTTCTGGGCACAGTGAACAGATTGGAATAAAACCCCCGAAATCTGTCCCGATGAGGCACCGGAACCACCACTCCCTGAGCCCGCAGGTCCCGCACCGCCAGGTGCAGATCCCGCAAACGCTCCGGAGACAGTTGAAGGTTTGAGGGAAAAAATCTGCTCGTCGGCCGAGAGAGGAACTCGATCTTGTAACCGGACCGAACGATCTCCCGAACCCACCTGTCCCGAACGCGGGCCAGCCAGGGTTGAAGAAAACCGAGCAAACGTCCCCCCACCCCAGAACTGGGTGAGGGCGTCCCTTCAGGCCGCATGGTTATGGGCAGCGGACCCGGACTGGCCGGACTTCTGCTTACCTGTCCACGGCTTCTTTTGGGAGCCTTGACCTTTGAAGGGCTTGCCCTTATAGTGCGACCGAAAGGCACGAAAGGACCCCTGAGAGGGCCTAAACCAAGCATGCTTCTTACCTTGAGCACCCTTAGCCTTGTGAGACTGGGGCAAGAGCGTGCTCTTACCCCCAGAGATCCCCTTTATCAGTGTATCCAGGGAGTCGCCAAAAAGACGAGATCCCGTATAGGGCAGATTAGCTAAAGTTTTGCGAGAAGATTGGTCCACAGACCAACATTTCAGCCAAATCAAGCGGCGTGTCAACACAGCCACGCTGTGCACACGTGCAGCCAAAGGGATTACATCTAATTCCGCATCACACAAATGCATGACACCCTGATGAATTTGATCCACCATAGCCAACGTTGTCGGCGGGGCAGAATCAGCCACCAGGACGCGCCTGAGCACCTGCGTCCAATCCGCGACAGCCTGAGCTGCCATAAGGGAAGCAATAGCTTATAGCATGGAACCGGTAACCGAGTAAGTATGGCGGGCAAGAGACTCCAGTCTCCTGTCCGTGGGGTCCCGGAACACCAGGGTATCTTTCGCCGGAATCGCAGTAGATTTATTCAAAACCGCCACCGCGTGATCCACCGGAGGCGGCACACACCAGCGTTCATCAGTGGCGGGCGTGAAGGGATAACGCAGCTTGAACCTACTTGGCACAGCAAAAGGCTTCTTTATATTGCGCCATTGTTCACTAACAGCGCGCTGAAAATCCTCAGTGCAAGGGAAAACCTGTGATGTTTTGCGCCTCCGCTGCGTCCCATAAGAGGCCAGGACGGCAGGAGGACATGGTTCATCCTGCAAATGCAGCGTTTGTTTGATAGAAGCAACCAATTCATCCATGATTGCAAGCTCTTCAGACGAGCCAGGGGGGGAATCAACCCCTTCAACCTCTGCCTCCCCTTCCGACCCTGCAAAGTCCAGGGACGTACGGGACCCCGATAAGGGGACCCCAGCCATAGCAGCCCCATCACCATCGCTCTCTGAATCAGAGGATATTGAAACTCTGGGCCGTTTTGTGGATTGAGCAGCCACAAGCATCTGCACCTGAGCAGCCAGGTTAGCCACAATGGTAGCCAAATCGCCCCCCCAGGGGGAGCAGCAGCAGCCCCTTGGCCTCCCATTAAAGTGGGAGGAAATTTGCTTTCCTGAGAATCCATGCCCCCAAATGTTTGCTGGAAAAAAAGGGTAACTGCCCCTTTAAAATCGCGGCGAGCGCAGCCCACCGCACACACACAGCACACACCGACCCCCACAGGGAGAAGTACAAACTTTAGGCAATGAATACAGGAATAAGAGAAGGTAAACCTGGAGAGACCACTTAGGCTGCTGCATCGATCGCTGTGCCCAGGGAAAAGGAAGTGATGCAATAACGACCGCTCCTATAAAGCCTATGGAAGGCTACAAAAAAATGGCCGCCGGAGGAGGATGTAAAGGCAGAGATCCTGCATCGCTGACATGAGGCTGGAGCGATCGCCGCCAAAATGGCGGCGCTTGGCGCCAAAAACGTCGCTCCCTGCACACAGCAATCGCCATCCCACGCCTGCAGTATAATAAAACAATGGCGGACCGCAGCAGCGGCCGCCGCATGTATGCACAAACATGGTCACAACATGCCCCACAGCATACAGCCTGTCACACAGTAAAAAGCACACAGTCTGAAACACAGAAACAGTGCAGGAAGTCCCCCCTCCTTGTAGCCCACAGAAGGCAGCAACACAGACAGGGAGCCCAATAGTGTGTACAGAAAAACAGGGTTACACAGTCCCAGACTGACACCCACTAAACAGACAGGTCCCCACACAGATACACTTACCTTCTGAATGGCGTGGGGAGCCCGCCCAAGCGATCAAGCCGCTGTACAGAGGACAGGGAGAGTCGCAGCCAGGACGCAGCAGAACTGTGGTGCGAAACCGCATGGCGTCCAGTGAGGTAGCCACCTCACCGCAGCATCCCTGCAGCGAACAGGGATGGGTCGTTCACACATGCCAGGAAAAAACCTGACTGAACGCTCGATGGCAGGTTGGGAAGCCACTGGCCCACAACCTGCGACCAGGGGGGCCAGCCCGAGACCCAGCCTGCACGATCCTCTTCATCAGAAGAACTAACTAAGCTGAAGAAATAAACAGCTAAGTAAAGAAAAAGAAAAAAAACACTCACATAAAATCAAAAAGAAGATAGAGGCTGAGACAAAAAGCCCCAGCACAGAAACAGCCTGCTACTCCTGATAGCTAGACAATGAAACTGAGGTATGGATACAGGAGGGTATTGACTGAGGGGACCACCCCCTGGGGGTGGGATATGCTAAAAGCTTTAATATTGACATATTCTGTTGCCTAGCTACTCCTACGGAGCAAAGGTCAATTACCCATTGTGACGAATATGGAGAGGCGGCGACTGTCGGAGGACGTAAGAGAAAAGTACATTTTCTCTAACTGGAGAAAACATCAATAAAAACCTTAAAGAATCTAGCCACAAAAAAAAAAAAAAAAAAAAAAAAAAAGAAGTATTTGGCTTTAGATACACTATTAATGGCTGCACCACCACTTCATACACCGCTCTTTCCTCCCCACCACAATGTTTGGGCCTAACTCACTTTCCTCCCACTGGCTAAATGTAACAACACAGGAATGCAAAGAGTTGGGGGCGGGGGAGGAGGGAAGAGAGCAGTATGAACCGATTGCATGGTGTAGCAATTTAAACCATTTTCTAACCAAGTCATACCACCAGATTCTGAGTGCTCTAGTTTTAGTAAAATCAACCCCAGAAGATTAAAGCAAACAAAATAAAACCCAATTTCCAGGAAAAAAGCTATTTCTTTTTTTTAAATTTTAACTTTAGATTGACCCAGTCTAGTTATCTCTACATACACTGCATTCAGGGGGCATCTGGGGATGCTGAAAAATTGGATTTTTGACTTACCCGTTAAAATCTATTTCTCTGATGTTCATTGACGGACACAACTCCTGATCTTCTTGACCATTGGGTTATACTGCCCCCCTACAGGAGTGGGACACTAGGCAGAAAAAGGACTTGACTACGCCTATGGGCAGTCCCAGAAGGTATACTCCCCCTCTCTTCTATAGGTAATCAGTTTTTTTTACAAGCAGTGTCAGAAGTAATACAACTGCATAGAGGGGTGGGTGCTGTGTCCGTCAAACGAACATTAGAGAAATGGATTTTATGGTAAATTAAATATCCCATTTTCCCTTTCGTTCTTTGACGGACACCGCTCCTGATCTTCTTGACCATTGGGACGTCCCAAAGCAGTGTCAAACATGAGGGGTGAGAACAGCAAGAAAAAATTCCCCAAGCTAAACCGTAGCCAACCAGGTAACAGGAGCTCACCTGAAAAACATTACACCCCCAAAGAGGGAACAAGTCTCCTAAACAGCAGCCTGTTGCGGACAAAAGAGGCATCTGCAGATGCCAACACATCAACTTAACATTTTGTGAAATGTGCACCGACGACCAAGTAGCCACCTTGTGCACCTACGTTACTGACACCTGATGACGAAAGGCCCAAGAAATACTGAGCGAACTAGTAGTGTGCGCTTTCACATGGTTAAGGAGGAACCTGACCCTTAATTGAATAGGTCTGAGTCACCGTCTGTCTGATCCATCTAGGTCGCAGAAGACACAAATAGTCCTTTTCAAGGCCCATCCGTAAGCACAAATAGTGACAAATAGTGAGTCTGACTTCTTTTACCTAAAAAGGACTCCATAGCTGCCAGGTACACCCAAAAAGCCCGAACCACATCCAGGGAATGCAACGCAATTTCCTTAGAATGTTTTGGCCTGGGACACAGACAAGGCAACACAATGTCCTCATTCAGATGGAAATCAGAGACCACCTTTGAAAGAAACAAAGCACAGGGGCCAAGAACCATCTGATAGTTTACAGACGGGTATGGTGCCAGCTGATTGGAAAAAAGCCAACGTGGTACCAATATTTAAAAAGGGGCCGAGATATATCCCGGGTAACTATAGGCCGGTCAGCCTAACATCAGTAGTCTGTAAAATTTTGGAGGGGATGTTAAGTGACCACATACAAGACTTTAGTAATGAAAACGGTATTATAAGTAGTAATCAGCATGGATTCATGAAATATCGTTCGTGCCAAACCAATCTATTAACCTTCTACGATGAAGTGAGCTGCCACCTAGATAAAGGAAAGCCTGTGGATGTGGTGTATCTGGACTTTGCAAAGGCCTTTGACACCGTTCCCCACAAACGCTTACTGAACAAACTAAGGAAGGTAGGTATGGACCATAAGGTGAGTACCTGGATAGAGAACTGGCTCCAGGGGAGAGTACAGAGGGTGGTGATTAATGGGGAGTACTCGGATTGGGCGGGTGTGGAAAGTGGGGTCCCCCAGGGTTCTGTCCTGTGACCAATCCTGTTTAATTTATTCATAAATGATCTAGAGGAGGGGATATCGAGCACAATCTCAGTATTTGCAGAGGATACTAAACTAGGCATGCCAATATCTTCTATGCAGGATGTGGAAACCTTGCAAGTGGACCTGAACAAAATAACAGGGTGGGCAACTACATGGCAGATGAGATTTAATGTTGAAAAATGTAAAGTAATGCACTTAGGGGCCAGAAACCAGAAAGCAAGCTACTCACTAGGGGGGGAACCTCTGGGTGAGTCTAGGATGGAAAAGGACTTGGGGGTACTGGTAGATAACAAGCTTGGCAGTGGCATGCAATGCCAAGCCACCGCAAGCAAAGCCAACAGAATACTGGGATGTATAAAAAAGGGGATTCACTACAGAAATAAAGAGATTATTCTCCCACTCTACAAGACTCTGGTCCGGCCACATCTGGAGTATGCTGTCCAGTTTTGGGCACCGGTCCTCAGGAAGGATGTGCTGGAACTGGAGAAAGTCCAGAGAAGGGCAACAAAAATAATTAGGGGAATGGAGGACATCAGCTATGAGGAAAGACTACAAGCACTGAACCTATTCTCTCTGGAGAAGAGACGATTGAGGGGGGATATGATATCAATGTAGAAATACTGTACTGGTGACCCGAGCATAAGGAACAAACTATTCAGACAAAGGAGATACAATAAGACACGTGGCCACTCACTAAAACTAGAGGAAAGGAGGTTTAACCTTAAAGTGCGTAAGGGGTTCTTCACTGTAAAAGCGGTAAGGATGTGGAATTCTCTTCCACAAGCAGTCGTATCAGCAGGGAGCATTGATAGTTTCAAAAAACTATTAGATGGACACCTTAAAGACTACAACATACAGGGGTATACAATGTACGGTTAAAAGCAAACACACACACACACACACACACACACACATCATAGGTTGAACTGGATGGACTGATGTCTTTTTTCAACCTCACTAACTATGTAACTATGATCTTTGTGGGCCACCAAATAAGGGGAACAAGACACGGCCGCCAATTCCAACACACTGCGCAGAGGTTATAGCCACCAAAAAAAGGCCACCTTATGGGATAGCACAAGCAGGGGAATCTCCCGAATATTTTCAAAGGGAGGCTTCTGTAGGGCTGAAAGCACCAAGTTGAGATTCCAAGGCGGTAGAGGGGACCACAGCAGTGGAGTGAAATGTCGAACCCCCTTAATAAAAGTACGTACCAGGGAGTGCGTGGCC
This sequence comes from Pelophylax lessonae, assembly GCF_965119305.1. Classification (NCBI taxonomy): domain Eukaryota; kingdom Metazoa; phylum Chordata; class Amphibia; order Anura; family Ranidae; genus Pelophylax; species Pelophylax lessonae. Next base: position 92,711,122 of record NC_138774.1, read on the forward strand.
AAGGGTCGTTGAAAGAAGACCGCCAAGACCGATACCTGACCCTTTATGCAACTCAAGGCCAATTTCTGTTCAACCCCCCGTTGAAGGAAGGTCAAGACCCGAGCCACCGAAAAAGAGCGAAGGTGAACACCAAGCGACTCACACCACGAAAAGTATGCTTTCCACGTACGATGGTAGATCTTCCCAGAAGTGAACTTCCTAGTCTTCAGTAGTGTGGGAATCGCCAACCCAGACAAACCTCTATCCTTCAGCACCTGGCTTTCAACAGCCAAGCTGTCATAGCAGGATGGAACATTGGCCCTTGGGACAGCAGATCCTGCCAGAGAGATGTGTCACCCTGCAGGAAGAGGGCAGACTCCTAGCTCCCAACTGTCTGTGTCACACTGCAGAAGGAGGGACAGAATCACATCTCCCTTCTCTCTGTGTTATCCTGCAAAAGGAGGGACAGGCTTACAAGATCTATTCCATGACACCCTACAGGAGGAGAGCAAGACTAAAAGCCCCCTTCTCTCATTGTCACCTTGCAGGAGGAGGGACAGACTCCTAGCTCTTAACTGTCTGCGTCACCCTGCATGAGGAGGGGTAGACATAGTTCCCTTCTGTGTCACTAAACAGGGGGAGGGACGGACTCCTAGCTCCCTTCATTATATTTTAATTGACAGACATTTAAACACCACTAGTTTAGTTTTAAGAAATAATTCTTAATTTATAGTTCTCTCTGCCAGTAATGAAATAACTCTGCCAGGGTAGAGACACTCACTTTGCTTTTTGATTTTTCTTTTGGCACCTCTTCTTCACTTTCTTGTAGATCTTCACTTGGGGGCTAAAAAAAAAAAAACAAAACAAACACACACACACATACAAACAAACAGTGAGAAAGGTAAAGTGGTTCTATAGGCCAGGCACTTTTTACCTGAATGCATTCCCTTCATGAAAGTAAAAATCATCCCTACGTTTGTATCGCCTCCTCACACTCCCGGTAGCTTTACCGGAGCTCAATCTTGATCAAGTGCTGTGCCCGTCTAAAGAGGCTCTCCACTCTCTCTGCTCAGAGGCAGCAGCCACTGGCTCCTGCTGCTGTCAATCAAATCTGGGAGCAAGCCAGCAGGTGCTTCCTCTGGGGGAGCACTGAGAAGAGGAGGAGCCTTGAGCACCAGCGCGGAACCAGAGAACAGGAGGTTCGGGGCTGCTCTGTGCAAAACTATTGCACAGAGCAGGTTAACATAACATGTTTATTATTTCATTTAAAAATAAGCTTTATGTTATTAAAATCTACAATGCAAAAATGAAACATACCTTAGGTTTGGCTTTTTCATTTTTCTTTCCTTTCTTATTCTGTTTCTTCTCCTCTTCTTCCTGAGAAACAGTGAGTGAGAGCAGCGATTAGTGTGAGCTAATTTGAGTTGAAGTGACCACAGAATTGTTCTTTTTAGCAGTTATGTTGCTAGGACAATTTAAAATTCAAGTGAGGACTGCCTGCTATGGGTAGCAAAGCAACAGCTTCACTTACAGGTTTACCAAAAGCAAAAACGCTTTCATTTTTAATTAGGTTAGGAAATGATTAAAGCTCCTGCAAAGTTTATTTTGTCATTTATGGGATGATTTTTCAACAGTTCCTGTTCTGTACAGGAAGTGAGGGGAAATGCCCTCTTAGGCAGTGGTCACTGAAACAGATGTCTCTATTGCAAGAATTCCCCCCTCTATTTTACTTCTTTTGACAACCTCCTTTTTTTAAATTTTTCCCTCACTTTAACTTAAAGTGACGGTGATCACCAGAACAAAAAAAAAAAAAAGTAAATTTTCTCTAACAGGAGATAACATCAATAAAAACCTTAAAGAATCTAGCCACAAAAAAAAAAAAAAAAAAAAGAAGTATTTGGCTTTAGATACACTATTAATGGCTGCACCACCACTTCATACACCGCTCTTTCCTCCCCACCACAATGTTTGGGCCTAACTCACTTTCCTCCCACTAGCTAAATGTAACAACACAGGGATGCAAAGAGTTGGGGGCGGGGGAGGAGGGAAGAGAGCAGTATGAACCGATTGCATGGTGTAGCGATTTAAACCATTTTCTAACCAAGTCATACCATCATTATTTAACATATTGTGTAATGTAACATATACAGTGTTTTTTTTTCTTCTTACTAAAACTGGAGTGTGCAAAATCTGGTGCAGCTCTGCATAGAAACCAATCAGCCTTCAGGTCTTATTGTCAAAGCTTAATGAAACAAGCTGAAGTTAGAAGCTGATTGACTACCATGCACAGCTGCACCAGATTCTGAGTGCTCTAGTTTTAGTAAAATCAACCCCAGAAGATTAAAGCAAACAAAATAAAACCCAATTTCCAGGAAAAAAGCCATTAATTTTTTTTTTTTTTTTTTTTTTTTTTTTTTTTTTAATTTTAACTTTAGATTGACCCAGTCTAGTTATCTCTACATACACTGCATTCAGGGGGCATCTGACTTACCATTAAAATCTATTTCTCTGATGTTCATTGACGGACACCGCTCCTGATCTTCTTGACCATTGGGTTATACTGCCCCCCCTACAGGAGTGGGACACTAGGCAGAAAAAGGACTTGACTACGCCTATGGGCAGTCCCAGAAGGTATACTCCCCCTCTCTTCTATAGGTAATCAGTTTTTTTTTACAAGCAGTGTCAGAAGTAATACAACTGCATAGAGGGGTGGGTGCTGTGTCCGTCAAACGAACATTAGAGAAATGGATTTTATGGTAAATTAAATATCCCATTTTCCCTTTCGTTCTTTGACGGACACCGCTCTTGATCTTGACCATTGGGACGTCCCAAAGCAGTGTCAAACATGAGGGGTGAGAACAGCAAGAAAAAATTCCCCAAGCTAAACCGTAGCCAACCAGGTAACAGGAGCTCACCTGAAAAACATTACACCCCCAAAGAGGGAACATGTCCCCTAAACAGCAGCCTGTTGCGGACAAAAGAGGCATCTGCAGATGCCAACACATCAACTTAACATTTTGTGAAATGTGCACCGACGACCAAGTAGCCACCTTGTGCACCTACGTTACTGACACCTGATGACGAAAGGCCCAAGAAATACTGAGCGAACTAGTAGTGTGCGCTTTCACAGGGAAAGGAGGAACCTGACCCTTAATTGAATAGGTCTGAGTCACCGTCTGTCTGATCCATCTAGGTCGCAGAAGACACAAATAGTCCTTTTCGAGGCCCATCCGTAAGCACATAGCTGCCAGGTACACCCGAAAAGCCCGAACCACATCCAGGGAATGCAACGCAATTTCCTTAGAATGTTTTGGCCTGGGACACAAACAAGGCAACACAATGTCCTCATTCAGATGGAAATCAGAGACCACCTTTGAAAGAAACAAAGGACAGGGGCGAAGAATCTTATCTTTGTGGACCACCAAATAAGGGGAACAAGACACGGCCGCCAAATCCAACACCCTGCGCAGAGGTTATAGCCACCAAAAAAAAGGCCACCTTATGGGATAGCGCAAGCAGGGGAATCTCCTGAATATTTTCAAAGGGAGGCTTCTGTAGGGCTGAAAGCACCAAGTTGAGATTCCAAGGCGGTAGTGGGGACCACAGCAGTGGAGTTAAATGTCGAACCCCCTTAATAAAAGTACGTACCAGGGAGTGCGTGGCCAAGGGTCGCTGAAAGAAGACCACCAAGGCCGACACCTGACCCTTTATGCAACTCAAGGCCAATTTCTGTTCAACCCCCCGTTGAAGGAAGGTCAAGACCCGAGCCACCGAAAAAGAGCGAAGGTGAACACCAAGCGACTCACACCACGAAAAGTATGCTTTTCACATACGATGGTAGATCTTCCTAGAAAAGGGCTTCCTAGTCTTCAGTAGTGTGGGAATCGCCAACCCAGACAAACCTCTATCCTTCAGCACCTGGCTTTCAACAGCCAAGCTGTCAAAGCAGGATGGAACATTAGCCCTTGGGACAGCAGATCCTCCCCGAGAGGGAGTCTCCAAGGGGCGTTGGTGACAAGCCGCACCAGGTCGGCGTACCAAGACCGGCGAGGCCAATCCGGGGCCACTAGAATGACCAGAATTCCTTCTGCCTCGATCCTGTGCAAGAGTCTTGGCAGAAGCTTGAGAGGAGGGAAAGAGTAAAATCAGACAGTGTGACCATGCCACAAACCTTGGCACCTTCCTGTTGAGCCGAGACGCCAACAGATCCACCTCAGGGGGTGCCCCACAGGAGACACAGCTGATGAAACACCTCTGGAGGAGGGGACCACTCCCCTGGAATGTGTACAGCGGAGAGGGCTGGAATAAAACATTCTGCCCACCGCGGGAATGCCGGCTACCTCCAGAGCGGTCAATACACTTCTTGTTACACCCTGGTGATTGACATAAGCCACGGCCGTGGCATTGTCCGATTGGATTTGCACCAGACACACCTGAAGGCGATCCGTACAGTGATAGGGAGTCTGGACTCTTCCAGTGTCCAAACTCCCTGAGCGGAGTTCCGACCCAGGACACCTCCCCACCTGGACAGACTGGCATCCATGGTGACCACTGTCCAATACAGGGGGATTAAAGATAAAAAGCCTAGCAAAGAGCTGGAGAGCGAAGCCACCAGATCAGAGACCTTTTTCGGCTCAGCCGGATCGGATTGTCCAGAGACTTCGGACACTTGCCCCATTTGCCGAAGATCTCCCTTTGCAGGGACCTCGTATGGAACTGTGAAAACGGGACCGCCTAAAAAAAGGTAGAAACCATAAGTCCCTGCACCCTCGTGCAAGTCCGGAGGGACAACCACCTACTGGACAGCAATAGATGATCACAGTATGCAACTTCTGGAGTTTGTCCCTAGGAAGAAACACTCTGGCTATCGCCGAGTCCACAGTCAGACCCAGATAGTCCAGTTTTGTGGAAGGAATCAGAGCAGACTTCTGAAAATTCAGAAGCCAGCCGAACTCCCTCAGAGTCTGTATAGGGATGTCCATGTTGTCCATCAGAGCAGTAGGAGACTCTGCTCACAAGAAGCGGTCGTCCAGGTAGCCCAGCACTGCAATTCCTCGCTGACGTAACAACGCAAACACCCTTCCTTGTGAAGACCCGAGGAGCAGAGAAAAGGTAACGCCACAAACTGATAATTGCTCCTCTCCCATGGCAAAGCAGAGGAAGCGTTGATGACAGACACATATTGAAATGTGTAATTAAGCGACTTGATGTCGATAGAGGCAAGGAAATCCCCCTGTGCGGGCAGACTACATTCTGAACTTTTGTACCCACACAAAGCAGTTCAGGGTCTAGAGATACAGAATCGGATGCGCCCTGCCTTCGGGACCGTGAACCGGTTTGAATAAAACCCCTGAAAACGTTCCGAAGTTGGAACTGGAACAATTACCCCTTGAAGTAACAGGTCCTGCACCGGCCCGAAGAGGGCTTGCAATCAGTCCAGTGACAGATGCACATTGGAAGGAAAGAACCTCTCCCGGGGCGTAAGAACAAAACTCGATCTTGTAGCCGGGCTGTATCACTTCGTGAACCCACATGCCCTGCCCCAAGGAGGGCCACGGGTCCGGAAACCAGCGAAGACGTTCCCCCCACCCCGGGGCACAGGTAGGGGCCCACCTTCATGCAGAAGGAGCCTTGTCTGCAGGTCTGGAGAACCCCGCTTTGGACTTGCCAGACCAAGTTCACTTGGATCTTTCCAAAGAGGGCTTGAAACATACTGCGGGCCACAGCCTTTGCCTGTCACCCGGATCCTTAAAAGCCGACGATTCTTCTATCGGAATCATGGTTGCCCCTATTCAACATGGAAACCGGGGGATCCACCACTGGTGGAACAGTCAACTTCTTAAGGAGAGACTCTTCAAATGGGTACCTCATTGCGAATCGCTTATGGACCACAAAAGGGACGTCTTGGAGGTTCCCACTCTTCTGCGACAAATCTGTCAAAATAGGAAGGAAACACCTTTGCCACTCTAAACGGCTCGTGAGTGCCAAAAGGAACCGGTGCCTGCGCTGCAGCTGCGTCCACCAGCGGCTTTTTGTGCATGGCTAGCGGCTTTTTGTGCATGGCTACAGGAGTGGAGGAATCATCCTCACTATCTGAGAACTCAGAGCGCGTGGCTACAGACCCCTCAGGATGGGCCCTGTCCATGGCCGGCCAGATCAGATTCAAAATCAAAAAAGACATATGAAGCAGCAGGGGGAGGCGGGGGGGACGGACTTTTTACTACCCTGCCACCCAAAAGCCACCTCTACTCGAGACACAAAGGACTCCAGGACTGCCACCAGTGCATCAATGGATGGTTGGCACCCGGAGGGCCCTGCAGGTCCTGAGAAGGGGTCAGGTGGGGAATTGTGCTCCAAGGACTCCATGAGTAATAAGGGTACCCCACAAAAGTGCAAAAAAAAAAAAAAAAAAACCCTGCTAAGGGACACTCCATACCACGCTGGTAACACCACCCGGTCATTAGCCACAGAGCACCCCCCAATCCTACAGCAGAGAGAGGGAGAGGACCCCACCAGGCTGTCACCGGCAGCACCAGGATCAAAGCACTCCACGTGTGGCATCCAGGAAGGAAAAGAGGCCCAAGAGTCAGCACCAGGTGATAAGGAGAGGCTCCCACAGCTACAATGGATGCCCAGAAGGCTCCACAGTAATGCCTGCCATTCAATTCAAGGCTGGACTAACGCAAAATGGCAGCCGTAGCTACACAAACATGGCCGCCAGCCCATACAGGAAATAGACTACAACAAAATGGCGGCTCCGCGAGGGACCCAGGAGGGAACCCTGGGCCTCACCAGGTACAGCCTCCTCCAAAGTCGATCGCCCAGTGGCCCGGTGGGGGGGGGGGGGGGGGGCGTCGGCCAGGAGAAACGATGCGACGCAGGCCGAGACCCGGTCGTATGCGACCTCACAAGGCGTTTAACCCCCAGGCCAGCCCCCATCTGGTGGGGCTATGTGGTGACCACTGGATCTAGATTATCCAGCCTGTCACCCAGTCTGACAGTTAATTGTAGATCTCACAGGAAAAAAAAAAAAGTCTATCTTAAAAGAAAAAATTGCCAGGACCAGAGATCCCAGCAAGGAACTAGGTCTTTACTCCTGGCTAGGCAGAAAAAAAAAAAAAAAAAAGTATAACCCAATGGTCAAGAAGATCAGGAGCTGTGTCAATGAACAAAAGAGAAATCTTGGTTCACTTCATCAGCAGGCTATGTGGGCAGAGGGAACAACACTGTATCCCTCAATTATTACGGTCATCAACATCATTGTGCTGTGTAAATCTCAGGACCAGGTAAATAGAAACGCAACTCCTTTGTCAGGTAAACAGCTTTCATACAGTGGATATAAAAAGTCTACACATCCCTGTTAAAATGTTAGATTTCGGTTTCTGTGATGTAAAAAAAATGAGACAAAGAAATAATTTCAGAACTTCTTCCACCTTTAATGTGACCTATAAACTGTACAACTCAGTTGAACAACAAACAAAGTATTTTAGGTGGAGAGAAGTAAAAATAATAAACTAAAATAATATGGTTGCAAAAGTGTGCACACCCTTAAACTAATACTTTGTTGAAGCACCTTTTGATTTTATTACAGCACTCAGTCTTTTTACGTATGAGTCTATCAGCATGGCACATCGTGACTTGGCAATATTTTCCCACTCCTCTTTGCAAAAAAACTCCAAATCTGTCAGATTGTGAGGACATCTCCTATGCACAGCTCTCTTTAGATCACCTCACAGATCTTCGCCATTCCTTTGTTGATTTGGATGTATGCTTTGGGCCGTTGTGCTGCTGAAAGATGAAGTTCGTCTTTATGTTCAGCTTTCTAGCAGAAGTCTAAAGGTTTTGTGCCAATATTGACTGGTATTTGGAACTGTTCATAATTCCCACTACCTTGACTAAGGCCCCTGTTCCAGCTGAAGAAAAACCTCCCCAAAGCATGATGCTGCCACCACCATGCTTCACTGTGGGTATGGTGATCTTTTGGTGATGTGCAGTGTTGTTTTTGCACCAAACATATCTTTCTGGAATTATGGCCTAAAGCCCCGTACACACGTACCGATGGTCGGCATATAAATGTTCGTCTTTTCTCCCCGGGATGTCGGTGTCTGTTGAAAAGTGCAAAGACAGCACAAGGACAGCACAAGAATTTTGTCTGCAGACTTCAGCTGACTGCAGAAGTGATGTCATGTAATGGTTAACTTTCCCTGTGTTTTTAATTTTCTGAGCATGCCCAGTCTTGCAAATCTGCGGTCTGTCGGCCGAATTCTGTACTGACAGGCGAACAATCGTCCGTTCTGGTGTCCGCAGACAAAAATTTTCATGTTTGCAAGAAAGACTTTTGTCCGCGGATTGTGCGCAGACATCTGTAGGAGGCAACATACTAACACGCGTACAATCGGCAGATCTTTCGTCCACCGACGTTTGTATGCCGACGATCGGTACGTGTGTACGGGCCTTAAAAGTTCAACTTTGGTTTTATCAGACTATAACACTTTTCCCCACATGCTTTTGGGAGACTTCAGATGTGTTTTTGCAAAATTTACCCGGGCTTGATGGGTTTTTTTTTTTTTGTGGGGGCGCGCAGAGCTCTTTACCATGTGACCAGCTGTGTCCAATCACAGCTGGTCACATAGTAAATAGGAAGTGCCGTTGATCGGCTTTCCTCAGTTCGTGCCTGACAGGCACGAGTAGAGGAGAGCCGATCTGCAGCTCTCCTGACAGGGGGGGTTTGCACTGGTAATCAGAGCACTGATTACCAGTGCAGACCCTGGGGGGGGGGGGGGATGCCAATAGAACCACCACGGATGTCCACCCATGACCCCCCAGGGATGCCCAACATGGCCACTAGGGATGGCAATCAGAGGGAGCCCGCCAGTGCCCTCCCCATCAGTGCCGATTATTGCCCACCAGTGCCACCCATCAGGGCCCACCAATTCTGCATATCAGGGCCCACCAATGCTGCATCATCAGTGCCACCCCCATCAGTGCAGGAAAAAACGTATCTATTTACAAAATTTTATAACAAAAAACTTTTTTTTTTTTTCAAAAAAGCAAAAAAGAAAAAAACCTTGCGGTGATCAAATACCACCAAAAGAAAGCTCTATTTGTGGGGAAAAAAATGACAAATTTGGTTTAGGTACAATGTTGCATGACCGCGCAATTGTCATTCAAAATGCAACAGCGCAAATTACTTAATGCAGATCTAGGTGCTAGCTACAGAATCGCCAGCTTCAGACATTTTTGACCAGGGCACACCAGCAATGTGAAGTCTTATACAGAAATGTTGCAGCGATCTACAAAAGCAAATGTGAACCTAGCTGCAGATCATCAATAAAATAATAGATTTTTAGCTGCAACACTGTTGCTGATGTGACATGGCTCTATGTATTCATGCCAGGATAGAAAACATCTATGATGGCAGCACCCTTTGTACACTACCTTCACTTTTTTGCCTTTATCTTTCTTAGACGTCCGCTCTTCCTCTGCATCTTCATCCTCCCCCTCGCTGTCATCATCACCGAGAGCTGCAAAGATGTTCTTACTCTGCAAGAGAATCACAAGATAGAACTTTTTCACGCATGTCTCAGAGTCAAGGTGGTAAAAATGGGGGGGGGGGGGGGTCGCCAGGTAATAATGGGGGGGTCCCTATAGCTAAATCATTAGGGGTGCCTCTTTTCTATTTAATGGATATGAAAATTTTTACAATGAACTTTGCTACTTGGTCCATTTGGACAGTTTGTTAAGTGCAAAAAATACCTTTCTCTATCGCTCATTGACAGACGTAGTCTTCTTGATTCTCAAGAGCTGGGTTATGTTGTCTCCGCAGGAGTAGGACTAGGCAGAATGACAAAACGTTCTGGCTCCACCCTAGGGGGCAGTCCCTGAGGGTATATCCTCCCTCTCTCTGCTACAGGGAATCAGTTTTTTTCTGTCTAGTCAGGAGTAAGGACCTAAGTTCCTTGCTGGGATCTTTTGGTCCTGGCAAGACTTTTTTTCTTTAAGAAAAAGACATTTTTTAGGTAGTTTTCTCCAGTGTTTTTTCCTGTGAGATCTTCAAGCAAAAATGCCGGACTGGGCGACACTTGTGGTCACCCCAGCCGGCCTACGAGCGCGTGCAGACCATGGCATTGCGCTTGGTCGGCCGCGACATATTCAAGTAAGTATGCGGGGCCGGGCGACGGGCTGGATGTTGAGATCCAGTGGTCACCCCGGTTTCTGCCTAAAAGCGCGTGCAGACCAGTGCGCTGAGTCGGCCGCGACGGAGTCCCAGTAAAGGGACTGACTTTGCGAGTTAAAAGCTCGCTTGGACGCCAGGACCAGAGAGTCGAGGCGTCCACAAACCCCCACCCCGGTGGAGAGGATATTGTGAAGAGAGGGTGCCTGTCGGTTCGGTATGGTGAGTAAACGTTCCCTTTTTTCCTCATTTATGAGGCAGTATATATTATGGGCCCCTCCATATATGGTCAGTTTATATCTGATACTTACAAGTCCCCCTTGTAATACAGCATGTGTTTGTGGGAAGTGGACTTGGTTCAAGAGCTAACACTCTACCCAGCAGACTGTAACATTACAGCAGACATAGGAGGTATAAGCCTACCTTATGTGCAGTGTATCTCTGTAGATCCATATGTCACCTCTCAGCAGAGTGCAGGTGGATGTGCTGGGAAGACGATATCGGCGGTCCGCCGCCATTTTGCCGTAGACCGAATGCATATATGTCCTCAGGTCACGCCGGCCGCCATGTTTTTGGAGTCTTATGTCTCTTCTATGGGGGCGGCCATGTTTTGTGAGCCCAGCTTCCTCGTGGAGGGCTGGGAACGCCGGAAGGCGTACACAGGGGGCGGAGCCACGCCTTCTGCCCGGGAAAAAGCAAACAGCTCCTTCCAGTCTGTGTAAGACAGACGCTGGCTGCAGTTTGTTGGAAACTGCACTGCATCGGTTGGTGAGCCTTGGGGGTCCCTCTCTCTCTCTCTGGGATCGAGAAGCAGGTACTCTGAGGGGCGCTATTGCGCTAGGGGGAGACACACAAAAAAAAAAAAAAAAAAAAAGGAAAAAGTTTTTTTGTTTATTGCTGGCAAAAGTGTCCTGTATTAACATGGACCCTGCCACTCATGTATCTCCTCCGGATCCCCTCGAGGGGTCTGCGGGATCCTCCAGCACCCCATTGACAATTGAATCTTTGTCAGCTATTATGGAAACTTTTGTGTCCCGGGTGGAAGTGGCTTGTCAGGGACAGGGCGCAAGAAAGCGACCCCCGCCTAACCCCTTATTATCTGAAACCTCGGATTCAGACTCTGAGCCTATTTCTGCAGTTGCAGGTACTTCATCTGGTATTGGTGTCTCGGGTCCTGTCTCTTCAGACAGTGAGGAGGATGTTTCGGCATCTGCCATAGCCCGAGAGGAAGCGTTGGTAAACGCACTCATTGTATCTGTTCAAGAGACTTTAAGGTTACAGGGTATTCCATCAGAAATAGCTGAAACTGAGATCCCTTTTGGGACTAAAAAACGCATCAAAGTGGCAAAGGTTTTTCCATTGCCCAAATGTTTTGGCAATCCAATCGATGAAGAATGGCGTCTGCCAAAACGCACTTTTAATATTTCCAAACGCATTGACAGGCGTTATCCGTTTGAGGAAACCCTTATTAAGAAATGGACAGAACCACCTGTGGTGGATTCACCTATTGCTAGATTGAATAAAGCCACGGTTATTCCTTTAGAAGACGCTCCGTCTTTTAAAGATCCAGTGGATCGCAAGATAGAAGCTATGTCTCGCACCATGTTTTCCTTGATTGGATCAGCTTTCAGGCCAATAATTGCTATTGGTCTGGTTTCGCAGGCTGTAACTGAATGGACCAAGTGGTTACGCCGGGACTTAGAAGAAGTCCCTCAGGCGGTATCAGATTTGTTGGAACAAATGATACAGGGGTTACAGTTTGTATGTGATGCGGCGTTAGACGCCACTCCATTAATGGCGCGAGCATCAGTCTCAGCAGTGGTTCTCAGGCGTACACTGTGGCTAAAAGGTTGGATAGCCGACCAAGGTTCCAAAAAAGCATTGGCTAATATCCCCTTTTCAGGAGAGCGTCTATTTGGAGCCAACTTGGATGAGATCATCAAGGATCTCACCGGTGGAAAAAGCACCTTTTTACCGCAAAATTTTAAAGGTAGAGGAACTCGTCAAAGACGAGGGCCTTCTTTTTCTGCTCACAAGAGGTTTTTTCGTCCAGCGGGTGAAAAAACTAAGTCCTCCAAAGCTCCTGCAGGAGGCGTCAGGGGTCGTTGGTCGGGCAAGCAAAAGCCCGCCCCCTCCAGACCTGAAGATAAACCATCCAAAGCCTGAAGGTGCGCCCCCACCCATAACTGGGGTGGGGGGACGTCTTCGCCGGTTCCCGGATCCATGGCTTTCCAGAATCCCGGACAAATGGGTTTGCGAAGTCATAAGGTCAGGGTACAAGATCGAGTTTCGATCTCTCCCACCGGCGCGATTCTTCCCTTCCAATATCCGTCTATCCGCAGATCGTTTAGAAGATCTGCGGAGAGCAGTCACAGATTTACTACAACAAGGAGTGGTAGTCCACGTTCCTTGGACAGAACGGTTTCAAGGTTTTTATTCAAACCTGTTTACAATACCCAGGAAAGAGGGCAAAGTGCGTCCAATTCTGGACTTAAGAGCACTCAATTCTTTCGTCAACATAAGAAGATTCAGAATGGAGTCCATTCGCACGGTAGCAGCCTTCCTGCATCCAGGGGATGTCCTAGCGTCCATAGACATCAAGGACGCCTATCTTCACATTCCCATTTTTGCAGGACATCAGCGTTTTCTACGCTTTTCCGTAGAGGAGAACCACTATCAGTTTGTGGCGTTACCTTTCGGTCTCGCCACGGCTCCGCGGGTCTTCACAAAGGTATTGGCCCCAATGTTGGCACTTCTGCGCCAAAGAGGTATATCGATTCTAGGTTACCTAGACGATCTTCTGCTTCATGCAGAGTCTCCTCAGACCTTGCTACAAAACATAGAAATTACTATGATTTCTTTACAGGAATTCGGGTGGCTGGTGAACCAGCAAAAGTCATTTCTGGTTCCCACCCAGAGGCTCGAATATCTGGGTCTAATTCTAGACACAGTCAGGACAAGAGTTTTTCTTCCGGTAGGGAAACTCCGAAAGATTCAATCAGCAGTCCAGTTGTTACTGTCCAACAGCTGGTCTTCCCTTCGGACTTGCATGAGGGTTCTGGGGTTGATGGTGGCTTCATTCGAAGCAGTCCCATTTGCCCAGTCCCATACCCGAATTCTTCAGCAAGAGATTCTTCTCAGATGGAATCGGAATCCGGAATCCCTGGACAATCAGATACGATTGAGCAAACAGACCAGAGAGTCTCTGGTTTGGTGGCTTCGGTCTCCAATGCTCAGCCAGGGAAAGTCATTTCTGCCAATATATTGGACGATAGTGACCACGGATGCCAGTCTATCCGGATGGGGAGGAATTCTTGGTCAGTTATCTGTCCAGGGACTTTGGTCCCCGGAAGAATCCAGGTTACCGATAAATGTATTGGAACTGAGAGCGATCAGACTTTGTCTGATTCACTGGACCGAGCAGCTCCAGGGCAGCCCGGTTCGGATCCAGTCGGACAATGCCACGGCCGTGGCTTATGTCAATCACCAGGGGGGCACCAAGAGTGTCCGAGCGGCCAAAGAAGTGGCTTGCATTCTTCGCTGGGCGGAACGATTTGTTCCAGCAATCTCTGCGGTGTTCATTCCGGGGGGTGGAGAATTGGCAGGCAGATTATCTCAGCCGTCAGACCCTGGATCAGGGGGAATGGTCCCTCCATCCAGACGTTTTCCACCAATTGTGCCTACGGTGGGGCACCCCGGATGTGGATCTGTTGGCATCACGATTCAACAGGAAAGTTCAGAGATTCGTGGCTCGCTCCCGCGATCCTCTAGCAGAAACCGCAGACGCACTGATCGCCCCGTGGGGGCAATACCAGCTAATATATGCCTTCCCTCCTCTCGCGTTACTGCCAAGACTTCTTCGCAGGGTAGAGGAGGAAGGAATCCCAGTAATCCTGGTAGCTCCGGACTGGCCTCGTCGAGCTTGGTACGCCGACATGGTCAGACTGGTGGCGGACGTCCCATGGAGACTTCCTCTCAGGGAGGATCTACTGTCTCAGGGACCGATCTTCCATCCTGCTTTACGATCGCTGGCTTTAACGGCCTGGCTATTGAGACCCAGGTGCTGAAGGACAAAGGTTTGTCAGCTTCAGTTATTCCTACTCTAGTTGAAGCAAGGAAAGCGACTTCCAGAAAGATTTATCATCGCACATGGAAGTCCTACATTGCATGGTGTGAACCTTTGGGGTTCCGTCCTCGGTCTTATTCGATTAGTCGAATATTGGCTTTTCTGCAACAAGGGGTTGAGCAGAAACTGGCCTTGAGTACTATCAAGGGTCAGGTCTCAGCATTAGCCATCTTCTTTCAGAAGCCTTTGGCTACTCATTCCTTGGTGCGGAATTTCATCCAGGGGGTACGACATCTGGCTCCGCCAGTGCACGCGCCGTTACCCCCCTGGGATCTTAATTTAGTGTTGTCGGTTCTTCAGAAACCTCCCTTTGAAGATATTAGGGAGATTCCTCTACCCACGTTGTCCCAGAAGGTGGCCTTCTTGGTGGCTATTACTTCTGCACGCAGGGTGTCAGAACTGGCCGCATTATCTTGTCGTTCACCATATCTGGTGGTTCATAGAGATAAGGTGGTTCTTCGTCCGAATCCATCCTTCCTACCAAAAGTGGTTTCAGAATTTCATCTGAATGAAGAAATTGTATTACCTTCCCTGTGTCCTAAGCCCAGTCATCCTCGGGAGTTTGCTTTACACTCCTTGGATGTGGTCCGGGCGATCAGGGTATACTTGAAAACGACAGACTCGTTTCGCAAGACGGATTCACTTTTTGTGATCCCAGATGGACCCAAAAAGGGGTTGCCTGCATCTGCCGCGACCATTTCCAGATGGATCAGACAGACGGTAGTGCAGGCTTATTCTATTAAGGGTCGGGAGCCCCCGTTCCCTGTTAAGGCGCACTCCACTCGGGCACTTAGTGCGTCATGGGCCTTTCGCCATCAGGCGTCAGTGGTCCAGGTGTGCAAGGCGGCTACCTGGTCGTCGGTGCATACCTTCTCTAAACATTATAAAGTTGATGTAATGGCATCGTCTGATGCCTCATTTGGCCGCAAGGTTCTGCAGGCCGCAATTTGAGGAGACCAGTGGTCTACCTCGAGGGTTTTTTTCCGTTGGAAAATTTTTTTCTTTTAGTCTCATTCTTTGTTTATAATGAGCCTTTAAAACTTCTAGTTTGGCACCGGTTGGGCCTACTAGATTGGATTTGATTTTGTCAATCCCACCCCTCATTTGTGGCACTGCTTCTGGATGTCCCAGCTCTTGAGAATCAAGAAGACTACGTCTGTCAATGAGCGATAGAGAAAAATGGATTTTTGTAAGAACTTACCGTAAAATCCTTTTCTCTTAAGCTCATTGACAGACGTAGTACCCGCCCCTCTATCATTGAGTTGGGTTGGGTTAAATTCTCTGTACTGCTTTAAACAGAACTGATTCCCTGTAGCAGAGAGAGGGAGGATATACCCTCAGGGACTGCCCCCTAGGGTGGAGCCAGAACGTTTTGTCATTCTGCCTAGTCCTACTCCTGCGGAGACAACATAACCCAGCTCTTGAGAATCAAGAAGACTACGTCTGTCAATGAGCTTAAGAGAAAAGGATTTTACGGTAAGTTCTTACAAAAATCCATTTATTGACCCTGCCAGAAATCTTGTCAGCTGATACCTTGCTGTGCTGTTTCCTGCTTTCTTTATATTCTACATTGTTCCCAGCTATGTCTAAGGATTATAGAACCCATCCCCTCTAGGTTACGGAGAAGAGGAGAGGGAGAGGCATTTGTAGTCCTGCCTGACAATGAAAACACTGATACTCCATAGATAGTGAGTTGTCACCCTAGGAATAGAAGCGAGTTACTGGCAGGATCATCAACCCTTAACCCTTATTTGGGTTTCTTATATTGATCCTTTATGTAGTTACTGTGAACTCTGTGTGAGCCACGATGGTTCCATTGTATTATAGCCTGTATTCAAATTTGAATTTATTCTGTATTAGTATATTCACCAGTGCAAGAATATTAATAAAAACGTCCTTAGTTTTTTTGTGTTTAGTGAGCTGAGCTAAATTTGTCTGCCCCTAGCCTGTATATCAGCTCATCTGTTGGTACACATTTACCACTCATTTATTTAATTTTTGATGAGTGCAGCTGGAGAAGACTATAATAGCTCTGCTCTCAACCACTGTATATTACAGTGGTTTTGTTTTTATTGGATGCTGGTCACTCAATCCAGTCCGGACTATGGGTGAATTTAGGATACTGCATGCCACTATACATTTTAATTTTATGTATTATTCTATTATCAGTGTTGGGGCTGTCTGATTGCCATAGATGCTGGCGTTAATGGCTGTCCAGAGTGGTCTCATTAGCTGCTTTGGAGCCATTTGGTAAAAGTCCCCATGATTGACCAATTTATTGAATAGAAATATTGTTTTTGTTTTGGATTTATTGCATGCTTTGCACCACTTAGGTTCCCATTCGGTATTGGCAACTTATCCCTGTTCCAATATGTTGGCTGATGAGTGATGTCATGGCTCAGACTGAGGCGGCGTTTGCCTTCTCGGTCTTGTATTTAAGTGGTGGAGTCAGCACGCCGCCCGTACCCCCAAGAAGACGTCAGCTGTGACGAAACGCATCGGAACCGGCATGCTGACATCACCACGCAACCCGGAAGGATGGGCTGATACGGAAGCCGGCCGGCTTGGTTTGTGTTCTTAGCGAATATCGTTCTACTGAATGTGATTTACTTTCTTTTACTTAATAAAGCCTTTTAAAAAAACATATTGCACTATGGAGCGGCCTTTATGTTTTTTTATGGTGATATCCCAGTCTGTTGCCTTGAGTGTGCTGTGCCTTTCCATCTGGAGTTTCCTTGTTGTCTGGATTCCTTGTGGGAATCGTCCTCCTGATCCTTATGTAATGGTTGTTCGATTGGCACTTTACTTACCGACATCTGGTAAGCTTAAATGCAGCTTTGGTGACTGAAGCACCGTGGTGGAAGAAGACACATGTGCACCTATATTTAATTTCATCATATTTAATATCATCATACTTCACCAGCCTTTGTTACACTTTTTGGGACTATTAGTTGTTTCACACTCAATATTTTATATCAGCTATTTGGGACTGTATCTAGTTGGTATTATTCACTGAATAATTAATCTATATTTTTACACATTATTTATTGATACATTTATTTGTATTTCTTCACATCTAGCGCAGCTTCTTTATCAGTTACAATTTTTGGTGTTATATCACTATAAGCTGCATCTTGCATTTATACAAGCGCGGTTATATTTTTGCTACATCATCAAGGGAACAGAAAGGAAAAAAGCCTGAAAAATAAAAAAAACGTATACAGCTACCCCATCGAAGGATAGGTATGCATTTTGTTTTGGGTTTAGATACTGTTTTTAATCAGCATTTTAAAAGGCAATACTTTTAGAGATTCAGTGCTTTCATAGCAGTCTTATAGAAGTTTCTAAACTTTATACATCCTGTATTTTATGTGTTTGCCAAATACCAATGGGACCATTATGAAGCACTGTGCAGTCAGACTATTTTGGGCCCTCTTTGCTTCTAGGCCCCTTTATTGGTTTGCTGTGGACACATTTGCACACTTGCTGACAGTAATAGCTGAAGGTATTCTTTTATTTGCTCTGTATCAAAATACAGAGCAAACCATGGTACAGCAAACACCCCCAACCTGATTTACAGTCACCGTCAGCTACTCAAACAGATCAACAGTAATCTCAGACTCTACAAACATAAGACCAAGTAGCACATTCAGTTTGCCAACATAAATTTACCTGATTTTTTCCTCTTCTTGGAGCAGGAGCATGGTCTGCAAAAGAAGAGCCATAGTTTAAGTGAACGTAAATTGTTACTGTGCATATTTTTTATTAAAGTCTAAAGTTCATCTTTTGGGGAAAAAAAAATAAAATGCACATATTTTCACAGAAAAATACAATGTGCATTTATTATTTTTTTCCCATAGAAGCCTGCAAAATATTGCACCAGTGATCAGTGGATCATTAGTGCAATGTCAGGCTCCTGCAGACAAGCTCTAAAGCCCATACCTCTCACAGATTCATGTGAATGAAAGACATGGCTGTGTCGGCGGACGAATACAGTTCTGTGAGAAACATTTAAACAGATACATCAAAAAAAAAAAAAAAAGTTTGAGCCCCCTTCTCCAATCTATACTGTACATACAAATATGTATGCGTTGGGGCACCTACGTACAAGAACGGCGAGTGCCCTACATGGTACATATCAACGTTCACCAGCTTGAGAGCAATAATTCTAGCACCAGAGATCCTGGGTAACTAAACTGATAACCTGTAGGGGCTTTTAAAGCATCAATCCTAGAAAATATAGGGTATTGAAGTTTTTTCGCCATTTCATGGACACACACAATTTAAAGGCTTGACATTGAGTATCTATTTACTCAGTGCAACCTCTTTTTTATATTTTAAACAAAATGGCAAATTTATTACATGTACGTGCCGTGACATTAACTTTAGTGTATTTTTTACTGATATTTAGCATTTCATAAAAACGGTTACGCTAATATTATGGAACATAAATTGGAACTACCACTGTTTTATTCTCTAGGGAGTTTGCTTTGTGAAAATATATACAGTTTAGGGGTTTTAAACTGATTTTTAAAATATGTAAAACAAAACAAAACAAAAAAATGTCCATGGGACTCAAGTGGTTAGAGAATATGTCAACACAAAGATTGTGCCATGTACTTGTATGAAATTGTATCCTGTTCCCTTTGTTTTGCTTCCTTTGCGTGAAATACCTAGTGTTCCTACCAGTCCCCCAACTTTCCTATTAAAAACTGACCACACTAGGAATGAGAGCACAGAGGGGTTGATTTACTTAAACTGGAGAGTGCAAAATCTGGTACAGCTGGGCATGGTAGCCAAACAGCTTCAGCTTGTCCAATTAAAAAAAAAAAAAAAAGAAAATTTGGAAGATACTTGGTTTCTATGCACAACTGCACCAGTTCTCAAATATTAAAAAAAAATAGAAAGGTTTGCATTGAGATACACGCAACTGCTCTGCTAACAAAAAACAGAATATGTGAAAACCTAAGTGACCAATGTTATCTACAAAAATTTAGCAAAATGTTCATTAACCACTTAAGGACCGGAAGGTTTTACCCCCTAATGACCAGGCCATTTTTTGCGATACAGAATTGCGTTACTTTAACTGAAAATCATGCGACGCTGTACCCAAATAAAATTGATGTCCTTTTTTCCCCCGCAAATAGAGCTTTCTTTTGGTGGTATTTGATCACTTCTGCGATTTTTATTTTTTGCGCTATAAAACAAAAAAATAAGTAAAAAATCCCATTTATTTAACAAAATCCATTTCTCTAATGTTCATTGACAGACATAGCTCCTGATCTTCTTAACCACTGGGTTATACCACCCCTACAGGAGTAGGACCCTAGGCATAAAAAAAGTCTGGCTACGTGCCTATGGGCAGTCCCAGGGAGTATACGCTCTCTGTTAAAAGGTACTCAGTTTTGTTAGAGCAGTGTCAGAAGAATTTACACCTCCACAGAGGGGTGGGTGCTGTGTCCATCAATGAACATCAGAGAAATGTATTTTACGGTAAGTCACATATCCCATTTTCTCTTTCGTTCATTGACGGACACAGCTCCTGATCTTGACCATTGGGACGTCCCAAAGCAGTGCGAAACATGAGGGGTGGGAACAGCAAGAAAAAATTCCCAAGGCTAAGCCGTAGCCAACCAGGTAACAGGAGCTCAACCAAAACAATGTGTGCCTAGGGGGTGCTGTGTGGGGGATGGGCTTACTGGATGAACACAGAGACCTGAGTTCCTAAATCAGTGGAACACAGGATCCCTGTGTTCATCACTGACAGGACAGCGGTCTGCCGTGTTTACATCGGCAGACCGCCGTTCTGTCTCCATGGGGAGCGATCGCAGGTGCCCAGCGGACATCACGGCCGCCAGACCCGCTGATAGGCTCTCCCTTTAGCCAATGGGCACACATGCACCCACACTAACTGCTACAGGAAGGGACGTACATGTACGTCGTTTCGTGTAACAGAGCTGTCCTGCCGCAGTAAAACTACAGCTGCTGGTCGGCAGGCAAGTGGTTAATAATGAAGATCCTGTTCTACCTGACTCCTCCTCATCGCTGGGCTGTACTGACAGCTTCTTCAGCCTCTCGGTGATCTCCCTGTCTTCATCATCGTCATCTCCACCTCCTTTCTGTTTTCTCCGATCTTTTTTCTTCTTCTCCTTTTCTTTTTTCTTTTGCTGCATCAAAAACAATTCTATGAAGTACAGACTCTCAAGCATAGTATTTTATCTGCTGTCACAAGAGGAAATTTAAACTAAAATGCCCACTATGTGTCTCAATACAAATCTTCTTAATACTCTAGATGAACCATGGCCCCAGTAAGCCATCAGTATCAAGTAAGGTAAAGCCAAGAATACCATATTCCATGAAACAAGCACTTTTGACCTTATAAAGACTTCTGGTAGGGGCAGTGAGCTAATTACAATGAGTATAGGGATTCTGGGAAATTCTGTATTAAACTGAATTATGTTGCAAAAGATGATAGAAGGGGAATTTTTTTTTTGCTGCTACAGAAAACGGTGGGCTGGCAGCAATTACGGATACCATACCAATTCATTAAAAAAAAAAAAAAAAAAGGAGATTTCCTATTACAAATACCTGCAACTAAAGATAAACTACAGAGTCACATCTAAGTACAAGGCAATCTGTAAAAGGAGAGTGAATATACTTACTTTTCAATTAGCAGTCACCACTTCACTGCTCCCCGGTTGCTGCAACTGCACTTCAGGGAGTTTGGGATAGCTGATCTCCTGCTGAACGCTGTGTTCCCCCGGTGGTGGCAGGCTCACTTTGGCCCCTTTCACACATGCGGACCGGACCGTTCAGATCCGCCTGTCAGTTTTTAAGGCGGATCTGAACGGATGCCCCCATGCATCTCTATGGGGCAGCGGATGTCAGCGGAGACATGTCCGATGACATCCGATCCTGTCCGTCAAATCCAGACGGATGGAAACCCTATTTTCCATCCATCTGGCGGATCAGATCGGATGAGAACGGACAGGTGGTCCGTTCTCATCCAATTCCCCCATAGAGGTCAGCGGGGATCGGACAACTCTGTTTCCGCACACAGAGCGTAGACGGAGCCACCATCCGCCTGCTCAGCGGGGATCGGCGGATCGATCCCCCGCTGAGAAGAAAGGCTCAGTCAACGGAACGGAGCCGTGTGAAAGGGGCCTTAAGCAGTCAACAAACTGCTATTCAGGTTGGCAAGGGAGAAAACAATCCC
Source organism: Pelophylax lessonae (assembly GCF_965119305.1). Taxonomy (NCBI): domain Eukaryota; kingdom Metazoa; phylum Chordata; class Amphibia; order Anura; family Ranidae; genus Pelophylax; species Pelophylax lessonae. The sequence continues at coordinate 92,732,617 of NC_138774.1, forward strand.
ACAACTTCCAATAACAAAGGGGTTAGAATAGTGTGAAGTATCATACGTAAGACCTACTCTAGCACAATGCACCACTAAAGTGATGAATGCCACTAATATATCTAATCAAGGCATGGAAAGAAAGAGTGAGAAAGATTAACGTAACTCTTTCATATTACACCAAAACCATCACAGTTTTAAAAACAAGGACAGTGCCTACTTTCCCATGACACTTTTTCGCAGCACACCATTTTATACATGGTATGCTTGATTTAGGCCTCATACACACTGGACATCATACAGCTGCTGTTTTTGGCGTCAGAGGTTTTCTTCTGCAGCCAGTAAACTCCCCGGCATGTTATCCTATGTGTCCATGCACACATAGGCTGTTATCAGCAGTTTTTGGCAGGGGTGTTTTCTGGCTGGGAAAAAAACCCAGAACTAGTGGGTTTTGAGTGGCGTTTTTTCCAGCTGTAAAAATGCTCTAACTCTGATAAAAGTTAAAAAACGCTGAAAAACGCTATTGCAAAAAAGCTGAAAAAAGCCTTCTGCAGCTATCTACTGACGTTTTTATAACGTGAATTTTTCATAACGTGATAAATAGTGAAGTTTTGCTTTAAAGCTTGGAGCCTGCGATATGTAATAATTATATCTACTATTAAACAGGCTGCCACTGCTAATGTCCTGAAAATGCTTCCTGCCTGGCTTTTATGCTGAGTAACTGACTAAAACTGATTTGACTAAGGTGAGAAATACTGACCTGACTGTTTGCTGCATTGTTAGTGACTATAATTTTGCCAACGGATCAGCATGACAGAGATCGGCATAACCAAGAACTAGCATTATCTGTCACCATTAGGGGCCTCCAAGTCTCTCCATGGCAGATTTCCACTGGGGCAGAATGTTCAGTGCCAAGTACCCACCTCTTGCTGCTGTTGCTCCTTTTCTCTTTCTTTTGCTGCTTCCTCCTCCTGAGCCTGTTTATTATCTGCTGACAGCTCCTCGAAGAACTGGCATGAGGAAAACAATATGAATTATCAGATATGACTCAGCAAGCGGTGCCAAGACAAAAGTGACATTTTCAGTTAAATGTAAAAGATACACATAGTATATTTGTGTGTGTTCGGTAAAAACTGACAATAACTTATGTATGAAAGTGTCAAAGATGGCAGCCTGCACTTCTATTCTTTCATAACAGGTGCTGTAAGAGTGATATTATGATGACAGGATCACTTTAACATGATGAGACCATACCTGTAAAGGCTCTTGCAAACGGGTGGTGGGAGGGTGGCAAAAACAGATAGCCGAGTTGCCATTTTCCTGCTCCCTGGCCAACCACCCGAATTCTAACATTATAGCCGGACAGGGCTCTACACATGCCGCAGCCACAATCGCTTCACGACCAGGGCATTTTTAACTCAGGCTGCAGAGTATGACAGGCAGCATTGACTATCAAACTTGTCCATTTAGATCAATAGGGGGCCACTCAACAAATCGAGAGCCAAAAGCTTGGCACAATTCAACAATTAAAATGAAAGAAAAAGCAGTGATCAGGAGCACTTTCTGAACGCCTATCAGGCGCTGCTATACCGCAGATCACTTTTCAGAGGGCAGTAAGCACTGTCACCTTTCTGAAAGAGACCCAAGAGAAATCTATAAATATTTACCTTTTCTGCTGCCTGTGCTTCTGAATGACCATCCATACTTTCCAGGAGTGTCAATCCCCTTGGTGGTCCACAGCAGGGCTGCTATTAGAAACCACAGTGCCGCATACAGCCAACCTGACAGGGCCCCCTCCCCCCAAATAAACACAGTTTACTATGATTCAGTTATGAATGAACAAAGTGAATGATTGGTACTGATCACTCATTGTGTTCATTCAGGAAAGGAAGGGACTGTTAAATATATGACATTTATCAGACCTTTCTCCCACTCTCCATCCTGAAGGATCTTACTGTGTGCTTGCAGCTGCCGGCAGGAAAGAAAGGAGGGAAGCCGGCAGCACTGCAGGGGGCATAAAGTGGGGCCTGGGCAGCAGGAGGAAATGTATGGCACACAGGAAGGGTGATTGGCAATCACTGGAACCGATCCCCTGTATGGTTCTCTCAGCATCAAGCAGCTGAAAGTTGGAGGGAGAGGAGAAGGTGGCTTTCTGCTACTGCAGAGAGGACCACATAGGAGATCTGCACTGCAGTGGGGCAATTACTGGATTCTATTACACTCCCTGCCCACATCTAAATCACTCTGCTGGCCCAGGCCCCGTACAGGAGGACTGGTGGTACCCCATTATGCATGGCCCTGTTCCAGAGTACTCATAGGCTCCTTTGCTGTTTTCCACATATTACATGATACAGCAGGGCCAAACCAGTGAGATCGAGTTTCCCAGACTTCAGCAGTAGACAAAGACAGCATGAAAAGGTATTTACAGCAGTAGTGGTCAACTTTCTTCATATGGGGGCCTCAAAAAGGGTTCCGACATTGGCAAAGGGCCACATAATACATTCAGTGACTGCAGTGCTACAGGAAAGCGGTCAAAGACTGCAGGGGGGGGGTTAGGAAGGACAATTTAGATAAGGGCACAGCTTTTCTTTAGGATGTACAGGTGCTTGCAGGCATCACAAGGTTCCAGTATTTTAGCTGTTATCATAAAAGCGTCAGGTCTACTTGCTTACAGATATTCCATCTTTAAAGCGGAGTTCCAACCGTTTTTGTGTTTATTAAAAGTCAGCAGCTACAAAAAGTGTAGCTGCTGGCTTTTAATTAAACACACACTCACCTGTCCCACGGTCCAGCGATGGAGCCGCCCGAAGCCTCTCTCCTCTCCCTCGCCACTGGCATCACTAGTGTGGGCACCCGGCTGAAACAGCATGTGGCTTCACAGCCGACATGCACACTGTGCATGCGCGAGTCTTGTTGCGCGTCGTGAATGGCCGGGCAATCTTCTGGAACCTGTGACGCGTCCCAGAAAATTATTTTCAGATTGCAGGGAGGGAGGGGGGAAGAGGAGAACTTCTGCCCGAGCTGCCTAGGTGGCCGCCCAAATGGAAGTGGGAGCGGGTACCTGTCAAATCTACATACCCGCTCCCCTCCCCGGCAAAAAAAAAAAATGACATGCCAAATGTGGCATTTCGGGGGGGGGGGGGGGGGTCAGGAGCACTTAAAGCTGAAGTTCTACTTTTGGGTGGAACTCCGCTTTAATAAACTTCCACTATGTTAAAGCACCAAGTATCCAGTCACATGGGAACAAACATATTTTTATACAGAAAACTATAAGATATAGAGCAGTGACTCAGTAAAGGCTGTGTGCTGAGCACAGCAGATCAGGTGACATTCTTAGCTACATGAATCACTCCACTATAATAAATGTTCTCACATACTCATCCACTATTACTGGGACATGACACACTGTGCAACCACACATCAATGGGGACGTATAGCACCATACATGATAGTCATACTAGAACCCGGAACACGTATTGATTACAGCCCATCCATGCATGTCCTTTTCTACACTCTTACGGTCCTTTCACACGGGCGATCCGATCAGATCCGCCTGTCAGTTTTTCAGGCGGACCTGATTGGATGCTCCATGCATCCCTATGGGGCAGCGGATGTCAGTACGCTAACATCCGCTTCCGATCCGGTCCGTAAAATCCGGATGGATGGAAACCCTGTTTTCCAATGCGTCTGGCGGATCGGATGAGGACACACAGGCGGTCCGTTCTCATCCAATTCCCCCATAGAGGACAGCGGGGTCTGACAGCTCCCTCTCCGCACACAGAGCCGTGTGAAAGGACCCTTAGGCTTAACAGACATTACATTCAGACTGATTTCTCTATTTTGGAAGGAGCAGAGTAAGATTTCACCCATCGCTAAGCCCTCACCCATCCCACCCAGCTCCTAAAGAATTAATGTGACTGGTTTGAATCGTCAAAAGTTGCCTTCAACATTACCAGTTTATATGCTGCACTTGAGTCAGCAGCCTGTCCTTCTGGTGAGTGTGCAATACAGCCATACTAGAACACAGAACAATTCACACTTGGATATTTTATCTGATTAACTTTATTTTGGACTCTTTAGTCATTATTTATTATAGTTTGCTAGTCTGGTGAATTTGACATCCAGCGGATGCATGCATAACGTGATCACAGTTTTGACTTTTTTAAAATTGTTTAATTTCACATATTTTATGGTATTTAGAGTGCTGCAATTTAAATGATTTAAAGAGAAAAAGAAAATCATATAAATTGCATACTACCTCTACTTGCTAGTGGCTCCTTTCGGCGTGTAGCACATTTAAAAGTTAGGTTCACCTTTAGTAACTTGTTCCACCCAAATTTAGGGTGTAATGTATAAGATGTTACTATGCAGCACCCCCACTCACTCAATGACAGGGTTCTTCTCTTCTCACCCACTGTCACATTTAAAAAAACAACATGACTGTGCAGGGTTTTCGCCCTCACAACTACGTCATTTGTTCACACAGATCTGTGAATGAATAAAGTACAAGTCCTGTCTTCCACCGCAGAAGACAGCTTGTAGTTCTCAAACTGTCAGGGCACTGATCAGTGCCCTTGTAGTTCTCCGATCCAATCCAGCAAACACAAACGGAAGTGGATCTGTTCCCCCTCTATCTTTCTGCCCATATGGAAGTACAGGCAGAGAGCTGTCAAGAGTGTCTGCAGGAGCCTAACACAGATCGAAGGTGAAATTCTTTGCAGGATCCAAAGGTAAAAAAAGCACATTATTTTTTACCTGCAAAATCATGTGCATTTATTATTTTTTTTTTTTTTTTTTTTAACTAAAGGTGCACATAGATTTACATTCAGTGAATGTCACAGCATTCACTGCTTGAACAAGTTAGAAAATTAAAGGGACAAATCTAAACAAGGTCTCAGAATCAATAGAAGAGAAAGATGCCAACACAAAATATATTAAAACACTAAATAAATAAAAAAACAATAACATAAGAATTATTCAGACTTACTGATTTCTTTCCTTTTTTGTCTTTTTTTCCTTTCTTCACCACTTTATCTGAAAGGAGAAAGAATTTGAGGATAATGCAATGCTGTCATTTGTATTATCTGTAGACACACACACAGCTGAGTCAGCAGGAAACAGACCAGGGCATACTGCCAGCAGGAGGCAGGCCGGGGCATACTGCCAGGAGTTAGGGAGCCTTAGGCCCCTTTCACACGAACGATCCGATCCGCCTGTCGGCTTTTCAGGCGGACCTGATCGGATGCTCCATACATCCCTATGGGGCAGCGGATATCAGTGGAGACATGTCCGCTGACACCCGCTGCCATCCGATCCGTGAAATCCGGACGGATAGAAACCCTATTTTCCATCTGTCCAGCAGATCGAAAAGGGATCGGACAGGTGGTCCCTTCTCATCCGATACCCCCATAGAGGAGAGCGGGGACCTGACAGCTCTATCTCCGCACACAGAGCGGAGACGGAGCTGTCATCCGCCTGCTCAGCGCAACGATCCCCCGCTGAGCAGAACGGACTCCGCCGACGGATCGGATAGTGTGAAAGGACCCTAAAGCAGCATTTTCTCCTGGAGAGGTATTTCAGCCCTTCTATTTGGTCACTCTAGCAAAGCTGTAAATATACAGCACACCAGCGGTTGAGTTTTTTGATGCAGTTTGAGTCACATGTCCTGTAAAAACACACCGCAAATATGGCTAAATTGCAGCATAAAATGAATTTTTTGCTGCGTTTTGCAGAGAAGTGAGTTTTTGGTGTGTTTTTTTACCGCCCCAAAAATGCAGCAAGTAGGATTTAATTAAACGCAATGCACCCGTAACAGATCAGTGCGAAGAGTCGCATAGGATTATATGGGCACACGCTTTTCTTTAAAAAGCAAAAGCAGAAGAAATACAAATCAGTGTGAAAGCAGCCCTAAATGGCAAGCTCCTAAAGGCAGGGATGGATGGGAATGTACAGTATGTCAATTGTTTGTGCAATATACTGTAAATGCCTAGAAATACACCTTTCAAATATATGTGCAACATGAGGATACAAAGTTACGGTGCAAATGACATCTCAACCGCGCCCCCCCCCCCCCATTCAGCCCAGGAGGTCCCATGAAAGTTCAGACTTTTTGAAAGTCTAAGGCTCGTTACGGCTTACCAATCTATAGAGTGGATGTATACCCAGTGAAGTGAACAGAGATGAAACAAATCCTCCTACATAAGTTTTACTTGAAGATCTGCTGTCTTCAGCTTTCTACACTCTTTAAAAAGTGCAGATCTTGTTCGAAATCTTTCTTCCTCTTTGAGCAGTGGGTGTGGAGTCTGTGCTTACACTGTGTGAGAGCTGATTGGAGGAAAGGGACGCCCCCCTCTACATAAGCAGAGGAACAAAGGAACATGCAGAGCTGTATAAAGGCCCGTACACACGTACCGATCGTCGGCCGAAAAGCTTCGGCCGACGACCGATCTGCCGATTGTAGGCTTGTTAGTATGATGCCTCCGACAGCGCACAATCGGCCAAAAAGAATCTGTCATGCAAGCATTAAAATTTTTGTATGCCGACACCAGAGCGGCAAATTGTTCGCCAGTCAGTACAGAATTCGGCCGACAGACCGCTGATTTGCAGGACTGGGCATGCTCAGAAAAGAAAAAACACAGGGAAAGTTAACCATTACATGACATCACTTCTGCAGTCGGCTGTAGTCGGCGGACAAAATTCTTGTGCAGTCTTTTGCACTTTTCAACCGACACGACAGCCCTGGAAAAAGACGGCCGATCGTTTGGCCGACGATCGGTACGTGTGTACGGGGCTTTATGAATAGACAAGCTCCCTGCTAATCTCCCTCCCCGACACAAATTTTCAGCTACTGTTACTTCATGTGTCAGAGAACTTGACAACATGCTGATAACAGGGGAATAGAACACCAGAAGGAAATGGCCCTTGGAGAGAGATAAGTAAACACTGCAGATATACTGTATGTGCTTAGCTCAATTTTTATTACCCAGGTTTTATATCACTTTAAATATGGTGGCTGCTTTCGTTTTCTTTATTGTCACATAGTGATCTGGCCAGTAACACACTTCCTGTTTTAGGGTGTCTCCACTCTGGGTGGAGGAGCACTTTACAGCAGCATTGGCAATCTTGGGAGAGGGTAATGTCAGATATACTAGCAGATTTAGAAGGACTGGACTAACAAAGCCAAACTCCAACTAACCTATTTTAGAGTGTGTGTGTATTTAATTTACAGTATTTTTTCTCTCCATTTCCTCCATTCATAGAGCGATTTTCATTGCAGGAAGCTATGGTATGGCTCTTATGAATGGAGCAATGGGGTGGCAAGGGTAGGCAAAGTCAGCACTTTTGGCGAGTGCCTGCAATAGGTCCAGCAGCTCTTATTGCCAACTGCAAGGGTGGATTATTTTTGGGTTAGGCTTTAACCCTTTTCCAGCGGTCCCTTTAAAGCGGCAGTATACTCCACTTTTTAACTTTTACCTACAGGTAAGCCTATAATAAGGCTTACCTGTAGGAAAAATAATAGCTCCTAAACTTTTCATGGTAAACATTCACCCTGCATGCATCCGCTGACACCAGTGGCGCATGCGCACCGAAGGTCCGGCGTATCTTGCTGTCTGTTTACACCCAACTACCCTCCGATCCACCTAGACGTAGGACATAGCTCCTTCCGTTTTTTTTTTTATTTTGTGGATCGCATTGGAGGTAGGCAATGAGCAGGATCAGGGGCCCCATCAGATAGGCTGTACGGGGCCCCATGATTTCTAACAGCAGCCCTGCTCCTTGGAAAGCTTACAGTGTGATATAAGGCGGGTGGATATGCTTTAGAAGAATCCTATGTCCCCTGATAATCCCTGTTTGCCATCAACAATTACCACTCTTTATGTACAGATGGGCTCCAGCATTTCATGGTGACCTGAAACCCACCAGAGCAATGAATAGAGTCACCCCCTGGGACACACATGTAGGTAGAAAGTGGCTGCAAAGAGACAGCAGAAGATCAGCAACATTGGGATACTTCTTTCATCCTTTTTTGTGTTTTAAAGTATCACTAAGGCTTCATTTAGATGTGCAGTTGGGTGGTAAAATGTGCAGTAGAGACATGTTTTTGCCACCCACCAATGGCCACCTTTAAGCTGCAATAGGCAGCAGATGAGGGCGTTTAACCACTTAAGCCCCGGAGGATTTGGCTGCTAAAGGACCAGGGGTTTTTTTGCGATTTTTTACTGCGTGACTTTAACGGACAATTGCGCGGTCGTGCGACGCTGTACCTAAACGAATTTGACATCCTTTTTTTCCCACAAACAGAGCTTTCTTTTGGTGGTATTTGATCACCTGTGCGATTTTTTGATCATGCGCTATAAACAAAAAAAGAGCGACAATTTTGCAAAAATAACAATATTTTTCACATTTTTTTATATGAAATTCCCCAAAAAAAAAATGTAAAAATCAAAATGTTTTAACATTTTTCGGCCAATTTGTTTTATGCTACCTATGTTTGGTAAAAAAAAAAAAAAAAAAAAAAAAAAAAAAAAAAAAAAAAAAAAAATCGCAAAAAGCGTATTTTGATTGGTTTGCGCAAAAGTTATCGCGTTTACTAACAAAGGGAAAGATTTTTGTCATTTTTGGTGTTTTTTTTTTTAACGCGTAATGGCGGCAATCTGCGATTTTTTTTTCGGTACTGCGACATTGCGGCGGACAGATCGGACCCTTGACTGACATTTTTTACACTTTTGGGGGTACCAGTGACATTACTGCAGTAATCAGTGCTATATATATGCACTGTTACTGCAAAAATGACACTGGCAGGGAAGGGGTTAACTTTATTGGACAGGGAGGGGTTAAGTGTGTCCTAGGGGCGTGATTCTAACTGTGCAGGGACATTGCTATTGGTGTAAAAGCAAAGATCAACAGTTCTACATAGTAGAACGGTCAGATCTTCACTTTTACACAGGGAGAACTGACAGGCAGCTTGTTTACACAAGCCGCTCTGTCTTTCTCCCTTCACAGGAGCGATCGTAGTGTGACTGGCGGACATCGAGTCCGCTGGTCACACGCACTGACTTGTCTGTGAACGAGCCGCAGCGGGCGCGCGCCCGCCCGCAATAGGCTCGCAAGTCAGTGACAGGCGAGTGACGTATCGATACGTCACTTTGCCTGGCCGGGGCTGACCGCCGCAGTATATAGTCGTGCGGCGGTCGGCAACCGGTTAACATGCCGCAGTGACGATGCATTTGGCATAATGAGGAGTTTTAAATAACATTGTTTCTGGCCAGCCTATAACCCTGAGGTAAATTACATTACAGTTATTGACTGGCTGCTCTGCTGTAAGTTAGGGGTGGAAATTACCTTGCCTAGTCCCAGGTGCTGACAGCACACGCTATGCTAAAAAAAAAAAAAAAAAAAAAAAAAAAAACTTTGGCTCCTTACTTTTTTAGCTGGCTCTTAGATTCAAAGCAAATGTGTCAAGCCCTGCTTTAATGAATTAAAAAAAAAAAAAAAAACAAATAAAGTTAGCCCAATTTTTTTGTATAAGGTAAAAAAAATGTTACGCTGAGAATCGTGATCTTTATTCTAAGCAAAAAAATTGCGATTGTCATTTTATCCAAAATTGTGCAGCTCTACGCTGTGGTCACATAATCAAGAGTCGGTCTTGCCAGCTCCTTGATCATTACTAGAGACCAGGAGTGGTCTTGGACATCTCTGGCACTGTGCTGGGACTGTACAGTGAGCATGCTCCCAGCACAGAAGCATCTGACACCAGTAAATGTATATCTGCAGCGTGTAGACTTTAAGCCCACCCTCTTCACTGACACACACATGCGTTACACGGGCGGCAGGAGGTTAACGCAAAGTGACATCTCTGCTGCGGTGTGAAAACAGATGATCACTTAACATGGTTGTAAACCTCAGACATGAAATATGAACAAAACATATCCCTCTTTAGTATGTACTTGTCTCAATCTAGAGCACCAAGTGTCATTTCTCTCTTCTGGAATAATATACTTGAAGTGTATATCCCTCGCGCCTAGGATGATTCTACTTAAGTTAAATAAGGTCGGAGTATATATTAAATGGGAAAGCAGCTGCTATAGAAAAATATATAGGATGGAAAGGAAAATGGCCTTAATATATGGGGCTAGCTATAGCGCTTGCTAGGAATAAATGTTGCTAGATAATTGCTTAGCCTATGCAACCAGTATTCATTTAAATCAATGGTATGTTTTATATCATAAATGGTGCAATATCTAGATAAAGTGCTGAGTGCTGCTTCAATTATTTATGTGATGGGATAAACAGTCAAAGAATAAATAACAATATCATTGAATGCGGCTTAAATTATTACGATGCAAATATATAAAGATACAGTCCAATAATAAATATTAAATGAATAATAATGCTATGCAATATAAAAAGTGTATCAAAAAAAGGGGGTGCAGTCTCTGTAGTGATTCAAAAAGTACTCAAGATTGATGCAAACAGTTCATAAATAATAGTTCATAAGTGACTTTGGTGCAAAGTTGCAAAGCACTACAAGGTCCAGCGGTATCCATTCTGGTCCAGGAGACTATACAAGCGCTATTAGGTCTAAATATCATAAGATATATAAGACCCACAACATCTGGTGAGTCTGATATCCTAATAATCCTCACAGTGACACCAACTAGCAGCTGTGGATCATTGGAGGATCCTACACAGAGCAACCTGCACTTTACATCCACAGTGCACTGAAGATTTTTTTGCAACTTTGCACCAAAGTCCCTTAAATGTTACGCAGAAGAAGTGCAGCTGAATGGGAGAATTATTCCAACTCTGCTACTTTGGCCTTAAGTTTGAAATTCCCTTTTTAATTTCCTGTAATTCTCTCTATATTAAGTAGACCCTATAATTATGTGGAGTGGGCGGAGCTTCAGGAAAGTGGGTGTGGTAAGTAATTGATAGCTGTGCTGCAGTGTCCCTGAAATGTTGGCAACTATGTGACTGATGCTGATCACATGCAGATAACACAGGTCACCACAGTGTAGAGTGAGTGGTAGGGATGCACCGATCCGATATTAGGATCGGATATTGGCGCCGATATGGCCATAATAGCTGGATCAGGAGATCAGTAAAATAAACAGATCCACGGGCCGATCCGGTTTTGCTCTTTACATAGCTATGAGGGAGCAGAGAACAGCTGTCAAAGAAAAAAAAGCCTCCTGCAAATGCCTGTCAGGCTCCTTTCACAAGGCTCCTTCCAAAAAACGGAACAGAACTAAAGGACGCAAATCGGATGTCAGCGGATGGTCATCCGCTGACATCCGCATTCCCATGCATTATTTCCGTATATCATCCGCAAGCGGATGGGGTGATATACGGAACGCCCGTGTGAAAGAAGCCTTAGAGCCCATTCACACTAACGCGACTTGTCAGGCAGTAAGTCACGGTCCATTGAGTAGTACAGGACCCGTTCTAATAGGAGCGCCACAAGTCACTCCGACTTAGAAAAAGGGTCCTGTACTACTTTGGGGCAACCTGGGAGCGACTTGCATAGACTTCCATTATGTGAAGTCCCTGCAATACGCGCCGAAGTCGCGGTGCACGCGACTTCACAGGTCGCCCCCCAAAGTCGTGTTGCCTCAGTGTGAACCGACTCTGAGTCTCCCAGTTAAGTAAACACAATGAATACAATGTATATTTTCATTCCGTCTGCCGGAGGAGGGAAGTTTAACCTCTTAAATGCACAATTGTTATAAGGTATCTGCCGATAACGATCCGGAAGTATTAATTTGTTATAAGCTCACAAAACAGTACTTCCGGATCGGACTCAGCGATTTCACAAAGCAAAAGATCGGCATCGGGACCAAAAAAGTGGGATCGGTGCATCCCTAGGGAGTGGGCCCTGAAGCTGAACCCACAGCAGAAATAAACATTCATATAAAAAAATAGTGAATTTTATTTTTCACATACAGCTATTGGAAGTCTCTGAATCTGTCTTTATATCATCCTCCTGTCATCCCCTGTGGACTGTGAGAACCAATGAGAGCTCTGTTTCTTTGCTTGCTTCCAGGAGGGGTGATCAGAGGCATGTCCTCCTCACTACACTGCTGCTTCTTCATCAGCCAATCACAGGCTGAGGGCGGGCCCTGGACCAGGCTACACTGCCAGGGAGATTCAGGACCTGGCTGTGCTGTCTGGATGGATCACATGACTGGCTGACCAGAGTCACACATCTAAACTGTTGGCAGAGCTGCATGCCTGGAGATAAAAATGAATCTCTCAGCGATTGCACAATCATATCCCAGCTGTTGTGCCAGGAAAAGAACTCGGTTTCCCTATCAGGCAGGGTCTATACTAGGCACATGGAAGTGGCCCATGGCCTTCCCTCATAAGAGAAGCCTATCATGGGAAGTGAGGGTCCCTTTGTGAAGACACCCCGCCCTCACCTGTCTCCTTTCCCTTCTCCTCCTCGTCCTCCAGCTCCTGTTTTTTGGGCATCTTGCTGACGTCACGCTCCGCTTCCCGGCCGAACTCTCTTCACTCACGTGGCGCGGACAATTCACGGAGCAGCCGGCGAACACAGCCTCTCCGGAAGCCTCGCCCCCTTTCAAGCCGGCAGACCAATCGCCGAAATCCATGCACGCTTCCTATGAAAGATAGCACGCTATTGGTAGACTAGAGGGCGACTCTCGATGCTGAAACGCACGGGGGTCGCCAATTGGACGCCTGTGAAGCCAAAACGAGGCGCGAAACGCACATTCCCAGCCCATCAATCATAAGACGTGAAGTGCATTTTGTGTTCCCATTGGACGAAACGCTGGTTTCTTCGTAGCCTCCTCTTCGTTGGTTAGTCGAGGTCACCTGACAAGAACGCTGCTACTGAAATCCACATTGGCTGGCCTTCGGGAGCGAAGAGAGGCGTGATACGCACAGGGAGCGCTGGTTGGCTAGTGACTTTGAGATGGAACGCACAGGGGGCATTTCCTGTTGCTCGTGCTGAGAGATGCACATTGTGGGTCCCACTCGTGAGTTTAGTGGTGGGTTCTGACCACCTAGAGACAGGTTGTTGCCTGGCACTATAGAGTGGGCTCAGGAGAGGAGCGCCCCCTGTAGGAGTAGAAGACCACCTGAGGGAGTAAGAGGCATGGACAGTAAGCATGAGGCCTTATCCTGGAGGAGGGGAGTGCTTCTAGGCCTGGAGTAAATGGTCAGTCCTGCAGGGACAGCTGACGGACCAGTGCAACGTGAAGCAAGATTAATCCTGGAGGGACCATAATTAGCACAAAGGCTTGAATTTGGAGGGTCAGTTATTTCTGCAAGAGGCCATTGTTTATTGAAAGGACTTCTACTGCATGGACAGCAAACTGACTGACATCTATTGTACTATAGAAAGGACTGTCATTAGCACAAAAGGTCAGTTGAGTCCTGGCAGGTCCAGCCTTTCTGTAAGGGACCAGTGTTATTTCAGGGACTACTGACCATTGTTTATTAGACTACAGAAAGGCCAGTCCTGGAGGGACCATAATTAGCACAAAAGGTCATTATCTGGTGGATCTATTATTTATTTCAGGGACTGCTGACTGACCGTCATAGATTGTGCTGTGGAACATTTAGTCCTGGAGGAACATTTAGGATAAAGAGACCAAAACCTGGAGGGTCACTAATCCGTTTTTCATGTTCTAATGCTCAGGAAGCATAAAAGGAAGAATAACATTGAAAGTGACCAAAATTGAGTATTTTTAAAGATGATTACTGGGAGCTTGACAATCGTGTAGTTCATAGAAACTGTGACAGGAGATCCTGAGAAATTGTTAAACTGAGCTTAGTTAGGTCTTCGGAAGACAAGAAGTGGGACGAAATCTGGAAGATCCTCTTAGTTTAGAAATTCCTCTCCATATGAGAGACATTTAAATATTACACAGGGCCTGGATTACCTTTATTATTTATATTGACATTTAATTAAGACTTAATCAAGAGATTTATTGGGAATCTTATGCGCGGCAGTATTGGCATTGTCTGGATCTCTTGGAAGAGGAATTGCAGTCATTTATAGTTCTTTGCCTGGAGTTTTTTTTTTTTAACAAAAGTTAAAAATGCCCCGCAAGAAGCCATTTAGCACCAAGCAGAAGAAGAAGCAGCTACAAGACAAAAGGGAGCGGAAGAGAGGTAAGCGCTGAATTCCTGTATTGTGTACAAAATATTAAAAGGCAGAGTGGACCATAGTGATCGTTCTATATCTAGGTGTCAGTACTAGAGCTCTTCTCTGAAATCTCAATAGCAGCCTCCAGCCTACTTCAACATCCGTTTTGTTAGAAGGTATTTGTAACTGGTAAAATGATAGTGCATGACAATGTTTATGTTGTAAAGCACTGCGCAAACTGTTGATGCTTTAGAAATCCTGTATGATAATAATGCTTAGTTACTTCTTATTTCAGGCTGAGCTTGTATAGAAGTGTTAGAGCTATTCTGTGCTCACACCGCATAAACCCACTCACAGGCTACCAGTGCCCAAAACAAAATGTACTGTAGCTGCATCATATATAAGAAGCTGGAAAAAAAATGGCACAATACTATCCCTTCCAACACAATATAAAAAATAAAAAAAGTATATGTGTATGTATGTATGTATGTATGTATGTGTATGTATGTGTGTATATATATATATATATATATATATATATGAGATGTGTCGGTTTTCGGTAATTCGATATATCGCGGTATTGCATACCCACAGTATTGTTGTTGTGGCATTTTTAAAATACTGTGTTTATCTGCTCCTCAAGTCTGACTTTAGAATTGATACATTTCAGTGAGCTGGATGAATCATTCACTCACTCAACAGTTCACTCACTCAATAGAAACCGCTCTGGTAATATGATCCTAGAGTGAGAGACTTAGCTCCTCCCTGTAACCAATCAGACAGCTCCTAGGCCCAGCACACACCCACATGCTTCCTTCAGGGCTCAGACACAGAAACACTGCCTAATTTACAAGCAAGTTTCAATAGATTAGATTAGACTAGATGCATGCATACATACATGGGCATAGCAGCATATTATTTATATTTATATATATATATATATATATATATATATATATATATATATATATATATATACAGGGCTTTTTTTCTCAGAGAATAGGTGCAGGAACTCCCTCTTTTAGAGGTACCTCTTTTCTCCACCCCCTACCCACCTCCAAGCACCGTTCCTTGGTTCCATCCCTTACCCACCTCCCAATACTGCCCTTTAAGACAATACAGAACCAAGTATCATTTTGTGGTGTTAAGTAATGTGTATGGAATTTGGGAATGATAACAAGAAAAGCAGTAAAATAAATCCCCTGCAGCCAGCAACAATAGATCCCTCTAACAACAATGGACCACCCGCAACAAAATTTCCCCCTCAACAACAATAGACTCCCAGCAGCAATAACAACATATCTCCCTACAGCCAGCATCAATAGGCCCCTCCCTCAACAGTAGATCTCTCCCAGCAACATAAGACCCACCCCTAGCATCAATAGATCCTATAGCAACAAAAATAGACCTCAGTAACAACAGACCCCCCTGCAAAAATATATCCCTTCCAGTTAGAATAGATCCCCCAGCAGTTATTATCAATAGACCCTGCAGCACACCCCAGCACCCTTTGCCATTGCATACAGCAGTCAGTCCTGGAGGTGCCGGAACTGCGTTCCCCCGCGTTCCCGCTGAAAAAAAGCCCTATATATATATATATATATATTATAATTTATTCATTACAATATACATTTAATTATTTATTTTTTAGGGTTTTCCCCTCTCTCCCCCCCTCCTCTGTCCTTGATTACCTCATGGAAAGCTCATCATCATGCCATAATTTTCTCGGACCCGTGAACAAATAGGACCTCGTCACTTCCGGGGACAGAGCAGGCGGGGCTGAGGTGGGATGGAAGACACTGTCACGTCATCTGCAGACTTGAATTGAGGAGGCGTGACGGAGGTGCGGCCTGCCGCGTCATCTGCAGAGTGCTCAATGGAGGAGGCGTGATGGAGGTGCGGCCTGCCTCGTCATCTGCAGAGCGCTGACTAGAGGAAGCGTGACGGAGGTGCGGCCCGCCGCGTCATAGAGGAGGCGTGACGGAGGTGCGGCCGTGAAATAACCCCACCCCCAGAATCGCCGATATTCGTGATGGAGATCGCATAGGGGGGGTGGATCGAGATCGCGATCCCAGAACGATTAATCGTGCAGCTCTAGTACCAACCCATCAATGTAGTGACCAGCACCCCAACCCATCAATGTAGTGACCATCAGCGTACCAACCCATCAATGTTGTGACCAGCGTACCAACCCATCAATGTAGTGACCAGCGTACCAACCCATCAATGTAGTGACCAGCGCACCAACCCATCAATGTAGTGACCAGCATGCCGTGTCCCCTTCAATCATGCAGAGACCAGAGAGACTTACCTAAGGTTACAGGTAGAAGAAGTGAACAAGTGGGCGCCTGTGCAGCTAAGATCTCTGTGTCTGAGCGTGTTTAGCAGCAGCGGCGCCGTGAGCCGCTGCACAGCTAACCAATCACCCGTGCCTGCACACCTGATTGGTTCGCTGTGCCGCTAGCGGCACAGCGAACCAATCAGGTGTGCAGACACGCGTGATTGGTTAGCTGTGCAGCGGCTCACGGCGCCACTGCTGCTCAACACGCTCAGTCACAGACTAGTCACAGAGAACTTGCTGCACAGGCGCCCTCTCGTTCAGCTATGTTATGAGCATAAGCGAGCGGGGTGGCAACAGGGGTGGCAAGGATTTCGTCTGGGGTGGCAATTGCCACCCCAGTTAGCCCTCTGGCTCCGCCACTGGATGGCCCGGTCATTAAGGGGGCAAATCCTTGCGGTCCAGAAGTGGTTAAACCTGCAGGAGGACCAGTGTTTTTATCTATAAATGACTTTACTATTGCTTTAGGCCTGGTTCACATGTATGCGGGTTGGTGGTTCAAATGTATGCGGGTTGGTGGTTCACATGTATGCGGGTTGGGGGCCCACATTTGCACAGGCATAGCAGCCCATTGATTTGAATGGGCTTGAGCTGCTATGCCTGCGTTTTCGGCTGAAAAAAGGTGCATGCAGAATTAAAAATAAATGCAGTGGCCATGAAATCCATCCTTCTTTTGCACCATGCGACTTACCTGCAGTTGCTGCACACGCAAGCTGTGTTTTTAAATGCTGGGCCCACTTATATAAAAACGCAGAAAGCTTGCCAGAGCAGGAACTGCAGGTTAGTCGCATGGTGCAAAAACAGGATGGATTTCAAGGCCACTGAATTAAAAAATGCTGCATGCACCTTTTTTCTGCGGAAAATGAGGGCATAGCAGCCGTTCAAATCAATGGGCTGCTATGCCTGTGCAAATGTGGGCCGCCAACCCGCATACATGTGAACCAGGCCTAAAGCAATAGTAAAGTAATTTATAAATAACAACACCGGTCCTCCTTCCGGTTTAACCACTTCTTGACCACAAGGATTTGCCCCCTTAATGACCAGGCCATCGGATCGGAGCCGAGCACCAGGACCAGTCATCACCAGGTAGACCAGACACTGCTTGATGGATTATTTTAGGACTGGTTCACAGTCTGTACTGACTGACTATATAATAATGTGAATAAGTGAACCAAAGTCCCTAAATTCAGCAATGAAATTCAAGTGAGGTAGAAATTTAATAATTTAATAATTGAATACCGTGATAATACCGTATACCGTGGCAAAACCTTAATCAATTAATCGCAGCATGAAAATCTGATACCGTCACAAGCCTAATATATATAATTACTGTATAAAAGTTTTAGGCTGGTGTAAAATGCTGTAAATTAAGAATGCTTTCAGAAATAGAAGTGATGATAGTGGTGTTTTTTTTTTTTTTTTTTTTAACTCCTTTTCTAAATTGAGAAAAATAAAGTAATTGAATGGAAGAGAAATCCAAATCAATTGACTATATTTGGTGTGACCACCCTTTGTCTCCAAAACAGCCTCAATTCTTCTAGGCACACCTGCACACAGTTTTTGAAGGAACTCGGCAGGTAGGTTGTTTCAAACCTCTTGGAGCACTAACCACATATCTGTGGATGTGCTGCCTCAAATCCTCCTGTCTCATCACGCAATCTCATGCAATGTTGCAAACATTTTATTTTTCTCTGGCAGTAATGAGGCGGCACTGGTGGCCACTGGTTGGCAGCACTGGTGGCCACTGATTGGCAGATCAGTGCCCTAATTATTAGGGTAGATGTTCCTTGGTTATTGGCTCTCTTCTCCTCTCCTAACACTCAGTGTGAGGAAAGCTGATAATCATCTTGTGTCTATCATAATCATCTGTCATGGGGGGGGGGGGCAGAGCACATAGCTGTGACTGACAGTCAGTAGCTCTCTGCTTAGAGCGGCAGGGAGAACTGAGCAATCAGCAGTGTTTGATCACTCAGTCCTCATGCTTAGAGGATCCAGCGGAGGACAGATGCAGCCTTGGAGCGATGCTGCATCCACCTAGGTAAATATGATTTGTAAAAAAAAAAAAAAAAAAGCCTCTCCACGTTACACACCAGCCTCTGCTTTGTAAGACAGCAGCCCTAAATGATGACCATAAAATGCTGTTGTTTTGATTTATCTCCTCTGCAAGACCTATGAGCGCCTCTATATCTGTTTTGGATTTGTATGGTTATTTGTGTATGTAACTCTTTCTGTGTAATATACTATCACTAATATACTGACATAAATAAGCAATACATATATCTTTATAAACAATAATCACGTATAGTAGCTGGTATGTATGGGCATAATGTGACTCATTCCAAACAGTATAAGGATACACAGAACAATGCCCAAAGGAATTTGAGAGACACTGAGATTGATAAAAAAAATTAACATTTTAATAAAGCTGCATGTCTTAAAAAAGATTCAAATCTAAAATGCTGAAAACCTCAGAAGTGATACACATGAATATGGAGTAGTTACATAAATTTCAACATTGCACATAGCCCTAGGAATGGAATTCTTGAACATGTATCTCTTTTAAACGTGTTTCGTGAGACAACAGTTGCTTTCTCAGGAGAAGTAATAACTCTTATATCTGCAGAGAGAAACCAGGTCATTCGAAATGAGAGAGAGAAAAAAAGGGGCAATCCATAGATGTACTTCAGATTCAAGTGAGAGATATGTACTCCGTTCTTATGGGCTATGTGCAATGTTGCAATTTATGTAACTGCAGTAAAAAATTGGATTGCGAGTAACTTGGTCTGCGAGTGTTTTTACAAAATCAGTAACATTTTAACTTGATAGATGAGCAATGTCTTGCAATTTGAGTAGCAACTGAGTAGAATCCTGTGGTCACACTGGGTACGATTTAATTTAAAGTAGTGCAATTTAAAGCTCGACTTCAACCACTACTTCAGCACTACTTCTGTGAGATTTGCAATGATTTGATATGACTTCAGTGCTACTTCAGTGAAAGGGCTGTCCATGTCACATGGAACAGTGATGTTATGAACAAAAGTTTAACTAGCAAAGGGTTAATATTTAACATCTTTCAGGTTCAAGTAAGAGAGGCGCCTCAAAGTGTAGCAATATGGTTACATTTAATGAAGATACAACATTGAGAGCCCATTCACACTAGCACAACTTGTGAGGCGACTTGTGTTGCCTCAGGTCGCTTGACATAACAAAAGCAATGTTAATCAATCAGTGCTGTCTTAATTGGCACTACTGAAGTTGCTCCGACTTCAGAAAAGGGTCCTGTACTACTTTGAGGCGACCTGTGATCCGACATATGTCCCATATACTTCAATGGGAGTCACCTCCTTATCTTAATTGAAGCGACTTGTTATCAGACTTTCCAGGAAGAAGAAAGAAATTAGCCAGGCATTCCACACAGACAAAGTCGCCTGTCTCTTCAAAGTAGTGCACAAGTCTCTTCCAAGTCTCTTCAAGTCACGGGGCGACTTTCTGGTCGTGGTAGTGTGAACCGGCTCTTAGGAACTCTCATGGTTGATGATTAAAACAGGCACATCTAAGTATGCAGACATCCGGGGTACAGCTGTCCACATAGACCAGTGATGGTGAACCTTGACACCCCCAATGTTTTGGAACTACATTTCCCATGATGCTCATACACTCTGCAGTGTAGTTGAGCATCATGGGAAATGTAGTTCCGAAACATCTGGGGTATCACGGTTTGTCATCACTGACAGACCGTCCTCCTCACCGCTGGCTCTCACCACTGTCAGTCTGCAATCATGACCGGGAAGACTACCCTGCAGTAGAGCGATCTAAAAGTGAGGCATGGAGCGCAGCATGAAAGGGATGATGGCGGTGGTGATGTGAAGTACGGTCTGTGTGGACAGCTTTACCCCTGGATGCCTGCATACATAGATGTGCCTGTTTTAATCATCAACCAATGTTGTACCTTCATTAAATGTAACCATATTGCTTCACTTAGAGGTGCTTCTCTTTTCTTTTAAACTCTGTAGCTCCTGCTGGGTTCTGCTTTATGAATTCCCTATTGAGACCTTTTATTTTTTATTTTTTTGTAGTTGTGAAACAATCACCCGAGTTTCCATTATTTCTTATGGTAAAATTCGCTTTAAGAGTGGCTTGGATTACAACCATGTTTCTGGAACTAATTCTGCTCCCATTTTTTACTGTACTTCTATTTTCAGTGTGTATCACTGCAGAGGTGTTCAGTATTTTAGATTTGAATCTTTATAAGATATGTATCTATAATAAAATATATAAAACCATTTATTAATTTCAATGCGTCTCTTAGAGCCGAACCGGTTCACACTACTCCGACTCAAAGTCGCCCTGACTTTGGGCGACTTTGAAGTCGCCTGTGGAGCACGACTTCTCATAATAGAAGTCAATGCAAGTCGCTCCGACTTCGCCCAAAAATAGTGCAGGAACCTTTTTCTAAGTCAGAGCGACTTGAGTCGCTCTGATTAGAACGGTTCCATAGCACAGCATGGAGCACTACTTGTCAGGCCACCAAGTCGCCTGACAAGTCGGAGTAGTGTGAACTGGCTCTCAAAGTCCCTTGGGCACTGTTCTTCTTTATTGTATCTTTATAAACATACATAATCGTGCAAACATAGTTTTTTATACATTTAGATGATCTCTAAAATGTAAAAAGGTGCTTCACACAGTAAAGTCTCTCTTTACTGTGCTCTCATCTCAACAATGGTGACCTGAAACTGCAGTAGTGTTCCAAGGCTCAACCTCTTGTGGTCACTCTCACCCTTGTTTGAATTCTGCCTAAAGCCCCGTACACACGCGTCGAAAATTGGCAGGGAATTTTCGTCCAATGACCGATCTGTCGATTTTCGGCTTGTTAGTATGATGCTTCCGACAACCGACTCCGACTTTTCGGCCAAAAAAAATCTGGTGTGCAGGCTATAAAATTTTTGTCCGCCGTCAAAACACGGCCGATTTTCGTGCAGTCAGTACAGATTTCAACAGGGAAAAATATAATGAGCAAGACTGGGCATGGTCAGAGAAGAAAGAACACAAAGAAAGCAAACCAACACATGACATCACTTCTGAAGTAGAATTTTGTCGGGGGAGAAATTTCGTGTGCAGTCTAGGCACATTCCAACCAACAAAACACAACTCTGGACAAAAGACGGACGATCGGTCGGCCGATAATCGTTGCGTGTGTACTAGGCTTTACGCTAGACTTCTCTTCCCAACTGGGGGGCATATATAGCCATGCAAAAACTGAGAGCAGGCTCGCTTGGAGGAAGCACTTCTTAAACTGCTGAACTTGTTAGATAGGACCACGTAGCCAATGGTGTTGATTTACTAAAGGAGTAGAGCATGTTTGTTTTGTAAAGGAAGTTTTCACTTGGCTTAGATAATGAGGTGAAGCTGAGTAAAAATTCACTTTGCAAAAATTACCCAATAATGTACAAGGAACATTGCAAAAAAAGTATTTTCTTGAGTTGTCACAGAAGTAGATTTCATATATACTATGAAATGTTGAGACATTGGAAGTCCATGCTATTTGAATTATTACATTGTCTAGATGTGTTTTTTTTTTTTTTTTTTTTGTTTAGGACTCCTGGATGTCAATAATACATGCCTTCCTTCATTTATATTATCTTATTTGCAGGACCTCTGGAACCTGGGCGATCTGAGTCGAACAGTCGAAGCCAGAGCAGAGAACGGGGAGAGGAAAATACTGACACCTCTGACAGCGAGAGCTTCCGCCCACAAGTAAGGCGTCTCAACCAGCAGCCACAGGCTTTCAGACCTGGAGAAAAATGCTACGACCCCAACAGGTTTGTATGTAATGTAAATGTTTCTCTAAGCATTTATATGCTTGTTCCTCTGTTGGTGTTTATCTCCACATTTGTGGAATATACATTATGGCACTTTAAGAGACATTCCTCTGCTGCCTAAGCAGAAAGTGAGAGGAAATCCTATGTATGACAGCTGCTGCACACCATAGGGTAAGGTTAAATGTCCTGCTGCAGACTCTTGCTCTGGTAACCACTGACAATGGTGGGATTACCTTATTTTGAGGAAATTTTCTTTTCTTGTATCTCCAAGACCGGAAGTGAGGAGAAAATCTCTGCAGACACTAAGTTCTAAGGCTTACATAGTCTATAACTTAATGCTCACAGCCAGTTGTACACACAAGGTAAAAGCATTGCAATGCCTCAATAGTCAGTAAATGTTTTTTAGAGATGCATGAGAAGGAGGTTAACCTAAGGGTCCTTTCACACGGGCGTTCAGTTTTTTTCCTCCGATAAGTGACTTTTTTTTTTTTTTTTTGCGGACACGGATGACACATTGGAGTGTCCGTTCCGTATGTCCGTTTATCATCCCATCCGTTTGCGGATGATAAACAGACATAATGTATGTCTATGTAAATACGGATGTCAGCGGATGACACCACTGACATCCGTTTTTGCATCCGTTCCATTTTTTAAACGGAAGAAAAAATAGGGTTCTTTTCCGTTCAAAAAGACGGAACTGAATGGAACGGACGCAAAACGGATGTCAGCGGATGGTCATCCGCTGACATCTGTATTTACATAGACATGCATTATGTCCGTTTTTCATCCGCAAACGGATGGGGTGAAAAACAGACATACGGAACGCCCGTGTAAAAGAGGCCTAAATCTTTTGTCCGTGTTTACAGAAACCGCTTTCAGATTTCCCAAAATCACAATTTGTTAAAAATGCCAAACTCTCGGCCTACGGCCAAATCACCCTGAACATACCCGATCTCGTCTGATCTTGGAAGCTAAGCAGGGTCGGGCCTGGTTAGTACCTGGATGGGAGACCGCCTGGGAATACCAGGTGCTGTAGGCTAAAAAAAAATGCCAAACTCTCTACTTTAGTCAGTCCCCGGAGACCAAGTTATTCCCTTTCTTAGACATCTTGCCCCCTTAAAAAAAAAAAAAAAAAAAAAAAAAGAGAAGCAAGTCTGTCAGCCACAACTGCCTGTTAAAGTATAAGTCCACATTTTTCCAAAAATCCCCTTAGCTCCCTTGAAACATTCAGGTGTGAAACTCCCTTCGCCTTTCCCATCAGCAGCCTAGCCAGTAAAAATCTAGTGCTGCTAGCACACTAATATTCCATATACTTGAAAAGGGAAACTTCTGAAATGAGAGATCTTCTGTTTTCCGTCTTGTGTAAGGAAGGTTGGGGGTGGCACACCTGAATGTATTGAGGGAATTGGGTTTTTTTTTTATTTTTAACAAATGTGGAATTGTACTTTAAAGAAACCACCTACTGTTCTGTGATGCTTCTGTTATTGCTCTCTGCAGACTACAGCTAGGGGGTCAATCAAGCTGGGCCAGACATTCCCCCACAATGGTTTTCCATGTGTCTTTGCAGTGATTGGTGTTTTTACAATGCAGTTAAATGTTGGCCACTGCACATAGTGTTAATTCAGCCTTGAGTCTAATATACGTGGCAGTCATTTTGACTCTCTTTTTATCTAAGCGCTATTTGCAAAATTGCCCTGCATCTACGAATGACGGGTAGCTAGAGACCATGTTGTCACGCCTGTCTTGAGTAGACTTTTCAGGAGCTGTTTTTGTTTTCTCCTTTTATATATGATAGGTACAGTTTTTTTAGTTTTTTACTCAAATTATTATTTTGATATGGTAATGCTGGAATGTGCAGTATCAATTCACATGACGTTTCCTGGTCTGCTGTAAATGATGGGGACATCTTATGGTCTTGGCAATTATTGTAGGTATCGACTTCAGTTTGAGAAAGAAAGCAAAGATGAAATTGAACAGAGGAAGAAAATGGCCCAGGAAAAAATTTTGGAACCTGTTCCAGAAACTGAACTGGAAGTTGATATAATGAAGATTTACAGACCTGGATCAGGTATTTTTTGTAATGTGTTATTTATGACTTTTTTTTTTTTTTTTCTTGAGGTGACCATAATGTAACAATTTTCAAGGCAACACAATATATTAAGAAGGATAGCATCACATTTTGTTTACTTTTAGTATCTTAATAAAAAGGATATATTGTATACAAATAAGTGTTATACATTTTTATAAAAGCAGTCTTATTAAGATTACAAGGGTGCCCTGTTACAATTTACTACAGTAAATATTGTCTCTCTAGTTATAAGAATCAGGATCCACATCACATATAAAGTAAGTATACTTTCTTTTAGCAGACTCTACCAGAGACCACTTTCTTTTAGCAGACTCTACCAGAGACCTACTTCCACACTGAGACGTAATTCTGCTCCTGTGAGGCGGGGGTTTGGTTACTATTTGGTCACAGAATTTGCTTGCACATTTATCAGTCGTTTTCTCAGTGTCGAGTGTAATTTAAGGGTGCTGAAGTTTGATGGCCTCTACTGGATTATACACCGTGACCCGTGCTGAGTATGAACACCCCCCTGTTTGGTTCGCAGCAGAACTCCGGCACGGGAAATGTTCTAACCCTAACAGCGAACCCTATTAAAGTCTATGGGAGCCAAACTAGAAAAATCAAGTGCCCATTTTGAAGGCTTATATGCAAGTAATTAGCCATAAAAGGGGTCTGGGTACTGCCCTGGGGGATATGTATTGAGGGAAAAAAAATGTAAAAACAATAGTTTTTTTTCAGGAACAGTGATTTTAATTATGCAAAGTGCAAAATAAAAATGAAAAATTCCTTTAAATATAGAGCCTGGGGGGTCCCCTTAATATGCCTGTAAGGTGGCTCATCTGTAGCATGTATGGATCATGCTGCAGCAAAATTGAAAGTACTTAAGGAAAAAAAAAAATTTAGTTCAATTCCATTTAAAATGACTCACAACTACAGTTGCTGGCACCTGACTATTGAAAAAAATAAAGGAAAAAAACAGCGGGGGTTTCCCCCCTGCCACCAAATCCATACCAGACCCTTATCCGGGCATACAGCCTGGCAGGTCGGGAAAGAGGAGGGGGGTGGCGAGCCAGTCCCCCCCCCCCCCCTTCCTGAACCATACCAGGCCACATTCCCTCAACATGGGGGGGTGGGTGCTTTGGGCAAGGGGGGCTGTGCTCCCCCACCTCCATAGCACCTTGTCCCCATGTTGGTGGGGACAAGGGCCTCTGCCTGTCAACCCTGGGCTGTGGTTGTTGGGGTCTGTAGGTGGGGGGCTTATCAGAATCTGGAAGCCTACCTTCAACAAGGGGGCTCCCAGATTCTGCCTTCCTATGTGAATGGGTATAGGGTACATAGTACACCTACCCATTCACCAAAAAAGTGTCAAAAGTAATAAACACAAGGCAGTTTTTCTTAGCCAGGTAGCCCCGCCCCTTGCCTATATGTCACCCGGTGTCTCCGCCCCTTCTGATGTCATATGCCCAGCATGCACCAGTCTGACTTTAGAAGGCGACTTCCTGGTCCAGCTCCTTAACAACCAGCTTACGATGCACTCTGATTGGGCAAAGCTTTGTCCAGTCAGGGTGCAGAATGTACTGTGCACCCTGCAAATTTGGGTGTTCGGCAACCGGCCGAACAGGCAAAAGTTCGGCCCAAACTCATGCTCTGAGTGAACCGTTTGCCCATCCCTAGTGCTGAGTTATGAGTAAACATTATTTTTCTATCTAAATAATTACAGCAGATATAAAGTGTAACACTTGATAAATCAGTTGTGAAAATATTCTTGTTTTTAAGATGATACAATGAAGAGTATTTTATTACAGGTGGCGGTAATTGCTGTCATAAGATAAACAGTAACATTGTGTCAGTCTTGTATTACAGCAGCCTTGAAAAAAGATTGTGTTGCAGAGGGACAAATACATGAAAATTATAGTGATAGTTTGAAAGGCCTCCTGATTGCCAGCGTGAAGTTTAAATAGCTTTTTTTTTTTTTTTTTTCTCTACCAAGCTGGTCCAAACAATTTTATTTACTTCACTAAACAGTTAGCATCCGTCAGCACTGTATGAACTGTATGTAGCCTCAGTTACATACCACTGTACACAGTGCTGTGTTCCGGCAATGGAATGGAAAATTCACGCCTCGCACCCAGAGCAAAATGGAGTTGAGCTGAGTGCTGCTCAGATACTCACAGGGAGCTTTGTATTTTCTGATGTAATACAAAGCATCCTCTGAGTCAGCGGGCTGCTGCATGTTTTAGTAAAGTAAATAGTTAGTTTGGACTAAGCTGGTCCAAAGTAACTTTTTAAGCTTCACTAAAAACTTAAAATCAGGTTTAAGATACACTATATTAAAGTAGAGATCTCTATTGAAGCAACCATGCAAATACTGTAAAGTTACCTTTGCACTATTTAGATATTTCCATTATTTGGATACTGGTTTCCATGATAAATGATGGCAACAGTGGGGTCTGAAAAATGAAGTCCAGATAAGCTGGTGGAGGGGTGATTATTATTTACTAAAGATGGTATAAAATTAAGGATTTTGTCATAAACACAGATTTAATAAGCTAGGCTAAAAAAAAAAGTGAGAAAGAAGGGTTTAAAAGTATACCTGTGGCCAGTTCATGGGAATTTAAGCAGTACATAAGATGTAGTAAATAAATATATTTTTTTCTTTATTTAGGATCAGTAACAGGTTTGTATCGCCACAGAGACATTGGCACAAATTGATTTCCAAATCTGTTGGCATAAAATATTGTATTAAGCGAACACGGCATTATAATAGGATAAGTAGACTTCCTCAGCTAGGGATAGCCAAGGAGGCGAAGTATAACACAACTGGCACAATTGGGTGGCTCTGTGCAACCCATTTTCAGTCAACAATTTTATGTGAATTTAAAATGGAAGGAGGCCGAAAGAAGAGAGTAGGAGAGGGAGAAAAAGAAAGCGGGGGGGGGGGGGGGGAGAGATTACAGGAGGAGTTGTAAAGTCAGGAAGGTTTTTTTTTTTTTTTTTTTTTTTTTTTTTTTTTTTTTTTTTTTTTTTTTTTTTTTTTTATCCTAATTCATTCTTTGTATTAAGATAAAAAGCCTTCTGTGTGTAGCAGCATCCCCAGCACCCCCTAATACTTGAGCCCCATCACTGTCCAGCGATGTCCACGAGTCCCTCGGCCCTCTGGGACTCTCTCACTCCTGATTGGCTGGGACACAGCCACGTCGCCATTGGCTCCTACGGCTATCATTCAAAGTCAGTAAGCCTATTCAGAGAGAGGGGGTGGGGCCAAATGGCAGCTCTGTGTCTGAAAGGACACATGGAGCTGCAGCTCAGCTTGGGTGCCCCCATAGCAAGCTGCTTGCTGTGGGGCACTTGACAGGAGGGAAGGGCCAGGAGCAGCAACGAGGGACCCGAGAAGAGGAGGACCGGGGCTGCCCTATGTAAAATCGACTGCACAGAGCAGGTAAGTATACCATGTTTGTTTTTTGTTTTGTTTTTTAAAAAAACTAGACTTTACTATGACAAAAGTCCTGGAGGTGGGAATAGTAGGAGGTGTCAAAGGAGATGGAGACCAGGAGGTCTTGGGAGGAACGAAGAGAATGATTTGGTTGGTAGTTTGAGAATAGATTAGTGATGTATCTTGGAGCAGAGTTGTAGATGGCTTTGTAAGTTGTTGTTGGTATTTAAAATTCAATTAGTTGGGTGAGTGGTAGCCAATGGAGGGATTCACAGAGAGGAGTAGCAAACACTGAGTCATTACAGTAGTCCAGGCGTATTTTTGAAGATCTCAAGCAATGGACAAAATTGAATAAGCTAAGCTTGGGCATGAGGTCTGGACTTTTTAGGGGGCTGTTTATTGGTGATACACCATCTTTATAGCGATTCTCAATATCTTCTGGCATAATTTTGCTTATGGTTTCTTCTTTATTTTCGTTTTCATCCTTTTAAGTGTTAGACTTTCCAAAACGGCCAGCCTGGAATTATGACATGAGCAGAGAGGCTGTGCAATCACAGGAGGAGAAGTCATTTAGAGATTATCTCCAGAAGATCTATGAGAATCACAACCCTCGAGATCTCAGCTACTTCGATCACAACCTGGAGGTGAGAGAAATAATTGGTGATAATAGACAGGCTCTTCCTGGCTTTACGTAAACTTTTTGTGGGAGTAATGCAGAGATTCCCATGCTGACCTGCTACTAAAAGTGCTACTTGACTGGCTGCTATGCTGGCACATCCCTTTCCGTCGAACAAATATTCTAACTGGGAAGTTCAGACTTATCTATTTGTTCATTTCAAGTATTGAAGTAAGAGGGTCAGATTCACAGCCAGGCAGATAGCATTTTCAGAATTGCTGCCCCTACATTTCTCTTGTCAAGTTTCCCTTAAAGACCATGAGTTTATTTTTTTGCTTTGCCTTGCCAGCTACAATTTAACAATTATTCCAAATTTTGTTTGGCTGCAATATTTTTAGCAAATATGGCCACAAACTTCACAGGAATTTTTAAACCTTCTCCCCCTCAAAGTGAAAAGATTCTTGGTTGCAACACAGAATTTTGCTAATGGGCTTGTTTACACGTAACTAAATTTCTAACGCTTAACAAATGCTTCTATAGCCTAGTATGGGCATTTAACGCCCATACTAAAGGTAAATAACGCAAGTTTAGACTGGCGTTTTACAAGCATTAATGAAGAGTTAAAATTGCTCCTTAAACTCCATATGCACAGCTTTGAAGTGTTTGATGAGCATTAAAATCACTATACAAATGCCTATTTTTAAATGGTACATTAGAGGAAATTAACCAATTTTAACACCCCACAAGCGCACTTCAAACGCCTGCCACAGCGTTTGCGAAGCGTTACCATAGACTTAAATGGGAGGCGTTGAAAGACTTCAAATGCCTCCTGACTATACATGAGGCTTCTATTTTAAAGCGATCCTAGCGTTCATGTTTTGATAATGTGAACCGCACTTTGTGCTGTCCATTGTATCATTTGCATAAGCGTTTGAGGGGCATTAAAAACGCCCCCTCAAATGCCTGCTTTTAATGCCAGTGTGAACTTGGCTAAATTTTGTGTGTTTGGGTTTGGTCAGTCTGTTTTTAAATTGTGAGAAAACAAACAATACAACAGTCAAAGCCTATTGAAAAAATAATCCAATAATCCTATGCCTTTTTCTATTGTATTTGTCCTTAGACCTGGCGCCAGCTCTGGAGAGTTCTAGAGATGTCAGACATTGTCCTGCTGATTACAGACATCCGGCACCCGGTTGGTATTGTGTGTCACTGTCTCTTATTGTGTCTGCTTTGCAGCATTTGCTTTATAGGCAGACTTGTCATTAGATGTTCTACCGACTGATGCTGTATGGCACAACACAAGTGGTTGTCCTCTGATGGTATGCATTCATTTGTTTAAAAGGTCGTTTTTGTAGTCAAATCATTCATACACAAACCCACAGCCAGTTAATCTAGGCCTGAAAAAAGCAATATGTTTTTTCATACATTTTTATATTGCGTTTAGGAGTGAAAAAATAAAGTAGATCACATTTTTAAAATTTCCAACTTCAATTCATTGGCCTAAAGTTGTGCAAGGATTGAATCAAAACCAGATGTGCTTGTTGTCACACAAGGCGATTTTCCATCGCTGTTCAGCATTCAACAGGGTTGTTTACTCCTTCTTAATAAGAACAAGAATGAAAAGTGTTAAAGGCTAAGTTCACTTGTAAAAAAATTAAAAAATAAATGCACATTTTTGCAGGCAAAAAAAGTGCATTTATTTATTTTTATTTTTTTTATGGGTCCTGCAGAGCGTTTCTCCCGTAGTCAGCAGATCACGGGTGCAATGCCAGGCTCCTGCAGAATCTCTGTAAAGCTCTCTGGCCATACCTCCCATACAGGAAGACGGTTACTGAAAAGCAGGAAGATCAATAAACTACGAGAGCTCTCACCAGAGCCTTTGCAGTTGATTGGGAACTACATGCCGTATGCCGCAAGGGAAGACAGTAGTTGTAGTTCATTCACAGATTCCTATGAATCAATGACACAGCCGTTAGGGCAAAACAAAGAAGAGGGTTTGGGACTTTATATGAGGCAACACATAGACATGTGCCTCCATCCCTATTAGTATCTCTTAACTCTCTTGTCTCTCAAGCAGGCAACCTTGACAGTTTTTTATGGCCCCTGAGATGTGTATTGAGAGGTTAAGAGATCCGCCATGCCGCTAAGAGTTGTGGATTGTATGAACTGAAAGGAGGGGGAGAGAGGAAAAGGTCACTTTGTTTATGCCCTGCACACTTATGCCCGACATTTGGCCCATGTGTATGCCAGCCGGTCCGACAGAAGTCAGTCTTCTGTTGGCCGTGCATGCTGGAAAACCAGCAGCCGACTGGTTCTGGATCAGCGCTCTCAGCCCATTGTAGAGAGCTCTGATCGAAGTGTTCTGGTGGGGGAAGGGGCCGTCGTCTTGTCAGAACACAAGAGCTCAGCGGGGGAGATTGCTGTACTTGCGTTGGATTGTTAGTACAGCGGCTCTGACTCGAGCTGACAAAATGGGAAAAAATGAATAGTCTTTGCTGTCTGACGGTAAGTCTTGGGAACCCTATAAATACTGGTTTAAAAAGTTTTTTTTTTTTTTTCTCTATCTTTCATTGACGGACCTTACCTTACTAGGTCCTTACTCCTGACCAGGCAGATTAAAACTGACATCCTATGCAGGAAAAGAGCGGGTCTTCGTAGTGAAAGTAAACTGTGGCTTTCAGTGCGACTTGTCCCTCATTATAGAGGGAAGTCGCACTGAAGTCGGCTCAAAAGTAGCGCAACTGAAATCGCGGCAGTGAAAACGGGCCCGATTGAAACAAATGGCTTTTGACTTGCTGTGCGACTTGACATGTGTCAAGTCGCACTAGTGGACACCAGCCCTAAGGGTCCTTTAAAACCGGCTTTCCGCCCCGGCGGACTCTCTTTTGCTCAGCGGGGATCGATCGAAACATAACAAAAAAATAAAAAATCTAATTTGTTCATAATTTTAGGCCAATTTGTATTCTGCTACATATTTTTGGTAAAAAAATCCCAATAAGCGTATTTTGATTGGTTTGCGCAAAAGTTATCACGGGAAAGATTTATGTAATTTTTATTTATTTTTTACTAGTAATGGCGGTGATCAGCGATTTTTAGCGGCATTCCGGCGGACAGATCGGACCCCTAAATGACATTTTTGACTCTTTTTTGGGGGGGATCAATGACATTACTACAGTAATCAGTGCTAAAAATATCCACTGTCACTGTAATCATGACACTGGCAGGGAAGGGGTTAACTTAGGGGCACTCAAAGGGTTTAGTGTGAGCCTAGGGGAGTGATTCTAACTGTATGGAGGAGGGGCTTGTGAAATGAACACAGAGACCTGTGTTCCTATATAGAAGGATCACAGGCGCTCTGTGATCATTCCAGGGAGAAGAACAGTCTGCTGTGTTTACAACATCAGACCGTTGTTCTCTCTCAGCGGGGAGCCATCGCGGGTGCCCAGTGGCGATTGCGGCCGTCGGTCCATTGGATTGGCATCCCTAGGAGTGCTCCCGCGAACCGCCATACAGATATGAGGGTCAGCCTTCCACACTTTTGGGGGTATCAGTGACATTACTACAGTAATCAGTGCTAAAAATATGCACTGTTAGGCCTCATGCACATTGGACATTATCAAAACGTCAGTAGAAAGCTGTAAAAGGCGTTTTTCAGCTTTTTTTGCAGTAGCGTTTTTTAGCTTTTTTTCAGCTGTAGCATTTTTTAGCTTTTTTTTAGCAAAATTATACTCCCACAAAAGCTTATGGCTCAAATACGTTGATAAAAGCCGCGTTTTTTAGGTTTTATCAAAGTTAGAGCGTTTTTACAGCTGAAAAACACCTCCTAAAACCCTCTAGTTCTGGGGTTTTTTTTACAGCCAGAAAACGCGCCTGCCAAAAAAAGTTGGTAACAGCCTGTGTGTGGTGGACTGCCAATAGGCGTAGCTAGAACTTTTTTTTCCTGCCTAGTGTCCTACTCCTGTAGGGGGCAGTATAACCTACTGATATGGATCAGAGGACTGAGTCAGTCAATGAACTTAAGAGAAAAGGATTTTACGGTAAGTCAAAAATCCAGTTTTCACGTGACCAGTGAAAACAGAGCCTGATGACGAAAAAAGTATGTATGTATACAGGCAAGCATCTCCCCTTAAAAATAAAAAATAGGGTGCAGACAAATGGATTGAAGCACCATGTGCACTATGAACACATTCAACAGAGATGTTCCAACAAGTGATCATCACCCAAGGGTAACCGTAAATGTCCAATCTTTAGCCTTGCGTTGGATAGAGAGCTGGATCAGAGGAGGTGTTCTTTAGTAAAGCTCTTTTATAAGAAAATACAAGGTATTCAGAGTAACAATCCATGTCTCTTTTCTAGGTGCTGCATTTCTCTCCAGCTCTGTATGACTATGTGACTGTAGACCTTGAAAGAGCTATAATCCTCGTTCTCAATAAGACGGATCTGGCCCCTCCATCGCTGGTGGTGGCCTGGAAACATTATTTTCAGGAGATGTTCCCCCATGTTCATGTCGTTTGTTTCACCTCCTACCCAAGACATCCAGAGGAAGAGCAGGACCCCTCCGCAGGTATCTAACAGTTGATGTCACCTATTCTGTCATTGGTTTCATCATTCCCCTCCTTTTCTTGGCATATCAGTTATTAGTAATGGCCTCTAGTATCCATTTTATTTGTATGATACATAGTTATCTTTTTGCTAGGCATATGCTATGCTGTTTGGCTTTTTCTTACTCATATGATACTTTTATTGTTTTGTACGCTGACTTGGTTTCTTTGGTATATATTTTTTCAGACCGAGTGTTTCTCAAGTGATCCTAGGACCCTGTCTTTCTATGGTATCGGCATGTTAAAGAGACACGCTCTCTTTATCCATTCAGGGTCAAGAGAATGTGTCTGCAATTGACCACCCTGGCTTGAGCACTGTCATGTGGTGGTCACATGCTCCCTCATACCTGTAAGCCCCATTCCATTAGAGCAACAGAGCTATGGCTTGTACTGCCAAGTACTCAGGACTCGTTCCCACCAGATGTTATCATGCACTTTCCAGTTCGGGCTATCCAACCAATTCCTTTAAATAAAAGTACTGCATGCTGCATTTTGGATGCATTCACTTGCAATTTGCCAAGCAAGTCACCATGCCCACAGTTGGCAGCACGTGTCAAAGAAATTCATCTTACCGCTTCTGTTCTGAAATTATTGAGCCCTTTAGCTTAATGTCCAGAAAATATAGTGCCCAAATGAGAAGGATAAACTTTTTTTATTTAACAACTATCCTGTACCTGTAGGCAAGTATTATACCTCAGGGCAGGGCCGCTGATAGGGCAGTACAACCAGCCCTGTTGTACCGGGCCCGGGCTCTATCAGTCCAGCAGGGGGGCCCGGGCAGCTTTACAGTTGTTTCTCCTAAATAAATAAAAAGTTTTTTTATAAACCATACCTTCTTCAATTTGTTTGTTTTTTTGTTGAGGGTAATTTCCTGGGCCCCTAGGGTTAACATTAGGGGCCCAGGAGATGTCAGCACTGAGAAGAGGAGGGACTTCTTTTCCTTTTTCGGGGCGCAGGCAGACAAGCTTATGTGCTGCCATATAGTTCCGGTCACGGCCATCCACTGCCTAGGTTTTCACTGGCGGAGTGATATTTTTCTACACTGCTCCCTCAGTAAGTTCCACGGACAGAGGAAGAGACTGATGTGAGGTGGGCTGGAGGCTGAGAGGGCACTGCAGGCTTAATCCGATGGCTGGGGGAGGTGCACAGCCTCACACACTGACACTGACTACCAAGGAAGGAAGGTACACTCCCCGACTCTCCACTGTGTGCTTACCATCATTATGACGATCAGATCACAGCAGCTGCTCTGTCACAGTGTCACATTGCTGTTGGGTGCTGATTTTGTTAACTTTATGGCTGCACTGTGTTGCAGATTGTAAGACAGTACAGCCATAACAGAATCAGCAACCAACAGTGACACTGTGACAGAGGAACAGAGCAGCTGCTGTGCTCTGATCATTAGAATGATGGTAATCATAACCATGAGATGCTTGCTTACATTTCTGTTTGGAGGGCAGTAAATGGCTGAGCTGTGTTTTTAAGACCTCCAACAACTCCCCATAAGAATTATTTGCCCAAGCTTTCCACTTAGATCCACCAGTCAATTTTTTTGTGCAGACCTCTATGTAGGTCTACAGAAATCCACATACACCACACAGTGGATAGGGGTGGACTGGTGATGGCTCTATGAATGGACAGATATAAATGGAAATGTGTCCATTTACATCAGGCTATGTTTAATCTGTCATGTTTAGGTCTGGAAAAATAGATAAGGACTGCTGTCTGTTTACATCCACCTAAATCTGGATATGTCCAGTTTCCGAAAAAAAAAAATGGAAAAGGAGTTCACCCTTGTCTATTTTTCCAGACCTAAACATGACAGATTAAATATAGCCTGATGTAAATGGACACATTTCCATTTATATCTGTCCATTCATAGAGCCATCACCAGTCCACCCCTATCCACTGTGTGGTATACGTGGGCATAGACTGAACTAGCACAGAGGTTTTAACACTGCCATCTATGCCGAGAAGCTCCAGTTCAGCAGGGAATCCACTCATGGATCCCTTGCTAAGCAGATGTTTCAAAGAGCCTTTATGCTGAAAAGGTAGCCGGATGGAAAGTACATATGTCACAACTGCAAAGCTTTTTGCACAGCAAAAATTGTCCCCATTGGACCACCCACCATGTTGCCTACTGGCCACGATCCTATTCAACTGTTATCAGGATTTTGAAGTGGTTAACAGGTGCTGAAGAGGTGATACAATGCCTCCTCCCACCAGCCAAATGCTCTCTGAAGAGAGATCTGAATGCAGATCACTCTTCAAAGAGCAATGCTAGTGTGAAATAGCTCATAAAGATTTTAAATAATTATAATTGCATGCTTCAGCTGATTTAAAGGCATCATAGATGTACTTTAAGGCTTCAAGGATAAGTTCACCTTTTAAAAAAAATAATAAATGCACATTTTTTTGCAGTTAAAAAAATGTGCATTTATTTTTTTTTCTTTTGGAGCCTGTAAAGCATTGCACCAGCAATCAGCAGATCCCTGGTGCCATGTAGGTCTTCTTCAGATCGTCAGTATATCTGTGTGCCTGTACATCCCGTATGGGCTTGCAGATACACTGACAGGAAAAAATCAAAGAAATACCACGGTGCTCCACAGCACCATTGTAGTTCTTTGAGAACTACAATGGCGGGGGGAGAGGCGGCTGCAGGATTTGGAACATGTTACATGTTCCACACAAAATCGGGTGGTTAGGGTCAACCTATGCTTTAAAGAAAATCTACAGTATGCCTTAAAGTCATCGGCAGCATTCTCATTAAAAAGGGATGATCTCAGGTGTCTTTGAACACTAGTCTAATCAAATTTATAACAGGCAGGAGAAAAATAAATATCACTTGAGGACCAAGGCTGCATTTTGTTGAGGTGGGTGGGGTCAGGGTGGGGCCCGCTGAGGTGGGCGGGGTCGGGGTGGGGCCCGCTGAGGTGGGCGGGTCGGGGGGCCCGCTTAGGTAGGCTGTACGGGGCCCCGTGATTTCTAACAGCGGCCCTGCCTCAGGGTCTACTGTGTCCACCAGTGAACTCTTCAAGAAACTTATTGTCATGCTTTCTTTTTGACTGTCAATCTTTCTGCTTTGTACCTGCTACGCCATTGATTGGTTTCCTTTTTTCTTTGTTGGTGGGGTTTTTTTTTTTTTTTTTTTTTTTTTTTTTTTTTTTTGCTACTAGTCTCATGGTCCTATGTACTTACCTGATCTCCACCCTTTCCCTCCTGCCAGTGTTTAAGAAGCGTAGAAAGAAACGACGAGGTTGGAATGTAGCTTTGGGCCCCAATCAATTGTTGCAAGCTTGTGAGGTCATCACAGCTGGAAAAGGTAAGGCATGACATATATGAAGGCCCATTTACCTATATGATCACCGGACTATCACACTTATTAAATGGTCAAAAGAATATGGACATCCTTCAAAATTGAGTTAAGGTATTTCAAGTAAAGGGTACAGTTACTATTACAGTGTAGAGTCATAGTCAATTGTGCGCTTCCAGCAAGGCACTTTTCTGTTCCAGCATGACTGTGCGCAAGGCCAACTCCATAAAGACATGGTTTTGTGCGTTTGATGTGTATAGGAACTTTCGTGGGCCTGCAGAGCGCCTTGACCTCAACCATGCTAAACACAGGAATGAATTGGAAAACTTTTATTACAAGGAAGATCTTCTCGGCTGACATTACCTGACCTCCCAAACCCTAGTTTGGCTGAATAAGCACACATTTCCAGAAACCTACTCAGTCCTTGTGAAAAGCCCTTCCAGAAGAGGGAGGATGTTGTAGCCACAAAGGGGGAGCCAACTCTATATTAATGGCCATAGTTTTGGAATTGGATGCCCAGCAAACTCCCAATGGCTGTGATGGTCAGGGTTCCTTTATTAAAAAAAAAAAAAGAAACAAAACAATATATGTATGTAAAAGTCAGTATTTCCAACTTGCGTACTTGTCCCAGGTCGCTGGCTCAGTTGCTGGCTGAGCAAGGATGGGGATGGCCCTTTCAGTCAGCAATGGCAGCTACCATATTTGTATCTTTTCAGGTTTACTTTAAATTTATTGGAACGTTATTATTGCCATTGTTTGATGTCCCCTAATATACAAAACAATACAGTGATTTTGTTCTAACTCCCTTTTACCATCTTCCTATTTAGTTGATCTTTCTAGCTGGAGAGAGAAGATTGAGAGAGACACTGCAGCACTGTGCCGTCCTGGTAGCAAAAATGAAGACCGAGAGTACAAGGAATCTGATGATGGCGATGCTGTTCTGGTCCAGCAGGTCACTGATGCAGAGTTAGGAGCCCCCAGCACAGAGCGCTACAAGGATGGCGTATTGAGCATCGGCTGTGTAGGTACGATATAACTGCCTGCCTGCACGTGGATGCATGAAACACCTTTGCATCCTGTGTGAGCAAAGAAGGCCCTTCGTACAGATGTATACTTCAGTAAGCACTTGAGAACGAGGCCTAATTTTGCAAAACAAGTGTACACCCATTATACGTACGTATGCTTCACTACACTCGTGTGCATGAGGCTTTAACGCTCAACTCTGGGATAAGTAAATATTGTCTAGAAACAAGAGGCATGTGTATTCTTACTCGACTTGTGTATTTTTTTTTTTTTTTTTTCTTATATCTGAGCAGTATTACAGCATGAAACTTTGCCTTTGTGCAGGAGCTTCCTGTGTAAAACATTGGTCACTGAAGCTCTTTGTCCTTGTGCAAACCAATGAGCATCCAGGTTTTTTTGTCAAAACTTAATTGAACAAGCTAGAAGTTCAATGTCTACCATGCACAGCTGCACCAGATTTTGCACTCTCCAGTTTTAGAAAATCAGCCCCTAAGTGTGAGATACAGGCCATGGGACTGCTCAGTATTTTATATTTGCTTTACATGGGATTTTATTTGTATTTTTTATTTTGTAGCAGAGTTGTTTTTTAAACTGCTATATGGTTATTTTCATACATGTTACAATTTTTGGTGGAAAATTCCATCAAAAATGTAATCTCTAGTGGAATTTTAAACAGCCATATCAATCTGTCCGGAGGGGCTTTCCAATACACTGATGTCTCACCATTTCCATGCACATGTACACACACAATAGGACCAGTGCATGAAATGCTTTTCGAATGAAAACTGAGCACCGTGAGAGAATCCACACATACAATACTCTTGCCAGGAATCAAACAGTGCTGCAAAGAATGAATTAAATAAATCTATTTGGTCATAAACCTATTCTTAGGAAATTCTCAGTGTTTTATGCCTGTAAGACCTTAACCCTCAAATAGAAGTTAAAAGCGTTATGTCTTGGCAAAAAAGAAAAAAAATATGCAGTACGTCTCGGCAATATATGCACATTTTATAATGTTTAAAGTACAGGCATATACCTGTTGATTCTGGCAGAAATCCAATGAGTTTCCAACTTTCTTTCTTTAGTGAGCTGACAATGTGGCTTCTGCTGCACTGAAATCCCAAGTCAGGCCTGCTCTGTTCTCCTATGGTGAACTACAGAACACCCCATGCTGAAGAAATGAGGAGGGGGTGTTTTGTTGTGGTCTAACAGAAGATAACTGAGCAGAATTCACAACATTGCTTGGGATTATATTGCAGCACATGCACTGTCAACTCAGGAACTTTTGAGTACACTGGATTTCTGGCAGATCAACAGGTATTTCTGTACTTGCAGAAAAAATAGGGGGAAGTGTGCATGTATAGCAGAGATGTACTAAATGTTGTGGATTTTTGTTTTTTCCCCCAGACATACACTTAACAGTAGAAAAAACATTTCTTGAACAAAATGGCATAAATTAGTAACTCCTGATATTATTTTTCGGTGCCCAGCAAGGCTTGTGTTTTCCCAAATCCAAAAAGTCCTGTGCTTTGTATGATGGGTTTTAAATTGAATGGCGCTGCAATGCTTCACACTGTTCCATACGTTAACAAGAAGGGGTGTGGGAGTTGGATAGGTTTAAAGCATTGCTGGATCGTTTTAAACCCTCATCCCTTTAGCTAGTTAAAAGCATATATATGGACAGAATCCCCCAGATTGGGACTATAACGGGTAACGACACAGGAAGGTATAGAAAAAAAGATAATTTATTTATGATGAACACAATATATATATATATATATATATATATATATATATATATACAGTAATTGGCAAAAGGGCCATAAATGTTACACAATTGCACAATTTTGAGAAAAACGTTAAAAATTTTGGCGACTCTTTATGTTGTTAGACCCAATGATAATCTAGACATGGGGGAACCTGCAGTATGGTTTTGAAGACCCTACGCGTTTCAATGACACTCTTCTTCAGGGGTCTCTTTAGACCTTGGTCCCAATTGACTGTTTATAACTATTTTACTGTTCTACAAAGATAGAAACAAAATTGTTAATTTTATATCATGGTACAAATTCTGATTATATATCATTTATTTTCATTATATATTGTTCAACATATTTCACCATACACATACCATGTCTTTTTTGTCATTCGATCTGCAAAGAGTCGTCTTTAAAAACTTGATCGTTTTGGCGTTCTCCAGGATCACATGCTAGGAGATATGCACGGGGGTTATACTGGAGATTCAAATCACTCCTACTCAATCCAAAGGGGAAGAGAGAAATGGGTGAATCAATACTGGATTAGGAGCAAATAATAAGTTGGACGACTTTCCCATGCCTTACAACAACACGTTGTTGGATTATTATTTTTATACAGGATTTGTATAGTGGCAGTTACAATAACAATGTAATGCAAGCGGAATCAGAGAGCCCTGCTTAATGGGGTCCACTGATATAAAAGGTATTAAGTGTGGGTAGGGCTGTGAGCTGATAAAGTAAAAGGCAGGATAGGCCTTTCAAATAGGTGGGTTTTCAAAGATCACCTAAAGGTGGATAGAGTATGAGATAGTCGCACAGCTTGGGTTAAGGGGTCCAGAGGATGGGAGAGTCTCTGGTGAAGTCGTGGAGGCAAGCATGGGAGGGGGTGGTGAAGAAGCTAGAGTGCAGGAGGTCTTGGCAGGAGTGAAGAGAACGGTTTAAATAGAAGCATCCCTATTCTCATTCATTGTTGTGTGTTTGTTTTTTTTTCTGATCCCATTCACAGGATTCCCAAATGTAGGGAAGTCATCATTAATCAATGGTCTTGTGGGCAGGAAGATTGTCAGTGTTTCTCGGACCCCTGGTCACACCAAATACTTCCAGACCTATTTCCTGACGCCCACAGTACGCCTGTGCGACTGCCCTGGCCTCATCTTCCCATCACTGATAGATAGGCAACAGCAGGTAAGTCCCTGTGCCAGGAAATATGCAGGTACTCCTTTACCTGCTCTTCCAGCATCCTCTAATTGCGTGTGATTTATCATAATATACAGACTTTACAAACGAGATGCTGTGAGCAGTTTAGTTTTCCAGTCTTTTTAACTAAAAACAACTCTTTAACAAATTTATTGTGTTAGACAAAGCATGCTGATCTGTTAATTATATGACTGCAGCATATCCTGCCTCCCCTGTCAGCTATTCAACATAATGCCATGATAATGGTACTGGCTCATCTAATGGGTAGCTGAAAAAATGACTGCTGAAGTTCTGCTTCTTTAGTAGTCCTTCCAACCTGCTGAATGAGTAGTAGCAGGTCAGCGAGGTCCACTCTGTGCGCTCCTCTGTTGTACATATATTAAAGTATAACTAAAGGCAAAATTTTAGTTTTTTTTTTTTTTTTTTTTTTTTTTTTAGTTTTGGTTAGAGAGGAGAGGGATTATAACCCCTATCAGTTTTTTTTTTTTTGCTGTCTGTGTCCCCGGTAGGTAGAGTCACCCTCTCGATTTGTCCTGTT
Organism: Pelophylax lessonae; assembly: GCF_965119305.1. Taxonomy (NCBI): domain Eukaryota; kingdom Metazoa; phylum Chordata; class Amphibia; order Anura; family Ranidae; genus Pelophylax; species Pelophylax lessonae. The sequence continues at coordinate 92,773,412 of NC_138774.1, forward strand.
AATCAATATCATTGACAGTCGAAGTAAAGAAAATCCCATATTTTGGGTTGTCGTCAGAAAAGTATTAGAGGGGAAATCCTCCAATGGGGACACAAGTTCTGGTGACCTGAGGTCCCTAAGGGATTCTCTTAATTTTCATGGATTTTCTCTCACTCCCTGTTTGGCCATGGGACAGGAAGCGAAGGGAAATTTCCAAAACGGGACACAGATGACAAAAAAAAAAAAAACCTGACCGGGGTTATAAGCCTCACTTACGCTGTTCAAAATTAACAAAAAAAGTTTTGCCTATAGTTTTACTTTAAGGAGATAACAGCACTGTATAAATATGATTGCTCTGCAGTACGGATCAGTGTGAGGACATTTGCGATAAAGGGTGTGGCTGATCCTATGCCAGCACAGAGCACTGGAGTCAGAGCGCAGAAAGTCGCATTTTCATTGAGAAAAAGGGGTATGTAAGGCATTTCCATTTAAAAACCCTTCACAAATTATATGCAAGGGTGTAGGTCTATAAATAAATATACAAGTATGAGACTTCAAAGGAGCTTTAATTTAAATTTTGCTGTGACTCCCACAGCTACTTGCTGGTATATACCCCATTGCACAAATTCAAGAACCTTATACCTCCGTGGGGTACCTGTCTTGCCGAATACCTGTGCCCAGACTCCTCAAGCTGACTCAACCAGAAGGAGGCGAGAAGGGTTGGACAGCATGGAACATCTGTGATGGTAAGAGGCTAATTATTGGTTTGCATGTTCACCTTGTAGACCTGCATTAGAATGTGATTTGCTCTTATCCTTCCCCCTTCTGTGCACAGCCTGGGCTGAAAAACGTGGATATAAGACTGCAAAAGCCGCACGCAATGATGCCTACCGAGCTGCCAACAGTTTGCTTCGCCTTGCCGTGGACGGACGACTTTGTTTATGCATGAGGCCTCCAGGCTACTCCTGTCACAAAGGTATTTTAAGAATTGCTTTCTGTTTTTAGCAAAAAAAAAGTTACTTATTTACAGTTAGTTTTCTAGTTAGTCCCCCTGGGAAGCCTGACAAATACCTGTTGAGCCTGCCAGCGAAGTACACCTAATGCAGCTTTCTGTGATGGTGTGGCTACAGTGCTGCACTTTTCTTGAATTAGGGAGAACGGTCCCCGCTAGAAGCACAAACCTCGTCAAATCAGAAAGAGCTCATGGCAGTACAAAAAGCCTTAGGTCATTTTAGATAGACATAAAGGGAAGCAATCTGCAGATTCAATCCGAGAACATAGCAACGGTGGCGTATCTCAACAAACAGGGAGGTACACGGAGTTGGGGATTGCAGTTCATAGCCAAGAAAGTATTCTCTTGGGCCGAGATGAATCTTGCCTCCATTTCAGCTATTCATCTGAATGGGACTCAGAATGTCTTAGCAGGCCACCTCAGCCACTACCAGGTGTGTCGGGAAAATTGGTCCCGCAACCCAAAGGGCTTTGCAGAAGTTGCGGCCAAATAGGGTTTACCAGAAGTGGACCTCTATGCAGCTCAAACAAACAGCAAAACAAGAGGTTTTTTTCCCTGAACCAATGGGATCAATCCCTGGAGATCTACGCCTTTGCGAACCCCTGGTCTTTCACGCCTACAGGCCTTAACCTCAAAACCTCCAATAACTTTGCCTTTGAGACAGGACCTGTTGACTCAGGGTCTGGTATCCCATCCGCACATCACGTCCCTGAAACTGACAGCTTGGTATCTGAAGAGCAGATACTAAGTTCCCAAGGATTCTCCGATAAGGCGGTGAAGACCTTGATCAATTGTCGAGGCTCTGAGAAAGATGCATTGCCTCAAAACACGTTAGCCTACATCCTAGACAAAGACTGAGGACTCCCAACATTGTGGACGTTATTAGTTGTATCTGATCTGCTGGTTTACATCACCTGTTTGTGAGTAGACATCTTTTAATCTTTTATAAATAAAAAGCCTTACTGAGGATAATGCGCTAGGCTGGTGCGCCCTTCTTTTGTGTTTTGTGTTTACAGTGTTATGTCGACCACCCCGGTCGTAGACGGCAGCAAGGTCTAGCCATTGGGGATGCCAAGTATGAGTCCCGTGACAGAAGTAGTCTGAGTCCTGATTCTGAGCGCAGGAGAGAGGTGCTAAGCATCGCAAATTTATTTTGGATCAATTGTCGAAAGCCTGTCACAAGAGCAATATATTCCAAAGTGTGGAGGAGATTTAACTCTTGGCTGGCTGAAAATCATAGACCATCCCCGGATGTACTGTCTATTCTGGAATTTTTTTCAAGAGGGCGTTGATAAGAGACTTTGAAAGTGCAGGCTGCTGCCATCTGTATTTTTCTCCAGTATTCCCTTTGGGAAAATCCCATTATAGCTAGGTTCTTCAAGGCAATCGCCCGGGCTAAACCTATAGTTGTCAGAACATGTCCGACTTCGAACCTATCCCTGGTCCTTCAAGCCTTGGTAACAGTTCCTTTTCGAACCCTTGAAGGATTTAACAGAAAAACTACTCACTCTGAAAGCTGCATTCCTGATTGCAGTGACGTCAGCTCGAAGAGTCAGTCACTTGCAGGCCCTCTCAATTAGGGAGCCTTTTCTTATGATTTTTGAGGATAGAATAGTGTTAAAAACCGATCCAAGGTTTTTACCTAAGGTAGCTACTTCCTTCCATAGAACACAGGATATTGTACTACCTACCTTTTTGTAGTTCTCCAAAAAATGACAAAGAGAAGAATTTTAGTTTTTTGGATGTTGGAAGAGCTCTTCTGCCTTACCTATATTTGACTAAATCCTTTAGGAAGTGTGATACCTTATTTGTACTTTTTCTGGCACACATTGGGGTAATAGAGCTTCTAAAGCCACCATAGCTAGGTGGATAAAGCAGGCTATTACAGAAGCTTATTATGCAAAAGATGTTGCTCCACTGTTTATTAACGCACATTCAACAAGGACCTTGTCCACGTCTTGGGCCGAAAGGGCTGGTGCCTCACCAGAACAAATCTAAGGCAGCTACCTGGTGTAACTTTTCGACCTTTGTTAGACATTATCGCCTGGACCTCCTCTCTTCTCAGGAACAGGCATTTGGTCGAAAGGTGCTCCAGGCAGTAGTCCCTCCCTAGACTGGTAAGTTTCTGGCTCATCGTCTCATGGGCTGTCCTGAAAGACTACTTGAGAAAAGCTGAGTTAGACTTACCGGTAACTCCTTTTCTGAGAGACTTCCAGGACAGCCGGATTCCCACCCGGTGTTGTCTTGTACTATATATATAATATATATATATATATATATATATATATAATATATGTGTGTGTATGTATGTATGTATGTATGTATGTATGTATGTATATATATATAATATATAATGTGTGTATGCAGGGCTTTTTTTTCCTCTCAGAAAACAGGTGCAGGAACTCAACTGCGATCCCCACACACACCCAAACCACATCAAATACTGGTTTGGTCAAATTTCACTAAGAGTAGGAGGGTCTTTAAGGAGCAATAAATACCAGGAGTGCATTACGTACAGAGTTCAGGGGTGCGCTGTATACAGTTAAGCCTTCTTCCACAGCTGCTAACCTCTGCATCCGCCATCCACGTCTCACCTTCACCCCTCTTCAGGTTTGACCTCTGCATGCAACCCCCCCCCTCCACTGCCTCTATCCCCCCCCCCCCACCCCCCACCTCAAAAGGTCCACCATCTTCCACATGTTTTACTATTGTTGTTGTATTAAGCTGCTCTAGTACCTCCCTGCACACTGGAGGTGGCTGCACCTTTTTCACTTGCAGGGAGATCATCCAGTGAGTGCACTGCACCCGGGGCACCTACATCTCCCTTGTCCCCATCCTGCACTAAGTGGGAGCCGCTCAGGAGATCAGATCTGTGGGAGCCATTGGGAGACAAGCTGTCACTTGTAAACACAAAAGCCGAACTTCTATGTGTACAAGTAATAGTGTGAGCAGAAAGCAGAGGACCTGAACCAGAGGTGGTGGAACTGAGTTTCACCAAGTTCCAACTGAAAAAAAGGTGTGTGTGTGTTTACAGGAATGTCCTTCGGTTCTCGAATACTTGCAGCAATGAGACTTGCAGCAGCTGGAGGGCCACAGGTTGAGCACCCATTGTGATCAGATATCAGATACTGAGAAGTCCATACTCGTGTAAAGCTGCAATAAGATATGGAGTGTATCCACAGAATAGCTTCACACGTATTGTGGTATCTAACCACTTCTTCAGAAGCTGTCTAGCTGCATATATATATATATATATATATATATATATATATAAATTATTATTTTTATTTTTTTTTGAGGGGTGGATCTCATACCGAAACCTTTAGCTGTACTTTAATGGGTATATCACTCTCTCACACACTATAAAGTGTATTTAAACCCAAAGTTTTATTATTTTACCACTTAACAGTCCTTAGGTGTGGTTGCATCTGTTTTTTATTTATTTTTTAAAGGCTTTTTTCCCTGTAGTGTCACCATGTTTGCCACCCAGGCTTGACTACATGTCTTCCTTTGTTTATCTCCATTATGTGGTGGATTGATGGGATCTTGCCAGGAATGCAGGAAACTGCATGCTGGCAAGATCGAAAGGTTTTTATCTGTACTGTCTGAAAAGTTTCTTATCTTGAGAAAAGAAAACGAATGCAACCACCAGAGTTACAGTAAGTAATGGTAAACTGCAATATATTACATTTTTGTTTTTAGGTTTAGATATGCTTTTAGTACAATTTTTTTTTTTTTTTTTGCTGATTATAAAATGTGTACGTAAAGTGTATCTTAAATGCAGCTTACCGAACCTGGGAACCCTGGGCTGAGTATATGAAAATATCTATATAAACTACAGGCATACCCCACTTTTAAGTACACAATGGGACCAGAGCATGTATGTAAAACGAAAATGTACTTAAAGTGAAGCAATACCTTTTTTCATTTCCTAGGCAAGCTGGCTGGCCACAAATAGGATATGTTGTAGTCCTGGGTCCCCTGTATCCCTGTCACTTATGGTTTGGTATCCCTGTCACTTATGGTTTGGGAGTAGTGCCATGTCAAGCTGACCAAGATGTCCCATAGACGCCAATGTTAAAAACTGGGAGTAATGCCATGCCAAGCTGACCAGGCTGTGTCCGTACTCGCGAGTGTACGTAAAGTGAGTGTACTTAAAACGGGGTATGCCTGTAAAGATTCAATACGAATTCATCCTTCTCCTAACTATGTAAACAATGCACTGCATTGTAGGTTTCCATCTTTTTTACTTTCCTCCTCTCTTTATTCCTACCCTTTCTCTTCCCTCCCTACTCTCTTTTGACCCAACTTGTTTCCCTTTTTTTTTTTATTTTTTCCTTTCCTGCATGTATAGGACTTTGTCGGCTCTCTTTGACAAACCAGAATGATTAGCCAAACTGGAAATCAAGTAGGTCTCCTTCCAACCCAACCTCAAGTCATCACTCCCCCCACTCTCCGGAGGAGCCCCAATTACCCCAAATGGGTTGAATTATTCTCTATGCCTATGGGGAGAATACAAAGTAGGGGGTGGACTGGCTACAATTTATTGCTCTGGCAGGGCCGACTACTAGTTTCCCCACTACAACATCGTTCTGGTCTGTCGTTTTTGGCTCAATAACGATTTAATGTTTAACTTTGTTCTTAAGCAATTACTCTTTTTGTCATTTTCTTGTTAACCTAACACTTTGTTTACAAACCTTGGAGTTGGGTGGAGCCCTCCTTTACACGACAGAGCATGCTCCTAGCGGGGGTGTCCGGAGTTGAAGGGCTTGTCCTCACCAATTTACAGCAAATCATAACCAGACTATTGGTATAACGCTAAGCGAAATGTTTGATTTTGTATTTGTGGTTATATCCAAACTACTTTGTATTTTGTTATAGTGTTAAGCAAATTAATCCAAAAGTGTACAGTTTTTTTCAATTTTGCATGTTGAGATTCTCATGAAGACAATAAAAACGAAAGAAATTTAAAATGCAGATTACCAACTCTTGGATGTAATAGCTGCATTTTTTTTTTTTTTTTTCAGGCAGGCTAAGAACATTTTCAGAAAGTACAGAAATACCTGTTTTTCTTGCCAGAAATCAGCGTCCTTGTCACTTTTCTGTGAGCTGATCTGGAAGCAAAGACTTCCAGCCCAGTGTTTTGTCCCACACACCAGTGTTAATTTCGTCAACTAAAACCGACTAAAACGGTTTCGTCGACTAAATTAACACAATTTTAGTCGACTAAAATGAAAACAATTCAGATGACTAAAATATGACAAAAACTAAAATGGCATTTTAGTCCTAAGACTAAATTACGACTAAAACTAAAATGGCATTTTAGTCAAGACTATAACTAAAACTAAATCGAAATTTGCTGCCAAAATTAGCACTGGTGCATGCTCAAAGCTTAATACCATAAATAATAACATATTTGATTTTTCACTCCAGGACCAGCAGTAGTATATAATGAGTTTGGAAATTGTAGAGAAATGCTTAAATAATGCATTACAAATTACAATTGAACTACACCCATTCGATTATAGATGACTAAAATGTAGGACGTTTTAGTCGACTAAATACGACTAAAACTAAAACACTTGCAGAAGACTAAAATGGGACTAAAACTAAAATGCCATTTTAGTCCTAAGACTAAAACTAAATTGAAATTTGCTGCCAAAATTAACACTGCCACACACAACAACGTCTATTTCTTTACTAGTTCCGCACAAATTGAAATAAAATCAAAAATGTTGGCTGCGCCTATCAGTGTGCAATCCAAACCAGTTCCACACGAACGGAACAAGGATTTCCTCTGCAGGGTATGCACACTGCAAATAGGCACCACATAGAAAAATGGCTGCTGCCACTAACGTATAAATCCAGGGTTGTGAATGTAGATACAGGCTGCAAAATTTCTGCCGCCTTTCATAAGTTGCACTGTGCAGGAGCATTATCCTGCAGGTTTTGAATTATTGGCTTTCACAGAATAAACTGAGAAGGCCCAGTTATGTTAACTTCACATAGATGTGCATACCTGAGGCTTGGATGTAAGGGATTTTTTTTTCTTTTTTACTGATTGGGTGTGGTGTTTTTGTTTTATTCAGGGATAGGGCTTGCTTGCTAATATGCAGTCACTGTGCTGCTTGCTTACTGTTCTGCTTACTCCAGAATAAGCTACACCTGAGGATCTGCAGTGCAAGGTCCTCTCTGCTTCATTCATTCTGTGAACCTGTGCTTTCTGTACCTTTCCTTCTTGATAATCACTCCACCAATTTATTAGGGGGGCAGCGCTGACATGAGAAAGCAAAGTCGTGCTCTTTGAAATTGCTGCCTCCACACAGACACGGTACAGAAAATAGCATATTAAACCAGTAATGTAGAGAACATCAACTGCAGCAAATTCTATAGGCAATACAGGTGACTAGTCCTTTGTCCTGTGCTTGTCTTTTGCAGGTGCAGATTCCTAAGTTCACGTCCTTTTTTAACTATTTTGTACATTCGATACTTATTTCATAATTTTTTATTTTTATATAAAGGCTTGTTTCTCCAATGTTGATTAACCGCAGCCTCTGTTTAGGACACAGCTTAACCCTCCTCTTATGTTAGGGTCAGAACCAACCCGTTTTCAGGATTTGAATGTCTATAAGTATCACATAAATTTGTTTATTGCATCAAGATTTTTTTACTTTGTCAGGAACCTCTATTTAAACAATGTAATAGAAAAATAATCCTTTTCACTAAATTATAAAATACTGTGGTGAAAATTAAGACGTTCATGGTGTTAGGGTCAATTCTGACCCAGTTATAATATAGGATTTTAGGACACTAATAAGTGCCAAAACTGAAATCATAAACACTCTCTCTGCTTAGTAACACTGACAGCCAATCCCCTCTCAACCCTGTGAGCTGTAGTTAGGGAGGGGCCTATCTCTTTTCCTGCTTGTCTGCTTCTCTAAATAAAGTAAAGAAACCTAGGACAAATACATTTTAGAGTTGCTGACTTTATTTTACCATTTTTTCAATTTGAAAATGAGAGGTATGCTATCAAAAGAAAGGTCTAAGGGGTCACACCAAAAATATTAAAACCAACCTTTTCAAGGATAAAGAAGCCTAACAAGGTAACCAAGAGGTAAGAAACAAATTTGATGATAAATAATTATTCAGAGGGTATTTTATGGCTGATTTTAAAACACGGGTCAAAACCGACCCTAACATCATGGATAGTAACGGAATTCTAACATAAGAGGAGGGTTAAATATTTCATTTTTGTCCCTCCTTACAGAGGCATGGGAGCAGCACCCAGATACACTGGAAATGATCAGTCATATGCAAGCCCGGGGCCACCCTGACAATCGATCCTCCTCCGGGGGCGAGGAAGAGGAAGAGATCTCCAGCTCAGGGGAGGAGGAAGAAGAGCGAGACCGAGACGCAGATGAGGAGGAGGATGCAGAAGAGGATCAGGAAGGAACCACCTCTCAGTCTCAAGCCAAAAAAATTGTCAAAGCAAAAAGCACAGATGTCAACCCTTACGCCCTTCTTGGGGAAGATGAGTGTTAAGTTTTGGATGTGAATTTTTAACCTGGCTAAGCTTCAGAAAGAGGGCAGACTGTTGGCTTTTGGTTTTAAAGCGTCCCAGTGCTTAACTGTCTGAATCTGTCTCTACCTAGGACACCTAGCAGACAGTTTTTCAAAATCTGATAGCGTTTGCTCAGTTATTGCTATTTGCACTCCAAACTTACACAAAGGTTGGTGACATTGATTAAAGTTTTTTTTTTTTTTTTGTATTTTGAGGGGTTTGAGATGTTGCATTCCTCACATTTTGGTTTGTCAATCTCTTCCATTTATTTTTTGGCCAAATGTCAGGGTTTACCTAATAGCCAGGGCTGTATTTACCACAACTATGCCTAGAGCCACAGTATGTCTAAATACAAGCCTGCTCTCACCATATGGGTTTGCAGTGATGGATAACTAAATCGGGGCTTGTTTGCACTGGGTATGCTTTTTCCTGCATAGTTCAAATGCACGTATCTGAGACAATCCTATGGTTTCAGTGGGGCATGTTCACACCCCCACAGCAACGTCTGTTGAAAGGGGTTTTCTTACTGCATTTTCTGCACGCCAGTCTGCCTTTTCCCCAGTCAAGTCCATCAAATACACTCTTTAATCAGACTTCTAAACATGCATGCTAAAGTTTTATATGTCTGGTGTGTTCCAAGCCTTAACCTTGCCATATATTATACAAATTTGTTATTCCATTTCCTTTCGACGTACCTTCCTCTATGTAGTGCAATTGCCTGCTTGATTGCATACCAAATTGGAAGTGTTTAGATTTGACCTCCATAGTATGTTTTGGAAAATCTAAAGGAAAATTGTATAATGTATGGCCAGCCTTAGGGATTCCCCTGTCATTGCCTGTGCACTGTAGTTGGCAATTTTTGTTGGCAGATTAGTAGTTATGATAATGGACCTCTTGCCTATGTAAAAGAAATACTACTCTCGCAACCCTGGTTAACCAATCAGATTCTCCCTTTTTTTTTCTCTAGCACTCCCATTAAAACCTGAAAAGAATAATTTTATTGGTTCCTTTTCGCAAGAACTGTTCCTAGTTCAAAGTCTAAATATTTTAAACCTTTTTTTTTTTAGGATTTTGAAAAAGAATGGCAGAGCGATTAGAAATGATTATGTAATAGGGGATATAGAAAATTAGACCTAAACCTATTTACATTTCCAAGTCAAATGAGCTTGGGGCCCATTTGTTCACCAGCATAACGACTGCTTTCAGTGAGAGCTTTGTAAACTTTTGTAACGACAAGTTACCAAATTGAGATGTCTTGGCTCTAAACTGAGGATGAAGTCTGCAATACGTAAGCTATTTGGGTGTACTTTAAGAGCGCTAAGCTGCTTTCTTTACGCTGCATTGTGTATCGCTTGTGCTTTTTTGCTTAACAGTGTTTTGATGGAGAGATTGGGGACCAAGATACTCATAAAAAATTAATGTGCATTTCTTTTTCTGACACAATTCAGTCTGAAATCTGAATAATGTTCATCTCCCACAAATGAAGCTGGAGGAGTTTGATAGACCAAATTCCATGAAACCTTTTGGTGCTGATGGACTTGGGGTGCATGGCATGTGGAGTCGTATAGCTTACAAAAATTTGCAAGAGACTGAAGTTTTGTAGTGTTGGAGGGAATTGGTCACATGCTTATAGTATATGAGTGAGGCCTGCAAAATATTCCATAAGAGTGACAGCCCTACCTCATATCTGGTCCCTCCTGCCTCAAGCTTGCAAGGCCTGTTTAACCAATTTCATTATGTTTTCATGGCTTCAGATGTCTATTTTGCGGTATACAAAATAAATACAACTATATTTACTGAATCCTAACTGGCTTCTTTTACTGATGGTACATTTAAAAAATGCGTTCCACTTTCACTTCTCCTGCCCATGATCAGTGTCTGGTAATGACAAGTTAAAGTACGCTGCATGTTTTTCACATTCAGTAAAAGTAGGAAGGCCAAAAAATGTATGATTGGCTAAATCTTTGTTTTAGTTTTGGATAGAGTAGGGAAGCGTTCAAACTCCTGCAGGTTTTTTTTAATCTTTGTCCCACTGGTGAGATTTTCCTTCACTTCCTGCCCTGAATATGCAGCTGGAAAGGAGAGTGAATATCAAAGCGAGAGGATTTGTCTCTTACAGTTGACACCAGCAGATTTGTTCTCATTCTATACCCTCATCTCTTGCTCTGGTGAAAACACTAACCTTTTGGACTTCCATTTGGCTTTTTTTTCAGGGACCGTGGTCACCATGTCAAATTCTGGGGGGGTTTCTCCTGAGCAGGGACACAACTTGACAGAGGGTCAAATCCCTACTCTTTCTAAACCTGAAGAAATTGCTTTGCCTTTTTATATACAATTGGCCCACCTTAGAATGTACACCACAGAATGCCTGCTTTAACCTTTTATTAGCCAGAAAGACCTCTTCTGTGCCCTCTCTAATTTAGGCCCAGCATATTTGCAGCCTCTCGCTCTCGGTGTGCATGCGACCTTAAGTGATGGGTGGTATCACTTACCAATTAGGAGAATAAAGATGACCAGGCAAAGCTTGATTTCTCCAGGAAAGTTGGAGAGTTGCCTGTGAATTTACCTGTTACTCTGGATATCTGGATCATACATAAGTGCATATATTTCACACACAGATTTCATGAATGTCGACCTTAACACATGGTTTGTTTTTTATCATCAAATGTTTTGTGAAAAAAATTTATTTTTGACTTACCGTAGAATCCTTTTCTCTAAAGTTCATTGACAGACTCAGCTCCATATTCTTCTTAACCATTGGATTATGCTGCCCCCCTACAGGAGTAGAACACTAGGCAGGAAAAAACTTAACTACGCTTATGGGGCAATCCCTGAAGGCATACACCCACTCACTCTGCTATAGGATTCAGTTTTGTTGCAAGCAGTGTCAGAAGTAAATAAAAAAAACCCAACCCACTCATATTGAGGGGTGGGTGCTGCATCTGTCGATGAACTTCAGAGAAAAGGATTTTACAGTAAATCAAAAATCCACTTTACTCTATCGTTCATTGACAGATGCAGCTCTATATTTTTCATAACCATTGGGACATCCCAAAGCAGTATTTGCATGAGGGGTGGGAAAACAATGCAGAGAAAGAACGTAATTCCTCAAAGGCTAAACTTAGCCAACCAGGTAACAAGGAGCTCACCTAGAAACAACATATACCCTCAAACAGAAAAACATTGTTTTTTTAAACAGCAGCCTGCAAAACCTTGCAGCCAAAAGAAGCTCCTGAGGATGCCAACACACAGAATTTAGAGAACGTGTGCACAGACAACCTTGTTGCCGCCTTGCAAACTTGTATTACTGACGCCTGATGGCGAAAGGCCCAAGAGGCAATCAGTGCCCTAGTAGAATGCGCCTTCACCGGGAAAGGTGGAACCTGACCCTTAAGTGAATACCGCTGTCTGCCTGATCTAGCTGGATATGGTCGCAGCAGATGCAGCCAATCCCTTTCGAGGTCCTGCCGGGAGGACAAAAGGAGTCTGATTTCCTGGAAGACTCAGTAACCGCCAGACAAACCCTAATTGCCCAAACCACAGCCAAAGAATGCAAGGTAATTTCCTTGGGTTCTTTGGGCTTAGGACAGAGTTAAGGCAGCACAATGTCTTCATTCAATGGAAATCAGAAACCACCTTAGGAAGAAACAACTGATTAGGTCAAAGTACCACTTAATCTCTGTGGACCTCCAGAGAAGGTGAACTGCAGAACAGCGCCGCCAATTCCGACACTCTGCAGGCAGAGGTAACAGCCACCAAAAAGGCTACCTTCTGTGACAGTGTAAGCAGGGGAATCTCCATAAGTTTTCAAAGGGAGGTTTTTGAAGAATGGACAGTACCAAAGTTAAGATCCCATGGCGGTAACAGGGAGCGTATCGGAGGAGCCACATGCTGAATTTCCTGGATAAAAGTGTGAACCAAAGAATGCGTAGCTAAAGGGCGTTTAAAAAACACCACCAAAGCCTACACCTGGCCTTTAATAGTACCCAAGGCCTACTGCTGCTCAACCCCTCTTTGGAGGAAAGCCAATTTCCTAGCCACTGAAAGAAAGCGTGGATGCATCTTAATCGATTCACACCATGAGATGTACGATGATAAATCTTCCTGGAGGTAGGTTTTCTAGCCTTCAACAATGTAGGAGTCACTGAGTCAGACCCCTATCCTTCAATACCTTGCTTTCAACAGCCACGCCGTTAAAGCCAGCGACTGTAAAGCAGGATGAAATATCGGCCCTTGAGATAACAGATCTTCCCTGAGAGGAAGTCTCCAAGGAGCATTGGCGACCAAACTTACCAGATCTGCATACCAAGACTGAAGAGGCCTGTCTGGGACCACCAGGATGACCGGAATCTCTTCCACCCCTATTCAGTGTAGAAGCCTCAGCAGAAGTTTGCATCTGCAGATACCCGAAGGAGCCACCAGTGCGTCTGTGGATCCGGAGACCTGGCTACAAACCTCTGTACCTTCTTGTTGAGCCAAGAAACGAACAGGTCTGCATCGGGTGTCCCCCACTGGACCCACAACAGGTGAAACCCCTCCATGTGCAGGGACCATTCCCCCTGATCCAACACATAACGACTCAAGTAATGCGCCTGCCAGTTCTCCACTCCGGGTATATGCACAGTGGAGAGGACTGGAACAAAATTTTCTGCCCATATTAAGATCTCGGCCACCTCCTGGGCCACCAGGACACTCTTGGCTCCCCCTTGATGATCGACCTAAACCACAGCTGTGGTATTGTCTGAAACCGAACTGGACAACCGTGCAGACGACTTGTCCAGTGACTCAAGCAAAGCTTTTTTTGCTCCGAGTCCCAGAATATTGATCGGAAGTCTGGACTAATTCAGAGTCCAGGTCCCCTGGACACAAAGCTTTCCAAGTACCCCCCTCCCCCCCCCCCCAGCCAGACAGCCTGGCATCCATGGATACCACGGTTTAATGCAATAGAAGGAAGGGCGGAGCCACCACAGAAGAGCACTTCTTGCGTTTTGACTCAACCGAACCAGATTCCCGAAAGGTTTTGGATCCTTGTTCCACTTGACAAGAATACCCCTTTTGCAGAGCTCTCGTGTGGAACTGTGCAAACGGAACTGCCCTGAAGGTAGACACCTATCAGGCCTAGAGCTCGCATACAAATCCACAATGAGGACAGAGTGCTAGCTAACCACAACCTAATTGCCCTCTGCAGCTTTTCCAGGGGAGTTAACACCCTCGCAGAAGCTGAGTCCAGAGTCCGTCCCAGATAAACCATTTTGGAAGCTGGGACCAGAGCAGATTTTCTGAAATTGATGGTCCAACCAAACTCTTGCAGAGTCTGTACAGTGATTGACAGATCGCCCACCAGAACTGGTCTTTAGAGGAGATTGCCCAAGTACCTTAGTACCGCAATTCTCTGCTGTCATAGTAATGCCAATACCAGAGCCAACACGTTGGTGAAGACCCTGGGGGCAGAGGCGAGACCAAAGGGTAATGCCACAAATTGGGAATGTTCTTCTTCTACAGCAAAGCGAAGAGAACGCTGGTGTTCAGCGTAAATAGGGATGTTCAGATTTGCATCCTCGATATCGATGGAGGCCAAAAAGTCCCCCTAGTGTAGGAACGTCGCTACCGTGCGAATGGACTCCATTCGAAACCTCTGTACCCGCACAAAGCGATTCAGAGCCTTGAGGTCCAGAATTGGACGCACTTTCCCTTCTTTCCTTGGAACAGTACACCAGTTTTAATAAAACCCTTGAAATCGGCACAATCACCCTTTGCGACAGCAGATCTTGTACCGCCCACGTAGGTCCCTTAACCAAACTGAAAATAGGCGTAGATTGGACGGGTAGCATCTGTCCGACGGTTGGGACCTGAATATAATCTTGTAACCCAATCGGAGTAGCACGTGGGCCCATTTGTCCTGAATCAAGGAGGTCCCTGGTTCTGGAGAGAAAATGAAGACATTCCCCCCCACACCAAATACGGGTGAGAGCATCCCTTCATCCAGACAGAAATTTGTCTGCAGAGCTGGAAGAGCCTGTTTTCGGCTTACCCGACCACCTCTTCTTGGAACCCCCAGATGACCTAAATGGCTTGGGTCCTTTCTCCTGCGCGCCAAAGGCACGAAGGGGCCATCTGTGTGCTGAAAAATAAGGGCCCCGTCTATTATGCGGGGACTTGCCCTTAGCGGATAGAGGAAGAAGAGCACTCTTCCCACCTGTGAGTCCTTTGATCAGTTCATCCAACAAAGGCCCAAATAGGTGGTCCCCCATAAAAGGGAGATCTGATAGAGCCTTATTAGAAGCCTGGTCCACAGACCAGCTTTTTAGCCACACCATGTGTGGTTACCATTATTGCATTTAGAAGAACTCCACCGACTCGCGACAATTTTGTCACAGTAGGCGGGAAAAGGGAGTACCTTTGCCGCTTTTAGGAGATCTGTGGGCCCCTGAAAACCCTGGGGTCTCCACCAATAAATTCAGTGCATCCACCAGTGTCCTTGCATGTGCGGTTAAAAAAAAAAAAAAAAATCATCCTCACCCCAGAGCACCTGAAGTGCGTGGACGCAGACCCAGTTAAGTTGCTATATGCTAAGCTCACCCTGAGAACATAACAAGCAGGGGAGGTCACCGACCACAGTCCCGCAAGGAGACGCCGGGTAAAGTTCCACAAAAATACACCTATTAGACCTAAGGGTCGCCCACCATGAATAACATTTAAAAGGACATAGCCCCCTATAAAGCGGAAGAGGGGGCCCCTTGTGACAGACGTGCAGGCAGAGTACCCCCACTGCGCCCCCCGGCAGTCCATATGTCCACCCCAGGGGAGGAGGGGGACAGATGCCCATCCACTGCTCTATCACCTCAGTCAGCAGCTCCAAACAGCTTGGTCAGCAGCTCGGAACAGCCAGCTGCAAGTAGGCCGCAAAGCTGCGGCCTAAATTTGGGGCCCAATCTAGTCGAGAGTCCGCCGTTAGCTTGGTCAGCTTGCTCAGTAGCTCGGTTAGGAGCTCAAACAGCCTGGTCAGTCACTCGGACAGCCAGCTCCGCCAGCCGTGGCCTCAATTTTTGGCCTGATCTGGTCGTGTGAGGCATCTGCCGGTCAGTTTGGTCAGGCACCTCATCTCGGTTCAGGTACCTGGACAGCTGCAATGCCCCGGACTAAATTTTCAGCCCAACCCAGACACGTGAGGCACAGACCTGCAGATGAAGAAAAATCCACTCTCCCTCCCAAGCCTATAACCACCATAGGGAGCCCAAAGGACATCCCTGCCCCAGTCACTCACCCCCCAGGGGGCCGGGAACTTGCTCAAAGACCCCTCTGTGCGATCTGGACAGCCCAGTCAGCAACAACCGCATCCACCCCCTCTTCACTGGAGCAAGTGGCAAAGGCAGCTCCTACCTAACCACGGGAGAGGGGCATGGGGATAGGTTGGGGCAAAAAGACCACCCTGACTGTTAGAGGGGCTGGGGGAAATGGAAGGGAACCCGGGGGTCTGACTATCCCAAGGAGGTACCCATGTCCACCCTGAGACCACAAGAGCTATGGGGGGGACACTACTCACCATCTCAATGACAATCGTGTGGGCCAGTCCGGACAGCGGACAGACTACCTCTCCACTCGTGGTGGGGATGCTGACGGCCAAGGGGCACGCTGCGACTCGGGCTAAACCAAGATGTGTCGGTGTGGCAGCGAGGTGTTTCACTTGCGGGCCAGCTCCCGTCCATTGGGGCTCTGTCGTGGCGAGGTCTAGCTTGGGCCTTTTAACCTGCACACACTCGCTAGCCGGCCTGGGAGACCTTCAGGATCTAGGATATCCAGACCAAAACCCAGACCGGCTGTTGATTGCAGTTCTCTCAGGAACATAACTAGCTAAAAAATCTAAATTTTAACAAAGGTTCCCTTTTAAAATAAAAAAACAAGCTAAGACCGAAGTCCCAGCCGGGAACTAGGTCCTACTCCTAAATTAGGCAGAAACAAACTGGATCCTATAGCAGAGTGAGTGGGTGTATGCCTTCAGGGACTGCCCCATAGGCGTGGTAAAGTTTTTTTTCCTGCCTAGTGTCTTACTCCTGTAGGGGGCAGCATAACCCAACGGTTAAGAAGAATATGGAGCTGCATCTGTCAATGAACGATGGAGAAATTAACTTTAGATTGTCAAAAAAAACACAGAAGCAAGCGATTCTAAAAGAATCTAGAAAAAAGAGCAATCTTTATTTCTGCAAATTAGTGATATTTTCAGCAAATCTCTATATATTAACATCATATAAAAAAAAAAATGTAACACAATCTCATTTAAAGCTTTAAATTAGCAGTACTCTATATACACATCAGGCCGTAGCGTGAAAATCCAGATCCAAGTAGTCAAGCCTCTTAATTGGGCTTGACCAGAACAATCCATTAAGATTCAAACAAACATTCAACTTTTGCAGCCAAAACAAAAGTCTGTTTTGACTCTCCTTGAGGACGTTCCACTCCACACATACAAATATGAAGGTGACAGAGTAAAGTTCGTCAAGCCAAGCGCTAATGAATAGTTCCAAGCTTCTTTTATCATCTATTCATAAATTTTATATTTTTCCTAGCTGTTTCTTAGCATTCCAGTCCAGTCTTCTGGTTTCCATAATCCACAAAGTTCCAGGAATATATATTTTACTGAACCTAAACAAAATTTTTACTGCAAAGCATGAATAAGTGGCAATTTGTTTTCAATAATTGCAAGTTGTATTTGGTATATTTATACATTGGTGTTGTGACCATAAAGCGTGTTTGCACTGATAGCACCGTTACAAGGAGACTGCACAATATACAGAGATTCTTGTGGTCACATACGTAGACTAAACCAAAATCTGGTCTGTGGAAGGGGGTGCATATTTAAAAAGTACCTGTCACAGCACTTTATTCAATAATCAATTTGATAAAGATTGTAAAATGAATACTTTTTTCCATAGCTGGCCTGACACTAGGTGAATGTTGGACTCGCGGTGTCTGTTTCGGACTACCTTGTTTTTTTGTACTGCTCACATTCTATCAATCTGACACCACAGCTATGTAAAAAAAAAAAAACCTTAAAGCTAAACCTGTCAGGATGTAACTCTAAGAGCTGCTTTTGTGACCGAAAACTGAAATCCAGGCAGATATTAAAATTAATGCAGTTATAGAATTATAAAAATAAAAAAGTGTTTTTAAATACAGATAGTATAGTACCTAAATGTAATTTCTGCTCTTTCATTTTCCATTGGGAGGTTGAAGGTAGGACAGCGACCCAAGTTTCATTAATGCAGTAAAAAAAAAAAAAAGTGACTTTGTCAGACAGGGCTGTGTAAATCTCAGGACTGTGTTGACATAAATGCAAATCTTTTGGAATGTAAAACAGCTACTTAAAAGTATTTCAATGGTGTATTAGGCTGTTTTTAGAGTTTAGTTTTAGGTTTAAAGGGGCACACTCACTAACCAAGAAAAAAAAAAAAAAAACATCTAGTCTGCAGTGACTGTAAGCAGTAAAACCAAGGATGGCAATGTTCCCTTGAACATTCAAAAACAAGATAACATTTATTTTTAAGTAAATTCTTAAGCCCCGTACACACGATAAGAAATTCGGAAGGGGAATTTCGTCCGACGACCGATCTGCCGATTTTCGGATTGTTAGTATGGTGCTTTCGACAGCCGACTCCGACTTTTCGGCTGACAAAATCCTGGTGTGCAGGCATTAAAATTTTTGTCCTCCGTCAACACACGTCCGATTTTCGTCTCATTAGTACAGATTTCGACGGGGAAAAATCTTATGAGCAAGACTAGGCATGCTCAGAGATGAAAGAACACATAGAAAGCAATCCAACACATGACATCACTTCTGAAGTAGAATTCTGTCGTACGGGAAAATTCGTGTGCAGTCTAGAGCACATTCCAACCAACGGACACGCACTCTGGACAAAAGACGGACGACCGGTCGGCGGAAATTTGTTGCGTGTGTACGAGGAATTGGGAACTTACAGTCACATTTCAAAACCGGGTCTTCTTACAGAAAGAAGCAGCTCTGAAAATACTGAATTTTGATTAAAAATGTCTAATAGACTTTTTATATTACACAGCACCCTGTTACAAAATGGCAGGTCCTCTTTAAAGAGAGGTCAACTCATCTAAAAAAAAAAAAATATATATATATATATATATATATATATATATATATTACCATAGAAATTGCATATTAACTGAAAAGTCAGCATTTTCCAACTGAAAGAAACATTGGCTGACATCTGTTCTGCCTTTAGCCAACATAAAACAATTTCCAAAGAAGAAAAGTTTTATGCAGATGAATACTGACATAAATGTCAAATAAGCATTCTGTGGTAATTAACAACTATTAGACCCTACTGCATCTAATTACATTACCTAGAAGATGGCACAGTGGTTGGTGACTGTCTGGAGTCCAATAGCAGACTAAGCTTAGCAATGAGAGCATCTCAAAACATTACCTGGGGTTATCAAGAATAAAATAATGTGTGTCCATGGTGTTGCCATGAATTTAAAGGAAAAAGTTTACATTTACTTCTATAGCCCTGCTGTGAAAATCCACTCCTTGGAAGTCTTTTTAAAATAACACAACCCTCTGCCAGCTAGATTAATTCAGAATCATCAAAACTTTGAGGTCCAAAAGAAAATTCTGTTATTTGTTCAAAAATTGTGAAGAATGATTAAATTTCATTTTGGACCTCTTATTTCGGAATATATTTCCTTCAATGCTCCTAAACCCTCCAAGTCAAGAATGACTTCCCCTTTTGTTTGCCCCATTCTATGGGACTAATGTTAATGTACATAAAATACCAAGATTGTGAGAAACAACCTAAAAATACCCTGATCCTACATCACCACTATTAAATTGTTGACTTTTGGATCAGCTTCAATAACTTCTTGCAGACTGCAGCTGCAGAGGCTGTCCTTTAATTTTCTAGAAATAATACAGCAGGGTAGAAGGCCAAGGACCATCACATCACATTTTGAGAAGATCTACGGCATGTTGATATTTACTTTGAAAAGCCAATGACATTGTGCAGCCTGAACTTATTTTTTACAATATGATGCTGGACACGCCTGGTACACTAGTAGGACTAGAAGTCTAAAACCCACTGGCTGATGACACACTGGCAATTTAGTTGCTGACAACACCCTGCTGCCAGTGACGGAATTACCAAAGTACAACATTTTATTGAATAGGTGTTGTTACCTGGCTGGCCAGGACCCTAATGAAACATTTTGCCAGCAAGGAAGCAATGCCATAGAAGGTCAGTGGACTCTTAGCAGTTTAGATGCCAGGGCAGAATCACTAGTGTGACATGGAAGTTTAATCTTGGATGCAATGAAGGACACAGCTGCAAGAAAAGTAGCAATGTTTGATAGAAAGAAATCTTCCTCATGAAGATCTGGGGGTAGATATAACCCTGCGTGTAATGATTCTGTAATCTCCCTTCATCAACAATTAATTATGAGGAGTTTGAAGTGAAGTTCTTATGAGAGAAAAAATGAGCAATGGTGTACACAATCATGGTGGGGTGTTATCTCAGGGCATCTGCCCTATGCATTTCTCAAGCAGCAAGTGGGTCCAGGATTTGGGTAGATAAAGGGGAGTTCCCACATAACACCACTGTAGAATAGTCCAGTATGTGGGATTACAGTAGGGATGTCTTCTGGAGAATACCATTCACATCTTAAATTCCTGACATAAAAGTTCTTAGGCTGGGAATCCAACATATGTATCATAAGAATTCCTCAGTCCCAAACATGAAATTGATTCCACATCATCAAGAAATGTACAAAGCAGCTTGCTGATGCATGCAGATGGACAGTAAGACTTGGATGATAAGGGACAGTGTGACTTGTGTGACTTCTACAGGTGTGTTTGAATAAGGTGCATCTGCCTAAATATTAAGTGGTTCAGTTAAAGAGAGAAATCTAGGACCAGCAGCGATGTGCTGGGATTTTTAGTGGCTAAGCAACTAAAAACTTCAGAGTGACTGAGCCTGGTCTGTGGCATGTGAATGAAGTATAGTATTTAGGGCCTTTGTTTATAAAAGTGTGCTAAGGGGCCTACCTACATTTCAATCCTCTATCTGATCATTTCCGCAAGGGCTCACCTAAACAGATACAAACAAAATGTATTGTTCAGAAGGCCCTTATATTATTTTGGTTAATCTAAATGTAGAACTTGTCTATAGGGTGAATGGCCAGCTTAGAGCTGGCCATAGGTGGATCAGAATTTGGCCAGTTCTATGGTAGTTTCCATTCC
Organism: Pelophylax lessonae; assembly: GCF_965119305.1. Taxonomy (NCBI): domain Eukaryota; kingdom Metazoa; phylum Chordata; class Amphibia; order Anura; family Ranidae; genus Pelophylax; species Pelophylax lessonae. The sequence continues at coordinate 92,794,226 of NC_138774.1, forward strand.
AGAGAAGATAGATCTAATGATTGACTTCTCTTTTATTGGATTTCTGGAACAATTTCCTTCAGTCAGCACTCCAGCCAATTAGCTGCAGTGCTGATTAGTGTATTCTGACAGTAGAGGAATCCCTGCTGTCAGAATCCAATGCAGCAGGGAGAGTTCCTTTATCCCCCTTGCTTGTGTAGATGAGCAAACTGCTAATTTTTTTTCGACTGGGGAAAAAACACATACATGTTTTCTTCAGCTGGCCAGACATGGAAGTGTTGGCCTTTTTCATCACATTCTAAAATGTTTTGGTAACTTTATTTTTTTACCAAAAATCCTTTCCTTTGGGCACTTTTGTAAATTAAGGCCAGTGCAATTAATGAAAGGACAGCCGCTAGTGGTATTAATCATGGCTTTTTACATGTGGAATGTTGTAAAAATGTTAAAATGTGTATATTTAGTGGGTGAAACATGTATAGACTTATTCTTTAAGGCAATGCAAGGTGTAGCGATGGTGTGTAAGAAGCAATAAACCATAATGACCCATCAGAAATCACCTTTATAGTGATCCTGCTACAGTAAACTGAAATCTGGTGGCCATGGGTATTTTCTGTTGGTTTTGGCATAATTAAAGTGCCACTACACATTAATAAAATGTTGATTGGAGTGATGAGCAATATTATTCACAGGTATATACGAGTGGTATCCAAAAAGTTTAGAGACTAATTTTGTAACACACCAACAAATGGCAGCACAAGGCTGTACGCACAGTCACACGGAGCACCGACCTTCAGAAGTCAGTGTGCCAAAAGACATCATTCTGTGTAAATCGGGAGCTGTGAAACTAGTGCTATTCTGAGTATGTGCGTTACCACTTCTGCCATTTTCATCATGAACAGCAAGTTAGAACAAAGAGCAAATGTGAAATTCTGCTTGTAACTGGGCAAATCTGCCACAGAGACGTTTGACATGATTCGGCAAGCTTACAGCGATGCTGGAATGTTTAGCTTGAGGTGTTTTGAGTGGCATGCATGCTTCTAGAGCGGAAGAACATCACTGGAAGACGCGTTAGATCAGCCCTTCAACTAGCTCAACCCTCGAAAATATCAAAACCATTCGGCAACTTGTACAAGATGATCACCGAACAATCGCGCCTGCTGCTCAAAACACAGTGAACGACTCATTGCAGCATTGCCGTAAGCTTGTCGAATCATGTCAAATGTCTCTGTGGCAGATTTTCTCAGTTTCATGCAGAATTTCACGTTTGCTCTTTGTTCCAACTTGCTGCCCATGATGAAATAACAGAAGTGGTAACGCGCATGGCCAGAATAGCACTAGTTGCACAGCTCCCGATGTAGACAGGATGAAGTTTTTTTTTTTGGCACACTGACTTATCAAGGTCGGTGCTCCCTGTAACTGTGCGTGAAGCCTTGTGCTGCCATCTGTTGGTGTGTTACAAAACTAGTCTTGAAACTTTTTGATACCACCTCAAACATTTTGGGATATTATTAAAACCTAGTATACTATAGGTGAAGGTAATATAGGTGTGGACAGCTTTTTCCAGCACAGGGTTTACTTCCTGTCCAATTAATCTCTTAGGAGAAAAACTAGCAACTTTAATTCTGGTGTCTGTTTTTGAAGAACATGACAGCAAAAATGTTATAAATGTCAGATATTACAAATTCTGTATAGGTATGGTGACAACTTTTACATACATAACTGTAAATATTATATAAGCTTTTTTTCACATACTGTATCTTTTCCTGGTAGTGGTCTTTTAATAAGTTGTACTCGCATGACCTTGAGGTTATGTAACTTGGGGTTGGTTTACTAAAGGCAACTAGACTATGCACTCATTTTCCCCAGAGCCTAGTTAATGTGGTGAAGCTCTGCTAATTTCCACTATCCAATCATTTGCAAGCAAAAATGCTGTTTTTTTTTTTTCCCTTGGATCTGATTGGGTATTCTTTACAATTTGCTTCACCACATTCAAAATACAAAAATAAAACCAAGAAAATATCTGCGTTATTCTGACTTGCAGCCAGCACCAATAGGTTTGATTGTACAGAGTGTATGTATCAGGTGCGCTAACCAATACACTCTCTACGTATTTCACCACATACTGGTTCTAAGGTTGCAGCTTTCCACAATCTAATCAGCGCACTTTCATATTTTACCCAGGTTTGATTGTACACCTGCAAAAAATTACAAAACCGAGGGTGCAGCACTAACAAAATAATAATAAATGTCCTAAAAAAACTTCACAAAGTCCACCAACTGAAGATGGCTGCTGGAGATCACAAGCTATGATAATCTTTGCACCGGTCTTTTCTGGCTAAACAACATCTTCTATCCCTCTCTGAGCTCGGACCATTTTGAGGCTGGTTAAATGCCGTTTTGAGCTAGTAAAAGTGTAGTGAGTATGCATACATCGCTTGGAGCACGAGCTTCCTGTCTTATGTTTGCTGAATACATTGTTCCTAAGGAGCCATAGTGATGATCTCAGCGGGTGCCTGATACAAGCTGTTCATGCATCTTACCTTCATGTTTATACATGCAATCATTGACCGATCTATAACTTGAGGGTCAATACCATTTGGTAAGCAGGATTGCCCCCTTCCCTCGTGGTAACGAGTGCTTTCATAGTCTTCTTCACAACAGCTGGTGTGGGGGAATTTCCTTCTATCATCTCTACCATCTTCAGTTGGTGGACTTTATTTGAACATTTATAAATATTGTGATGGCGCTGCACCCACTGTGTTTTGTGCTTCACCACATTCATTAAACTCTGGGGAAAATGAGTGTAAGCACACACTATATTTGCCTTTAGTAAATCAACCCCACTATGCGACCAATGCAAGATCCAGTGTAGACATGTAAAGTTTAGTATTATGGAACCCGATGTATTCACATTGTATGTTTCAGTGTATAGTGTTTTGTCTGCTTGTAACCAATCCAGTGTTTTTGACTGGGGAGACAGTAAAATGGAATAGCTAAAAAGGGGTCATGGGCTGATGTTCAGGATGAAATGATGAGATGCTTTCTAAAGGCTGTATCACAAACAATGATGGAGGATTGAAGGGTGTCCGTAGAATGTGCAACGCTTCAGTTACTCCTTCACGTCCACGGTGGAACAACAGAGGGCATGCGAGGTAAGCAAAGCATGGATGTCCTGGAAAGAGGGCCTTTCCCTGCAGTCTCTGGCCCAGCACTGCAGCATTAGCTCATACAGCGATGTAGGACAGATAAGTGGCCGGGACAGGTAGATCTGGAGTAAAAGGAAAACAAATGGAAAAAGTTAGTTTATGCTCAGAAATAAGGAAACAACAATGTTACAAATCCTGAAATAACTCCCTCCACTACTGAATTTTATTGAATAAATTCTAATTAAACTACCCTCCCCCTTTACCTCATATTCTTGAGACACCACAATAAATTATTTGGAATCTTCTCTTAAGGCTTCATTCACATCTAGGTGTTTTTGGGCAATTTTCTGCTCTAAGCCTCCGCTCTAAAAACTCCCCAACAAGACAAACCCCATTCATTTTAATGGCCCCTGCTCACATCTGAGCGTTCTGTCGCCTTAAGCAAAACACCCGTCGCTCACAAAAGTACATGAGCTTCTTTTTTAGCAGATTACAGGCTTTTTTTTTCATTGGTTACTCGTCAACCTAAAAACCCCTGCACAAAAACGCTGCAAAATTGCCTGTAAAACGCCTGTAAAAATAGCAACGCCTAGATGTGAACCTATACATTTTCCAAAATTACCACACCGGCTCATCCACAATAATTTTAGGGATTGTCCAAGTATTGGCAATTCCCCAACCTACATACCCTATCACCAAAAACCCAATAATTTAGGTTGGTGCAGTCCCAAGACATTGAAAGCCATGCAAAAAAAAGGGGGGAGGGGGAGCGCCCCAAGAAGGGCATGTAGGGACACTCGGGTACTAATAAAGGTTATTTTTAGGGATGGACCGAATGTTCGGCGGCCGAAATTGTTCAGCCGAAAATAGCCAAAAAAAAAAGCACTTTCGGTGTTCGGCCGAATAAGTAAATAGGCCGAATAAATTTTGCCGAACAAATTTATTGCCGCTATCGCGGTTATTAACATGGCCCGATATCGTCGTGGTGGGTGCACGGTGTATTCTGACTGGTCTGGGCCAGCGTATCTGTGTCTCATCGGCTCCTCCTGCTGTCTGTCACGGTCACCCACACTGTCTGCTACTGGCCGAGGCGAGCGGCTGCCAGTTGGTTTGGAGCAGTGTGGGTGGGCGGGCTGGCTTGTGGGGCGGAGGCGGAGCCAGCGCACGAGAGCGTCGGAGTCGGCGGAGCAGCTTCAGGCACCACGTGACAGCACCACGGCAAGACACAGTGACACCGGACCGCCGGTGAGTTAGTTTATGATGACTCGATAGCGGTTCATACTATGATGACACCTATTATTCATTTTCCTGTTATGTCTTATCTGCCAAATAATTTGCCATTATGCCCAGCCATTTTTGGGATTTGTGCAGTTTGTGCACCTCTGCCAGGCAGCATAGACAGTCACTGACTGGAGTGTGATTGTAAAGCAGTGTGGGGAACTACTAATACTAAGTGCACAGAAATCACTGCAAATCCCAGACTGCATCAATGTTAATCTAGGCTCAGGGCCCATTACATTAACAGAGGACAACACAAATGCACCTGCATTTCATTACATTTCCGCACATTTATGTGTATTGCTATGGGCACTTCTATGCATTTTTATACATGTGTGTTTTTTTTTTAAATTGGCAAAATAAATGGAAAAAATGCGAAACACCGCGTTCGGTATTCGGCCTTCGGCCAAGCATTTCATTATTATTCGGCTTCGGCCAAGAATTTCATTTCGGTGCATCACTAGCTATTTTTATTGAAAAATTATCGAGTATCGACAAACCACCTGTTGTTTCCATAATCCTAGATGGAGGCATGCCTAGGCCAGAGCCCACAGTGCTCCCATACATGTACCTCTGACTTGATGATAACCATGCATAAACTTAAAGTAATTATTTTTTCTCTCCCTCTGCATCCATGAGTGAATTTGAGGTCTTTAAAGACCTCAGCTTGTTTCTTAGGAAAGTTTTTTGTTCCAGATCTGGCACCAAAAGGAATGATCTGGGAGATACAGTGGTGCCTGAATCTGACTTGGCAGAGGAAGAGAAGGAAACTATTGAGACATTGATCTCCTTGCTAGATGAGAAGCGTATGGAGGAATCGGAGGATGATATAGATCAACCCATAAGAAGAGATTCCAAACTTAAGATCCGTTCTCTAAAGATGTCCCTGCTATCCGAACAAAAAAGTCTCAAACTCTTCCTGGACTTAGTGTGTAAGTAGATGAAAAAGAATCCGCGCTAAGGAAAAAAGAGAGGGATCAGGCTGCAGCCCACCTCAAAATATAGCCCTGAAAGGGATATATAGTAAGGTTAGGGGGTGTGAGGTAAGTGGCGCTGTCTATATTATATCAGTAGAGGTGTAGTAAATTAGTGTATATATGTAACATAATCCACATCTCATTAACACATATTAATAAAAAATCACATTAAGTAAATGGTATTACATGGACCATATATACAAAAGCATATGTATAAAGTGCAAATAGTGCGGTAAAAGTGACAAGTGGTTGTTATTGAAAAGATATATGCTGGTATTTAAAGTTATGGCAAAGTGACTCAAATGATTAAAAGTGCTGAGTGGTAGTACAAAAATGCTTAATTAATATAAAAGATAAATAATAATGGATAAAACAGTAAATAATCTGATGGCGATAAAGGTGGGGTATGTGTGGTAAAGTGAATAATAAATATAAAAATAAATGATCAATGAGGTGCAACAATACAAAAACAAGTATTAAAGTGACAAGTGTGGGTATAACCTCACTGTATCCACAGGCTAGTGGTTCAGCAAAATACAAAAAAGTAGAAAGGGGGTTAGTGATAATTAATGGCAAATTAATTAGTGACTAGAATATTACAAAGTCCATAAGTAATTGTTTAGTGCAAAGTCCAAGAAATTATATTAGGTGCCTTCTTGAGGTGATCCGGAGTGGATGTGCAGGTGAGGAATCCTGTGCTCCCCTCTCAGTACAGCCCACACTTACCAGAGCTAAGTACCCCTACAGGGGTGGCCAGCGTGTGGTTAATGCTGAGGTTCACTCCTGTATGGCAGGGATCCTTAACCCTGATACCATTAGCTGTGGTCCTCCAATCAGATCATCTCTCAATCAGGTACTCACATAGCAAAAGGGAATAAACGAACGTGCATGTTTATATTAAATAAGCATTTTTGTACTACCACTTAGCACTTTTAATCATTTGAGTCACTTTGCCATAACTTTAAATACCAGCATATATCTTTTCAATAACAACCACTTGTCACGTTTACCACACTATTTGCACTTTATACATATGCTTTTGTATATATGGTCCATGTAATACCATTTACTTAATGTGATTTTTTTTTTATTAATATGTGTTAATGAGATCTGGATTAATGTTACATATATACACTAATTTACTACACCTCTACTGACATAATATAGGCAGCACCACTTACCTCACACCCCCTAACCTTTCTTCCTGGACTTAGTACAGGAGGATTTGAAGAAAATCAACTGGAACTGAAAGGGAACAGATAATCTTAATAAAGAGGAATGAAAGGCTCTGAAGCAGGGGTGTCAAACTCAATTTAATTGCGGGCCGCATTACGAATGCCTCCATCTAGGATTATGAGAACAACAGGTGGATTATCAATCCTCTAAGTACATTGGCCACTGTAAGTTGTGGCTGAGGTACATCAATGATGTTTTGATGTTATGGGCAGGATCTCCAACCCAATTACAAAGGTTTATGGAAGAATTAAACAGCAATCAGAGAAACATTAGATTAGGTATACTTTTAGTGAACAGAGCCTTCCCTTTCTTGACCTCCAGATATCTCTTGAAAGCAAAAAAGTAATGACTAGGACATTCAGAAAGGAGACAGCAGCCAATACATTACTTTTGGCACAGAGTCACAATCCTAGGTCCCCGATCCAGGGAATTTCAGTAGGACAATTCCTTTGAGTCAAAAGAAATTGCTCTAGAGACAATGATTATGAGATTGAGGCAGAAGATATGTATAAATGGTTTTGGGAGAGGGGGTATTCTCATAATACCCTAAAAAGGGCCCGTAAAAGGGAAGGCCAACAAAAAAGACAAAATTTGCTGCAAGATAGGCATAACCATTTGAAGCATACTCCTGGAGAAACTCAATTGCCTAAAATTATTACTCCCTATGGGGCACAGTGGAATCAAGTTGGGCAGACCTTAGAACAGCATTGGAATATTTTGACAATTTAACCAATGATTAAAAAGATAATCGGCCCACGTCCATTGTTAACTGCAAGAAGAGCCCAAAATTTGAAAGATGCAATGGTACACTCAGTGTACCAGAAATCCCCTAGCCACACGGACTGGCTGACAGCACTTCCCCCAATAAAGGGTATGCATCCATGTGGACATTGCTCTATCTGTAGCTATGTACTTAAATCTAATGTGTTCACCAGCTCTGATGGCTCTAAGCAGTTTCATATTCAGGAGTTTATTAATTGTTAAACTAGGAGGATAATATATGAACTTATTTGCCCGTGTGGAAAATATTACATAGGTAAGACTAAGAGACAACTGAGGATCAGATTTGGTGAACATATAGCAAGCATAAAGAAAAAAGAAAATGAATGACCGCTGGCTTTACATTTTATACAACATCACAATGCTGACCCAAAAGGCCTAAAAGTAAAGGGAATTTATGCTCTTAAACTGCCAGTAAGAAGGGGAGATTTTGATACAGTGCTTTTACAAAAGAAAAAATGTGGATATAAAAATTAGGAGCCCTTCCCCCCCAAGGTTTGAATACAGAATTTAATTTACAACCCTTTCTTGAACAGTGAACAAATGAGACTAGGATGTTTTTAATAGGATTTAAGATATAACTGCATTTTTTCGATACTTGAGAATATTCTCCTTTCTAATGTTCTCTTTTATCAGGCACTGTGTTCAAAATATAAATATTGTCTGTCTCTTTAACCACTTCAATACCGGGCACTTTTCCCCCTTCCCGCCCAGGCCAATTTATAGCTTTTAGCGCTGTTGCATTTTGGATGACAATTGCGCGGTCATGCAACACTGTACCTAAACCAGAGCTTTCTTTTGGTGGTATTTGATCATTGCAAGGTTTTTTCTTTTTTGCTAAACAAATAAAAAAAGACCGAAAAGTAAAAAAAAAAAAAAAAACTTTTTTTGTTTGTTATACAATTTTGTAAATAGATAAGTTTTTTCCTGCACTGATGAGCACTGATGAGGCTGCACGGATGGGGTTGCACTGATATGCAGCACTGATAGGCAGCACTGATATGCAGCATTGATGGGCACTGATAGGCAGCACTGATGGACACTGATAGGCGGCACTGGTGGGCAATAATGAGCACTGGTGGGCAGCACTGATAGATGGAAATGATGGGCACTGGTGGGCAGCACTGATGGAGAGGGCACTGGTGGGCAGCACTGATGGGGAGGGCACTGGCGGGCTCCCTGAGCCCTGATTACCATCCCTGGTGGCCATGGTGGGCATCCCTGGCGGTTCTAGTGGCACCCACCCCCAAGGGTCTGCACTGTCAGGAGAGCCGCAGATCGGCTCTCCTCTACTCGTGCCTGTCAGGCACGAACTGAGGAAAGCCGATCAACGGCGCTTCCTATTTACTATGTGACCAGCTGTGATTGGACACAGCTGGTCACACGGTAAAGAGCCTATGTCATTAGGCTCTTTACCAAGATCGGAGATGCGGTGTGTCAGAGTGACACACCGCAGCACCGATCGCTGCTCTGCACACCCCCCGGTCAGGATAATGTAACCACCTTCCCGTCGTCGTTTGCCTATAGGGCGGGCGGGAAGTGGTAAATATTAATGAATGGAGAATGTTCGAATGGATGTGATTGTTACCAACTGACTGCAACGCATACCATTTGTAGCCAGTTAGGAGATCTATTTAAGACAAAGCTATGAGAACTCCTCCTAGCTCTGAGGAAACTGACGTGATTGGCCAGTGAAACGCGTCAGTGTACACATCACTATCAAGTGATGATTCATGGGAAAGGCAACGGCGAGTATGTGTCTCGGACCCGACGCCACAAGTAATATCAGGGAGCATATCAGCGGACTCAAGCTCTAAGAAGTTGTGAGAGACCTAAGCAGACCCAAGCAGGAAGGAGGAAAACAGGAGTCTGGCATATGGATGGAGATTTTGGAAACATCACGGTGGTGAGTATGACTTACCTTACTCTCCACTCACACACCGCATCGTAACACGGTGTCCATTAGACAGGATTCCTGAACTGTAATTTATATGCTTATGACATACTATCAACATTTTTGAGATGAACAATTTATTTAATAACCCCTCCCTTGCTGGACTGGATCTCGCTTAATCACTACACCTGATAACTTACTGCCTTTTTTACCCAATTCCTCACTGGAGCCACCTGTATATACCTGGTAGACATCCAGCAAATATAATTATTACCATGAACTCTACTTTGATTTATTGTGGATATGGTGTATGAGTGGTCAAGTGGATGGGTAAAGCATGTGCAGCTGCCTTATTCTTATGTTTTGGTTGTTTTTATACTGAGAACGTTGTCATTTTTATTATGTTGGTGAAGGTTTCATTGTGATAATTGATCTTTTTGTATGATCATTTTTCAATAAAAATAACCTTTATTAGTACCCGAGTGTCCCTACATGACCTTCTTGGGGTGGTCCCCCTCCCCCCTTTTTTTTGCATAGATGTGAATGTAGCCTAAATCAGTTGTCAAACAAATGTCCCATTGGAAGATTTCCACTCACCTGTGTGGTGACAATTGTAAAATCTGAATTGCCCATCACTTTCTATGCTGGTGATAATGGTCACTAGGACAAATTACGCGTGTGACTCTCCTCAGCGAGGACACAACAATAAAAACCCAACAGGGGCATAGCAGTAAATATAGACTTAAAATACTGAAGTAACTACTATACCACATAGCCAATAGGCAGCATAAACAGTCAACATACAATATAATGGATTCATCAAATCCTTTCCCCACCAAAACTGATACTTAGCGGCTTAAGTATGGCCCGAGCATTGTCATGTAGGGGAAGCACAATCCTCTCTTTTTCAATAACCTTTATCGTATACAGAACCATGCATTACAAACAATATTTGGAGAAGGAGGAGCAAGGTTCGGTGGTTTCCTATGAAATACAGTTCAGTATAAAATAAATTGGTGGTGGCACAGCTCCTTTTATTTTTGGTTTGTGCATTTGGGACAAGGACGGGTCCAGTTTTCATAAATCAACCCCACGGAGTGAACCAAATGCTCCTCCATTCCAAGTAGAAATTTTTACTTGACTCCCAACAGCGTTCCCCCATACATTGTGTAAGAAAATGGCAATTAGGAGATGTATTTCTGGGCGCATGCCTACATCACTAGGAACTAAGCTTCCAGCTGTTTTCCCTACAAGAGCAAGAGTAATAAAAGCAGTTTCTTGTTACAAGAACAAGGTAAAAGAAAACATTCTGGAACATGATTAAGAGGTGAAGAGGAAGGGTTAGGGCTAAACATGGTTAATGTCTGAACTTACACTTTAACTGCTTGGTGACAGTTATCTCGTTAGATCAGAGTGGTTTCAGTGTATTGACATTGAGGAGACTATCAACAAGTGGTTAAATCTCTCAGTAGCAAAGACTGCAGAGTAGCACTCAGCCTTCTTCTAAAACAGGAGCATGAGAAGCAACTACACTTTAACCTCTTGCTGTCTTTTACATCTGTCCATCTGACAGGTCATGAGAACTTCTGGGCTTCCAAAACATTCTGAAGCATCCAGAGATGGCTGGAAATTAATCTCTGTATACTGCCTCCTGAATCACAGAGAGGGATTCTATGGAGCCTATTTATAAAGATCAATCTTGATAGATTTTGTTTTAGAAAATATTGCATTAAAACAAGCTGCCTTTTTGCCAATCTGTCAACTTTTTACCATTGTCTTCACCTAATTTAACACTATGACAGGTACTTAGACAGCGCAGTCAATTTATGCAGCCCTTTACATACAGTAAATATATTGTACATTCACATCAGTCCCTGTCCTTAAGGAGCTTGCAATCTAAGGTTTCTAACTCCCATTCATACATACTAGCGCCAGTTTAGACCCGAGTCAATTACCATGACAATTTTCTACTTTGATTTTTGTATAGATTGGGCAAAAAAAAAAAAAAAAAAAGATTTTTTTTTTACTTTGCCAGTCTTTGTCAACAGATGTCTATGATTTCCTGGTACCACGTCAGATTCTACTTAGCCCCCGTGCAACTTGTAATGTGATCTGACAAGTCCAAATCACATGACATGTTGCACCCTATTGTCGGCAAAGGAACTGTTCAAATTGGTGCAACGCCGACTTTGCGGTGCCGCATGGATTTGAAAAAGCAGTTCCTGCGCTATTTGTGGTGCTTCCAGGTGCGACTTGCATAGACATCTGTGCATGAAGTCACACTATTTTAATGTCAGATTCAGTATTAACGGGGACTAAAGGGCTTGTTCAAATCATGTCACTTGTGGTAATGTTGCATAATGCACACAAGCAGGCATGCAACTTTACAATTTGCAGCGTGGATGCTTTCCTTTATTTTTTTAATTTCTGTTTCAGCTTCTGTCCTTCCAAATGAAGCACGTTGCATTTCTACTCTGTCCCAAAGTACATTGGTGTGAACTGACGCCATTAAAACATTGGTATTTGGCCTGAACTTGCATTTGAACTGCATTAAGCAATACAGCCTAGCACTGGTATTGTGAAGCACGGAAAACTTTCTTAAAAGAAATATGGAGGCTGCCACTGATACTTCTCATCCTCCAAATGCTAATTCTGATTGTCATATGTACCCTCTTGCTCGTGTCCCTGACCTGCAACAAGCACGCCAATGAGGATGTCTGACTTTACTGCGATTGACAGATATGCATACTTGCTCCAGGACATTGACTAAACACTTATTGAACCCAATCAGAAAATAAAATAAATCACAAAACCCTGGCCTTCTGCAATTTTTCATGTTTATTGAATAGTAGCAGGGGGTGACTCTAAAAAGTACTTATTGGAGCCAGAACCCTAGAGGGTGGGGGAGTAAATGAACAATGAGCAGACGCCAGTGCAGAGGTCAGCATTTTGGTTCTGGTCTTCAGGTTCTGGTGACAACACAGGTCCATTGTATCTAACTGACAGTACAATAAAGTTCTGGGTCATACATAATAAATATGTTCCCAGCTAACAGAGTGACTACTTTACAAAAATGAACAATAATAACTTATTAACAAGACTCCCATGAGCCCTATGTGGTTTTTGAAAAGTATTTGGCAGCATGAAGATATTCAGGACGTGATCGAAGTGACGGATTAATCCCATCAGCCCTGCATTCCAGAATGGATGTAGCTCTGCAGAGAACAATCTGTGAATTTTCTGGGTGAATGAAGGCCACTGAGGAAAAACTATTTACTGTATTTCCATTAACTGCAACCTTGTTACTTCTCCATGAAAATATATAATGAATTGTTTTTAAAGGTGCGCTAAAGGCATTTTTTTTTAGATAGTGTAATTGCGTGTTATAACCTTGTCAGTTTTTTTTTTTTTTGCCATCTGTGGCCCATTAGGGAGACTTTCCTTCAAAACATGATAACGGTAAAAAGGACAAATGAGTAGGGTGAACCTTCCCAATAGTGGCACAGACAGCAATAAAAATCTGATGTGTTCTAATCCCTCTCAACTCTATCCACAATTTACAAAAAACTCTATCCACAATTTACAAAAAAAAGTTTTGGATTTAGTTATACTTTATTTCAGGACTTCCCAAACTGTGGGTCGCGAGCCGCATCTGAGTGGGTCGCCGACAGCGTTAGAGCAGTCAGTTGAGCAGTGGAAAAAAAATAAAAAATTATCATTTAAAAGCCCACTAGGGGCGCTGGACGTATTGCTGGCTATGGGGGCCTATACATACTGTGTCATGCCTGTACATACTGTGCCATGCCTATACCTACTGTGCCATGCCTGTACCTACTGTGCCATGCCTGTACCTACTGTGCCATGCCTATACCATCTCCTGTACCATGACCTGTGCCATGCCTGTACCATGATCTGTGCCATGCCTGTACCATCATATGTGCCATGCCTGTACCATCACCTGTGCCATGCCCTTACCATGACCTGTGCCATGCCCTTACCATCTCCTGTACCATGACCTGTGCCATGCCTGTATCATCACCTGTGCCATGCCTATACCATCATCTGTGCCATGCCTGTGCCAAGCCCTTACCATGACCTGTGCCATGCCTATACTATCTCCTGTGCCATGACCTGTGACATGCCTGTACCATGACCTGTGACATGCCTGTACCATGACCTGTGCCATGCCTGTACCATGACCTGTGTAATGCCTATACCATCATCTGTGCCATGCCTGTACCATCACCTGTGCCATGCCCTTACCATAACCTGTGTCATTAATTAAGTGTATTCAATAATAAATTGAAAAGTAGTAAATTGATATTTTTAATTCAACATCCCCCTCCCTTTAAAATATGCAAAATTATTATTATTATTTGCATTTATATAGCGCCAATAAATTCTGTAGCGCTTTACAATATTCAATTACAAGCAAGTGGGTCCCGAAAAAAATCTGTATTCATAAGTGGGTCTCGGCCCAAAAAAGTTTGGGAAGCCCTGCTTTATTTTATTCATATTATATTCTTGTGTCCTACTGCTGATGCTGATTTTAGCTCTGTGCAAGCCTCAGGTCATATCTATTAGAGGACTTTTGCTGAAAGCAGGTGACTTATCCTGTAATCGACTTTTCTGCAACAGTCACAATGCAAGAATCCAACCATACTAACTACTACTAAAAAACAGGTTAGCGCAGCTTACAATAGACCAGGCACATTTGATCTTTGTTCTGAGAAACACTCTTAACACTTCTATAAATCTGCTCCAGTTTCATAAACAGGACCATTGACCTCTTAACCACACTTACCTGTTTTTTGCTGTCTCGAAAGATTTCCCCGGCATTCTCAATCACATCCTCGTCATTCAGCTCTCCATATGGTTGCTCCTTACATAACATCAAAATCTCCCACAACGTCACCCCAAATGCCCAGACATCGCTGGCTGTGGTGAATTTTCCCTGTGTGGAAAAACAGATGATGTTTGGGAGTTTTGTTTTACCATATTTTTTGCTTTTATAATACTTTATTAAAGTTTTCAGAAGCAATCTACTGGTTCAAACATATAAGTTTAGCATTAAACTAGTACAATTATAAAAAGGACAACGATATTGTTGTTGATGGATGATAGGTGGCTGGGAGAGAAACCTATCCTCTCTCACAGCTCTGCCCCCTCTCCAATCCCCTTCTATTCAGTTCCCCATCCCATCTTTATTCCTGTCATAGCTATCAATTAGAATTGCTCATTCTCTCTACCTCGAAGTATGAGATAAAAAGCATGCTCGTGAAGAGAGATAGGCCTTGGATTGTTTACCCTAATTCTTGGAATTCAATATTTCTTGACTGTTAGGAACCTCCCACCATCCTAGGGCCTCCAGGAGAAGAACCTTAAGATTTTGTAATTTATATGACATTCTAAACTGTGACTGTCTTTAGTAATATAGACCTCCTTTATCAGAAGGTTGTGTGCTTTTTTTTCCATTGTATGGAACTCTTAGGCCCCATGCACACGGGGCGTTAGAAAAAACGTACGTCAAAGTTGGTTCTGACGCCGGAAAAAGCAGCTGTAAAAACGTGCTTTCAGTAGCTTTTTCCATTGGCGTTATTGCACGTTTTGCCACGTTGCTTTTAGCAGCGTTTTTTTTTCTTCCATTCAAAATCAATGGTTCCCTATGGGAGCCTATTGATTTGAATGGAGGTCGCACCGCAACACCGCAAGTCGGATCCGACTTGCGGGGTGACTTGCGCTGTGGGAATCTTGAGGGGGAACTCCACGCCAAAATGGGAAAAAAATGGCGTGGGGTCCCCCCCAAGGTTCCAAACCAGGCCCTTCGGGTCTGTTATGGAATTTGAGGGTAGCCCCATGCCGAAAAAACGGCGTGGGGTCCCCCCCAAAATCCATATCAGACCCTTATCCGAGCATGCAGCCCGGCAGGACAGGAAAGGGGAGGGGACGAGCGAGCGGCCCCACCCCCCTGGACCACACCAGGCCACATGCCCTCAACATGGGGGGGTGTTGGTGCTTTGGGGCAGGGGGAGCTCTGCACCCCCCCACCTCAAAGCACCTTGCCCCCATGTTGATGAGGACAAGGGCCTCATCCCCACAACCCTGGCCGGTGGTTGTGGGGGTCTGCGGGCAGGGGGCTCATCGGAATCTGGAAGCCCCCTTTAACAAGGGGGCCCCCCAGATCCCGGACCCCCTCCCTATGTGAATGGGTATGGGGTACACTGTACCCCTACCCATTCACCCCATAAAAGGCAGTGTATGGAAATAACGACAAGAGACGTTTTGGAAAGTTTATTAAAAATCTTCATCCGACTCTTCTTGTCTTCTCCTCTCCGGGGTCTTCTGCTCTTTTGCTGTCCGCCCTTCTTGTCTTCTCCTCTCCGGGGTCTTCTGCTCTTTTGCTGTCCCCCTCTTCTTGTGTTCTTCTCTCCGGGGTCTTCTGCTGTCCCCTCTTCTTTTCTTCTCCGGTCTTCTGCTCTTTTGCTGTCGGCTGTCGGCTGTCGGCTGTCTTCTTCCTCCGGTCCTCCTCCGACGACGTCTCCACTGATTATGCCTATCTCCGGTCTCTTCAGCTTATTATATAGCCATTAGGGGCGTGGCCCCGATGACGTCATCTGGAGGCCCCGCCCCATCATGTCACATATGACGTCATCTGTGACATGAGGGGGCGGGGCCTCCAGATGACGTCATCGGGGCCACGCCCCTAATGGCTATATAATAAGCTGAAGAGACCGGAGATAGGCATAATCAGCGGAGACGTCGTCGGAGGAGGACCGGAGGAAGAAGACAGCCGACAGCAAAAGAGCAGAAGACCGGAGAAGAAAAGAAGAGAGGACAGCAGAAGAGGGGACAGCAGAAGACCCCGGAGAGAAGAACACAAGAAGAGGGGGACAGCAAAAGAGCAGAAGACCCCGGAGAGAAGACAAGAAGGGCGGACAGCAAAAGAGCAGAAGACCCCGGAGAAGACCCCGGAGAGGAGAAGACAAGAAGAGTCGGATGAAGATTTTTAATAAACTTTCCAAAACGTCTCTTGTCGTTATTTCCATACACTGCCTTTTATGGGGTGAATGGGTAGGGGTACAGTGTACCCCATACCCATTCACATAGGGAGGGGGTCCGGGATCTGGGGGGCCCCCTTGTTAAAGGGGGCTTCCAGATTCCGATGAGCCCCCTGCCCGCAGACCCCCACAACCACCGGCCAGGGTTGTGGGGATGAGGCCCTTGTCCTCATCAACATGGGGGCAAGGTGCTTTGAGGTGGGGGGGTGCAGAGCTCCCCCTGCCCCAAAGCACCAACACCCCCCCATGTTGAGGGCATGTGGCCTGGTGTGGTCCAGGGGGGGTGGGGCCGCTCGCTCGTCCCCTCCCCTTTCCTGTCCTGCCGGGCTGCATGCTCGGATAAGGGTCTGATATGGATTTTGGGGGGGACCCCACGCCGTTTTTTCGGCATGGGGCTACCCTCAAATTCCATAACAGACCCGAAGGGCCTGGTTTGGAACCTTGGGGGGGACCCCACGCCGTTTTTTTCCCATTTTGGCGTGGAGTTCCCCCTCAAGATTCCCACAGCGCAAGTCACCCCGCAAGTCGGATCCGACTTGCGGTGTTGCGGTGCGACCTCCATTCAAATCAATAGGCTCCCATAGGGAACCATTGATTTTGAATGGAAGAAAAAAAAACGTATAACGTGGCTTAACGCACGTTAAGCAACGTTATAGCAAAGTTATTCAGCTTTTAGCAGCGTCAGGCGTTTTTAACGCTGTAACGCTGGTCCTCAGAACGCGCAGGTGGTGGGTTCTTGTTGCAGCCTAAAAACGCCTAAGCCACTTACAGCTCAAAAACGTCTGAGTGTGCATGAGGCCATAGAATAACATGGAGGGGCGTTTTTAGGCTGCAAAAAGAAAACGCCTGACGCTGCTTACAGTGGCGTTAAAAACGTCCCGTGTGCATGGGGCCTTATTCATGAATACATTTATAAAATAATAAATATAAAAATTAATTTAGAAAAAACAAAACAAAAAGGACAACAAACATATTGTTCTGTGCTTTGTTAAATAAGGAAAGCTGGCAAAGTGGTGTAGAAGGGATGTTCTTTCCACCCTTTAGGTAGGGTTGCTGTGTTGGAGATGGGATTCTTCGTCTTTAGAGGCCAGGCGAATGGAAAGTGTGTTAAGGAGCAGAAAAATGATAGGAAAGCATGTATGGTGATATAAAATGTGTTAGGCAAAGGGGAATAAGAGGAGTAGTTAAGAGGCATATGGGGGTTATTTTTTATTTTTTTTGTAAATTTCATTTTAACTTTTTATGTTTACATGTGTGTAAACTGGTCTTTTATTTCAAGCAGAACTAAAGGCAATATACAGTGCCTTGCGAAAGTATTCGGCCCCCTTGAACTTTGCGACCTTTTGCCACATTTCAGGCTTCAAACATAAAGATATAAAACTGTAATTTTTTGTGAAGAATCAACAACAAGTGGGACACAATCATGAAGTGGAACGAAATTTATTGGATATTTCAAACTTTTTAAAAAAAAAAAAAAAACTGAAAAATTGGGCGTGCAAAATTATTCAGCCCCCTTAAGTTAATACTTTGTAGCGCCACCTTTTGCTGTGATTACAGCTGTAAGTCGCTTGGGGTATGTCTCTATCAGTTTTGCACATCGAGAGACTGAAATTTTTGCCCATTCCTCCTTGCAAAACAGCTCGAGCTCATTGAGGTTGGATGGAGAGCGTTTGTGAACAGCAGTTTTCAGTTCTTTCCACAGATTCTCGATTGGATTCAGGTCTGGACTTTGACTTGGCCATTCTAACACCTGGATATGTTTATTTGTGAACCATTCCATTGTGGATTTTGCTTTATGCTTTGGATCATTGTCATGTTGGAAGACAAATCTCCGTCCCAGTCTCAGGTCTTTTGCAGACTCCATCAGGTTTACTTCCAGAATGGTCCTGTATTTGGCTCCATCCATCTTCCCATCAATTTTTACCATCTTCCCTGTCCCTGCTGAAGAAAAGCAGGCCCAAACCATGATGCTGCCACCACCATGTTTGACAGTGGGGATGGTGTGTTCAGGGTGATGAGCTGTGTTGCTTTTACGCCAAACATAACGTTTTGCATTGTTGCCAAAAAGTTTGATTTTGGTTTCACCTGACCAGAGCACCTTCTTCCACATGTTTGGTGTGTCTCCCAGATGGCTTGTGGCAAACTTTAAACGACACTTTTTATGAATATCTTTAAGAAATGGCTTTCTTCTTGCCACTCTTCCATAAAGGCCAGATTTGTGCAGTATACAACTGATTGTTGTCCTATGAACAGAGTCTCCCACCTCAGCTGTAGATCTCTGCAGTTCATCCAGAGTGATCATGGGCCTCTTGGCTGCATCTCTGATCAGTCTTCTCCTTGTATGAACTGAAAGTTTAGAGGGACGGCCAGGTCTTCGTAGATTTGCAGTGGTCTGATACTCCTATTTCAATATAATCGCTTGCACAGTGCTCCTTGGGATGTTTAAAGCTTGGGAAATCTTTTTGTATCCAAATCCGGCTTTAAACTTCTCCACAACAGTATCTCGGACCTGCCTGGTGTGTTCCTTGTTCTTCATGATGCTCTCTGCGCTTTAAACGGACCTCTGAGACTATCACAGTGCAGGTGCATTTATACGGAGACTTGATTACACACAGGTGGATTCTATTTATCATCATTAGTCATTTAGGGCAACATTGGATCATTCAGAGATCCTCACTGAACTTCTGGAGAGAGTTTGCTGCACTGAAAGTAAAGGGGCTGAATAATTTTGCACGCCCAATTTTTTAGTTTTTTTTTTGTTAACAAAGTTTGAAATATTCAATAAATTTTGTTCCACTTCATGATTGTGTCCCACTTGTTGATTCTTCCCAAAAAATTACAGTTTTACATCTTTATGTTTGAAGCCTGAAATGTGGCAAAAGGTCGCAAAGTTCAAGGGGGCCTAATACTTTCGCAAGGCACTGTACTTACTTCCTCTCTAACAGACTGGGTCCCTTGCTGGTGCTGGCACCTTCTCCCAGCGTGTTGGTCTTCAGGCATCCCCATTGGCTGGCCCAGGATGACGTAACTCCTCCGCATGCACAGGAGTCTGTCATCCTAGCACACAGAGACTGTGCCAGTGATGTAAGCCAAGTTGCACATGCACAGCTCAGTTTACATCCCGTAGAAGGAACAATGTTTATCTCTTCTGCGATAATAGCCTGCTGTTTGCAGTCTGTTGTAAGATTACTTCAGTTCCATTATGTGCATAAACCTTTGATATAGGATCCTTCCATTATATAGTATCTGCATTGGGTCACAGAAGGTCACTGTGAAAGCCTAGACCCAGTCAAATGTTTTGGGATAGAATGGTGTTGCCATTCGGGAGATTTTCCCTTACTTCCTGACCCTGTGATGCCCATACAAGAAATTGTTTAAAATTACCAAGAAAAAGAAAATTAAAATAGGACAAAGAATTAGGTAGGCTCAATTACCATGAGTATACACTCCCAAGCCATCCATCGGATTGGCAGCACTGCTCGCCCCTGTATCCGGTAGTAGTCTCCAGCATACAAGTTGCGGCTCATTCCAAAGTCGGCTATTTTAATGGTTAGATTTTCTCCCACCAGGCAGTTTCGGGAGGCCAGATCCCGGTGAACAAAGTTCAGGGAAGAGAGATACTTCATACCAGAGCAGATCTGTAGGGCCACGTGAAGCAGGCTGGGATAACTGGGCAAGAGAAAAAGACAGATAAACTCATAAGACAATAAAGACATGTGGCTGTTCTTTAAAAACTATTAATTGAATAGGGTTACCACCTCATCCCTTTAAAACAGCATCGTTTATACACTTCGGGCCTATGGCTAATCAAACCAGGTAAGGTACTAAATAAATCAAACTACTACCGTAAAGTATATGTAAACAAATACGTTTTTCTTATTTATCTTTTCCTCTATGGTACATTCATTATGTCATTGAAAGTGTTTTTGTCAGTTTGATAAGTGCAAAATAAATTGGATATTTGTATTACCATAAAATCCTTTTCTCTGATGTCCATGGACGGACACAGCTCCAGAATCTTTTTGACCATTGGGTTATGCTGCCCCATACAGGAGTAGGACACTAGGCAGGAAAAAGCTTTACCACGCCTATGGGGCAGTCCCAGGGGGTATACTCCCACTTCCTGCTATAGGCATTCAGTTTTGTTGCAAGCAGTGTCAGCAGAAAAACAACCCAACTCAATAGAGGGGTGGATGCTGTGTCTGTCAATAAACATCAGAGAAAAAGTTTTTACGGTAAGAAATAAATCCAATTTTCTCTTTCGATTTTTTCCTTGGTCCAAGGCCTGTCAACTGAGGTAATCCGCCTGCCAATTTTCCACCCCTGGAATATGCACAGCAGAGAGAGCTGGAACTAAACGTTTCACCCACCTTAGAATGCCGTCTACTTCCCGAGTCGCTAGGACACTTTTTGTGCCCCCTTGATGATTGACATATGCCACAGCTGTGGCATTGTTCGATTTAATCCATACCGGACATTCCTGAAGACGAACGGTCCAATGGGCCAGACAAAGTCTGATCGCCTACAATTCCAGTATGTTGATGGGTAGCCTGGACTCCTCCAGAGTCCACACCCCCTGAGCACAGTCCGTGCCCAAACCACCTCCACACCCGTACACACCATCCAGTACAGGGGAAGGAAGGATTTTCCCTGTCGAAGAGCCGGAGAGCAAAACCACCAAATCAGGGACACTCTTGAACCCCGGCTCAAGAGGATCAGGTTATCCAGAGACTGTGGATTCCTGTTCCACTTGGCAAGAATCTCTTTCTGCAGAGGTCTCATATGGAACTGTGCAAACGGATCCGTCTCAAAAGGTGGACACCATCAGGCCCAGCACCCGCATGCAAGTCCGGAAAGACGACCGACTGCTGGACAACAGAAGTCGAATGACATCCTGCAGCTTCTGGAGCTTGTCCAGCAGAATAAATACCCTGGCTGAGGCCGAGTCCAGAGTAAGACCCAGATAGTCCAACTTGGTGGACAGAACCAGAGCAGACTTCTGAAAATTCAGAGTCCACCCAAACTCCTGCAGAGTCTGCACAGTGATGACCAGGTTGTCCTGTAGAGCAGTCAGAGACTCTGCATGTAGAAGAAGATTGACCAGGTACCCCAGCACCGCAATTCCCCACTGTTACAACAATGCTAACAGTGGAGCCAACACTTTTGTGAACACCCGAGGCGAGACCAAAGGGTAACGCCACAAATTGATAATGCTCCTTGCCCACGGCAAAGCGGAGAAAGAGCTGATGCCCGACATATATCGGAATATGGAGGTAAGCGTCCTTGATATCGATAGAGGCCAAAACATCCCCTTAATGAAGGAATGCCACTACCAAATGGATGGACTCCATCCAGGACTTCTGTACCCGCACAAAGTGGTTCAGGGATTTAGGATTCAGGATTGTACGAACTTTGCCTTCCTAACTGGCAACTGTAAACAGGTTTGAATAAAAACCCCAAAAACTTTCTGATTTTGAAACCAGTACAATCACTCCTTGCAGTAGCAAATCTTGTACCGCCCTGAAGAGACCACGCAAGCGGCCTGGAGACAAACACAGGTTGGAAGGAAAAAACCTTTCTGGAGGAGAAGACCGAAATCCGATCTTGTAGCCGGACCGAATCAGCTTCTGGACCCACCTGTCTTGAATCAGAGAGGTCCACGGGTCCGGAAAAAAACTTGTTCCCCCACCCCAGATACAGGTGAGGGCACCCCTTCAGGCAGAAGAGGACTTGTCTGCAGGTCTGTAAGAACCTGCTCGTGGCTTACCAGTCCAGGGCCTCTTGGATCCCCTGGAGACGTTCCAAATGGATTTGGACCCTTTTTCTTGAGACCTTGTAGGATGAAAAAAAACGTATGAGCCGAGAAAAAAGGACCACATCTGCGACAAGATTCCTTGCCCCTGGAAGTTTGTGGGAGTACTCTTCCCTCCCGTGACCGGATGCATCCTCCATTTTTAAAGTTTCCCAGACTGATACAACCAGTGTCTCCACCAGCTATTTTTCATGTGCGGCTGTAGTGGAAGAGGAATCATCCTCACTATCAGAGCACTCAGGGTACGTGGACGCAGATCCAGCAGAATGACTCGCGTCCGCGGCGGCCGGATCAGACTCAGACTCTGAGGAGACAGAGGATGCAGATGAGGGCGGTGGACACTTTTTCCTGGTTCGGTTTTGCAGGACCAAATCAACCTTGGACACTAATGACTCTAGAGCCACCGCCATTGCAGAAAGGGTGGACTGGGACCCAGAAGGGCCCGCCACCTCTGAGAGGGGATCAGGGGTGAAATTTGCTTCAGGGACTCAATGTTGACCAGGGAACCAAACAGATAATTTAAAAAATAAACACTGCTATTGAACTACCGCCGCGGCGCAAGCGGCACTACAAGTCCCAGGCACAGCTGAATCGCTGCTATAGCAGAGAGAGGGAGCTCTCTTAGGGCACCCACAATACCTCACCATGCCCCAGTCAGCACAGACCAGAGGGCTGGATGCTGTACCCATGCGGTGATCAGAGAGAGAGGAAGTCCAGGATTCAGCACTAGAGGTCCACCGCCACAGTTACCGCCCATGAGGCTCCAAAAACATGGCCGCCGAGCTAATCAATGGGAAACTACAAGAAAATGCCTGCCAGACTACACAAACATGGCCGCCAAATACACAGCTAGCCACCCATGGCAAAATGGCAGCTCCACGTGGTGCCCATGTGGCTCCTGGGACCCACAGGGGACACCAAGGGATGTCTCTACAGTAAAGGGGTGCCCTGGTAGGAACCCCCACCAGGACATCCCACTCCCCCAACAGACCGTGCGTTTGGCTACCGGAAGTGCACCCCCCGGCCCCCATCACCTGCTCGACACCCCCAAAACACACCTGAAAAGGTTTGGCCGCCCTCGGGGGGGAACAGGAGGGGGGAGCTAGGTGTGAGTAGATGGAAGGTGGGCCACAGAGGACCCCGACATATTGGGGGGTGCTGTGTGGGAAGGAGGGGAACCCGGGGGTCCGACCATCCCAGGGAGGGGCCCACGTCCACCCCAAAAGGGCACCAGGGAATGGGGGGACACTACTTACCATACCATGGAACCAGGTGGGCACTGCTCCAGGCAGACCACTTCTCCATCGGAATGGGGGTGCTGCGGGCCAGGAGGCATGCTGCAACTAAGGCCTGGACCATGTTGTGTGCATCCTTGCAAGATGTTTAACTCGCATGCCAGCCCCTGTCCAGTGGGGCTACGTTGTGGCCGACCTAGCGAGGAGCTGAGGTCTGCACACGCTCACTAGCTGTACTGGGGAGACAGTAAGGATCAAGAATATCCAGTCCGTCGCCCAGTCCAGCAGTTGATTGTAGTTCTCACCAGGTACAGAAAATGATACAAGAGGAAAAAAATCAGTTTAAAAGAAAAAAAGTTAGGACCAGAGATCCCAGAAAGGAACCAGGTCCTTACTCCTGACTAGGCAGAAAAAAACTGAATGCCTATAGCAGGAAGTGGGAGTATACCCCCTGGAACTGCCCCATAGGCGTGGTAAAGCCTTTTCCTGCCTAGTGTCCTACTCCTGTAGGGGGCATCATATCCCAATGGTAGGGATGCACCGAAATGAAATTCTTGGCCGAAGCCGAATAATAATGAAATGTTTGGCCGAAGGCCGAATACCGAACGCGGTGTTTCGCATTTTTTCCATTTATTTTGCCAATTTTTTGTCCTCTCTCTTGTCCTCTCATGTCTCTCTCTCTCTTGTCCTCTCATGTCTCTCTCTCTCTTGTCCTCTCATGTCTCTCTCTCTCTTGTCCTCTCATGTCTCTCTCTCTCTTGTCCTCTCATGTCTCTCTCTCTCCCTAAATGTTACTGTAGGGAATGGGATTCAGTGCACACTGTAGCCTTGTACCATAGGGTTAATGTTAGTGACACTGTAGGGATTGGGAAGGATGCTGGGAATGGAAATCAGGAAGCATGCAGGCAGCCTTGTAAATTTATTTGCAGATACAGGGCACTGGGCAGGTCAGGGTTAATGTGGTAACATCAATTACTCAGTGACAGTCAGTCAGTGTCAGTGTGGACTCGATCAGATTATACAGTGACAGACAGTCTCTCATAGTGGTGGTAGTAGGAGGCTGGAGGTGGACTAGTAGGAGCCTGGAAAGGAGCACAGCCGCATACATACATTACTCACTCGTGCACTGCAGCCCGCCCCACACATTCAGTGAGTCTTACTTTCCTCCCTAGTTTTTTCAATGGCACATTCAGGAAGCCAATCACGCCGTGAGTAGCGGCACAGCGGAACCAATCAGGTGTGCAGGCACGCGTGATTGGTTCGCTGTGCAGCTAATCACGGAGTGATTGGCTCCATGAATGTGCCATTGAAAAAACTAGGGAGGAGAGTAAGACTCACTGAATGTGTGGGGCGGGCTGCAGTGCACGAGTGAGTAATGTATGTATGCTCACCGCTGAAGTGTCCCGGCTTCACGGAAGTCTGTGAGTCCTCCTCCGAGTCCCTTCCCCCTGCCTATGTAAATATCGTGACCTCGGCGATATGAATATCGCCTACGGCCACAGAACGATAGTCGATATCATATCGACTATCGTTCAGCCCTATTGTTCGGCACAAAATTATTCGGCCTTTTGACTTATTCGGCCGAACACCGAAAGGGCTATTTTTTCTATTTTTGGCCGAATAATGTTCGGCCGCCGATTATTCGGTGCATCCCTACCCAATGGTCAAAAAGATTCTGGAGCTGTGTCCGTCCATCAACGAAAGAGAAATACCTGTTTACTCTGCAAAAGCCCAGTGAGCTTATATCTTCCTGTAGTGAGCTGACAACACAGTGCCTTTGGTCAGTCTGAAATCTGAGTTTTATTAGCCCTGCCCAGGTAGTTTCTGTTGACTACAGAACACCTCCCCTATATTACAAAGATGAGGAGATGGGGAATTGCTTTGTATTAACATATTTGAATCTAAAGACACAGACAGCAGGGCATAGCCCTGCCCCCTGCAAAACCTGTCAGACTAGAAAGTGAGGGGAGAGAGCCGCTGCAGACAGGGACAATGCTTGATTGGATAAAAGCTCAGGTAAGTGTAAGGGGGGTGAGATTAATGGGGGGTACTAATATCAAAACATTTTGTACCTTAATGCAAAGAATGCATTAAGGTAAAAAATGTTTAGGCTTTATAACCTCTTTAAAAGGGATGGGATGGCAACCCAAGCCATGCAGTTAATATATTGGCAACGTTTATTTTGGATAAGTTCTTTTGGAGTACATAAACGTTGGCAGTGTCTGTGCTTCTATGCCATGTACTGTTATCCAGAGTTACCATCAGATTTCACCTTCACTGTATCAGAATCTGGGAAGGATTTTGGACTAGTTGCTGAAGGTAACTTTGCACATTGTTGCTTACCCTACTTAAAAAAGCCCCTGTTTGGGGTGAGTTTGTGCTTTTTCTTTGTAATGATGGGATACTGCATCTATCCCCAGTTAAAATAATTTTACTATAATGTATTTTTTATTTATTACAGATATTTGTATAGCACTGACAATTTAAGCTGCGATTTACATATATATTGTACACACAATACTTGCCAGCATGTTTTTGGAGTGTGGGAGGAAACCAGGGTACCCGTAGTAAACCCACGCAGGCACAGGGAGAACATGCAAACTCCAGGCAGGTAGTGCTGTGGTGGGATTCAAATGTATGTTCGCCTATTGCTAGTATGTATTTCCTTGGTACTCCATCTTCCAGTAGCAAAGTGGTGCAAAGAGCAACAATATTGTACAATGTGCAAACCATTACAAATAATCTGATAGAACATCAATTTAGTCAGCATAGCAATTCTTACTGATTGCTAGTATTGAGTGCACCTTCCTGTCTACTTCATTCAATTAGCCTGCAGGAATATTTTTTTTGTCAAAGTTTTTAAGAAATCCTCCCTGTTGCTATATTTCTACAGTTTTATTTCCACCTATCCAATCTTCTGAAAAGAACAATCAGAATTGGATTGTTTACCTGGATCAAAAGCATGAACTTTTTATATCTTACACACTTCTATAATTAGGGCTCAGCATCGTACCCAATCCGGATACATTCTGAATAAAGTGGTTTCCTCACCTGATACAGGGAGGGTTATGCCCATCTTCCATACTCTCGTCCTCCTCCGCCAGCTGATGGGAACTCAAGAACTGGTTAAGGTCCCCATTCTCCATGTACTCTGTGATCATGCACAGTGGGTCCTCATCCAGACAGGCGCCCAAGAGACGTATGATGTGTGGGTCACTCAGACGAGACAGGATTTTTAATTCCTTCAGGAAATCACTCCTGCAGACAAATCAGAAAATAACAGACATCAGAAGACAGGAGAGGGTCAACCTCAGCATCAGCAGTTCTGACAGCACTTGTATTTCACAGCTGGCTAGAGGCTGGTGAATCTTCTTCCAGAATCCTACTGTATACATTAGATGTATGCAGGCACCCTCCAAAATATTGAGTTCAGGTGTTCCCAGAGAAGAGTACTGTCAATGCTACAGCATGCAAGGACATTTTGGACAATTGTACGCATCCAACCCTGGAGCAACAGTTTGGGGAAGGCCCTAGTCTGTTCCAGAATGATTGTGTTCCTGTGCACAAAGCCAGCTCCATACAGACATGGTATAAGGAGTTTGGTGTGAAATCGAGTGTCCTGCACAGAGCCGTGACCTTAATCCCACTGAACACCTTTGGGAAGAATTGAAACCACATATACCAGTTAGGTCAAAGCCAGAGCTGGATCAAGTATCTGCATATAAGGTGACAGTGTGTGTCTTGTTAGATAGTGGAGGAGGAAGCAGTGCTGGATCAGTACCCTGTAAATTAGGTGTAGCGCTACCCCCGTAGGAGCTGCTAAGTGGATGCCCATGGTTCTTTTCCTGATAAATGCCCTGCAGCCATGCACACAATCCAATCGCTCTTCACAACTCATTCTAGGGGTATGCTTTTTTGGATGCTTTAATAGACTTAGTTCAGGACACCAGGCACAATGTCCCCTTTAAACACACTCTAGCATAAGAGGGATGGCAGCAGCACACAGTCTCTAGGATCTCTAACACCAGTCTGTACTCATTAATGTCCTTGGATAATTGGTTGCCTCCTTCCAATATCTTCCATACACTTTCACCTCATGATATCAGACTTAAACCTCAGACAACAGCCACTCAGACAGCTTTAGCAAACTCTCAGCAAAGTAGGACTCCAGTTAGCCTACCTTTGAACTGCAGGTACATGTCAGAATTGCCTAGGGGGCAAACAGCCCCTCTAGGCTGTCATCTCCTCCTCAGGGAAAAAGACATCTCCACTCCCAGAGTATTTATACACACTCCCAGTCACCAACTGAGCACCTAACTCCAGGAATTGGCCAGGGCTGCATAAATATTTAGTTGCTGATAAGACACTAAGTGCACACTATATTCCAGAATATTGGGAAGCAGTTAATCCTGCAGCCACTGAAACAGAGAACAGACCAGAAGTATCAATCGCAGCTCCACTGAATACAGTGAGCCAGAACTAAATTTAAAAATATATAAAAACAGCGCATCAAATAAACATATGAAATATACAAAATAAATAAATAATGATGTAATCAATATAAAGTGCACCAGCACCAGCTGAATCCTGATGCTGGTGTCAGTGCTGCAGTTTCTTTTCTCTTACAGGCGCCTTTCAGAACACTCAAGGTCACCTTACCAAGATAACAACAACGTAAAAAAAAAAAAAAAGATTTGAAACATCTAAGAGGCTACTGGGGAGTCCTTGATCCGTTCCTTGTAACCCATCAGTCTTATTTTTAACCATGCCTGTCTGATTCCCAGACTGAAAAGCTGGGGGTTCATTGATTCTGGTAAGGAGGGACACAAAAAGGGGGTGTGTTACATCACGGAATGAATTTATGTGGAGCACTTGAGCACTTTTAAGAAGATTGGAGAACAAGAGCACTTTATATTTATTACATCAGTTTATTTGGACTTTTTTTTTTTGTATATTCCATATGTGTATTTAATGATGGTGCTGTTTTTATATATTTTCATGTTTACAAGTCATTAACACTTGGTGCACAGGTGCTGCTAATAATTTCACTTTAAATTCACTATAGCACAAGTATTTACTTTATTATCAGAACTAAATTTACCTAAAGAATTGCATCTCCACTGAATACAGTGGGCCAGAACTAATTTTACATAATCCTAGCATCTATCTAGGAGGGTGCTACATAGGTGACAGTGTGTGTCTTGTCAGACAGAGAAGGAAAAAGTAGTGCCAAGTCTGTGAGCTGTATATAAAGGTGACAGTGTATAACTTGTCAGAAAGTGGAGGAGGAACCAGCGCTGGATCAGGAAGCTATATATCGGGGTCTGATATGCACTTTCCCCGACACATCGGAATCGGCCCCTGAGGTTACCGATATTGCCGATATTTCGGGAAAGTGCATGTACCGGAGTGATGCCTGCAGCTAGAGGCATCACCCCGGTACTGGCATCCATAGCCAATGCTCGGCTGTCTTGTAATGACAACCGATGCGGCTGAGAAGCCACTCGGTTGTCATTACAAGGAGCGGGAGGGGACGCCTCCCCCCCTCCCGCCGCCTTCTGCGGCTCGCCCGGGTCTCCCACCCCCACCCGGGACCCGGGCAACCATCCTGCACAGCCCCCGAAGAGAAGACTCGATCAAAGCCGCATTTGGCTCTGATCTGGTCTCCGTGTAAAAACCCGGAAGTGATGTCATGACATCACATTCTGGGTACTCGGCGCCAAATTAAAAAAAATTACAGCATTCAAAACAGCCAAACTTGGCATTTTGAATGCTTTTAAGTGCAGAGGAGGGTTTGGGGTCTTTTAGACTCCCAGATCCCTCCACAAGAGTACCTGCCAAAAAAAAAAAAAAATGTACAAAAATATCGGCCAGTATCGGCCGTTACCGATATGCGATGACCAAAATATCGGTATCAGCAATAAAAAAAACGATATCGGTCGATCACTAATATATATATATATATATATATATATATATATATATATATATATATACACATACACACATATACACACACGCAGTGGAAGCGTGTGTCTTCTTAGATCGTGAAAGAGGAAGCAGTGTTGGATTAGTAAACTGTATATTAGGTGACAGTGTGCGTCTTGTCCGCAGTGCTGGGACAAAGTCATTCAGTACCCAGGGCAAAGATGCCAAACTGAGGGGTTCCCATGCCACTGTCAGCACTCCTGTCAGCCTTGTAGCAGAAGGAACTCCCCACACGGCAACCCCCCACCTGCAATAAACTGCTGTGCCCTGGGCAGCTGCCCCTCCTGTGGACAGCAGCGACCAGGAAGCCTGTACAGGCTGACCTATGTGTCTGTCTGCCACTGTAAGCATGTATCCACACATCAAGCAGTTAAATGCAATTAGGGGCCGATGATCGTCCCTGGATGATCGTCCAGGGCCAAGATGCATATACTGGTCACTGGAAGTTCAACATGGCACCTCACGGCAAAGAACTCTCTGAGGATCTGAAAAAAGAATTGTTGTTCTACACAAAGATGGCCTAGGCTATAAGAAGATTGCCAAGACCCTGAAACTGAGCTGCAGCATGGTGGAAAAGACCAGACAGCGATTTAACAGGACAGCTTCCACTCAGAACAGGCCTCGCCATGGTCGACCAAAGAAGTTGAGTGCACGTGCTCAGCGTCATATCCAGAGGTTGTCTTTAGGAAATAGATGTATGAGTGCTGCCAGCATTGCTGCTAAGATTGAAGGGGTGGGGGGTCAGTCTGTCAGTGCTCAGACCATACGCCGCATACTGCATCAAATTGGTCTGCATGGCTGTCATGCCAGAAGGAAGCCTCTTCTAAAAGATGATGCACAAGAAAGCCCGCAAACAGCTGAAGACAAGCAGACTAAGAAATTGGATTACTGGAACCATGTCCTGTGGTCTGATGAGACCAAGATAAACTTATTTGGTTCAGATGGTGTCAAGCGTGTGTGGCGGCAACCAGGTGAGGAGTACAAAGACAAGTGTGTCTTGCCTAAAGTCGAGCATGGTGGTAGGAGTGTCATGGTCTTGGGCTGCATGAGTGCTGCCGGCACTAGGGAGCTACAGTTCATCGAGGGAACCATGAATGCCAACATGTGCTGGGACATACTGAAGCAGAGCATAATCCCCTCCCTTCATAGACTGGGCCGCAGGGCAGTATTCCAACAAGATAATGACCCCAAACACACCTCCAAGATGACCACTGCCTTGCTTAAGAAGCTGAGGGTAAAGGTGATTGACTGGCCAAGCATGTCTCCAGACCTAAATTCTATTGAGCATCTGTGGGGCATGCTCAAACAGAAGGTGGAGGAGCGCAAGGTCTCTAACATCCACCAGCTCCATGATGTCATCATGGAGGAGTGAAAGAGAACTCCAGTGGCAACCTGTGAAGCTCTGGTGAACTCCATACACAAGAGGGTTAAGGCAGTGCTGGAAAATAATGGAGGTCACACAAAATATTGACACTTTGGGCCCAATTTGGACATTTTCACTTAGGGTTGTACTCACTTTTATTGCCAACGGCTTAGAAATTAATGGCTGTGTGTTGAGTTATTTTGAGGGGGCAGTAAATTTACACTGTTATACAAGCTGTACACTAACTTCTTTACATTGTGTGTGCAAAGTGTAATTTCTTCAGTGTTGTCACATAATAAGATATTATAAAATATTTACAAAACTGTGAGGGGTGTACTCACTTTTGTGAGATACTGTACATGCTTACAGCTGTGAACAGCCTCAACTCCTATTATGCCTCGTTTCCACTGAGTGGTACAGTACGGTTCAGTATGGTACGGTTCGGAACAGTACACCTTGGGTTTCCACTGCCAATAGTACCCTTTCATGATAGGCGTGGTGTAGCGGGAAAGCTGTGATAGAGGATTCTCTGTCAACTAATCAAAGTTCTGCAGAGTGTAGCTCCACCCTGTTGGTACGGTACTAATGTGCTTGGTACCCCAACGAAAGGGTCCCAAAAAAGTGGTACGGTATGGTTCGGAATTAGGGTGCCATTCACAATGGAAACTGCAAAAATAGCGTACCGTACCGCTCAGTGGACACGAGCCATTAGACTTTCATTGACTTGTAAAGGCTCCTGGCCATAGCTGTCTGAAAACATCTGGGCTCCTGGCCACAGATATCTGCAGGATACTTGCCGCATCATAGCCAATTTTGCCATTTGAATGAGGTCTAACAATGTGGATCAATGAGGAGGCTTAGAAAGGTACAAGTGCTCAGATGGCTTCCTTATATCAAAACATAAAAGGATTACCTGGCATTTTTATTTGCATCTGCTCTTAGTAACTTCACAGCCACGAGAAGACTCCGCCCTTTGCGCATGTTGAAAGGGAACTGTAGAACAGGTAGTTCATGGGGATTGACCACTTCACACAGGTGAACCTGAAATGCACAGCAGAAGTGTGATATTATATCTCAGATATTCATGTGCATCACAGAGAGAAAAAAAAAATTCTTAAAGAGAGAAATATAGCAGTGGCAAATACACCTTACAAGACACATTGGAAAACCTAAAATTTAAAAAAAGAACAGCAATGGTTATATTTGTTTCAGAAACCAGAATTTGAGCTCCCTTTAATGGTACCTACTGTACATGACCAAACACCGGAGCTGAAGGGTAGGATCAGCTCAAGAAAAATGATCCCTGATTTCCTTTATTTGATTGTACAGCAAGTCCCCTGTGTCTCTACAGCAGAGGTCACTTAAACAGCACCCCAGAATGTGTTCACATGGCTGGTTTTAGGGGAAGCTTGAAACACTGTTGTCTACAGCAAAGGCATTGGTTTAGTACCTATCTTTCCATTCATAACCAAAATGTCACTTTTATGTGGACTTAAAAAAGGCAGCAAGAAAGTGTGGCAACTCATATCAACCATTAGGATTGGACGTTTAAATGGTTTGGAAAACCAAAAAAAGAAAATAAGAACTCAACGTTTAACCTGCTCTGCAGACTAACCCTTTAAGCCCCCCAGACCCTAAACCTAACACTTCAAGATGCCATGGAATTCTGAGATTGGTGCTGTCCCTGCACCTGAATCTACCTATGCCAAAATTAACTCACACCCAGAACAATGTAGGTAGTCTGCTTGGGGTTTTGGTATTTTTCCCTTTGGCTTCTCATTTTAAATACGGGCTAGATAAATCAGTTGTTGATTAGCAGAGGTACAAAGTAAAGAATAGCTGAGGAGGACAGACTAAAAAAACAAGGAAGAAAAATGTGAACTGCTTGTGTACCACCCTGATGTATCTAATGCAACTGCAGAATGGGAAAAGGTGGTTGACAGATAGGTGTTAGTAATGGGATAGTGAGGAAGTGCAAGGTAAAATGGGTAACAAGGACCAACTGTGAAATGCAGAGAAGAACAGAAGGCAGGTGCCAGAAAACTGATATCCAAAGGGATGGCATGCTGTTTATACAGAAATAGGTGCAACAGCCAGTCTCATATATTATATTGTGATTAGTAGTTTTGCCAATAGGTGGTAGTTTTTTGTTTCATGCTTGCACAATGTAATGTCCTCCTAGTGGAACTACACACTCATGATGCAAATGGATTTATGTTTTTTTCCAGTACAACAAGAAGGGCTCAGCCTAGTGTCCAGCCTTGATGTGCCTTGTAAGAGTCATATCTGCCGCAGCTTTTAAAGACAACAATATTTAGTACAGGATAGATGACAGAACAGTGCCAGGAAAACAGTGACAAAACAACACTTTAAATATAATGGAGAGGAGATAAAAATTGCAAGACTCCACATACTGCTGAAGCCAATACTGTAGACTTATGGGGTACTCTGGTGTCTGCCCCTGACCTTGTTATCTGTTGTTTTACTTCCTATTACCAGGCCCTTTACACATTTCAAGATTTGACTATAAATCCAATGCATTGACATAATATCTGAATGGTATAAACTTTCTCACTGACCCACCACAAGCATCTAGAGTCCCTGATCTCAGTTAAAGAGCTTCAGGCAGAGGTAGAGGCAGCTATAACTTCACTTCAATCAGAGAAAACCCCGGGACCTGATGATCTTCTAGTGGAGTTTTGGCTTTTGGCCTTAATTTATCTAATATGGGTGCAAATTGTTTACTTGGCCTGTTCATCTAGAATTCACACAAATAACACCATGTCTCTGCCATTTGAATTGCACAGAGGAACACACCCTGGCTGTCCACTCACTCCTGAAGTCTTTTCTTATTAAGGAGGCTACTTCAATCAAAGGTTTATCAGTGGGTTCTTGGGAGGAGAGGTTCCCGGTATAGAGACAGGTGTCATCAAGGTACTATGAAATGAATTCTCATTCTCTTCATACCCCACTATCAGGGAAATCCAATTTTCCTCATCTATCTACTGTACCAGACCCTCAGCCTTGGGCCAGCTATGGCATGAGGCTTCTTAGTCACATTATCTTACAGGGCCAAATTCTCAATTTTGACCTATTGAAGGATGATTTCCACCTGCCAAGCTCTATGTTTTTTTTTGTTTCTTACAACTTTGTTATACATTCAATGCACAATTCCCAAACAGGATCTTGCTGACTTCTTATCCTTTGGATAGACTATTTATTGTGAAAGACCTATACAAACCTCATTCCTGCATATAGTCAATGTTAAATACAGCTAGTTAACCTAGGCTAAACACCCTCCTATCCCTTTTCTCACCGAGAAGAATTAGGATGAATGTTTGGACTATTTTTTTACAGAAATGTTTTCAGCAAGGGATAGATATATTCAAATAAACTTTGACATAGACTATTATATACCCCACAGGAACTGTCTCACATATACTCACAAAGTACAGGTGGCTGTCAGGGATGATCCACTGAGGTGGGTACGTTAATAAATATGTTATTGGCTTGCCTTCATCAAAATTTCTAGAGGGAGGTAATTTCTACTGTAAATCTGGTAGGAAGATTTGCTGTTCCTATGGACTAGATCCTTGTACTGGATGCCTTTTGTGTTTATTATGAAACTGTATTATATTGGCTGCTTTATTGCTTTCTGGCATATTCACTGATACTATTTTCTGTACCTGCAACATGTATTCTATGGTAATTTGACCTGTACAGCTTTGTGCAACTTCTTAAAAAACATTTTTACGTCCAAAAAAAAAAAAAAACCATGATGGATGACACTGAGATTTAGGAAAATTGACAAGTGAACAAG
This sequence comes from Pelophylax lessonae, assembly GCF_965119305.1. Lineage (NCBI taxonomy): Eukaryota > Metazoa > Chordata > Amphibia > Anura > Ranidae > Pelophylax > Pelophylax lessonae. Next base: position 92,828,792 of record NC_138774.1, read on the forward strand.
AGACACAATACGCTTTTCATTCTTTAATCAACATCTGTAGCTATAACAGTTACCTCTCCATTTTCTTACTTTTTATATTCATTTCTTTTTTTTTCTTTTTGTGTTGTCACTTTACAAGTATTATGTTTGTACTAGGTTTAAAACTTAAAAAAAAAAAAGAATAAAAAAAAACAGTTACCTCTCCAAACTGGCCTTCTCCCAGCTTCTCTCGGAAGAGGAGGTGTCCTCGAGGGAACTTGCTGAGGGGCAATTCTTTGGAGGTGAGAGTGTCGGCAGTCAAAGCAGGTACGGCATAGGTGTTTCCCCCTGTCACCCCTTGCAGAGTGACAATATCTGCTTCTGCATAGTGGGGGACACTCGGAGGGCAAATGGCAGGTAACTTAGGGGACTCCAGTTCCCTGTATCCCCCTTCTAGGGAGAAACAGAAAAAGGACATCAAGTAAGAGGGAGTAAGGGAAGATAGGGTTTTAGTTAAGAAAACAAAGAATAATAAAGATAGCAAAAGAAGTATGAAGCAGTAAGGAGGAAAGAAGAAAAGGTCTATATATAAACTATAGGATAGCATAACAGTTTGTATGATAGTATAAAAGAAGTGGCAATGGTGACAACGTTAAGAACGCTCCAGGCAGTGAAGAATCAGATACAAAGAAGTACAGTGAAATGGACAGTAGAAAGAAATATATATGTGTAGTTAGGAGTTGACCATCTTGTATTGTGGGTGACTCCAATGTGACAGCCCCTTACCCTGGCTGTTGATTGGTTTAGCCTGCAGGCCGCCAGGTTCTGTGATTGGCCGGCTGTAGGTGGCAAGCAGGAGCTCATAGGCTGGGTTGTTTAACAGTAGAGCTGGAGAGACACATGCAGAGTACAGAGGGTACACCTCAATAAACATGCAGACACCATGGACACAATATTATATACATATATACACACACGTGCACACAACTGCCTTCCCACATAGACTAATAGGTTTATGACATACAGACAATATCCGACATCAAAAAGTCCACAGCAGGTCGATATTCCACTACATCTGATTGAGATAAATGAGTCATTCAGAGGTTTGCATATTCTGTATGTACACTGATAACACATTTACCTTATTGTGTTTTAAACGATCTTTAGTATAAATCAGGTAAAAACATCAATACAAAATAATGCAAAGTTAATTTCTTTATAAAGCAGTCACAGTGGAAAGCCTGTGCCCTGTTAGCATGCTGCAGAGTAGGAGGACCTTTGCTCTTTGCAGGAAAACAGCAGACTTTCTTCAGAGGTCTGACTTGCTCCATGGCGAGTCAGACCTATAGCTCTGCAAACAGCGATACTCATGCTCCCTGCTGATTGAAAAGCTCTAGGACTGAAGATCAGATATTATAACTGGCCATGCTGGCATTGCAGAGCAAGATAGATAAAGATGGCAATTTACAAAGTATGTTATAAAATTATTTCCTTATCTAGTCATAGGTTTTCTAAAGATGGAACTTACACTGACATTTAGTTGTCAAATTTACCAGAATCTGACTTGAGCAGGAATACTGCCGCTTATGTTAGGATTAGGCATTGTCCTTCGCAGAGGTTGTCAACCTGAGGTACCCCAGTAGAAACTAACTGAGACTTGTAGTTCCTTTGCAGCCAGTGAGCCAGAGTTTACCACCCTCTATGGCTATTAAACCAGTTGGTGTTATATTGTGGCACAACACAAGTATACAATATAAAAACACATGAACATTAGGGCTAACATGAATGAAAACATGGAATACTTGGTTAGGACAACATCAGTTATGATCTCCTTCTCACCTGAACAGATAAATACAGTCATGCATTTAGTAAAATAATCTGTAAATATCTATGTTGCATGCACATGAATTTCATTACTCCCTACAGACATGCACAAAAGCCCTCCACACACATGCATACACACTGCCCGCGATACATATAAGTCTTCCTTACCTGCACCCTCAGAGCTGGAGCACAAAGTGGGCATCTTGGCGAGGACACTGTGGCTTGGCTCCTGGTACTCCCCCTCTGTAGTCAGAATGCGCTCATAGCGGTTACTGTGGCGGGATGCCAGTGAGAGGTTCTGTGTGTTATTGATGACCACAGTGTCGGAAGGGAGGGAGAGGTGGGCAGTGAGGTCACTGTCTGAAGGGCGATGCTGAGCCTAGAAGAAAATAGAAGAAAGAAAAAAAAATTGCATTTTCAGTTTTTCAGGGTAGCAGTCAATTCACTTGTCAAAACAACCAGAATAAAAGGAGTACAAATACATTTCATGAAAAAAATCAGAGCTCATTGGCTATAAAAACAACTGCAGTATCTGTTTCACAATCAATAGGATAATATTACCTATAACACCAGTTTCCTTATTAGAAAGACTTTACTGTGTGAATTGCCCAAAAAAATTAATATACAGTTCAGCCTGGTATAAAAAATAGCAATATTACATTTTTTGCTACTCTGGGATGGTTCTAGTCTTAAGGACCTCCTGAAAACGTATGCAGGTGGCCATTGCTATCCTCTATATCTAAAAAGGCCAATAAAAGTGTTCGTTCCCAGGCTATCATGCTGATCCACTGGCTTCAGTACTCTCTGAGTCATTGACCCGGAGCAAGTATCACAAGTTGTGACTGTACTCTGAATTTTCTGATCTGTGTTCTTGTTCTGAGTCAGTCTGTTAAAAACTATTGAAGCCAGAGACACCCAACTAGCAATTTCAGGAGGAGCTCAACCACTGCTGCTGTTAATATGAGCCAGGGCTGCATTTGAGATTCTCCGGATTTAAATGGCTGCCCACAATGGTTTAACAAATGTGCAGTTCAAGCCCAACTCTGGCTTAGTTTTTTAAAAATATTACAACAATTTAGTGCTTCAGTGGTGCTCTTAGGGGTCGATTAACTAAAGGAAAATAGACTATGCACTTTGTAAAGTGCAGTTGCACTCTGCAAGTGCAGTTACTCCAGAGCTTAGTAAATGAGGTAAAGCAAAACTTTGCAAACAATACCCAATCACATGCAAGGAAAAATAAACTGCATTTATTCTTGCACGTGATTGGATGATGGAAGTCAGCAGAGCTTCTGCTCATTTACTAAGCTCTGAAGCAACTGCACTTGCAAGTGCACAGTTTATTTGCCTTTAGTAAATCAACCCCTTTGTGTCCTCTTTACACAGTCGTTGCTGCCCTACTTGCAGGTTGCATGAGACTGAGCCTCTGCCTTTAAGCCCATGCTGCCATGAAAACATTCAATGCATCATCAAGGAGCCTGGCCTCACAGTGTACTGGTGCAAAAAAATGTAACTCGCATGTCACAGATGTCACAGCATTGCAACAGGTGAGCACCATTAACACCCGCCTACAGCCAATGAAGGAAGTGCCCACTAAATGACCAAATGGAATACACAGAATTAGAGTACAGAATGAGGGTATGTATACTTTTATTCATTATGTGGAGAGAAGAGGGGATGTAAGGAAAGGGAGGGGAAAGGGCCAGGTAGTTTATTTGATTACTTAGACTGGACTTTAACTTGGTATGGGGAAGGGTTTGACCCCTTGACTGATCTTTATTGCTGTCAGTGACCCAGCAGGAAATGCTCTGGGTTCTGCTGTGACAGTCAGGATGGCTGCCTTTCAAGAGCGCATTCTCCATATATTCTTAAAAAGACACCACTTGGGAGGCTGGAGACAGCATCATTATGGTGTCATCGACCCCTAGTAGATTCTCTATAGTAATATATGTAGAATGCATTCTAGAACAGGAGGCCAGCAAGTCCACCTCACAGCAGAGCTCTGGTTATCAGATGGGAATCAGAGCTATTACCTCACCATTGGGGCACACAGGCGGAAAACCTCAGAAATAACATTTGTCATGAACACATTTGCTCTAATAGATGTATATAATGATTGCTAGTTCGTTAACATGTGCTGTCTATTTCCATGTCCCAAAGACTTATACTGTATCCTTCTATCCCACTGTGATCCATCTAATATCCCACCTTTCCCAGTAATCTCTTCCAGCGCTGCCTCCACAGGATAAGAATGATGACGACCAATAAAAGCAGGATTATGACCACCAGGCAGCCAATCAGAATGGAGGTGTTGTTGTTGTCATCCTTAGCAATGGGTTGGTTTATCCGGTTAACGCTGACAGCTTCTAGTTAGGGTAGATGTAAAAAAGGAAAGATGAAATAGAGAGAAGGCAAGTATAGGTGTTATCTAAAGCAACTGGTCAGATTTCAGCTGGCATTCTTCTGCTGAAGCTTAGAAATACAACAGATGACATCCAGTCGGTTACTCATGGACAATTAATAGCTGGTGATAGCTGGTGCTGAATAAAGTATATCTGATGCCAATTTCCTGTGAATGCATGCCTACATGTTCCGTCAGTCATTGAAGCAGACGGCTTGTAGTTTTCAATGAACTACGATGGCGTTGGGGAGCGTTCTCTTAATCTATTGATCTTCCTGCTCTCAGGAAGTTCTCTACAATGCTCTCCAGGCTCTTTTATTATTATTATTATTTTTTTAAGGTGAACTTATCCTTTATAATCAATGATACCTGTTGTCACTGGTGATGCTGCCAGCTGCTGCAAGAAGAATAAAGCTGGCCATACACTGGTCCTCCATCTCAGATTTCGCCATCCACACAAATGAAGTAGATGTGAGAATCCCCGCTGCTGGAAAATTTATCCTGACATCAGCATCCACAGCTGTGAAAATACATCGATCAGCGGCGGCAGCTGATTGCCTGCAGTCACTGATAAAACATTTTCAACAGGTCCCTTTGACTTCTGTCAAACAGGGACAGACACGCACTGATTGAAATTCAGTTGGTCCCTGCTGAACTGGCCAAATTGCAATAGACAACTTTAGTTGGAGGGCTTCATCAATATTTTGCGATTGGACCCCACAATTATAAAACTGAGGTCTTAGAACCATTTCCCTTTTCTAGGACCAGAAACAGAGGCACAACAACTGGTATACCAAAGAGGGAGCTGTAATGCTGGAAATAGACATAAAAAGTTTAACATGAAAAGATATAATTAAACGTGACAGGAACAAAATAATAACACCCTCACCGTGAACACTTTCACTGAAGCTGCCCATGGTGGTGATAGCTGGTCTTGTTCTTTGGCTGGTGCCCTGTGGCAAGCCTGTTACGGCTGGTTGGGGTGTGGTCTCTCTTGGTTCTGGTAGAGGGCTTGGTTCTTCTGGTTCTGATGAGTCCAGGACATCTGTACATGAAAAATGCATGATAGTGGCTCATGTGAGATCCAGAACAATAATGTCATCAAAAGAGAACTTCAGTCTAATGCAAAAATGAATTATAGATCCTTATAACGCCATGACCTGTGACAGTTGCAAAACAAGATAGGGCATGTCCGCTTAAAGAGGTTCTATTTGGGGTTTTAACAGTAATTTACTTTAGATCAAGCAATTTCTAATTGGTTTATGGATTTTATATTAAAAGTGGCGGTTTAGACAAATCGCTATATACATTCTGCAAATATACAGTATACTGTATTGGTCAACTGCCTCACCCACCAAAGGATTTGTAATACATGATGCAAACATGCTGTTTCATGGCCCTTGGTTTAGCATGACTACTTCCTAGGTAAAGTTCCCTGCTGGAAGTAAAGAGATGGCACAGGAAGCTGAAGTGCTGAATCAGTGTATCACCTATCTGATTGTGCAGCGTGCAAGAGGTGCACACATCATAGAACTGCCTGTACAGAATTACAAATACTTTGGCAGATACCACAGTAAATATACATGCAATAAACTGTGTACTGTGTATATGCAATCAACTGTGTCATTTGTGCGGATTACCGCTTTTAGTCAAAACATTTTTGACAATGTCTTATTAATTACAGCAAAACATCATGTCATTAAAGTTGAACTAAACCCTCTTATTCTTTACAGCAAGGGTGCTGCCATCTCAGCTTCTGTTTGATCTCAAGTTAGCAAAGTGCTGCACATGTGATCATGTGGCATCAGCCATTTGATGGCTTGACAGTTCTGTTGAAAACAAAAGCATCTGTGACAGTTGTCATTCACGGTATGCCTTCAATTAAACGGTTTTTGAAAACCATGAAGTTAGGAGTTTAGTCCTCTTTTAAAGCAGAAGTAAACCCATTGATTTACCAGTTTCAAAAAACAGTTACATTTCCACCATGTGTCGGGAACGTAACTGTCACATTGGTTGTGCTCTCAACTAAACTGTCAAACCATCCAATAGCTGGTGTCATAACTGATCATATGTGCAGCATCATGGCAGTTGAAGACTACAGCGGAGTTCCACCCAAAAGTGGAACTTCTGCTCATTTGCTTCCTCCCCCCCTCCGGAGCCACATTTGGCACCTTTCAGGGGGGAGAGGGAAACACACAAATGGGTTTCCCTCTCTCTGTTGATATTTTTATTTTTTTACATGGAGAAGTTCTGAACTATTATTGAAACTTGTCATGACACAAACATGTAGGCAGCAAATGCCAGTCTCTTTCTTCAGAAAATGCTAGTTGCCTGGCTGTTATGTTAGCCCAAGGACTATAGTATTTTTGAACCTTTAAAATAAAAATACACAAAATAATGATTTACCTTGCATTTCTTCCAGGTTATCTGTTGTTTTGCATCATTTTCATTTTTCTTATTTCAACATGGAGATCCAGCCAGTTACAGACTGGACAACACTGCCCTGAGCAGAAGCAGTGTTGTCACCCTAAAAATGGGTGCTCACGCTGGCCAATACAAGCTGATGTGCTGACTCCTTCCTTTTGATTGACAGCTGCCTGTGAGCATCACTGTTTGAGACTGTGCACCCTCCAAGCCACTTGTCAAATTTGAGAAAACCCCACTAAACTATACATTTGCTACGTGTTGCCCTTCACTCAGCATACCTAAAATTCATTTTTTTACATATCTAACCTTTTTAAGTGTTTGTTTAGAGCAGGTATTGGGCAAACAGCAATCTACTCTGAACAATTTGAAATCAGAAGAAGCTTAATCTGTCCCGACTTGACAAAGAGGGACATACTGATTTTCCCCTCATTAAAGAGGAAGTAAACCCTCCTCTGCAACGGTTACCTATAGGTAAGCCTATGATAAGGCTTACCTATAGGTACTGTAAATATCTCCTAAACATGTACCGTTTAGGAGATATTTACCTTACATGCAGCCAGTGACGTCACTGGCGCATTCGCTCTGAAGGAACGGCCGCTAGTGCCGTTTCTTCAGAGCCCCGTCCCGTGACCGTCGGCTCCCGCGCGCGTGCGTTGGAGTGACGTCACCGCGGCTCCGGCCAATCAGATGGCCGGATGCCGCGATCCCGGAAGACGGGCGACTGAACATGTCGCCCGTCATACAGGTAAGCGGGCGGCACGGCGGGGGCTCGTTCTAAGGTATTTCATAATGAGCTAGTATGCGATGCATACTAGCTCATTATGTGTTTCTCTTTCAGGTTGAAAAAAAAAAATAAAATTTTTTTAATGGGTTTACAACCTCTTTAACATACAATGGGGAGAAATCCAGCTTCTAGATAATTAACCCTATGTTAGGTCAGTGTTCCAAATCTAGTTTATAACTAATAATAATGAGCTCTACCAGAACAGTAAAGACGGGGTTAATAATGGGAAACATTAAGTCCACAGCCCTCTCTGCATAGCAGATGAAAACTTCTGCTTTTGAAGTTTTTGGAAAAGAGCAAGTAAAAAGGTAGACAGAATTTTTTTAAATTTATGCTGCTTGAATGAGAACATGTAACAAATATAAAGTGTGTTTTGCAGCCGAACCCAATTTGGCTGCAAAAGTTGAAATACACTTTAACATTGAATCGTTTAGAAAAAAAGCTCAGATGTTTCTATGCAAACAGTGACCTTTGGATGTATAGATTTTTTAAGGAAGGTTTAGCTACACTTTACATACTTTCTTACTGAGTCATCAACCCGACACAAGTATGCAGATAAGAAGTTCTGATTTTACGTCAACCATGTTTGGTCCTGAAACCAGTGGGCTTCCATTTTAGCCAGATAACTAATAATTTTCAGATGGAAGTAACCAATGGCAGCCCCTACCAGAGGGAGATTCAGCTCACTTGTCTCTACCAGGAAATATACATTTTGGGTGGACAGACCCTTAACCACTTCAATACAGGGCACTTTCCTCCCTTCCTGCCCAGGCCAATTTACCCCTTTTAGCGCTGTTGCATTTTGAATGACAATTGCGCGGTCATGCAACACTGTACCTACACCAAATTTATGTCATTTTCCCCCCACAAATAGAGCTTTCTTTTGCTGGTATTTGATCACCTCTGGGTTTTTTCCTTTTTGCTAAACAAATAAAAAAAGACCGAAAAAGTTTGAAAAAAAAAAAAGTTTTTTTGTTTATGTTGTACAATTTTGTAAATAAATAATTTTTTTCCTGCACTGATGAGACTGCACTGACAGCCACTGATGAGGAGGCACTGATGGGGTGGCACTGATGGGGTGGCACTGATAGGCGGCACTGATAGGTAGCACAGATATGCAACATTGGTGGGCACTGATAGGCGGCACTGCTAGGCACTGATAGGCGGCATTGATGGGCACTGACAGGTGGCACTGATGGGCACTAATGGGCACGGATGGGTGGCACTGATCGGCACTGATGGGTGGCACTGGTGGGCACTGATGGGCGGCACTGATGGGCACTAATGGGCACTGATAGGCGGCACTGGTGGGCGACACTGAAATCTGGCAATGATGGGCACTTGTGGGCAGCACTGATAGGGAGGGCACTGGCGGGCAGCACTGATGGGGAGGGCAATGGGGGGCTCCCTGAGCCCTGATTGCCATCCCTGGTGGCCATTGTGGGCATCCCTGGGGTCATAGGTGGGCATCCCTGGGGTCATGGGTGGGCATCCCTGGTGGTTCTAGAGGCATCCCCCCCCGAGGGTCTGCACTGGTAATCAATGATCTGATTACCAGTGCCGACCCCCCCCCCCGTCAGGGGAACCGCCGATCGGCGCTCCTTTACTCGTGCCTGTCAGGCACGAACTAAGGAATGCCGATCAACGGCTGTTCCTGTTTACTATGTGACCAGCCGAGATTTGAACACGGCTGATCACATGGTAAAGAGCCTACGTCAGAGGCTCTTTACCGAGATTGGAGATGCAGGGGTCAGGCTGACACCTCGCATCACCGATCACCGCTCCGCGCGCCCCGGGGGGCGCGCAGAGCTGTATTATCCTGCTGCCGTCATATAACGTCCGGTCAGGATAATACAACCACATTCCCGCCGTCAATCTGTTATAGGGCGAGCGGGAAGTGGTTAAAGACATACCTCCCAACTTTTTGAGATGGGAATGAGGGACACCTATTAGCAAAAGTTTGTGGGCATAGGACACACCCCCTGTCACGCCCCCTAAAAGGAGGTTTTGCACTGTAAAACACTTTTTAAAACATAAAATGTGCATTTTATATACAACTATATAGATCAGACCAAAATCAGAGACAAATGAGGAGGAAAGTGGGACAGAGGGACTTTGCTCTGAATGAGGGACAGTGCCTTAAAATCAGGGACAGCTGGGAGCTATATTAAAGATGATGAGTTATTACTTGGAATTTGGAACATACAAGCATGAAGATGCTTTGGCATTGTACCTAGAGCCCCTTTCTTTGTAATTGGATTATCAATGTCTTTGTATGCTTTCTACATATGTAAAGGCCATGTATGTGTATATAGAATGTATGAAGTGTTTCTTTTTGTAAAATGACAAAAATCAATAAAGAGGAATTCACACACAAACATAAAAAGTCACCTATTTGGAGGTTTTTAAACCTACTGACCAGAGAGGAAGGAGATTTCACTGAAGAGCAGCCATTGGCTGGAGAAGTAATAGTGACAGCGGAGGATTCGTGCCATTCTGTTGGACAGCGGGATGGTGACAGTACGGGCACTGGGGTCCCGGACATCCAGGGCTAGGGAAAGGCTGACAGGCTGGAGGTCCCATGGAGTATGTAAGGTGCGCTTGAAGTAACAGTCCACACGGCGGAATATCTGAATTTCTTGTGACCGCATGTTATTACAATGCACCTGATAGGGAACAAAGGGAGCACAAAAAAACATTATTGCTGAACTCCAGGTACACAGCTACATACACAGATAAAATACATATATGGCGACTAAAAGAATAAATCCTGCGAGCAACCTTGAGGTCCTAGATTAATAGGCTATCTGCTGCAGAAACTCCACTTCTCATAACGTGTAAAAACCTTAAGTCAATAAACAGTGCTGCGCGGATATATAATCATAAATTGCACTACATATATCAGATCCGTGTGTAATATGCAATATTAAAGTGCTAAATAGTGCCAATAAATATATATAAATAAAGGTAAGTATATAAAAGTGAAAAAGATGTAAAAAACTCTAGTGTGAAATAATAAATAAACGTGCTGAAAATTAATAAATGGATATAGTCCAAACAATCTGTGCTCCCAAAGATGTGTGACCAGAGTGTCACAGTAGACAGCCACAACCGTGCACCCCCTTGTGAATGGGCGCTTACCTCAGCTCTTTATAAAAGAGCGTGCACGGTTGTGGTTGCCTACTGTGACACTCTGGTCACACATCTTTGGGAGCACAGATTGTTTGGACTATATCCATTTATTAATTTTCAGCACGTTTATTTATTATTTCACACTGGACTTTTTTAAATCTTTTTCACTTTTATATACTTACCTTTATTTATTTATATATATTTATTGGCACTATTTAGCACTTTAATATTGCATATTACACACGGATCTGATATATGTAGAGCAATTTATGATTATATATCCGCGCAGCACTGTTTTTACTTAACATATATGGCGACTGTTTTACATGCCAAAGGATTTGTATTTTTGTCCATCCAATCCTAATATTTACACAGACTCTGCTCTGTCCAACTATCAGTACTGCAGCACAGCTGATTGGCTCCTTGAGCTGCTTTACCCTCTTTAAATCTACAGTAAGCTCTGCTGTACAGAGGACTACAGGAGGCAGGTAGTCAAATTCAGGTACGTACACTTCTTGTTTTTAAAGAAAAATAAAAGTTGTGTCTTTTATAGCTGCCTGGGGTTCGCCTTTAAAGGAAAAAGACCATATCTTTTATAGGTTATTAGCTATAGAAGATATGGCAAAGAAAATATGGAAAGTAATTTCTTTTTACATAAACTATTGTAAATACGGTAAGTATGAGTAGAATGACATCCATGACATATTTAATACTACATGTCAAAAAAATAGGATAAGTAGATTGCACACTTGTAACCCTCATTAATCTTGTGTATCACACAAATGGACAGGTAGATTATAAACTATATTGTCAAAGGTATTGGGATGCCTGCCTTTACACACACACACACACATGAACTTTAACCACTTAAGGACGGTCCCATTTTTGACATATTTTTTCACAAGTTAAAATCAGTATTTTTTTCTAGAAAACTACTTAGAACCCCCAAACATTATATATATTTTTTAGCAAAGATTCTGGAGAATAAAATGGCGGTCGTTGCAATATTTTTTGTCACGCGGTATTCGCGCAGCGGTTTTTCAAACGCTATTTTTTGGGAAAAATTAAGAAAAATTACATTTCACTGCAATTAAAAAAAACTAAACAGTAAAGTTAGCCCATTTTTGTATATTGTGAAAGATGATGTCACGCCGAGTAAATAGATACCCAACATGTTACAGTTTAAAATTGCGCACATCCGCGGAATGGTGACAAACTACGGTCAATAAAAATCTCTATAGGCGACACTATAAAAAATTTTAACGTTACCAGTTTAGAGTTAGAGTGCAGCTTTTTTTCTTTAATTATTGCTCTCTTGCTCTGGCAATCGTGGCGATACCTCACATGTGTGGTTTGAACAGCGATTTCATTTGCGGCGCGACTTCCCGTATATGTTTTCTTTCGTGCATGGGCTCACGGAGACGGGGGCAGCTAAAAAAAACTGCATTTTTGAATACATTCACTTTTTAAATCTGGTGCCTTTAGCAGCCGAGTAACCCGGATGTGATGTCATGGACGCCGCCTCCGGGTTACATCATCCTAGCTAGAGGCATCATCCCGGTACAACCACTTAAAGTCATCTGACTTAGGTCTACGTGGCTGGTCGGTAAGTGGTTAATGGCATCCCAGTCTTAGTCCATAGGGTTCAATACTGAGTTGGCCCACCCTTTGCAGCTATAACAGCTTCAACTCTTCTGGGAAAGCTGTCCACAAGGTTTAGGAGGGTGTCTATGGGAATATTTGACCATTCTTCCAGAAGCACTTTTGTGCAAGGTCTACAAAGACAGGGATGAGCGAGTTTGGGGTGGAGGAACTTGACTGGCCTGCACAGAGTTCTGACTTCAACCCGACAGAACAGGATGAATTAGAGCAGAGACTGCAAGCCAGGCCTTCTCGTCCAACATCAGTGCCTGACCTCGCAAATGCACTTCTGGAAGAATGGTTAAACATTCCCATAGACACACTCCTAAACCTTGTGGACAGCCTTCCCAGAAGAGTTGAAGCTGTTATAGCTGCAAAGGGTGGGCTAACACAATATTGAACCCTACAGACTAAGACTGGGATGCCATTAAAGTTCGTGTGCGTGTAAAGGCAGGTGTCCCAATACTTTTGACAATATAGTACATACTCTGGTTAACATTTAATAGTATGCATTGTATCATAACTATTGTTTATATTAATCTGAGGAGGCGGCTGGTAGGGTATATATTGAACAAAGTTGAATTTTTAAATCCAACTTTTGTATTCTAACTTGGTTGATAAGCCATATTTTATCTTCTATAGAAATGTGTAAGTCCTCCACCTAATGGCGTCTGAATGTTGACAGTTCATTCATCATCCGTGCTAAACTACACCCATAAAAAAAAATTACAGAATTAAAATGCTCAACCAAAATCTCTAGTTTTGGATGGAATGGTGAAAGGGATAACCTCTGTACATCTTGGTTTTTTCACTGTGAGAACAAGAAAAAAAAAAGAACTGCCACTGTTAAAACTTTGTGAAGCATATAAATTACTGATAAACTGCAATCTGATACAGCGGATAATCTTACCCAAACAAACAATGCTGTAAATAAGATCATAGATAGAAAAAGGCTTCTGATTGAGTTTGTTTATTACGGTATAGATACAGACATATATTTTCTGAAAATGAACATGCTAAATCTGCAGTGGGGCACCACCAAAAAAACAATACATGGATTTCACAATGTCATCTAACAGCCACAATGGTGCTGGTTAGTAAATCACTATGACTTTTGTGCCCTTGTGCTGAATCCACATAGTGTGGTGAAACACATTAAGGAAACACATGGTTATTACAAGCATGGACCCCACCCAATATGCCTGGTATATCTTGTGCCAGTTTATAAGCAGGGTACATAAGGAGATGGTGAGACTCTTGGACTCTCTCTTGCTTTGCCACTTCCTCTTTCTTCTCCTTAATTCCATTCATATTCGTGGCCTTATTATTGCCTTCTGTGTCCCCTTTGAGGATATTCCTTTTCACTTCCTGTATTATTGATTTAACCACTTGCCGACTGCGCACAGTATATTTACTGCGGCAGTCAGCCCCTCACAGGCAGAGCGACGTAGGTCTACGTCGCTAGCCTGTGAGGCTCTGGGGAGTGAGCGTGCGCCGCCGGAGGCGCGCTCCCGCGCGGTCACGGACCCCCCCCCCCCCCGCGCGCGCATCTCCGGAGGAAACGATGTCCGCTGGTCACTCAGCGATCGTCGGGGGAGAGGGAAAAAGGCAGGCAGCTAATGTAAACAAGCCGCCTGTCATTCTCCCCTGTGTAGAAACAATGATCATACGGTTTTTCTATGTAGGACCGTTGATCATTGTTCCTACACCTCAAGCCACAGCCAATCACAGTTAGAAACACGCTCCTAGGGACACACACAGCCCCTCCCTCTCAAATAAAGTTAACCCCTTCACTGCCAGTGTAATTTTACAGTAACAGTGCATATGTATAGCTCTGATTACTGTAGTAATGTCGCTGGTAACCCCAAAAGTGTCAAAAATGTCAGTCAAGGGTCCGATCTGTCCGCCGCAATGTCGCAGTACCGCAAACAAAAAAAAAAAAAAAACGCAGATCGCCGCCATTACGCGTTAAAAAAAAAACAACAAAAATGACAAAAATCTTTCCCTTTGTTAGTAAACGCGATAACTTTTGCGCAAACCAATCAAAATACGCTTTTTGCAATTTTTTTTACCAAACATATGTAGCATAAAACAAATTGGCCGAAAATGTTAAAAAATTTTGATTTTTACATTTTTTTTGGGGAATTTCATATAAAAAAAAGGGAAAAATATTGTTATTTTTGCAAAATTGACGCTCATTTTTTTGTTTATAGCGCATGATCAAAAATCGCACAGGTGATCAAATACCACCAAAAGAAAGCTCTGTTTGTGGGAAAAAAAGGACGTCAAATTCCTTTAGGTACAGCGTCGCACGACTGCGCAATTGTCCGTTAAAGTCACGCAGTGCCGAATCGCAAAATACCCCCTGGTCAGGAAGGGGGTAAAATCTTCCGGGGCTTAAGTGGTTAAAGTGGACCTTTACTCAAAATGTGAAAATCCGCTAGTTTATAGTAAACATCCAGAAATTGATGCAATACCCTGAAAGATTTATTTTTTTCTTAAAATGTTCCTTAAAAATAGTAGCACACTCACTGTTCCCAGGCACTGCTGTGTCTTGAGCTTCATAGTCCTTTATCCGTAGTGTGAGATTATCTATGGCACTGCCTAATCAGAATGGTAGTCTAACTATGAGATTTGATTATGTCATAACTGTTCCCCTTGCTGGAGAAGAAGCTAAACATGGGGACCTGATGACATTTTCCTGCTTCTGTTATATTTCTTCTGTGATTCTGTGCTTTCTCCATCTATCCTGCTGCTCTTGATTATTCCTCAATCAGGATGGCCAGCTTTGACATGAGGATGAAAAGCCCTGATCCTCTACCAAGATGACTACCTCCACACAGAGACACAGAGTGGAACAAGACTTTAAAAGTGAGCGAGGGGGAAATATAAGCAGAAGGAAGCCTACATACATAATATCTAATATTCTGGAATAGGCACACTTACTCTCATATATGTAAAAGCTCGTAAGGCATCAAAATCAAACTCCATTTCAAGGTACCCAGTTGGAAAGCTTGCATTATTCCAGCCAACATAGTCATATCCAGGCCAGACACCTTGCTCCTTGTGCTGGAGAAAGTCATCCGCCCCAATTACACCATCGGTCAGCTGCCCCAGACCTCCATAGTGTAGCCTATAGGATGGGAGAAAGAACAGAATTATGATATAAGATACGTGTACCCTGGCTGTTCATGCCTACATTTAAGATCAGTAGTGGTCAACTGGTGGTATATGTGGTATAATGAGCCTCAACTGTGGCCCCTGACATCACCAAGGGGCCACATGCAGTGTTCAGCATACAAGGAGTGCAGAATTATTAGGCAAATTAGTATTTTTGAGGATTAATTTTATTATTGAACAACAACCATGTTCTCAATGAACCCAAAAAACTCATTAATATCAAAGCTGACTATTTTTGGAAGTAGTTTTTAGTTTTAGCTATTTTAGGGGGATATCTGTGTGTGCAGGTGACTATTACTGTGCATAATTATTAGGCAACTTAACAAAAATCAAAGATACAGTATACCCATTTCAATTATTTTTTTTACCAGTGAAACCAATATAACATCTCAACATTCACAAATATACATTTCTGACATTCAAAAACAAAACAAAAAAAAATCAGTGACCAATATAGCCACCTTTCTTTGCAAGGACACTCAAAAGCCTGCCATCCATGGATTCAGTCAGTGTTTTGATCTGTTCACCATCAACATTGCGTGCAGCAGCAACCACAGCCTCCCAGACACTGTTCAGAGAGGAGTACTTGGACGCGTGTGATGGAGCATTGTCCTGCATGAAAATCATGTTTTTCTTGAAGGATCCAGACTTCTTCCTGTACCACTGCTTGAAGAAGGTGTCTTCCAGAAACTGGCAGTAGGACTGGGAGTTGAGCTTGACTCCATCCTCAACCCGAAAAGGCCCCACAAGCTCATCTTTGATGATACCAGCCCAAACCAGTACTCCACCTCCACCTTGCTGGCGTCTGAGTCGGACTGGAGCTCTCTGCCCTTTACCAATCCAGCCACGGGCCCATCCATCTGGCCCATCAAGACTCACTCTCATTTCATCAGTCCATAAAACCTTTGAAAAATCAGTCTTGAGATATTTCTTGGCCCAGTCTTGACGTTTCAGCTTGTGTGTCTTGTTCAGTGGTGGTCGTCTTTCAGCCTTTCTTACCTTGGCCATGTCTCTGAGTATTGCACACCTTGTGCTTTTGGACACTCCAGTGATGTTGCAGCTCTGAAATATGGCCAAACTGTTGGCAAGTGGCATCTTGGCAGCTGCACACTTGACTTTTCTCAGTTCATGGGCTGTTATTTTGCGCCTTGGTTTTTCCACACGCTTCTTGCGACCCTGTTGACTATTTTGAATGAAATGCTTGATTGTTCGATGATCACGCTTCAGAAGCTTTGCAATTTTAAGAGTGCTGCATCCCTCTGCAAGATATCTCACTATTTTTGACTTTTCTGAGCCTGTCAAGTCCTTCTTTTGACCCATTTTGCCCAAGGAAAGGAAGTTGCCTAATAATTATGCACACCTGATATAGGGTGTTGATGTCATTAGACCACACCCCTTCTCATTACAGAGATGCACATCACCTAATATGCTTAATTGGTAGTAGGCTTTCGAGCCTATACAGCTTGGAGAAAGACAACATGCATAAAGAGGATGATGTGGTCAAAATACTCATTTGCCTAATAATTCTGCACTCCCTGTATGTACTGCTACAGAAGACGGTCAGAGTCAGCATACTTATTACAGGGGATAGTAAGAGACTGAGTGCATTCTAAAGGTGTGAACAGAGACTAAGGGTATGGCTGCAGAATACAGTCAGAGACTGGGGACCTGACATACAGTATGAGACTGCGAGAGGTAATTATCTTTACAAATCCTTTGCAAATCAATATCTCCGCATTTGAGTGCTGGGGCCCAAGAGCCACACAAGTACCAAAGGGCTGGAGGTTGGACACTAGGGATCTAAAGGGAAAATAGGTATAAACAAGGGAAATGTATGAGTGAGTTAAAGGGGTTGTAAAGGTTTGGATTTTTTTTTTTTTTTTAATTACAAACATGTTTATACTTACCTGCTCTGTGCAACGGTTTTGCACAGAGCAGCTACGATCCTCTTCTGGGGTTCCCCAGCAGCGCTCCTGGCTCCTCTTCTTCATCTGGTCCCCCCCACGGAAAGCCGCTATCCTGGGAGCACCCATGCGGGCACGCTCCCGAGTCCAGCTGCGTCCATTGACACAGACAGTAGGACTCAGCCCTGCCCCCTGTCACTGGATTTGATTGACAGCAGCTGCTATCAATCTGTTCAATGAGATGAGAGCAAGCAGCTGGAGCCGCTGGGCACATGCAAGGTACTGGAACAAATTGGCTCAGGTAAGAAAAGAGGGGGGGGGCTGCAACAAAGAAGGTTTTTCACCTAATGCATAGGATGCATTAAGGTGAAAAACTTTGAGACTTTACAATCCCTTTAAGATAACAGTGTGTGCCTTATGAGATAGTGGAAGAATAAAAAAAGTTTAAGTTATACTACTCCATGGAGAAGATTTGGTGTTGTGCTGCTCGTCTATAAAGCACCATGTTGCCTAAATTTTGCCACCTCTCTGCTAGATTACTTTGGCAGGTTTTTTCCACCAGTAAAGTCAGGCACTCATTAGAAAAAAACTCCCAAATGAAAGTCAGAAGTTATCTAAAGAAAATGCCCAATGTCATGAAAGAAAAGAGACAAGACTCCAAAAGTCAAGCAAGATGGTGCCGCACAACGGAGACTGTCGTATAGGGAGAGGAATATGGAAACCATCATTGTCTTTTGTGCATTTCTTGTAGTTATATAGACTTTAGGTGTTGGATCAATGGCTACAAGAAATTCGTTAGAGGTTACATGTCTGCTGGTAAATCTAAAGGACTGGTGAGTGCCTAAAGGCCTGAAAAAGAAAGTCCCACAAAAGAGAAGTACAAAAAAAATTCTTGAAGATGAGAAGAAGGGACTAGAGAAAACAAGAGGTGAAGGTCACATGCAGATTGAAGGTTGAGTGGTGAAATACTTGGAAATAATAAGGGAGTATCATCTTTGTAAGATACAGCTACTGAAGAATTGTAAACTACTGTATATAGTCTGTGTAATTGGCAGCCAGTGAAGGGACTTGCAGAGGAGAAGAACTTGAGAAGCAAGAAGATTGCTGGATGACTCAAGCAACGTAGATCAGGGTACACTGGAGCAATGCCAGTTTGTTATGTGATAAAATAGAACACAGAACTGGCTAACACTCACTGTTCACTGGCACACCAGAGACTCACAAGAATTTATAAACATGGGAGCTAAGATAAAAATGAAAAGAATTAAAACTTGGCACAATAGTGCAGGTATTTACCCTCCAACATTGAATCCATCATACGTTGAGTCATTTAGATTTACTAACATCGAAGGAAGTTTCATGACATTTCCAGGTGGAGAGGTATAGGAACGAAGACCATCTGGTAAGAGAAGAAGTAAATTCCAAGTGGGAAAACAACGATAAACAGAACTGGGATTAATTTAAAAACAAAATTACTATATTTCACAGATCTCACAAATAACAGAACAAGGAAAGAAAAAAACTAGTTGGGGTTGGTGACATTTATCTGGACTGGTTTTGAAATTTTGAAGGCCTTTTACCACTAATATGCCCCCTGATGATGTCAAGTGTGACGAAACATGTTGGGAGGAGCCTAACCACATGATACTGGCATGCTGTTGGAGGTCGGCCATGTTTTTGGATGAAAAAAAGACACACGCTGTTTTTACCATATGCCTTTTATCTTTGGATGTAATGCGAGTACCCTGTGTGCAGAGTTCTACTACATGTTTGAATAAAGCCTTTTTAAGGATGTCTGCGCAATGATATTGTCATTTTATTTTTACTACGAGGAACAACTCTATATGTTGGGTCCATTCCCCTGGACATACACTTTTATATGATTGATATCTATGCTACCTGGTTGGATTTGTCTGTTGGTCTGTGATAGATGCCTGCTTCATTTGGTTTACCCTGATTGAATGCTGTTTCCTTTAGACCACAGGTGTCAAACAAGGCCTGCGGGCCAAATGTGGCCCCCCAGGCCATTTCATGTGGCCCTCGCACCTCTCCTGCAGCACCCCCGTCTCAGTAGTCGGCAGCAGAGGGGACAAAACTCCTTTGCCAGATCCAGCGCTTCTCTTTGCAGCTGCAGAAAGGCTCGTCTTTGCCCACCCCCCTTCTCAGCAGTCTGCAGCAGAGAGGAGGGCAGAACTCCTCCTATAGATCCTGCACCTCTCTGTGCAGCCACAACACCACCTTGTCTCTGCCTCCACTGGTCTCAGCATTCAGCAGACTCCGGAAGCTGACTCCAAACTTCCTCTGGTCCACCTCCAGACCCTGCACTTTCTTCATCCCAGAACCACCTGCATCTTCTTCTTGGCAGCAGCACAAGGTAAGGGGGTACTTTGTGATGTAAGGAAGGGTGGGTGACTCTTGACTTCGGATGGTGGGGGGGCTCTTGACATCTCATGTAAGGGTTGTAAGGGGGCGTGGGGTTTCCCTGGACATCTAATCTTACAGATATAACCGGCCCTTTGAGGGCAACCATAACGCTGATGTGGCCCGCAATAAAATTGAGTTTGACACCCCTGCTTTAGACCATCTGGTAAGAGGCTGCATGTTTATACCTTCCTGGTGGTGGATATACCGACAGCATGAGTTTGTTTTTATTTTCACTGGGGGATCGTTTTGGAACTTTGTATCTCCTCTGAGCGCGGCTAATTTACTTTGAATTTTACCACTAATTCGTTTCGATTAATGGAGCACGGCACAAGTAGTGGATTTAAGATTGGGCTTTAAAGGGGCATGCATGTTTCAAGCTCACGGCTTGTGAGTAGTTTTTATAAAACGTTTTTGCATAAAGGTTTTACAGTATCATTTGGAAGTGTGAGGAGAGGATTTCTCCCAGGAAGAACATAACGCACAGCAATTGTAGAAGGAGGTTCAAAGGCTTACAATATTGGTTGGAGGGTAAGAGTGTACATCAAGGATCACATAGGTAGAAATAATTGTGAGCACATTATATGATTTTTGAGTATTCCATATGTGGAGTGGAGCATGCTGCATTATATAGTCTTCTCTCTCTTTTTCTTTTGGGGTTTTTACCGTTATGAGGATTTCCATCAAAGACAAGAAAAAAGAGATGGTTTTCATAACAGATGCACTTTATTGAACACAAAGGCCCTAAGGACTCCTCTGAGAGGACATTTTAAGGGACATTGACTCTTTAGCGCTGATTTTGAGATTGGTGTTTTACCACTAATCCCAGTGACTTCCTCAGTTTCCATGCGTGTTGGGAACATACCAATTAAATTATGTTTCTAATAGTCATTTGAACTAGAAAATCCTATTGGAAGAGTGATAAAACATCTTTAACATTACTAAAGTCCAGTTAAATACCAATAATAACTACTAACTATTCCACGACTTGGATCAATAAAAACTTACATAGAAGAAAAAAAGAAACAGTTTTGGCTCATTACAGCAAATTAGGTGTTAGTTTATACCATCCTATGTGCCCTAAAAAGCCATCAACTGGAATCTGACTGATTACAGATACTAGTCTATCATCATTTTCCCCATATTTGAGGGTCCAAGTCACCAAGATGGCTAAGAGAAGTACATCACAAAAAGACTCACCTTGCCAGACACAACCATAGAGTTCAACTCTCAGGCAAACACTCATGACTCGGTCAGCCATGGGGTAGAAACGAACATAGCGGGCTATTAATGGAGGCCCCAGGTCCTTTAGAACTAGATCATGCGTGTTTTCATTGCCCACTATGACCTGCAGAGGAGAGAAAACACACACAGTGAGCCTTGTGATGTGTAAGGTGAAATCTCTAATCCTCCCCTACCACCACAGTGATTTACAAGGCAGAATCAAAGTCCCTGAAGGATTTTTCAGTGACGGCTGCAAAAAGAGGAGTATGATTTTATGACTGGGGATGGAGTCAATATCTCCAGCAGTAAATCCTCATTATTGGAGTTCCTAAAAATGATGGTAAGCCATCATCCCCCACCCATAACCAAATGTCAGTATTTCTTAAATAAGAGACACTATGTACTGAAATTGTCACAGCATACCTAACAGAAAACCTGTCTGTGTTATTGTATTTCAGCTCCTCTCTTTCCTGTTTTTTTTTTTTTTTTACATGATGCAAGAATTAAAGGAAGGAAGTATATAATTGGTAAACACGGAGAATACGATTTTCCAATATATTAATAGCCCATCAATTATAATTTACCTCGTTTCCCCAGCGGTCTTGCCACTGGGCCCATTTGTAACCATCTCGACTGTAGCGCAGTTGGTAATGTCGGACAAATTCCTTGCCAAGCCCGCCCCCATCACGGCCCTGAGTGCCAACAAGGGTCATGAAATGCAGCTTCCTCAGATCTATCTGCAGATACTCCTCATTATTTGGATAGACTGGTCCTGCTGGGCACCATGCACCATCACCATCATTACTTTCTAGCCTGTGTTACACAGGAGACAAATTGAAAAATAACTTGAGTCGCAGGTAAAAAAAAAAAAAAAAACAAGCAAACACACATATTAAGTTATTTCCAAACCAGGCCAATACATTATTTCAGTTCTAGACAGACTTGGTAATCATATCACCCGCACATTTATATAGCTATTATTTGGTTATTATACCTTGCCAAGAAACTGATAGCAAGATTGCGGCTTTCTCCGCAGTCCCCTACCTTTGTGCAATGGATCCAGTCGGTGAGGAACATTCTTGTTCGAAAAAAGAACACTTATCACAGGAAATCCCCTAAAAAATTTGGAAATATTTGGCGGTGTTGGTTAGACACACCAGGAATAGCACCTACACAGCTTGTTCTGAATAGATTGCCACAGCTTTGAACATAGTCTACCAACAGATTAAAACTATGGTTTATAATAATATAATACCATAAGGGAGAATTTCTACAGGGGGAATTTTCTTTTTTCTCGTCTTCTTTTCTTTCCTCCTTATGTAAACGCAATACCATAACAGGTGAATAGAATAATATGTGTTGGTACTCCAAGTTTGACAGATAGTATTTTGGACAGTCTGTTGTTTAATTGAGGTATGTTTGTTCTGAATCGTTGTATTGTCTCTATAAGGTAACCGATGATACGATAGATATGTCATACACAGACTATCTTCACATACGTATAGAGACTCCAGGCTTGAAGCTAATATGGTGTCTATTGCATGGACATCTGATAAGATGTATATTTTGCTTACTACTATAAGTGTGTAACTGATTGTCTGTGCATCTTCTCAAAAAATAAATTATTTGATTTAAAAAAAAAAAAGATAGATTTGGCTGTCCATCAACCCCTTGGGGAGATTTCACTTTACTTACCTCTGGCAATAGGACAATACACAAGAGAATCAATTGGGATAGAAAGACAGTTATTTTAGCCTGACAAAAGGTCCTAACCTTTTCTCATTTTACTGAAAAAAGTGTATTGTTGCAGTTTGGTCCCCAATGCAGCGTTTTCCCATTATTTTGTGTCCTGATATTATCTTTATTAACCAGAGATGCCTATTCTGTATTCCTTTCTGATTTAGTTTTACCTTTTTTACTGGGAAAGAGGAGCGTGAGCTTAAATTGGTTAAGCTCTGATAAGTGCCACCCCCTTGTCTAAAGGTAGTGCTTTACTGCTTGGCAAGGGTACTCTCACTGGACAGGGGAATGAGTTGTGATTAGCCACAACATCAGAGAAAGTCAGGCACTGGTAAGAAGGTGGAACTAAATCAAGAGAAGAGGCTTTTCCTTTTTACAGTTAAGAATAAGGTACAGTTTCAATTTAAAAATCATAATCATGTGAATGTCTGATGAGCCGGAATTGTTTTCTTTCATTTCTGTTATTTTCTTTTTTCCCTTTTTTTTCTTTTTGTACAGTTTGTTTGTTTGTATACATGCAAAAATTCTAATAAAAATTTTTGATAAAAAAAAAAAAAAAAAAAAAAAAAAATCAGAAAAACCCATTGAACTGGCTGGATGTAGAGATCTGGTGCCCAACTTGCCACCCAAGAGCCACATGCAGCCCTTTGGAACTTGTTTTGTGGCTCTTGGACCCCAGCAGTTGGTAGTGTGAGCATTGATTTATAAAGGTTTAATAACAGGGATCTCTACTAGCTTCATTTGATATTTCCACATGTCTACAATTTGTAATCATCACTATCTTTGACAGTCTTTGCTATATTTAGTATTTTGTGTAGTCCTTTGTTCATGTCAGAACCGCAGTTGAGGTCCTCTATACCATCTAAGTTTTTAACCACTGATGTAGACAATGGGTGTTAAAGTGGAGTTCCGGCCTCAAATCCCTTTTGTAACTAAAAATACCCCTATAATGCTAATCCACCGCCCTTTACAGAACCGCTATTCTCATACTTACAAGGTGTACAGTATTGGATTTTAGTCAAAATCTTACTTTTAAAAATTATGTCTGGGCGCGGCCATCTTAGACGTGGGCATCTGAAGCCGCGGTGTAATCTGCTGTGTCCTTCTTCCTGATTCCAGGGAGTGTTCTGGGAGTTCTTCCTGATTCCAGCCTCCTGGGAGTGATGACAAACAGCTCCCAGGATGCAATGCAAAGGCGGAAGTGATGTCGGTGGCCGTGGCCACAGAGGGGGGGAGAAGGAGGAAGTACAATGAAAAATGCCCTGAAAATAAGGTAAGGGACCCCCGAAAAAAAATTGAAAATTCCCAATTGTTGATCAGCATAGCGAGCACTCCAGGAATCACTAAAGTTGCAAAATAGGCCGGAACTCCACTTTGCTTGACTTTCTTTTCTCATCTACATAAAAGACTACTGCTATTTGTGTATAGTGAATTGTTACTAGGCCAGAAAACAAGGTAATACTGATAACAGAAAAAAAAACATTTGTGTTAAGTTAATTTAAACAACATATGTTCATAAAATTATCGCGGTTTCAAATAATTTGACTGATTTCCTAAAATTAGGTAAAAAAATACAAAAATCAGATTTCTAGCCTCCATTGTCCTCTGTATGTTTTAATTTGCGAGCCGAAATCCCACTTAGTTGCCATTTCCTATTTGCTATAAGGCAATGCACTTTCCTTTCAGTTGAGAATCCTCTATCACAGCTTTCCTGCTACACCACGCCTATCATGAAAGGGTACTATTGGCAGTGGAAAAGCAATGTGTACCGTTCCGAACTGTACCGTACTGAACCGAACCGAACCGTACCACTCAGTGGAAACGAGGCATTAGGTTTCTTGGATTACTTGACATTACTATGTTTGACCCAATGTAATCTAACATATGATAACCCACATTGGAATGGCAACTTGGGTTTGTTTTTTTACTGGTGTATTGTATATTTTGTCACTGAAAATAAAGAATAAAAAAAAAAAAAAAAAGGAGCGCTGACAAATCTTGTTTTAGTCACGCTAATACATTACTTATCTACTGTTTAGTCTCTCGTTGATCGAAACACACTAAATCTCAAGACAATAACTTGGGCATGACAAGGTTTCCCACAATGCAAAAACCGCAGGGGAGAATCAGTTTTAATTGTTCTGACTAAAATTTTCCCAGTAAGGGAAAATCAGAACACTGGCTTCTAAAGAAAAGTAAAGGCATTCTTTAGGCAAGTCACGACAAGATGGCTTCCCTTGCATTAAAGCTTTCTTTGTCAGCACATTAAAGGTACAGATCTCTTGATACTCAGAGATCTGTAGCTACCAGCTTTTCTGCATTACAGACTGAAGCACATTACAGCTAATTAAGGGATTGTGGTCTATTTGTCAGTAAAGCGGCTTTTTATCAGACCCATCTATGGTCAACTCATGAGTAGATGGTGCCACCATTGTAAGAAGAAGAAGAAAAACTATTTCTAATTGCTGGTGTGCATGGAATTTGAATTTAGAAAAGAGTCAACTATAGTATGCTTTCAGGTGCTTTAAATGTTGCTGGGGTTGTATCCTGTGGTCCCATGTAAATTAAAAAGAGCTTATATGCAGACAAAATCCCGAGTACATGGGTGCTAAAGCTGCTGAAATAGCCGAGCACCAATTGTAAATAATAGGAATCGGGTAAGACTTTCTCAGCTGTTCAACTGCCCCGTCCCCAGAGAAAAGTTGTTTAGGGCTGATCCCAAGACACTAGAAAGTAGCCCTGATGTGTCAACAAAAGAGGCCATTAGGGAAGATTATCCCCATGGGATGCCTAATTATGAAACTGAGGCTCTTCATCAACCGCTTTAGCAAAAAAAGATCTTTAGGGATCCCTTGCCCTTCAAAACTGTTTCCAATCTCAAGCCCCTACCAACCTAATTTCCCAACATTATTCTACCATACTAAGCCAGGAGTATGCATTTAGCCCTATTATATCCATCTTAGAAAGAGACCTGAATCGACAATCCAGTGACAAATCTTCCACAAAATATTCTCCTTGACACACAAACAACATCGGGTCAGCGGCCTTCAGGAGAAACACTTTAAGATCCGGATATGCTAGTACAGTACTGGTACACATGTTGCACGCTGGTACACCATATACATAAAGAAAAAAAAAAACTTCTGCCTTGACACTGTACTGGCACTGCAAAAAAAAAAAAAAAAGTGCGACCATGAAGTTTAGTGGTCTCTCCTTTGCTTTTGCCCTTTGGATCCCAAATCTTCCTTATGTATGAACAAGCCTCCAGCTTTAAGATTCATGATGATCCCAGAAATTGAACTATTCTCACTGATCCTGGATTCTCTTTTTCAATTGCCAAAAAGGGTTCATAATGAGCCAGAACAAATCTCTCCAATGGAATCACAGACAGCAAAAAAAAAAACTTGACAGAGGTTCCAACTCTTCTAAAATTAGCTGGTGTTCCCCAGTAAGCACCTTCCATCATTTTGGGAAGCTAAATGCTCTTCATAACAATTTATCACTAATGAAGGCAAAAGAGTGAACCCCTACTTTTTCTCATAGGCTCACAATATCCCATATTACTGTATTATATTGCTACTCTCAAAAAGTGGCCTAATACAAAACATCCAAACATTCTCAAGGACATCCCTGAACTTTCCTGAAGTATTTTGTCTACAAACTTAAAATCGTCTTCAAAGCATGTTTCATGATACATGTGGTGGCCATCTGAGGAGTAAAATGGGCCGACGCGAAACACAGAACTTTATTACCTCCTACAGCTCTTCTGTTTGATGTGCCATCTTCCTGAACCCTGAATCGAATTAGCAAAATCATCTGGCTTAAAGGGCATCTTTCATCTTCCAAAAACGTACATTTATTTGATTAGGCATGTAAAAAAACAGGTGAACATTGTTTTTCTTTTTTTTGCCATGGACTAACAGACCGCGCAAAAACGTGCAGTATTTCAAAAGTAAAAGGCTTGAAGAGAAAGGGCCCCGAATGATGTGCAGGTGTTATAAACGCTTAACAGAAGATTTTAGGGGGCGAATGGAGAGGGGACCAATACAACTAACAAAACATAGGGCACCATATGTAGAAAATGTCTTAAAATAGATGTAAACCCTAATGGAATGAATTTTAGTTTACTAAAGCACTGTACATCATCATCTAGTGGCCTTTTTGCAGCAACTTCATGTCTATGTGCACTCAAGCAATGGCCGCATGGCATTGCTCAGTGCAAGGTGACAACAGTGGACCATGCCAGCATAATTGGGAACGGCCACTTGAAGTCTCCATCAGAAACTTGTGTGACAGGGTGACAACACAGGAGCCCAACTGGGAGTCAGAGACAGAGCGTTGTTGCTTTATAACAGGAAATACCTGACCAAGGATCCTTATGCGGGATTACCATGTAATATTTTAAGGAAAGATGCAGATTTATAAAATGTAGAAAACGACTTTTGAATTTATATTAACATGTTACAACTTATATAAGATTTTATTGATTGGGCTTTCATATACTATAAGGAAGCAGTAAGGGCTTGTTTAAACTTGCTTCAAAACATGGCTTCTGACACACTTTGTTAAAGCTCTCTGAACGCATGTCAAAGCCCTTGTCACTAAATAAAGAGGTTAGCTTACAGTCCTGTTTACACCTTGTGGTTGCATTGCTTCGGCTGTGCTTCAAAAACTATACCCCATGTCGCTTTAATGGTACTTCAAAACGTCTTTAAAGCCTCCATAGAAGTCTATGGCTAAGCTCGCTTAAAGCACCTGCAGCTTTTCAGAGGCTTTGTTTTGGAGGTGTAGCACAGTCCCCGTAGGGTTTCCCTGAGTTACAAGCACACAGTCCCAGCAAATAAAGTTCTCAAATTTATCCCTCTTCAGCTCGCTCCAATAATCAGTCCAGGGCTATGTGGTTGTTTTTGTTTATTTGATACTTTGGGGGATAGGAGAAGGAAATAGTGGGATACTCCATTTTAACTTTGCACAATGTTGAGGACTCCTATCTTCTGGTACCGCCAGGCTGTTGATTCACCCTGTCACTATGGATGAATTGGTAGTCGAGTCTCTTCTCCCAAGATAAGTCAGTGAATAGACATTTATCTTCAGGACACTCTCCCTAGCATCCTCTTTCTCTTGACCTGCTGACACCCATCCACTGACTATCCTACACGCAGTGGCCCCCCTTAGGTCAGGCCCCTTGAAACGAGTCCCTGTACTCACGATACTGTGGCCACAAGGTCTCCAGTATCTCCCTTTTCAGTCAGCGTTCCTGGACCCCTGGATTCAGCTCCTCTCAACCATTCCTCAGGCCCCTTCAGAACGACCTTTTGCGACCGCATGGCACCTCTACAGAGGAGGAGGCAACCGCCCCTCCCTCGGGACTGCGCTCTCCATTCAAAGTCCCTGCAGCACATGTGCTCCTTGCTTTTTTACAGTCTCCCAGAATGCACCGAGGCGACCTGCCCTCTGCCAATCACCAGGACTGTATCAAAAAGCCTATGCACACATTCGTTATGTTTCCTCCCACTGTCCAACATGCCTCCCTATTGGACCAGTGTGAAACACTCTCTAGACTGAATGGATGGCATACTGAGCACAACGAGCAGACCTCACCAACAGATTCTGCTCTCTGGTAGGCAGAAAGCAATATAGATTTACCAGCAGCCCCTCTGGTAAGCAGACAGAGCTCAAAGGCGCTTTAATGTGTGTTGAATTCGAAATGAGCCCTTACACTTTGCCTTTTTTTTCTGTCTACTGCATGAAACAAAAGAGCATCCAATGGATGGTATAGGTAACAAGAACAGTTCATTAAAGCTCTATGGGTCTCAAGAAAACCAGCAGTTTAAATATCCTTTACATTTTCCCATAATTTATTCTCATAAAGATGAGCCAGGCAAATAAATAAAAATAAAAAAAAAACACACTATTCAATCCAGTTATGTATTTATTGGAAAAGAGCAAAAGTATTTTTAAAAACTGCTAGTAAAAGGAAGCTCTGTTTTTGTAATATCTTCTGGCAATCTGTGCACAGCAGACAAAGCAAAAGGGACACCACTAAGAGCTACTAAGGCTCTGCTGCACTGCACAAGCTTGCATGCAGAGCGAGAGCCGCAAACAGTGCAAGTGGCAGTTTTATACAAAGTTTTGGAAGCACGGTCACGGTTTTTCTAAAGGGTTTTTAATAAAGCAAACCTTGGATGATTTGCACTATTGAAGTATCTTCCTTTCTTTGTGGATACCGGCTGTGTGGTGTGATATGGGGGGCTGTAAGGGTGGTGTAGGTTTCACCCCAATCCTGTATGGGGCCGATACCATACATACATGAATACTGACCTCTAGGCTATGAGGTCCACCTTTTTGGTAAATGTTTGCTTTAAATCCAGTGGTGGCGAGTGACCTGGTACCATAAGTAGTGTGATTTCTAATGTTGGATATTGATATTTTCATCAAGAAAATCGGAGGAGTCTACACCTGGGACGTTAAATTTAATATAGGATACAGTGATAGAAGATTTTTCTAACATTCAAGCTTTTTATCATAGAGTCTTACTACATCTGCTGCAATTTATTTTTATACGCAGTGGAATGCTGTCCAATTAGCAGATTTATGACCAAGTTGTATTGCTTCACTTCAGAGGAGAAAGATTAAGTCATCAACCTGGCTGTACATTGTAGAGGTTTGTGAACCACAAGACTGGCTGAACAGGAATACAAATATTTTGGCAGGTAAAACATTTCGCACATATGCATTTTGTCTGTGTATTTAACTGTTGCCCAATAATTCCACTTTAAAGGAAAAATGTAATTAGTTGCCATGGGTAACATTCTGCCAGATGCTCTCCATCACTACCTTTGTCTGCCCTTCAGCCTTGACTAAAAGGGCAAGCTATAAAATTTAGGTCTGCAGAGATATATCCATTACATAACCAGTGTGCACAGAGGAAGAACTGGTTATATTTGAATATTAAAAGATATAATAATTCTATCATGGGTATTTGGGATAATTCTAAGAAGATGTAAATGCACACCCTCCTGGATTTTCTGAATGAACATTTGGCGCATCTAGGATGGCTGATGACACTGCATGAATCCTGCACCAAAGGCAGCGATGTCCTTTCAAAAAGGTCTTGAAGACAAAGAGCAACCCAGTGAGAAATGAAACTTTACATTATCGGTGCAGGGTGGATCTCAGAAACTTCACGCCACAAGGGAAGCTAATAACACCATTTAGGAAACTGCATCTGTACCAAAGACATAAAAATCCAAGTTGCTTGTTACATCAGCCAAATGCAAGCAGAGTCCTCTGAAAGGGCTTCTGTAGACATTCCGCAGCCTCTCATGACAAGTTCTCACTCTTTGCACCTTTTCTGCCTTGACTTACATATCCCTGCACACAATATAGCTAAGTGTAAGACTTGGATTACTGGTACCTTGGAGGAGGCGTGGCAGTGACACAGGTTGAGCTGCATATGTTCAGTCCTAGAACAGTATGTACATTGGGCACATCTGAATTGCAGAGCTTAGTTTAAAAAAATATATTAGCATGGGTTATATGAATCTTGAGTATGGCCAAGCTCAACTTACAAAGCCAAAATGTTTCCTTGGTTATTTGAAATGTTCATTCATGCACTTTGAAAGAAGACTTGGAAGGGGATCATCTTTAAATACAAAAATAAGTAGAAGACACATCTCACCTGCTATGTTTGGCCTCAGTGGAATCTGACCATGCACTGGATGCTGAGATGTCCTCATCGGGGATGGTTCTGTCCTGCATGCCCAATGCATAGCGGCATGTAGCTAAAAAACAAAAACAAGCAGTCAATTCCGTATCAGCATTGTGACTGAGAAAAGTTAGGCTGAGTTTTAAAAAAAAAAAAAAAAAAAACCCATATGGAGAAAATAAGGAGGCTGACATTGCTGACCATTACTTCGAAAAAACTGGATTTTTGTCTTACTGTAAAAGCCTTTTCTCTGAGGTTCATTGACGGACACTGCGTAATATCTTCATTTGACAGATGGGTTATGCTGCTCTTCCTAGGAGTAGGACACTAGGTGGAAAAGGGCTAACAAAAGTTAAAAAAGCTTAACTACGCCTATTTGGCAGTCCCAGGTGGTATACTCCCACTTCCTGCTCTAGGATCGGGTTTTGTCACAAGCAGTGTCAGAAGAATACATAACCCAACTCCACAGAGGGGTGGGAGCTGTGTCCGTCAATGAACATCAGAGAAAAGGATTTTACAGTAAGACAAAAATCCAGTTGCGTTCATTGACAGACACAGCGTCATATCTTCATTTGACAGATGGGATGTCCTAAAGCAGTATCAGCATGAGGGGTGGGAAACAAACACAGCAGTAAACAATTCCCAACAGGGCTAAACTTAGCCAACCAGGTAAACCAGGAGCTCCACCAGAAACAACAGGAGCTCACCTACCAGAAACAAACACCCTCAAGTGGCAGAAGTCTCTGCCACAGCGGCCTGCAAAACCTTGCAGCCAAAGGCAGCATCTGCAGATGCAAAAATATCCACCTTGTAGAACTTGGTGAACGTGTGTACAGACGCCCAGGTGGCCTCCTTGCAAACCTGGACCACTGACGCCTGATGACAGAAGGCCCAGGAGGCACTAGGCGCCCTTGTAGAATGCGCCTTAACAGAGAGACCTGATCCTTAAATTGAATAGGCCTGCACCACCGTCTGCCTGATCCATCTGGAAATGGTCGCAGCAGATGCAGCCTGCCCCTTACGAGGACCATCCGTAAGAATAAACAAGGAATCCGATTTCCAAATAGGCTTAGTCGCCATCAAGTGCACCTGATGGCCCGGACAAAATCCAAATAATGCAAAGTAACCGCTTTTGGGTGCTTTGGCTAAGGACATAGCGAAGGCAACACAATGTCCTCATTCAAGTGGAACCCCGAAATGACCTTCGGAAGGAACGACTGACAAGGACGAAGCTTTGTCCCTGTGAACCACTAGATAAGGCGAACAACAGGACAATGCAGCCAGCTCCTAGACCCTGCATGCAGAAGTGATAGCCACCAACAAAGCCACTTTCTGTGACAAGGTAAGTAAAGGAATTTCACAAATATTCTCAAAAAGCGATCTTTGGAGAACTGTCAATACCAGGTTAAGATCCCACGGAGGCACTAAGGACTGCACCAGAGAGGGCTAAATGGCAAACTCCCTGCACGAAGGTGTGAACCAAGGAATTAGTTGCCAACGTTTTTTTTGGAAGAAAATTGCCAAAGCAGAAATCTGGCCCTTAATGGTGCCCAAAACCAATCGCTGATCTACACCTTTTTGTAGAAACTCCAGCAGACGTGATACCGAAAAGAAGCGGGGGGGAAATCCCCCGAGACTCACACCAAGTAATTTACGATTTCCAAACTCGATGGTAAATCTTCTGACAAGTAGATTTTCTTTCTAGCTCAGTAGGAATAACTGATTCCGACAAACCCCTATCCTTCAGTTCCTGGCTTTTAATAGCTGGGCCATTAAAGCCAGCGAACGTAAAGCAGGATGGAAGATCAGTCCTTGAGACAGAAGATCTTCTCTGAGAGGAAGCCACCAAGGGGCATTGGCTACCAGGCTTACCAGGCCCACGTACCAGGACTGGCGAGGCCAGTCTGGGGCCACCAAAAAAAAACCCCCTGTACACTGCTCGGAGCACCACAAGGATCAGCGCACCCACTGTGCTGTATATAGCAGAGGAAGGACTGTATACACACAAAGACTCACCGCCATGCACCCAGAGCTGGATCCAGAGCGCCAAACATCCTGCCACACTGCGATCAAAGAGGAAGTGCTGACACTGACAGAGGTCACCGCAAGGGACTACAAGAAAATGGCCGCCCCTATAGACTACAATGGGAAACCCAAAATTGGCCGCCGGACTACACAAACATGGCAGCCAAGGCTGAAGAAAACCATCCACGGCAAAATGGCGGCACCACGTGGGACCCCAGGAAAGTAATAGTCCACCAGGGGGGAGACCGCCAGGGACCCCCCCCGCAGTGCAATAAGTGCAGGCACCCCTAAAAGGGTGCCACCAGTGGCACACTCCCACCGCTGTCCGGCCCAGCATCAATTTAGCACCCCCACCCAACAAACAACCGTGCACCCCAAAGAGGAACTAGGGGAGAGGGCTGGGGGCAGGTGATGACCAATGCAGGGGAAACCCCGCTAGTGACAGGGGGGAAACCATGAGGGGAAGAAGGACACAGGGGGGGTTACCATCCCCAGGGAGGGCCCATGACCACCCCAGCGATTCCCAGAGAAAAGAAGGGGGACACTACTCACCACACCTTGGCATTAGGCAGGCACCACATCTTGGAATGGGGGTGCTGTGGCTAGAGGTACGCTGCGACTCTGGTTGCGACCATTGTCGTGACCAGGGCTATGTGACCTCACAAGGTGTTTCACTCGCCGGCCAGCCCCTGTCCAGTGGGGCTATGTCGCAGCCAAGCTAGCGCGGAGCTAATAGTTGGGTCGCGCTCGCAGGCCAGACTGGGAAGGCCATAAGGATCTAGGATATCCAGTGCGTCGCCCAGTCCGGCTGTTGATTGTTATTCACACAGGAACATAATTGATTGTAGTTTACACAGGAACAGAAAATAAAGGAAAAGAAAAAAATTATTTTGAAAAGGAAAAAATGGTCCTTACTCCTGACTAGGCAGAAAAAAACTGAAGTCCTATAGCAGGAAGTGATAGTATACCCCCTGGGACTGCCTCAGGGGAGTAGCCAAAATTGTTTCCACCTAGTCCAACTCCTTAAAGGGAGCAGCATAAGCCCAAGGGTCTAAGAAGACATGGAGCTGTGTCCGTCAGTGAACGAAAGAGAAATGAAAATTTCCAATAATGTAATGTCTATGAATCCAGACTTTTTGGAACACCCTGTATATGAGTTTGTTGCCCAATCTGTCTGGTCGGCCAAGCTGGGAAACACTCAAGTCTCTGGAATCCTTTATGAAAAAAATGAGTATATATAAACTCATATATAAAGTACTGTATATATAAACCCAAAGAACAAATATTGCAGCTCACCAGTCCTTAGATGTGGTGTCTATATTAGTATTGCAAGTAAAAATTCCTTTTGATCCTGCCAGAAATATTCTATCCTTGTAACCTGTGCACCGAACTGAATTCTTAAAGTATTTTTAAAGGCATTCTATTTAACTGCATTCTATGCATAAAGGTAAAAAAACCTTCTCTGTGCAGCAGTCCCCCCAGCCCCCCCGGCCTGCCCTAATATTTACCTGAGCCCCATCGCAACCCAGCAATGTGCACAAGAGCCTGAGCTCTCCGGGACTCTCTATCCTCATTGTCTTAGAAAGCAGCAGGAGCCATTAGCTCCCGCTGCTGTCAATCACAACCAGTGAGCCGATGAGGAGAGAGAGTGGGTGGGGAAGAGCTACGGCTCTGTGTGTGAATGGACACGCTTGGGTGCCCCGCAGCTCTGTATGTGAAAGTGAGCCTGCTTGGGTACCCCCATTGCAAGCTGCTTGCTCTGGGAGCACTCGGCAGGAGAGAGGGGCCAGGAGCACCGGTGGGGGACCCAAGAAGAGGAGAACCGGGGCTGCTCTGTGTAAAACCACAGACTAGGTAAGTAGAACATATTTGTTATTTAAAAAAATTAATTTATTGATCACTATAAACAATGCTATTCGCATTCCCAGATATTTTTGGTGAACTACAAAACAAAAAACTTTCCCCTGTTGTAATGGAAGTGGGAACAGGGGGAGGCCTTTGTAATCCAAATCAATTAAGCAGCTTAGGATGACATGACTGCACCTTCATAGATCCAGTACGGTGAGTTGAGCAGAAAGTGTTTTACTGCAGGATCACTAATGGTGCTTTTCCACTGCATGGAACGGATCGGTTTGGCTTGGTTTGGCGCTTTCCACTGGTACAGCGGCGCTTTTCCACTACATGGTACGGCTCGGTACAGCTCGCTTAAACAGTACCACCTCGGCTGGGGTTCCAAGCGGGCCGTACCTATACCATATCCCACAATCCTTTGCACTACCTTAGTGCCAAAGCAAACCGAGCCGAGTAGAGCCTATACAGTGCTGAAACGTGCCGACTCGTACCACGCAGTGGAAAAGCAAACTGAGCCGAGCAGGGCCAAGCAGTGCCGAGTGGAGGCGAGCCGGTACTTGCAGTGGAAAAATGACATAAGTGAAAATAGAAGGAAAGAAGCTAGGAAAAAAAAAAAAAACGAATACAGCCATCAAATCTAAGGTCTGACATGCTACAATATATAACATTTTTGCTTTTGGGTTTAGATACACAATAACTCCACAAGTTGTTGTTGCTATATAAATTCTGCATTATCCTGTATAAAAATTACTAACAATAATGTAAAAAAAAAAGTGCTAAACATTGTTCATTCATTTTTTTTTTTTTTTTTTTTTTTACTATAACCCACGTTTTAATGTGGTGAACCTTTTTAATAAAACTTACTTGGATCAAAATGAGCGTCAGGTTCACCCAAGCAGATGCCGAGCAGCATACACAGGGAAAGAAGTCGAAATCCCATCTTTACATCTCCTGTCAGCGGCTTCCCATGAAATATTCCTTCATATTTTTTACTGTGGAAACATATTGATATTTATTAGATTACACAAATCTGAATAAAAAGTTCAGTTTCATCTCTGAAACAAAGCAAATCATTTAGTTGGTTGCTATGGGTATGTCTCCCTATTTTTCTTCTAGTTTTGGTCCCCACTGCGCATATGCAGATAGGACTTGGGGTTCCAGAAACGGTTCCAACCAGGGACATGACCTGGATCCAGACTGCATGTTCTCTTTGTGTTGGGTTTCCTCTGGTGCTCCAGTTGCCTACACAATCAGAAAAGAGACAGCTGGGCTCATTGGCGTATGACCAAATTGGCAGAGTGTGCAAGGTCTTTTGGGACTGTAGTGAATGGTTCAGTGTTCTCTAAAGAGTTACGGAATATGTTGGTGCTATATAAAGAAATACAATAATTACACATGTGTTGAAAGCTAAAGCAGACTATCACTCCAAAAACTGACTTTTACCCACTGGGTAACATATTTCTACTTTTACCAGGATTATGGGAAATGATTAGCTTTTGGCCCTGTGACATTACTGCGATCATACATGGATGTACGAGCCGTGAAGATGTCATAAAGGTTCTGATTCCTTTACATGTGGGAGAAAGAAATTTTATGCTGACACTCAGGTCAGGTGACTTTCAGAGAGTACACTGTCTAATACTCTTAGAGCCCTTTCACACAAACGATCCGATCAGATCCGCCTGTCAGTTTTTTAGGCGGATCGGATGCTCCATGCATCTCTATGGGGCAGTGGATGTCAGCGGAGACATGTCCGTTGACACCCGCTGCCATCCGCATCCGATCCTGTCTGTGAAATACGGAGGGATGGAAACCCTATTTTCCATCCGTCCCGGGGATCGGATTGGATGGGATCGGATGAGAGCGGACAGGCGGTCCGCTCTCATCCGATTCCCCCATAGAGAGCAGCGGGGCTCTGACACCTCCCTCTCCGCACAGAGAGCGGAGACTGAGCTGTCACCTGCCTGCTCAGTGGGGATCGGCGGATCGATCCCCGCTGAGCAGAGAACGGAGCTCATCGGAAGGCGGATCGTGTGAAAGGACCCTTACAGGTGAAAAAGTCCAGTATTTAGTAAAACGGAACAGTGGTATTTATTATTCTAGTATCTGGCACAGTGGGATAATACACAGTCCAATACTCATTCATACAGGTGACACAGTGAGAAAATTTACATTCACGTAATTCAGTGGGTTGCACAGAGGGATACTACATAAGGCTTGTACAGACTATAAGAAAATCAGGCAAACATTTTCATCCAAAGAATTTTCGTACGATTTTCATATATAGTGTGTACACAGCTGATTCAGATTTTACGTACGAAAATTCTCGAAGGGACAAACTCCAAATTTTTTCTCGTACGGAAAAAAACAAACGATTTTTGTTTAATGTGTACCGTTTTTGTACGATTTTTGTACAAGAAAAATCAGAAAAGAAAGACTGCGCATGATCAAAAGCATTAAACAACAAAAAAAAAAAAGCCTTTGTCGTACGAGAATTTTCGTACAAATTTTCATTCATCGGTTCCAATTTGCTGGGAAACAACGAGGAAGATCGGATGATCGTTTGCCCCATTTTCCTATAGTGTGTACTCCACTTTATACTCATACAGGTGACATGGTGAGATAATGCACATTCTGATATTCCAGCAAGTGGTAGAGTGATATAACACATAGGGGGTTATTTACTAAAACTGCATTGTGCAAAATCTGGTGCAGCTGTGCATAAAAACCAATCAGCTTCCAGGTTTTAGCCCCTGTTCACATCGATGCAATTTGACATGTGATTTGACCGGTCAATTTGCAGCCTATTGCCGGCAATGGCACCGTCCCAATTGGTGCGACGCCGGCTTTGTGGAGCCGCACCAATTTCCGTAAGTAGTTTCTGCACTACTTTTGGTGACTTCGGGGGTGACTTCAATAGACATCTGTGCATGAACCCCGCACAGATGTCTTTCAAGTTGCCCCTGAAGTCTCACTGAAATGCGGCTTTAAATTTGTGCGTGTTCAGATGAAATCACATGATTTCAAAGCCGTGTTCAATGTGAACGAGGGCTTATTGTCTAAGGCTAATTGAACAAGCTGAAGTCAGAAGCTGATTGGTTACCATGCACAGCTGCACCAGATTCTCAAAACACCAGTTTTAGTTAATCTCCCCCAAAGTTTAAAACTCATACATATGGCAAACTGAAATAATGACGTTTTTTTATTCCTTAAGGCCCCTTTCACACAGGCTTTCTGATCCGGTCTGCCTGTCAGTTTTTCAGGCAGACCTGATCGGATGCTCCATGCATGCACCACTATGGAGCAGCGGATGTCAGCGGAGACATCTCCGCCGACACCCGCTGCTATCCGATCCGATCCTGTCCGTGAAATCCAGACGAATGGAAACCCTATTTTCCATCTGTCTGGAGGATCGGATCGGATGGGATTGGATGAGAACGGACTGGCGGTCTGTTTTCATCCGATCTCCCATAGAGGAGAGCGGGGATCTGACAGCTCTGTCTCTGCAGTGAGCGGAGACGGAGCTGTCATCCGCCTGCTCAGCACGGATCCGTGGATTGATCCCCGCTGAGCAAAACTGAGTCCGTCGGGCGCACCGCCTGTGTGAAAAGAGGCCAAAGGTGACACAGTGGGGTTCTTTACTAAAACTGGAGCACACAAAATCTGGTGCAGCTGTGCATGGTAGCCAATCAGCTTCTAACTT
The DNA here is from genome assembly GCF_965119305.1 of Pelophylax lessonae. Taxonomy (NCBI): domain Eukaryota; kingdom Metazoa; phylum Chordata; class Amphibia; order Anura; family Ranidae; genus Pelophylax; species Pelophylax lessonae. Next base: position 92,866,712 of record NC_138774.1, read on the forward strand.
CAGCTTCAATTAAGCGTTGACAATAAAACCTGGAAGCTGATTGGTTGCTATGCCGAGCTGCACCGGATTTAGTAAATCTCTGCTAGTGGGTTGATGCTCAGTTTTATCCCCATACAGGTGGCTTTAATTTAATTTAATTATGCACATGTATCAGATATTCTTACACTGCGGAAACATACTTAGAGCTCATGCACACAGATAGTTTTTACAGCTGCTGTTAGGGGCATCTGACTTTTTTTTTTTTTACTGCCTCTAAAAGCCCTTCCATGTTAGCCTATGTGTCCATGCACACAAACTTTTAGAGGAGTTTGAAGGCATAACAGTTTAGGGGCAGTAAAAAAAAAAACGACAGCCGGTGCATCCAGGAGCAGAAGTTGTTGAGCTGTAAAAATGACAAACGCCAAAAAACGCTGCTAAATGCGGCTAAACGCTGTAACAAGCTTTTAGCCGTGTTTAGCCGCTTTTGCCATTTTTAGATGTTTCTACATTATAAGGAGTGTTTCCACTGTAAAAACGCCCGCCCAAAAATGCTAACGCCACAAAACACACAATCGCCTGTAAACGCTAGTCAAAAACGCAGCTAAAAGCACATTTTTACAGCTGCTTTTTCCTGGCTGCAGCACTGGCGTTTTTTAAAGGTCCTGTGTGCATGAGGCCTTCTACTCAAAAAGATGACACAGTGGGATAGTATAATGACTCAAAAAGGTGACACAGCAGGATAACTCCCTGTCTTATACTCATGCAGGTAACATAAGGGGATAATATACAATTTGGTGCTCTTACAGGTGACACCATTAAATAATGCACATGCTGTAACTCTTATAGGTGACATAGTTGGATAATATACAGGCTGATTCGATTACAGGTGGTGCAGTGGAAACTTTTCAGTTTGATAATCTTTCAGGTGGCACAGTGGGTCAACAACACCAAGTCTGATAAACGTCCAGGTGGCACAGTGGGTCAACATCAAGTCTGATAATCTTCCAGGTGGCACAGTGGGTCAACACCAAGTCTGATAATCTTCCAGGTGGCACAGTAGGCCAACACCAAGTCTGATAATCTTTAAGGTGGCACAGTGGGTCAACACCAAGTCTAATAATCTTTCAGGTGGCACGGTGGGTCAACACCAAGTCTGATAATCTATCAGGTGGCACAGTGGGTCAACACCAAGTCTGATAATCTTTAAGGTGGCACAGTGGGTCAACACCAAGTCTGATAACCTTAAAGGTGGAACAGTGGGTCAACACCAAGTCTGATAATCTTTCAAGTGGCACAGTGGGTCAACACCAAGTCTGATAATCTTTAAGGTGGCACAGTGGATCAACACCAAGTCTGATAATCTTTCAGGTGGCAAAGTAGGCCAACTACCAAGTCTGATAATCTTTCAGGTGGCACAGTAGGCCAACTACCAAGTCTGATAATCTTTCAGGTGGCAAAGTAGGCCAACTACCAAGTCTGATAATCTTTCAGGTGGCACAGTAGGTCATCACTAAGTCTGTTAACCCACTGTGCCACCTGAAAGATTATCACTCAGTGGTAGAAATTTACTAACACTCGTGCATTCAGAATCTGGTGCAGCTGTGCATGGTAGCCAATCACCTTCTAAAATCAGCTTGTTCAATTAACCGTTGACAAAAACCTGGAAGCTCATGATTTCTACACACAGCTGCACCAGATTTAGCACTTTCCAGTTTTAACAAATAACCCCCCTGTCAGAGAACAATCCGCAGAAGAACTGGCATATTTGTCAATTGCCATCAGAATCGCGCATTGGGGAGCGGAAATTTGCCAATGGTAATGACCCCCAGATTACTCCACAACAGTACCTGTAAAAAAAATAAAAAATTTTTTTAAATGTCCGAAAATATCGGCCGATACTGATATGCGATGACCAAAATATCGGTATCAGTATCGGCAATAAAAAAAACGATATTGGTCGATCACTAATATCAATGCCTGCCTACAAACACCTGCAAAAAACGCCTGAAAAACCGCCTGAAAATGATACGCTCCGGTGTGAATGAAGCCTTAAGGCTCGGTTCACATATAGGCGTTACGGATCATGGGAAATTGGGCAAATCGGGAATTGCCGTGATCCTGCCTGTGATTCCGAACCATTGCAAGTTGCGGGACGCCCAAGCGATTCCCGTGACCTGCAATGGCACCCCAAACGCGGCACAATTTTGCCACGATTGTCGCCTGAATCACGTTAAAATCCCAGGGCGCCTGACGCCCAAAAGAAGTTCTTGTACTTTGTTTGGGCGTTAGGCATCCTGCGATTCTGTTTGCGTGATTTTACCGCGATTCATCAGTAACAATCGCGGCAAAAACCCGCCGCGTTTGGGGTGCCATTGCAAGTCACGGGAATCGCTCGGGCATCCTGCGACTTGCAATGGTTCAGAATCGCGGGCAGAATCGCGGCAATTCTGCCCGCGACCTGAAATGCCTATATGTGAATGGAGCCTTATCACCTGAAGGTGACGCAGTGGGATGATATTTAGTCTTTTTCTCTTAAAAGTGACACAGAGAAACAATGCAAAATACAGTTACACAGAAAACATAAAAAGGTATGGCACTACGAACACTGATACATTCACTTAAAGGGGCTGCTGCTTGTGTAATTCATTCACTATAGTGTATTTGTTTGGCGGTGTATTTGTTCATCACATTTTTTATATATAAAATACAGTTATGTCAGAGTAGGAATATATTCACTTTGGTACTTGAATAGATGACACATTGAAACAATGCACAGTTAAATTCTCTTACAGGTGGCACAGTGGAATCATTTTAGTGTGGTACTTTTATGCCAGCCATACATGGGTAGATTTTCTTTTAAAAATCCTAATTAGGAATTTTTGTTTAAATTTCGCACCATTAGTGGGCTGCAACAACGATTGATTCTCCTGTGGCCATTTGAGTGATCCGCATGTTGGACATTTTTGGAAAAACAAACAAATTTCTAATGAATGATAGGAGAATCATGCGAGAAATATAATCAAAAAAGAAATGTGCGTGAGCTGTGACCTGGAAAGAAAAGAAGATTCCCAGCCACAAAGGTCAAACTGAAGGCTCGGTTGGTCAAACTTCGAAATCAATGGTGGCACCATCAGATTACAAAACGCACAAAATTTCTGGTTTTGGAAAGAAAATGTATTTGGAGTTCAACCCATGTATGGCCTGCATTACAGATGACACTGTGAAACAATGCGCAGTTCAATCCTCGTACAGGTGGCATGGTGGGCTAATTTTCAGTCTGGTACTCTTAGGCTCCTTTCACACACTCCGTCCGTTGGACAGAGTCCGTTTTTCTCAGCGGGGGATCGATCCCCCGCTGAGCAGCAGGAGGACAGCTGTGTCTCCGCGCTGTGTGCGGAGACACAGCTGTCAGTTCCCCATGCATCTCTATGGGGGAAATGGGATGGGAATGGACCGTCGGTCCGTTCTCATCCGATGCCATCCGATCCGCTGGACGGATGGAAAATAGGGTTTCCATCCTTCCAGATTTGACGGATCGGGTCGGATGTCAGCGGACATGTCCCATAGGAATGCATGGGGGGACCGTTCAGATCCGCCAAAAAAACGGACAGGCCTTAGGCCCCTTTCACACATATGGTCCGTTCAGTTCATCAGTTTTACATCCATTTTTCATCCGTTTTTCATCCGTTTTTCGTCAGTTGTTATCCGGTTTTTATCCGTTGTCATCCGGTTTTCATCCGTTGTCATCCGGTTTTCATCCGTTGTCATCCGGTTTTCATCCGTTGTCATCCGGTTTTCATCCGTTGTCATCAGTTTTTCATCCATTGTCATCCGTTTTTCGTCCGATCCGTTTTTTTGACGGATGAAAAATAGGGCATTCATCGGTTCAAAAAAACAGACATTGACGGAAGTGGATGAAAACGGATGTTAACTGATGATCATCCGTTGTCATCCGTTTTTACATAGAGATACATTGATGTCCGTTTTTCATCCGTCAATGGATGGATGAAAAACAGACAAACGGACAGCATGTGTGAAAGGGGCCTTAAGCTGGCCATACATTATACAATTTTCGTGTTCAATTTCCTCTAGATTTACCTTCAACTATGTAGTGCAAGGGCCTGCCTGATTGCATACACATAGAAAGTGTTTAGGTGTGACCTCATATTCTATGGTTTTGGTAAATCTTAAGGAAAGTTGTAGAAGAAAATTGTATAATGTATGGCCAGTCTTAGGCTCGGTTCACATTGGTGCGATGCGGGAACCCTACGAATCCACTGCAGGTTACCACATCGCACCCGACTCTCAGGCAGTTCACACTGCCATATGCCAACTGCTGGGAGTGCCAATACAAAGTTAATGACACCCCCAGATCAGTTTGCATATCACAGACAGGAATTGGATCACACGGGTGTTCACACCCATCGCACGTGATTTGCATAGCAGTGCGGTGTGAATCACATGTGATGTCTGACATCGCTATAGTGTGAACCGGCACTCACAGGTGACACAGTCAGTAACACAATACACAGTTGAATATTCTTGCAGGTGTCCCAGTAGAATAATATGCAGTATAATACTCCAAGAGGCACAGCGAGATGATGACACGCCTGATACTCCTGCACAGGGCCAAGCAGCACACAGCAAAGTCTAATGTTTAAATGGTTAATAGAATGGGAATTCTAGACATTGCAGAATGAGTAGAATGCCCACAATACGCAGATTGATAAGGGTGGGACAGTGGGCTTGCAGAGACTGGAATGTGAAGAATTACCATGGAGAGAACACAATATAGGGATAGAATACAGACTGGCACTTGTTATTGTGGCGCAGCTTGATAAAGAATTTCTCATAGAATACACTGGAGCTGACTAATGAAACAATGCAGCAGAAGTGGATCATCTGCGTGTAGCAACCCATTCAACTCCGTTTCTATTTGAAAGATTGGACCCCGCTCACTTTTGTAAATCAGCCCTATTGTGTGGTCATAGCGAGGCAGAAAACCGTGAGACATCAGGATGAAAAAGAATGAAGTGTGATCATCTATGGCAGCCTTTCCCAACCATTTCAACACAGAGGAACCCTTGAAATAAATGTCTGGTCTCGGGGACTCCCTGCTAAAAATTACAATTCTACAACTCGACACATTAGTGTGACAGTCAGTGGGCCTCCTTAGGCCCCTTTCACATGGCCTTTCCGATCCAGTCCGCCTGTTAGTCTTTCAGGTGGACCTGATCAGATGCTCTGTGCACCCCTATGGAGCAGCGGATGTCAGCAGACACATCTCCACTGACACCCGCTGCTATCCGATCCGATCCGCTCTGTGAAATCCTCCGGACGGATGGAAACCCTATTTTCCATCCGTCTGGAGGATCGGATATTATCGGATGAAAAGAGAGACGGTCGAGCGGGGATCTGACAGCTCTGTCTCTGCACACAGAGCGGAGATGGAGCTGTCATCCGCCTGCTCAGCAGATCGATCCCCGCTGAGCAAATCGGAGTCCGTCGGGCGCACCGCCCGTGTGTAAGGGGCCTTACTCTTGTCATCATTGGGAAGAATTACCCCCTTACAGATAATTAAAAGGAACAATGGTGTCATTGGGAACTTATCTGAGAGGGAGAAAATGCCCGTTGCTTAACCACTTCAATACAGGGCAATTTCACTCCCTTCCTGTCAGGCCAATTTTCAGCATTTAGCGCTGTTGCATTTTGAATGACAATTGCGCGGTCATGCAACACTGTACCTAAACCAAATTTATGTCATTTTCCCCCCACAAATAGAGCTTTCTTTTGGTGGTATTTGATCACCGCAAGATTTTTTCTTTTTTGCTAAACAAATAAAAAAAAGACCGAAAAGTTTGAAAAAAACAAAAAAAGTTTTTTTGTTTATGTTATACAATTTTGGAAATAAATACGTTTTTTCCTGCACTGATGAGCACTGATGAGACTGCACTGACAGGCACTGATGAGGAGGCACTGATGGGGTGGCACTGATGGGCGGCACTGATAGGTAGCACTGATATGCAGCATTGGTATGCACTGATAGGCGGCACTGCTGGGCACTGCTGGGCACTGATAGGCGGCATTGATGGGCACTGATAGGCGGCACTGACGGGCGGCACTGATGGGCACTAATAGGCGGCACTGGTGGGCAATAATGGGCACTGGTGGGCGGCACTGATAGATGGCAATGATGGGCACTGGTGGGCAGGACTGATGGGGAGGGCAATGGGGGGCTCCCTGAGCCCTGATTGCCATCCCTGGTGGCCATAGTGGGCATCCCTGGGGTCATGGGTGGGCATCCCTGGTGGTTCTAGTGGCACCTACCCCGAGGGTCTGCACTGGTAATCAATGACCCCCCCCCCCCCCCGTCAGGAGAGCCGCAGATCGGCGCTCCTTTACTCGTGCCTGTCAGGCACGTACTGAGGAAAGCCGCTCAACGGCTCTTCCTGTTTACTATGTGACCAGCCGTGATTGGACACGGCTGGTCACATGGTAAAGAGCCTATGTCAGTAGGCTCTTTACCGAGATCGGAGATGCGGTGAGTAAGACTGACACGCCGCATCACCGATCGCCGCTCTGCGCACCTCCCCGAGCGCATTATCCTGCTGCCGTCATATGACGTCCGGTCAGGATAATGCAACCACTTTCTTGCCGTCATTTGCCTATAGGGTGGGCGGGAATTGGTTAAGGAACCCCTAGAAACCTCAGGAGGAACCCTGGTTGAGAAACCCTGGTCTAGGGGGTAAAGGGGACTGAACTGGGCCATTACTTCACTGGGTATTAGCCTGCTCCTTCTCACACTGTGCAGATGACAAAGCTTTATGTTACACAAACTATCTCCTGGATACACATTATACAATCTTCTTTAAATTTTTTTCCTTTAGATTTACCAAAACCATATAATATGAGGTCAAATCTAAACACTTTGAATGTGTATGCAATCAGGCCGGCCCTTGCACTACATAGTTGAAAGTAAATCTAAAGGCAATCTACCAACAAAAGTTGTATAGTGTGTATCCAGCTTTAGTATGTTTTTCTGCTTCTCCTCTTGTTTGGAGCGAGAAGTGTCCGTTAGTTGAGGTCACCGATCCATGCACCCTACAAATCCCATAATGAATCTTGCGAGTGGGAAAAAGAGGGTGACTACACTCTTACTTACAGAAGGACCATGGAGAACAAACGTAGCCACCCTCTAACAGGAAGAGAAATCAAAGCCACAAAAAAAAAAAGGAATTTGGAGAAGGTTGAGAGCAATACATACTTGAATGGCAATAGCATTTTCTTTTTTAAATGGGAGTTTAGGGTTACTTTAAAGTATATGAGAATCCTCAACTTGTAAAACAACCCTATTCAGGGTTATGCCCCATACACAGGATCTGAAAATCGGACGACAGATCGTCTGACTTTTTTCACTTGCTAGTCGCAAGTAAAAATTGAATAGGTTATTAAAGTTACGCAAATTCTCGTACAACAGAATAAAAATTTGGAGTGATGTAACATGTTGTAGTATATTTGCATAGTATTTTCGGATGACAACTGTTCTGATTAAACAAAAAGCGTACCAGGAAAATATCAGATAACATCGGCTGAACTGTCGAGATCGGCTATTGAAAGCTATGTACTAACGATCCGATTATCGTATGATCGCTTCGAAAGCAGTATTTTTTATACGATTTTCGGAGCGTGTGTACAGGCCATAAGGCTCAGTCCACGCTAGTGCAGGCCGTGCGTTCCAGTTGTGGGGATGGGAATCGCATAAATTCCTGCACGCGCAACCACCCACAGCCGAATCGTACTGCTCTTGCGAGACACACAGGGCTCTCATTTATTCTGAATGGCACCCCCACGCATCTCAGCCCGATCGCAGGTGCAGAAACTGCAGGGAAACCGCATGGTCAACAAGACCATGCGGTTTCCCTGTGGCCGCATTTTTAAAATGGCGCATGCATCTTTTTTGTGCGTTTCATGCAGCACTGGAGCCCATTCAAACGAATTGGCTGCCTTGCTCGAGCAAATGCAGAACGCACTAATGTGAACCAAGCCTTAAATAGACATGAAAATTATAAATACCCTTTTTCCCCCCTTTTTAAGTGATCACATTCCCTCTGCTCTCAGCTGCATAAGAAGGCAGAGGGCTAGGGGAGGTGAAACAGCATGACCCTGGTCTTCCCAGTGAATGGTTGTGCAGGGAGGGCCTTTCAGGACAAGTCTGATCATTGGAGGTGAGCAGGCTCAGTTCCTAGAACTGACCACGCTGTTATCTCATGCCTAGTGTGGTCAGTTTTTGATAGGAAAGCAGAGGGACTGGCAGGATCACCAGAGATTTCACACAAAGTAAGCAATACAAAGAGAACAGGAAATGTTCTCATACAAGTACATGGTACAGCAGCCACATATCAGGAATTTGAAATGTTGGGGTAACTTATTTTTTAACACAAAGGCCAAAGGAATCCTACAGGAACAGAAATAAAAAGATTGCCATTGCTGACCTGCCTTTCTGGAAATGCTAGCTACCTTGCTGTCATAATAATCCTCAGACCTCAGTACATTTGATACGTTGGATCCCATTGATTTGTCCCTGGCGCAGGGAACAGGTGCATGGCTCGGCTCATATCTCATATCAGCTGAAAGATTTATGGAGAATAGGACCAGATAAAAGCATGTCAAGTTCAGAATTATTATTTATTAAAAGCTGCATTCCCTTAAAAGCGAAAAATGCAACTTTAAATAAAAATTCATTTTGGATTCAATACCTTGGAGACACTAACCGAGTCTGATAAGGACCGCCTGTCAGTGTTATAGGCGAACCTGAACAGACCCTTCATTCGTAGCTATGGACCGGCGGGTGGACCTGTGTCCGTTTACACCCACCTACCTCTGATCTGATCTGCAAAAAAAAAAAAAGAAGGGGGATCAGCCCACTTCCATCTAGGTGGATCAGATTGGACAGTCATCAGGTGTACACAGACAGTGGAGTCAGTTTCCAACCACTGGTCTATAGAGCGGAGCGGCTCTGTCTGTTTCTATTCACCATAAATTGGGCAGACAAAGATCTGTCCATCCACCCACTCTGCTCTGATCAGCGGATAGATCCCCTGATAATCTCATCAGAGTTTGGCCCGTGTGTAAAGTGTTACTAAACCCAGAACCTGCATTCACTATATCTGGTCTCCTGCAGTACACAGAACATGGACATGCAATTCTTTTAGTAAATATAATCTGCTAAATACCTTTTCTCATCAGCAGTATATAGCAGTCATGTGACTTCTATCAGTGTCCAACCAAGCACTGGGTAAAGCTTGTAGGAGGAGTTTTCATTCTCTTCTGACTGTCCTCTGAGGCTGAATGTTCCCTGACTTTCTGTCTGGACAGTGCTGATTGGCCCTGTGCTGATCACATCCACCCTTCCCAAAAAATAATCTAGCAATACACACCAAACTGAGCATGTGCAGAGTGCCTCCTAGAGTTCTGTTCTATCAGCAGATGGATTGGGGACAGTAAAAGAAGGGAAGAAGGGTAAGAAAAAACCAAGAAGCATTTTTACACAATACAGACTGATTTCAGACATCTCAAGTCTCCCGCAAGTCGCGGGAGACTCCCACTTTCCGCCCTGAGCTCACGGACACCCGCGAGCTCAGGGCAATATCCCGGCTGTGTGTGTGAGTCAAGTGAGTCAGATGACTCATCGATGCAGGCAGAAGAGTCAGTGTGTCAGCTGTCAGCAAGCTGAGCCTGCACAGAGAAATCACGTCGGAGCCGAAGTAGATCCGGCTCACAGGCGGAGTGATATGAGTCATGCACTCCGCCTGTGGGAGGAGCTGCAGAGAGCAAGCAGTGTCTTTGCTCTCTACTACAGCCACATCTTCTACTCCAGGAGGCATTTTGGCGCGCGGGGGACCAATCATCGTGACTCCCCACTCTGTGACAGACACAGTGACCTAACCTGAGAGCAGCACCAGAGAGCCAGCACCTGAGACCAGTACCAGCAAATGACCAGCACCAGTGACCAGGCCAGTACCAGCACCAGTGACCAAGCCAGCACCAGCACCAGTGACCAGGCCAGCACCAGTACCAGTGGCCAGGCCAGTACCAGCACCAGTGACCAGGCCAGTACCAGCACCAGTGACCAGGCCAGTACCAGCACCAGTGACCATGCCAGCACCAGTACCAGCACCAGTGACCATGCCAGTACCAGCACCAGTGACCAGGCCAGTACCAGCACCAGTGACCAGGCCAGTACCTGTACCAGCACCAGTGACCAGGCCAGTACCAGCACCAGTGACCAGGCCAGTACCAGTGACCAGGCCAGCACCAGTCACCAGGCCACCACCAGTCACCAGCACCAGTGACCAGTACCAGTACCAGCACCAGTGACCAGGCCAGTACCAGCACCAGTGACCAGGCCAGTACCAGCACCAGTGACCAGGCCAGCACCAGTGACCAGGCCAGCACCAGTGACCAGCACCAGTACCAGCACCAGTGACCAGGCCAGTACCAGCACCAGTGACCAGGCCAGTACCAGTGACCAGGCCAGTACCAGAGACCAGTACCAGCACCAGTGACCAGGCCAGTACGAGCACCAGTGGCCGGTACCAGCACCAGTGTCCAGGCCAATACCAGCACCAGTGACCAGACCAGTACCAGACACCAGTACCAGCACCAGTGACCAGGCCAGTACCAGCACCAGTGACCAGCACCAGTGAACAGTACCAGCATCAGTGACCAGGTATACTGATTACATTTCATTTTATTATTCTCTGGTAGTGTTAAATTGGAAAGGGGGGGGGGTGCGGCACAAGCGCGTGTGTGGGGTGAGGGGGGGGGGCGGCGGCGTGTGGGGGGGGGGGGGCTCACCTCCCTGAAATGACTTTGCCACCTCCCTGAAATGAGTTTTGGCAGGTTGGGATGTCTGTGATTTTAATGTTGTGGGTTTAGTAAAACTTAAAGCGGAAGTCCAGCCTAATACCTTCAATTCTCCCCTGCAATCATTCATGTGAGCTGTGTTCAGTGTTATGTGTCAGTGTAGCTGGAAGTGCTCCGGGGTCTCCACTCACAGCCTACAATGATCATAGTACAGGCAACCACACTGGAAATGTAAAGTAAAGCTCCGTTTCCACTAGTGTGACTTGTCCTGCAACTTTGGGCACACAAAGTCGCATAACTAGTCACCGCCTATTGATTTCAATGGCACCCTTTCCCATCTATGCCACTTTGAAAAGATACCTGCACTACTTTTATGCGACTTTGATCCAGAGAGTGGATACTCCTCCAGTATCCTAAATCAGTATTTAACCTGGTCATCTGGCTAGTAACACACCTCCTGTATTAGGAAGACAACTCTGGAGGAATGAGAACAGGAGACACAACAGACAGGAGCATTGTCAGTCTGGGGGGGGGGGGGGTAAATGTATTAGCAGATTTGAATAAACATGTTATACTGTACTTACCTGTTCTGTGCAGTGGTTTTGCACAGAGCAACCCTGATTCTCCTCTTCTTGGGTCCCCCGCCGCCTCTCTTGGCACCTTCCTCCTGACGAGTACCCCCAAGACAAGCAGCTTGCAATAGGGGCTCCCAAGCAGGCTTGTTCCCGAGCCGCGGCTTTCTATGTCCATTCACACAAAGAGCCACAGCTTGACCCCAGCCTCTTTCTCTCTCCTCATTGGCTCACTGGCTGTGAAAGAATGAGAAGGGAGAGTGGATCGTGATGGGGCTCAGGTAAGTATTAGGGGGGGCTGCTCCACATAGATTGCATGATAGTAAAAAACCTTGAGCCTTTAGAACCACTTTAGGCCCCTTTCACACGGGCTTTCCGATCCAGTCCGCCTGTCAGTTTTTCAGGCGGACCTGATCGGATGTTCCATGCAGCCCTATGGAGCAGCGGATGTCAGCGGTGACATGTCCTCTGACACCCGCCGCTATCCAATTCGATCCTGTCCGTGAAATACAGGATCAGGTAGGATCAGATGAAAACAGACAGGCGGTCCGTTTTCATCCGATCTCCCACAGAGGAGAATGGGGATCTGACAGGTCGGTCTCTGCAAAGTAAGCGGAGATGGATCTGCCATCCGCCTGCTCAGTGGGGATCGGCGGATCGATCCCCGCTGAGCAAAACGGAGTCCACTGGACTCAGCCTGTGTGAAAGGACCCTTAATTGAACAAGCTGAAGTTAGAGGCTGATTGGTTATTATGCACAGCTGCACCAGATTCTGAGTGCTCTAGTTTTAGTAAATCCCCCCCAATGTGTGGCCAGCTTTAAGTGGGGTACGCACCATAAGAAAATCGGGCAAACGATCATCCGGTTTTGCTTGTTTCACAGCAAATTGGAACCGATGAACGAAAATTTGTACGAAAATTCTCGTAGGACAAAGGCTTTTTTATGTTGTTTATGGTTTCTGATCATGCGCAGTCTTTGTTTTCTGATTTTTCTTGTACAAAAATCGTACAAAATCAGAACACATTAAACAAAAAATTGTTAGTTTTTTTCCCGTACGAGAAAAATTTGGGAGTTTGTCCCTTCGAGAATTTTCGTCTGAAAATTTCCGAATCGGTTGTAGAAAGTTCTGTACACACTATACGAAAATCGTCCGAAAATTCTGAATCGGCTGTAGAAAGTTCTGTACACACTATACAAAAATCGTCCGAAAATTCTGAATCGGTTGTAGAAAGTTCTGTACACACTATACCAAAATCGTCCGAAAATTCTGAATCGGTTGTAGAAAGTTCTGTACACACTATACGAAAATCGTCCGAAAATTCTGAATCGGTTGTAGAAAGTTCTGTACACACTATACCAAAATCGTCCGAAAATTCTGAATCGGTTGTAGAAAGTTCTGTACACACTATACCAAAATCGTCCGAAAATTCTGAATCGGTTGTAGAAAGTTCTGTACACACTATACCAAAATCATCCGAAAATTCTTTGGACGAAAATGTTCGCCCGATTTACTTATAGTGTGTATGAGCCTTCACTTCTGTACTTTTGTTTATAACGTTTTTCAATTCCACTTCTCTGGTACTGGATGTACAGCAAAGCAATACATAAAAACAAACAATCAAGAAAAATAATAACACCACATGTAATAAAAGTTGTTAAAAAATTGTTATTGATTGCACAACACTGTGTTAAACTAATCAAAGATAACAAAACCGAGTACCTAAATACGAAAAAATGTTTTAACCAATATTCTATACAAAATATCTAAAGTTTTGACAATAATAGGGATTACACTGCAGCAAGGGAAAAAGTCTAGGGGGTGATTTACTTAAAGTGGTTCTAAAGTAGGGATCGACCGATTATCGGCAAAGCCAATAAATGGAGGGCCGATATGCACTCTCCCCGATATATCGGAATCGGCCCCGGAGGTTACCGATATTGCCGATATTTCGGGAAAGTGCTGTACCGGAGTGATGCCTGCAGCTAGATGCCTCACCCCGGTACCGGTGTCCATAGCCGACGTTCGGCTGTCTTGTAATGAGAAGCCACTCGGCTGTCATTACAAGGAGCGGGAGGTAACTTGGCGTTTTGAATGCTTTTAAGTGCAGAGGAGGGGTTTGGGGTCTTTTAGACCCCCCAGATCCCTCCACAAGAGTACCTGTCAAGAAAAAAAAATTTTTTTTTACATGTACAAAAATATCGGCGCATATTGGCCGATACCGATATGCATTGGCCAAAATATCGGTATTGGCAACGAAAAACCGATATGGGTCAATCACTATTATAAAGCTTTTTTTTTTTAAATAACAATCATATCTATACTTACCTGCTCTGTGCAATGCTTTTGCACAGAGTAACCCCAATCCTCTTCCGGGGTCCTGCACCGGCGCTCCAGGCTCCTCCTCTTCGTCGGGTGCCCCCAGAGAAAACCTCTTTCCACGCAGGCACCCATGTGTTCTCACTCCTGAGTCCTGCTGCTGCGTCCATTGACACCCTGCTCCAGTGTCACAGGATTTGATTGACAGCAGTGGGAGCTTATGGCTCATGCTGCTATCAATCTGTCCAATGAGAAGAGAGACAGCGGCAGGAGCTAGATCGTGCACATCGCTGGATCAGAACGGGCTCAAATAAGAAAAAGGGGGGTCTGGGGGAGGTGCACTACAGAAAGGATTTCACTTAAAGCACAGAATGCATTAAGGTGAAAAACCTTAAAGTGGGAGTAAACTTCCATGCATAATTTTTACATATAGGTTAGCCTATGATAAGGCTTATCTTTACATACTGTATATATCTCCTAAACAAGCACCGATCAGCAGATATTTACTGTACATGCAGCCGGTGCAGTCGGAAGAGTCCTGTGCCCTAAACGGCGGCTCCCACATGCATGTGCGGGAGTGACGTCATTGCGGCTCTCCAGCCACTCACAAAGCCGGAGTCTGCAAACCCAAGAAGAAGACTGGGTGAAGATGGAAGCACCTTCAGTAGTGACAGCGCAGTGCTGGAAGGCTTCAATTTAAAGCGGAGTTCCGGGCACAGATGTCATTTTTTAATAAACATACCCCCGGGACAGTCAGGGCTAGCACATTCCACAATGGCTAGCCTCTGATCTGTCCCGGTTCGCACTTACCTTTTAGAAGAAATACTTACTTATAAAATTTCTTCCACAGCGTTTCCATCTCTCTTGTGGGCAGCTGAAGCCGGCGCGGTCCTCTTCTGTGTCTTCTTCCACGTCTTCTTGTCCCAGAATGCGCCTGCACCGGCCCCTCTCGTCACTTATGGTGCGGCGCCGCATTCCTCCACAGCTTCTGGGCATGCCCAGAAGCTGTTTAGCAGGGGAATGCGGCGTCGCCCGGAAGTGACGAGCGGGGCCAGTGCCGTCGCATTGATTCCTGGGAGCGATGACGTTTAGCTCCCAGGAATCATAGCGAGACAGGAAGTGATGGGTGAGCCGCGGCTCCGAGGGAGGAAGTACTCTGAGGTGAGTATTTACGATCTTCAATTAAAAGGTGAGTAAACAAAAAAAATAACTATCCAATTCCTTTTCAGGTGATCTCGAACTAGCGGAGGGGCACAAAAAAAATATAGTTTTTGTGCCCGGAACTCCGCTTTAAGGTAAGTTTCACATAATGTGCTAGTATGCAATGCATACTAGCACATTATGACATTGCCTTGCGGGTTGCAAAATAGAAAAAAAAAACACAGCAGTTTACTACCGCTTTAAAATTTAGAACCACTATAGGGTCCTTTCACACGGGACGGGGCCCGTTCTGCTCAGCAGGGGATCGATCCGCCGATCCCTGCTGAGCAGGTGGATAACACAGAGCGGAGACAGAGCTGTCAGAGCCCCGCTGTCCTCTATGGGGAGATCGGATGAGAGCGGACCGCCTGTCCATTCTCATCCGATCCTCCAGACGGATGGAAAATAGGGTTTCCATCCGTCTGGATTTCACGGACAGGATCGGATCAGATAGCAGTGGGTGTCAGCAGACATGTCACCGCTGACATCCGCTGCCCCATAGGGATGCATGGAGCATCCAACCAGGTCCGCCTGAAAAACTAACAGGCGGATCGGATCGGATCGCCCGTGTGAAAGGGGCCTTAAACTGCTGCATGCAGAATCTGGTACAGCTGTGCATAGTAACCAATCAGCTTCTAACTACAGCTTGTTGAATTAAGCTTTGACAATAATGGGCCGTACACACGCTCAGAAAAATGGATGAAAAATAAAATACCGCTTTCAAAGCGATTGTATGCCAATTTGATCGTTAGTACTCAGCTTTTGAGAGCTGATCTCGACAGTTCATCCAATATTATCCAATTCGACAAGCACAAAAAATTTTCTCGTATGATACCAGATCGTACGATTTTCATTTAATCAGCACAGTTGTCATCCAAAAATACAATAAAAATACACTACAACACACTACAACACATTACATCCCTTACGATTTTTTATTCTGTCATACGAGAATTTTTGCAACTTTAGTAACTTCTCCATTTTGGATATGCGACTAGCATGCAAAAAAAAAACAAACAATCTGTCCAATTTACGGATCATGTGTACGGCCAGTAAGGTTCTATTCACACTTGTGTGACTGGTCATGCAACTTTGGACACTAAAATTGCATGACAATTCTCACCCTAATGTATTTCAATGACAACTGTTCAGATATGTGTGACTTAAAGGTTCCTGCGCTACTTTGGTCTGACTTTCATGCGACTTAAGTACCAAAGACTGCAACGAAAACCCTTAAAAGTCACATGAACCTCGCACCTGAATGTTATACATGCAGTAGTGCAACAGCTGTCCATTGGTCAAAGCCAAAGTCGCATCCAAGTTGCACCCATCCAAAGTTGCGTCAAAGTTGCACTCCAAAGCCATGCGACTATGGAGACGTACAAGTGTGAATGGAGCCTGAAACCTAGGAGCCGAATTCTGTGTGCACCAGTTTTAGTAAATCCCCCCCTATGTTTTGTCTTTTTTATAGTCGCGTCTTTGTAATTTTCAAAATAATAGCAACTCATCCAAAAGACGTCGTCATTGGACGTACAACACGGTCTATATTGTTTAGATTTAGATTTGTATATTTTGTATAGATTATTTATGAAATCATTTTTCTGTATTTATGTTCCGTGCTCCGAAATCTTTGTCTTAATGCTGGCCATAAACTAGCCGAAAAATCATTTGAAAATCTGTCATTTGGTCCGATCGTTCGTTTTTCATCCATTGATTTTTTCGGCTCTGAATAGTTAAAATCGAAGGAACAGTTTGGAAAATTCTGCCGAAGGAACAATAAATTGGAAGGTTAATGTGTTTCTCGCCTGAACTGTTTGCATTAGGCATATGTGACAAACTGAATGAAAAACGTCCATTGAGCGATTTATCGTTCGAAATTCGGTCATTACATGGTGGCACGATCGTCTGCTCTCACGGCCGATTTATCGTTCCAAATTCGGTCATTACATGATGGCACGATCGTCTGCTCTCACAGCCGATTTATCGCTCGAAATTCGTCATTACATGATGGCACGATCGTCTGCTCTCACGGCCGATTTATCATTCGAAATTCGGTCATTACATGGTGGCACGATCGTCTGCTCTCACGGCCGATTTATCGTTCCAAATTCGTCATTACATGATGGCGCGATCGTCTGCTCTCACAGCCGATTTATCGTTTCAAATTCGTCATTACATGATGGCACGATCGTCTGCTCTCACGGCCGATTTATCGTTCGAAATTCGTCATTACATGATGGCACGATCGTCTGCTCTCACAGCCGATTTATCGTTCCAAATTCGTCATTACATGATGGCACGATCGTCTGCTCTCACGGCCGATTTATCATTCGAAATTCGTCATTACATGATGGCACAATCGTCTGCTCTCACAGCCGATTTATCGTTCGAAATTCGTCATTACATGATGGCACGATCGTCTGCTCTCACGGCCGATTTATCATTCGAAATTCGGTCATTACATGATGGCACAATCGTCTGCTCTCACAGCCGATTTATCGTTCGAAATTCGTCATTACATGATGGCACGATCGTCTGCTCTCACGGCCGATTTATAGTTTTTAGAAAATGAGTTTGAACGATTTTTCGGCTAGTGTATGGCCAGCTTTACTCTACCTTTTCTAGTATTCTGTGTATAAGCCACTTACCATAATAACAGAAGCTCCTAGAAATGTGGTGGAATTGTGAAGGTCCTGGATATAGAAGTGGTCCCAGTTTCTGGGTGGAAAGTGAAGTTTCTCTCTATGATTTACAAGCAGGGACATGTCAGAGAAAGCAGAAATCCCACAAAGCGTCTTCTACAAATACCATAGAGTGTAGGATCTCCCCTCCCTAGTATGCAAACACCTGTCTGTCAGACATGCAAGCAGCTCCCCTCTCCACTTTCCTCATTCTTCGCTCCCTTGCTTCTTCCCATTGTCCATTACTGCCAATTCCTTGTCATTCAGTCCCCCCTCTCCCCCCTGCACCTCCAGCTGCCCCCCTGTCCTCTTACCTTCTGTCCCAATCTCTGCACTCCTGGCCCAGGTGCTCTTAGGAGGGTGACATGTCCAAGCTGCTTTCCCTGGGGACAGACAGGAACTCAACTTTCTTCTCCCTCTGAGTGTCTCTCCTCCTCCTCCTCCTCCTGCATCCCTCCTCCCCCACCTTGCCTGGCATTCACTTGTCTGCCTCCCCTCCCCTCTATTCTCCTTAACTCATTCTCTCACTCTCCTCATTTCCATTTCTCTCACACTCCTTTACTGCTGCTGCTCAACTTCCTGACATTTTTACTGGCCATTTCCTGCAGCATGTCTCTCTTCTGCAGACAATGGCCATGGTGGGGCTGCCAGTCTTAGGGTAGGAGGGGGGGTCAGGTATTCTCCTTCCCTGGGGACGGGGAGGAAGAACAATGGAGTTTCAAGAAATGTTCGCTGTACTCCGTACACAAAGTAACATTGTATTCTGTCCATACACTACAGCAATGTTTCCTAACCTTTTCCAGTCAAAGCACCCTTCAACCACTTCTGGACCGGAAGATTTACCCCCTTAACCACTTAAGCCCTGGAAGATTTTACCCCCTTCCTGACCAGGCCCTATTTTGCGATTCGGCACTGCGTGACTTTAACGGACAATTGCGCGGTCGTGCGACGCTGTACCTAAACGAATTTGACGTCCTTTTTTTCCCACAAACAGAGCTTTCTTTTGGTGGTATTTGATCACCTGTGCGATTTTATGATCATGCGCTATAAACAAAAAAAGAGCAACAATTTTGCAAAAAAAAAAAACAATATTTTTCACATTTTTTTATATGAAATTCCCCCAAAAAAATGTAAAAATCAAAATTTTTTAACATTTTTGGGCAATTTGTTTTCTGCTACATATGTTTGGTAAAAAAAAATCACAATAAGCGTATTTTGATTGGTTTGCCCAAAAGTTATTGCGTTTACTAACCAAGGGAAAGATTTTTGTCATTTTTGTTGTTTTTTTTTTTTTAACGAGTAATGGCGGCGATCTGCAATTTTTTTTGCGGGACTGCAGACAGATCGGACCCTTGACTGACACTTTTGGGGGTACCAGTGACATTACTACAGTAATCAGTGCTATACATATGCACTGTTACTGTAAAAATGACACTGGCAGGGAAGGGGTTAACTTTATTGGAGAAGGAGGGGTTAAGTGTGTCCCTAGGGGCGTGCTTCTAACTGTGAAGGGGATGTGGCTTGTGGTGTAACTACAGAGATATAAGATCCTACATAGCAGGACCGTATGATCTCTGCACTTACACAAGGGAGAATGACAGGCGGCTTTGTTCACATTAGCCGCCTGCCTTTCTCCCTCTGTAACGGACGATCGCGAGTGACCGGCGGACATCAGGTCCACCGGGCACAGGCGCGGGGATGTCCGTGAACGAGCGGGGGCGGGAGCGCGCCTCCGGCGGCGTGCGCTTGCCCCCTATTGGCTCGCAAGCGAGTGACATACCCATATGTCACTTTGCCTGCACGGGGCTGACCGCCGCAATATATGTACTTGCGGCGGTCGGCAAGCGGTTAATGGCCAGGCCATATTTTGCGATTCGGCACTGCGTTATTTTAACGGACAATTGCGCGGCCGTGCGACGCTGTACCTAAATAAATTGATGTCCTTTTTTTTTTTAACCACAAATAGAGCTTTCTTTTGGTGGTATTTGATCACCTCTGCAATTTCTATTCTTTGCTCTATAAACAAAAAAAGAGCGACGATTCTGAAAAAGAAACAATATTTTTCACTTTCTGCTATATAACATTCTCAAAAAAAAATTTAAAAATGAAAATTTTTTAACATTTTAGGGCAATTTGTTTTCTGCTACATATTTTTAGTAAAAAAAAAATCGCAATAAGCGTATTTTGATTGGTTTGCGCAAAAGTTATCGCGTTTACTAACTACAGGAAAGATTTAGTTTATTTTTATTGTTTTTTATTTTTACTAGTAATGGCAGTGATCTGCAAATTTTATCAGGACTGCGACATGACTGCTGAAAAGCATAGGCTCATTTATGAGCAGCTAATAAACCAATACCTTGCCCCCCAAAAGACACAGAAGCTGATTAAGTTGGAAATAGGGCAAGGCCACAGCTTTACGTGATAGCCTTACGTTCCCGATGTCCCACCCTTGGGCGTCGAGGAATCTATTCCATTATGAACCCATGGTGGACCCTAGGTCTCGTAAAATGCTACCATTCAATGAACTTCAAAGTAAATTTGACCTGCCTCGCCGGTTGTTCTATGGATATTTGCAGATTCGCCATTATTCTCGAACCATAAACCCAATCCTACAATTCTCACCTCTTTCATCTTTTGATGATCCTGGAGGGCACTGCAAGAAAAGACTTAATCTCCAATATATACCAGATACTGAACTCTTGTCCCATCCGAGATCGAGGTAAACACTCGTATATGCTTCGATGGGAGAAGGTATTGGGTAAGGAGATTCCCCTCAAGATTTGGCAGGCCATCTGGTCTCAGGAAGCGCTCCTTATGTACTTTTTATAAGAAAAATACCTTAAAAATTCTCTATTTTTGGTACCCTGACACTGGATGTACGTTATCTATCTCACCAGCCCTGATCGTTGCTGGTGTTGCTTCAAGGATATGGCTACCCTCCTCCATATATATTGGACCTGCCCGCTAATTGCCCCTTTTTGGCACTCAATGCAACAGTTACTGGGTCGCCTATTTGGGTTATCTATTCCATGGTCACCAAAATTTTTCCTCCTGGGACTAACCCCCCTTGAACTCTCTAAACCCCACAGGAAGTTGCTGCATCATATTCTTACGGCTGCGTGCTGTAGCTTTGCACTGGTAAAAACGCTCCCCCCCATCCTCCCAAGGTCCTCTATACCAGGGTTAAGGATGTGGTATTGATGGAGAAACTAACTGCCAGAATATAAGACAAAGTAGAAACTCTTGTGGGAAACGTGTAGAAACGTGTTTGGGAACTATGGCATCTTCAGGAGGACCCACCCTGAAACTCTTCCCCCCTCTTCTCTCCCTTCTTCTTGGCGAGCTATAACGTGGACCCCTGACTTTTTTTTCTCTTTCTTTTCTTTTTTTCCTCATTCCACCTTTTCCTCTCATATTTTTCTTTGAGTTTTGTTGAGACTACACATACTCAGGCACGATAGCAACCACTGCGATGGCTGTTCCAATTGTTTCTATTACACCTTTTGTGGACCAAATACCCGCTTTGAACATTGTACTCTTTCATGTTTTCTCTCTATAGTCTCTGTTTTCAACAAACTAAAAATAATTAATAAAAATTATTAAAAAAAAAAAAAAAAAACATGAAGGCCTAAAATTTTTGTATTTTTGGCGCCTCTGTGCAAGAGTCCTATCCATTGGTATGTGCAGCTTTTTGTATTAGGGTGTGCACCCCAGAGCACAAACACACGTGTGTGTATACAGTATCAGCAGAGCAGTGAATGGTGTCAGTAGAGCAGAGATTGGTATCAGTAGGGCATTGGACGGTGTCAGTAGTTTTTATTTTTATTATTTTTTATTTTATTTTTTTTTTACAATTTTATTTATTTAATTATTATTATTATTATTATTTTTTTTTTTTACAATTTTTTTTTCAGGAGCCCCATCGGGGGCTTTGGTGGAATATCAAGGGTCTAAATAGAGAGAAAGGGACACTGAAGACAGAGCTTCCCCATTCCATTTCTCTGCAGTCTTAGCTGCACTTGACAGTGAACAAATGGGAGGTGCTCTTTGCTGAGCGGCTTCCTGTTCATTCACAAACTGAAGCATAGTAGACATAGTTTACTATGCTTCAGTTAAGAATGATCACAGGAGCAATTGCTCATTGTTTTAATTCATTCATCACTCCTAAAACATCCCCTGCAGCAGCCATCAGGAAAGGAGGGAAACTGGCAGTACTACAGGGGGGAGATAGGGGGCTCCAGGAAGCAGGAGGAACTAGCACCGCACAGGGTGATAAGGGTGTGTCCAGGCACATCTGGCACATCCTATGTGCACGCCTATGGTCCTATCACTTAATACATACAATTCGGAATTTGTTGCTCTCTTGGTTCCCTTGGCCCTCTTACCACAGCAGCCATACAGGTGCGGTCCAAATAACCATTGAGACTTCAACATCATAGCAATACAATGTCATAGCATATTTTTCGTGTTTCTTGAATTTTCATTATGTTTATAATATCTGATTATCTTACATTTATATGTTTCATTTTATAGTTATTATATTGATTGAGACTGAGGAAGCAGATTCCCCGCGAAACATGTTGGGTAGTGGGTATTTTGTTTGAGGATTTAACTCGATACACCAAGGCTCACGCCCGGTTATCTGTGACCTCTTGCTGTCCGCTTTATTGAATCAATAGATATAACTGTCTTGATGTGTGTACTTCTATATACATACTGATACATTTGGCTTGCTTTTGTTTGTTGTTCTGTGTTTTTTAACACTCTGTAATAAAATGTATACTTTTTTAATTTTTATTTTTACAATTAATTATTGTTCATTGATGGTACCATAAATAATCCCGCCCTATGCCTCAACTTTCTTGTCCAGTTTCTAAAATTCAGAAGGTGTGTTATTTAGCACACAATGGGCGACATTCATGAAAATTATTTTTTCATTTGCAGTTGCTTATCTGTCCCAAGCTACATACAGAAAATAAATGAGTCCATAACTTACTGTATGTAATAAAGGTGCATGAACACAGTTGAAGGGGGCTGTACAGCGCCCAGTTGTGTACAAAGACTTCCCCACAAGCCATAGCTGCTGTGCATAGCCATCCATAGAAAGCAATTACAGGATGTGTATGTGATAGTACGCTGGTACCTGCACAAACACATGCACAGGCGTACAATCCTGGGCGCAGAGTGCATCCGTGCACACGTGTACACCAGTACACAAGGACCAGCATATACTTTCGTACAGCCACATCTTGTAATTACAACTTCTTAATTATACGGTAACCATACAAGTACGGTTTTACATATTAAATGAACATGTACAGGATTGAGATTATTTAACCAGTTCATGGTTGGGGGGCTAATTTTGTGACTTTGTTACTAAAGTGACTCTAGTAGAAGGCTGTAGGGCTCTATTTGCAGCTTTGCTCACATGAGCGTGCATGCACTTTTTTCATGCAATGGCAGTGTGCAAAGTCTACCCTTGTACACAAGGGTTCGCATTCCAGAACCTTGTCCCCTGAGCAGACAAGGCCCTAAATGCCAGTGCCACTCGTCCAGGTGCGGCCTAGCATAGGCTTGGACAGGCTGCCAGCAGTGGGGTTGGACGCTGTAGTGTCCCATCTGTGCGCACAAAAACACCAGGAGGGATGCACTGCAGTTGGACAGCCCCATGTGCAAAGGGCCTCAGAACCCTCAATGCATGTAAAATCTTCCAGCACTATTATTGTGCAACAAATGGGGCCCTGCAATGCACGCCTAAGCGTTACCAACATACAATAATGTGCACATCACCATGCATGCAGTGTAGACTTATGGCCATACACTGTGCGAAATTCAGCTGATTCCTCATGAACCAGCCAAAATTTACTGTGCGGGTGGCCCTGTTTACTGAAAAAAAAAAAAAAAGATTTACCTTTACATTTTATGTCCATATTGAATCATATTCCTCTTTAGATTTTATTACATGTACAGTAGATTTACAGAGTCTCCCTCTAGTGGCTATCTATGTGTCACTGCAATCTTCCTGCTTTTAGCAACTAGAGTAAATCTCAGCCACAAAGCCTGATCCACTGCAAAGCAATGCACTCTCTAACTGCATTACAGCACAACCACTGTAAGAATTTCAACCAAATAAGGATTTTTATATCAGACAAGAATTATTATTTTTCCTCCAAATAATTGCAATCAGAAACAAGCAAATAACTAATCAAATTACAGATGTCTGAATGCTGTGTTTTGCTAAGAGCTTTTTCCCCCCTTTCCCATGGGATGGGGGTTTTCATATGCATATCTGTAGTTACATTTATTTATTGTTTTGTATTGACTACATGTGTTTACTAAACACTTCTGGACCGGAAGGTTTTACCCCCCCCTAATCAGGGCCGGCCTTAGGGGTGTGCGAGCCGTGCGGCCGCACAGGGCGCCATGGGCAACAAGGGCGCCGTGCGGCCATCACAGCTCGCAGAAGATCAGGCACAGCGGGAGGTAAGCGGCGACCGCGGCCTGGACAGGGTTAACACAGGCCGCGGCTGCCACTTACCTCCCGCTGTGCCTCGGTCACCTCACCTACTGCAGTGCTGTGCTGACAGTCTTAGGCGAGCTGTGTATCACACACAGCTCAGCCTCCGATCCACCACGGTGACATCCCTCCTCCCTGCAGGGATCGTCAGCTCCTCCTCGCCCCGCCCTTCTCCTCCTCCTCCTACCCTGCCCACACTCCCCGGGGATGTGTGGGCGGGAAGTTTAAAGAAAAAAAAAAAAAAAAGCTGCAGAGCAGACATCGTGAAGTAAGTGAGGTCTCCTTAAAAAAAATGTAAGGGGGGTCTCTGATGTGGGAGGCTCTGTATGAGGGGGGCTCTCTGATGTGGGGGGGCTCTGATGTAAGGGGGCTTTTTGTGGGGGGGGCTCTGTAAGGGGGCTTTTTGTGGGGGGTTTGTGATGTAAGGGGGGCTCTCTGATAAGGGGGGCTCTCTTATGTGGGGGGCTCTGATGTAAGGGGGCTCTGTGTGTGGGGTCTCTGATGTGAGGGGGGTTTTGTGTGGGGGTCTCTGATGTGAGGGGGTTTTGTGTGTGGGGTCTCTGATGTGAGGGGGGTTTTGTGTGGGGGGTCTCTGATGTGAGGGGGGTTTTGTGTGGGGGGTCTCTGATGTGAGGGGGTTTTGTGTGTGGGGTCTCTGATGTGAGGGGGGATTTGTGTGGGGGGTCTCTGATGTGTGGGGGGGGGGGGTCTCTGATGTAAGGGGGGCTTTGTGTGGGGGGTCTCTGATGAAAGGGGGCTCTGTGTGTGGGGTCTCTGATGTGAGGGGGTTTTGTGTGTGGGGTCTCTGATGTGAGGGGGGCTTTGTGTGGGGGGTCTCTGATGTGAGGGCGTTTTGTGTGCGGGGTCTCTGATGTGAGGGGGGCTTTGTGTGGGGGGATCACTGATGTTAGGGGGGCTTTGTGTGGGGGGTCTCTGATGTGTGGGGGGGTCTCTGATGTAAGGGGGCTTTGTGTGGGGGGGTCTCTGATGAAAGGGGGCTCTGTGTGTGGGGTCTCTGATGTGAGGGGGGCTCTGTGTGGGGGCTCTAAATTAAGGGGGACTTTGTGTGGGGGGTCTCTGATGTGTGGGGGGTCTCTGATGTAAGGGGGGCTAAGTTATTAGTGATCATAAAAAAGAAAAGTCAAAGTGCAAAAAAATGCGCGCGCAGAGGGGGGGGGGGGCGCCACAGGATTAGCTCGCACAGGGCGCCTGAACACCTAAGGCCGGCCCTGCCCCTAATGACCAGGCCATTTTTGCGATACGGAACTGACAATTGCAATTGTCATGCGATGCTGTACCCAAATAAAATTGATGTCCTTTTTTTCCCACAAATAGAGCTTTCTTTTGGTTGTATTTGATCACCTCTGGGGTTTTTATTTTTTGTGCTTTAAACAAAAAAGTGCGAAAAAGTTTGGAAAAAAAAAATGTTTCTTTTTTTTTTTTACATTCTGCGATAAAACACAGCCTAAACATGTTTTCAACAATCTAATTTTTTCATCAATTTAGGCCAATATATATTTTGCTACATATTTTTGATTAAAAAAAATCCCAATAAGTGTATATTGATTGGTTTGTGCAAAAGTTATAGCGTCTACAAATGATGCAATATTTTTATGGATTTATTTATTTATTTTTTACTAGTAATGGCGGCAATCAGCGATTTTTAGCGGGACTGCAACATTGTGGCAGACAAATCAGACATCTAGCTGACACTTTTGACACTTTCTGGGGACCAGTGACGCTAATACAGTGATCAGTGCTAAAAAAATGCACCGTCACTGCACTAATGACACTGACAGGGAAGGAGTTAGGATCAGGGGTGATCACAGGGTTAAATGTGTCCCTAGGGAGTGCTTACTAACTGTGGTGGGGTTGCACTGATTGGGGGAAGACAGAGATCGGGGTTCCTGCTTAGCAGAAACACAAGATCTCCATCTTGTCCCCTTGCAGAATGGCGGTCTGCCTTGTTTACATAGGCAGATTGCCGTTCAGCCTCTCCCGGGGAAGATGGCGGGTGGCCGGTGGACATCGGGTTCGCCGGACCCACTGATTGACATCCCCGCTAGCCAATCACAGTGCGATTGCCCCTCCAGCGGCGCGATGGTGCCCTCCAGTGACTATTGAACATAACGAGGTAGAGGTACGTTGTTTCAGGCAATAGCGCCACACTGCCACAGTAAATACATGCCAGCTGGTCAGCAAGTGGTTAACACTAGGTATCTAGTCAGAAGTTAAGTCCCGGTTCACATATATGTGATGACAGACATCGCATGTGATTCGGAGTGCACTGCTCTGAAAATCACATGCGATGTCTGTGAGATGCGAATTCAGCCATACAGATTGTATGGCTGAATTTGCATCGCATTCGGACACAACTCACACAGGACCCTTTTTTGGGTCTGCAGCAGAATTGGATCGCATGGTGGTTCACATCTATGCGATCCGATTCATGTCCGAACTGACAGTTCACACTGCGATATGCAAACTGATCTGGGGGTGTCGTTAACTTTGTATTGACACC
Organism: Pelophylax lessonae; assembly: GCF_965119305.1. Taxonomy (NCBI): domain Eukaryota; kingdom Metazoa; phylum Chordata; class Amphibia; order Anura; family Ranidae; genus Pelophylax; species Pelophylax lessonae. Next base: position 92,893,365 of record NC_138774.1, read on the forward strand.
CCCAAGTGATTCCCATATGGCAGTATGAACTGCCTGCGGTGGATTTGCACGGTTCCCACATCGCATATATGTGAACCGGGACTAAAAGACTGAACCCCCGAAGTGACCACGCAACGTGTAGGCATTTTTCACTGTCTGACCATTAACCTTATCTATTGTTTTTATATAGGAGGGCTTTTTGTTGTCCTTTGATGTGATATGTTCATTTTTACCATCTTATAATAAAGATTTTTTTTCCTCGTCTCATTGGGTTGATGACCTCCAGATATATAGCTGGTTAAGTTCTCCATATCTGCCCTTTGCATATACCAACTCTATTACTGTCACTTTTAAAAACACATTAGTCATATATTTACACTGTAAAGCTCTGCGCGAACTGTTGGCGCTATATAAATCCTGTATAATATAATAATAATAATATTTATTAAAAGTCCCTAAATGTCTAAAATCCTGCGAGTATATAATTATTCCAATGAGATGCAGCAAAGCATAGTGGTCTCACCTTCCTGGCTGGAAGGCCTTATGCACACGGGCATATGAAAATATGCTGCAGTTTTTCTGCCAGAAAAAATTCCCTTTAGGCCCCTTTCACACTTGTGCGACTTGTCCTGCGATTTGGGACTGCAAAGTCGCATGATATTCTAGAGCTGCTTTTAGGGGCATAAAAAAATGCCAGGTGCCTCCAACAGGAGAATTTTATTCTGCATGAGGCCTGTAGCTTGAGAGGGGAATGTAAATCACAAGAGCAGCTAAACAGGAGCACAGATATATTTGCAGGTTAGGCAGCTCTTTTTTTTTATTTAGCTGTTCTGGCTGTTCCACTGTAAAGGTACTGTCCACCCAAAATGTAAAAAGAAAATCTTGCAGCCTTTAAAAAAAAAAAAAAAAATTGGGAAACTTGCAGATTAAGGAAACTAAGCCTATGTTCTATCCCACCTATTTATTTTTTGTTGTTGTGTTGAACTGTATAAGATCTGATGTATGCTGGCATCTAGTGGCGAGTTTGGCCCACCACAACTTGTTTACTTATGTGATTTGGTTTCTCCCTCTGTCTTCCCCTCCTGTCTAGTGCTAGTGTGTTTAGTTCTAGTCAGTGGCGTCACAAGGCGGGTGCGGGGGGGGGGGACGGGGGCGGGCCGCACCAGGGTGTTCACCGGGTGGAGGGTGACACCGCTTTGCCTCTCTTCCTTCCTCATCTAACTATGCGGGCCGGCATCACATCGTCGCTGCACCGCATACTAGTACTGTGAGTGTGTCAGTGTCAGTCCTGTCTGCTGCCAGCCAGTGCCTAGGCTGGACTTCTCTGCTCCTCCTCTCTCAGGGACGTGCCGCGCGCCCTGAGCCTCCCCTCCCTCACTCCCTGCCCTCACGTTCAAGCAGGTGGGCGGGGGCGGAGCCAGTCGCGGTGACGTCAGCGCTAGGGAGAGGAGACAGGAGGACGGTGAGTAGTGAGGTGCGGGCGGCCGGGCCGGGTGAAGATAGTGCAATTAAATATGCAGCAGATCACAGATAGGATGGATTATTGCCATAAATGATGGCAGCTTGCCTTACCTTGAACTTCATTATGTTGGTCACTCACCTGTCAGTATGTTTTAGCAGCAGATCATCATCATCATAGTGCTTGTTGTCTCATGCCCCGTACACACGTGCAGATTATCTGAAGACTTTTGTCTGCAGACTTACCAAAACCATATAATATGAGGTCAAACCTAAACACTTTCAATTTGTATGCAATCCGGCAGGCCCTTGCACTACATAGAAAAGGTAAGTCTGCAGACAAAAGTCTTCAGATAATCTGCACGTGTGCATCACTCTCACTCTCTCAGCAGACAGTGTCAGTCATGTGAAGTAACTGTATTCCTCCTCCTCTGCTCTGTGTGTGCAAGCCAGGGCCACTCCCCAGACAGATTTGGGCCTGCAAGGACCCCCTGTGTTTTGAGTACAGACAGTACAGATGTCCTTCTAGTGCATGGGTGTCCAAACTTTTGGCTTCTCTGGGCCACATTGAGCGAAGAGAAATTTTCTCGGGCCGCATATAAAATATATACTTTAGTTAAGGTATATAAGTAATAAAACGCTGCTGTGCCCTCCCAGCACTTATTTAACACAACCAGTGGATGATCCCCTCCGAGGCAGCCTCTGCCTACAGTTAGTTGGAAACCTTTGTGGGCGTGCCCCCGACTCGACTTCCTTCCTCCCTAGCAAAAAACAAAAAAATTGTCAGGGGGCAGTGGGCCGCATTGCCTGTGGTTCTGGGCCGCATGCGGCCCCCGGGCCGCAGGTTGGACATGTCTGTTCTAGTGGGTCCCCCCTGTTTCATCTTTCATGCACTGGGGAGAGAAATATAAAAAATGCCATCCAGACCGTCTCTCTGCGTTATTCCCAGGCCGCCGATCCCCTGCTGAGCAGAAGGATGACAGACAGCAGTGCAGAGACAGAGCTGTCAGTTCCCCATGCATCTCTATGGGGGAATCGGATGGGAACAGACTGTCGGTCTGTTCTCATCCGATCCGCTGGATGGATGGCAAATAGGGTTTCCATCGGTCCAGATTTGACGGATCGGATATCAGCGGACATGTCTCTGCTGACATCTGATGCCCCATAGAGATGCATGGGGGGACCGTTCAGATCCGCCAAAAAAACGGACAGGCGGATCTGAACGGACCCCCCATGCATCCCTATGGGGCATCGGATGTACATGTCCGCTGACATCCGATCCATCAAATCTGGGCAGATGGAAATCCTATTTCCAGCGGATCGGATCGGATGAGAACTGAGCGACGGTCCGTTCCCATCCGATTTCCCCATAGAGATGTATGGGGACCTGACAGCTGTGTCTCCGCACACAGCATGGAGAACAGCTGTCATCCTCCTGCTCAGCAGGGGATCGGCGGATCGATCCCCTGCTGAGATAAACTGAGTCTGTCCGATGGACGGACAGTGTGAAAGGGCCCTTATTGTCAGTGTGAATTTGCTGTTCCTCCTCCTCTGTGTGCAAGGGCCACTCCCCAGACATTTATTAAAAGGGGTTGGGGTGACACCATGAGTTACCGCACCGGGTGACACCAACCCTAGTGACGCCACTGGTTCTAGTTAGACCCTCACAGTTTACTCCCTGTTCTTTCAGTTAGTGTCAGATCATCACAGAAATGGAGTTTAGAAAAATGATTGTCTTCTTATATTTCAAAAGACTGGAAAACCCTCTCTATTACAATTTTCTGAAGTAAAATTGTGTTGAATTCAAGTTCTGTGTCTTATTAAAAAGTTAGGCTGCCTGTGAATGATGCCAAGTCAGCAGGTGACCATACTGTCCGCACAGACTGGGTCTAAGGAGGTATGTCAATGGATAAAGTGTAATTTGAGGCAGAACAGCCCACCTGTTCTTTATTTTAATTTTTCATTCAGCCTGGAGAAACCCTAGTTTAGAAAGGCTGTTTTTCGGCAAAAGCTAAGGGCTGATTTAGATCTGTATGCTGCAGTAACTTAAGGCCCGTACACACGATAAGAAAATCTGAACGGAAATTTCGTCCAACGACCGATCTGCCGATTTTCGGATTGTTAGTATGGTGCTTTCGACAGCCGACTCCAACTTTTCGGCCGACAAAATCCTGATGTGCAGGCTATAAAAATTTTGTCGTCCATCAAAACAATGTCCGATTTTCGTCTGATAAGTAAAGATTTAGACGGAAAAAAATCTTAAGAGCAAGACTAGGCATGCTCAGAGACGAAAGAACACATACAAAGCAATCCAACACATGACATCACTTCTGAAGTAGAATTCTGTCGTACGGGAAAATTCGTATGAAAATAACCTCTTCACTTTCCACATCAGACTAGCATGCCACAAAAAAACGACGACAGATCGTTCAATAATCTGATCGTGTGTATGGGGCTTTAAGCTCAACTCCAGGAAATTTAAAAATGATCCCTTGACGTGGGGCTACGCCCGCACTGCATGGCTTAATGGCTTGTTTAGTCTAGGGCAGAGTTTCTGAACTTTAAATTACCTGATTCTCCATTCCCTTGACAGATGGTGCTCCCCATGCTTCAGCAATGGGCTGTCCCTCTGAGTCATCATGTCCAATGCAGGGCTATGGAACCTATATTGGTTTTGATAAGGTCAGGGCCTTAGATGGCCGGAACGTAGGGGAGAAGATGCTGCAGGGACCAGTCTAGCAGCACCGAGGAACAGAGGAATGGATAAGTAAATCTACTTTAACAAGTTCCCTAGACCCAAATGAACTATAAACCCTTGGAGTGCGGGTGCAGCCCCACTACAGGGGATCATTTTTAATTTTTCTAAAGGGGGGGGCTATAAGGTGGCTGTTTTTGTATTTGACATTTATTCGAAATACATTCCAGTACCCCTAGGCTGCACAGAACAAAGCATTTTGTTGCAATGCAGAACCATCTCTGCGTTGTGGTGCGCTGCAGTGTAAAAAATGCTGCAGGTTTATTAAATGTGTATTAGTGGTCCATTTCAAATGAATGACTTGCATTGCAGCGCCCTTTAAAACATGTGTGGTAACCAGTGTTGGGCATGTAACTTAAAAAAAGTAACTGAGTTACATCAGTATAAAAGTAACGAATTACAAGGGAAAGTAACTATTGCGTTACTTGTGGAACATGATGTTTTTGCAGGGTTATGCAGTAAGCTTCGGCTACTTACAGAACCTAATTAAAAAATTAAGAAAAAAAATTCTAAAAAAAATGTAAAAGAAAACAAATTCTAAAAAAATTATTTAAAAAGAATTCACATGTGCTTTGTTCTGTGAAGAGCAGTGAGCATTTGTATTATTATCTAACCCCTTAACACTGGCCGTATATATACATATGGCAGCATAGCGATGGCCTTCACGCCAAGCTGGCACACATGCTTATAGCCTGCGTCACTGTTGGGAACGGACTCACAGGGCTCCCCCCGACACTGTGATTGCACTGTCACCAACAGGCTCTCGATCACTTGATCACATGACCGAGACACCAATGTAAGGCCTTGGAGGTTACCAACTTTTAAAGCGCCGGCTTTTTTTTTAGAACTGCTGGGGGGGGGGGGGGTTTACCTTTAAAAATCCCTAAAACTGCGATGGAAAAGTAAAAAAAATATGAATTCGACCTGAACGGTTAGAGTAACTTCCCAGCGTGGAAGGATGTTGCAGTCATTTCTGCCTAGCCCTGAGCTGAGCGGTGCAGGATGGCGCGGTGATAGATCAGACCCCGCTGGCAGGGCTGCTGTTAGAAATCGCGGGGCCCCTTACAGACTACCTGGCAGGGCCCCCCAAGAAAATATTAAAGATATATTTAGCTAAAATTACAACAAAATCTCTATTATCAGACACAAATATAACATAACTCGCATAATTCCTGCTAAATCTAAAAAAAACGATGTTAAATAAAAAAGAAGATGAGATGAGAAAAATATACAGGCTGGGCAGTTGGAGCTCAGTGATCAGAGAGACAGAGAGAGAGAAACAAAGTTACAATTTACAAATAAACTCCTGAGCAGAGATAAGTGCTGGGAGGGGAGCCCATACAAGGGAGGGGGATTAGTGAGGGACAACTGTCTCTTTCTCAACAGATAAAAGCTGATAGCAGGGAGAGGGACAGATCAGATTCAGGTGCTGGAGGAAGATTTCTGTATTTGTTGTCCATCACTAATCCCCCTCGTTGTGTGGGCCCCCCTGTGTGCTCGGGCCCCCTACAAGAGGGCTGGTGCCCCCCCCCCCCCCTATCAGCGGCCCTGCCCGCTGGCACACTACAGAAAGGACGCATTGAGGGCCACAAGCTGACTTTTCAGTCTCATCACTGTTCTCTCCCTGTGCTGTAATACTCTATGTACCGCGCTGAGCCAATCACGGCAATCGGTATATTCTATTAATGCATACAAAGCCTGCTCTGATTGGCTGAGTCAGAAAGGTGGGCTTATACAACCTTTGCCAATCCGAGCAGGCTTTGTATGCAATAATAGAATACACCGATTGGCTCAGCGCGGTACATAGAGTATTACAGTACAGGGAGTCCAGGACGTTCTGTAAGTAGCCAAAGCTTCTGTATACACATCCAGCGGGCTAAAATACAGAAGTAACGCAGAAGTAATGCCACATTTTTATTGTCGGTAACGGCATTACTACCGGGGAAACAGTAATTCATTTGATTACTAGTGTAGCACCTTCCTAGTTAGGTAGGTGCTAGGTAAAAGCATCTATTACTCCTTCTGCTTATCAGGGGAGCCTGATCTACTAGTTTGCCTGTCACATGTTTCCAGGTGTGTTTCATTGGGTCTGAGGGAGTGTCCCCACTGTATCCATTGAGGGAGCTTGTTGGACAGTGGAGGAAACACAGCCAGTGACACATCAGGTTTTTATGGCAGTTCCAGTGGGAGGGCATTCCTGCAATGCATCCTGGGATTGACCATAAATACTGAGGGGACATGTGACAGGGCGTCGTTTTGGCGGGAGCAAAGTCCCAGGAGGAGGTGGATGGCTGTCTCTCCTCTTGCAGAGTGAGGAAGGTGGTTCAGGTAGTTGGCCTAGGGACCAGGTGTGGAGCTGGGCTGCAGAGGATCCAGAGTGCTGACAAGTGGAGCTGCTGGCAGAGTCTCTCGGGAAAAACAGTGTCCGTGAGTACCAAGAGATTTGCCAAAGGGTCTGCCCAGGAAGGGGGACCCCTCCAGAGAAGTCAGGGGATCAAGGAGCTAGCTCACACAGGGAGTGTATCAGTAAAGGGGGTGCCGTGTAGTTGACCCTGAAGAATAGGAACAAAGGGGGTGCCAGGAAGGGCCCCGGAAGATTGTACTGCAGTAAAGTACAGTTTACCTCAGGAAGCTCACTCAATTCCACTTCACTGCTAATGACCGGGTGAAGCAGTGGCCAGGGGAGGACTGGGCCAGGGGTCAGGGTGGCAATTACCCCCTGGGCCGCTCTGATGCCCCGTAAAAAGGCTGCACCGCTTCTGCCACAGACATGCCTAAAGGATTTCTGGTGAAGAGAAGTAAAAAGTCTCTGCTGCTGACCTACTGAGTGCGGGTTGAAGACAAGGACAAAGCCCAGGCTCCCCCTCCCCCCCCCCTTCAGCACGGATGGTGTAAACTGTGTCTGAGCAGAGGCCGGTTCTATTCCCCACTGGAGACTCTTCTGCCCCGGCCACCCCCAACCCAAGCTGTCCCAGCTCTCCCCAGCCTCCCCCTGCTGGCCATGTCGGGAACCCAGATTCAGCCAGTAAGTAGAGAATATCTGGAGCAGGGCTTCCGCTTGGGATGGGGGTCAGGAGGAGGATTTGGAGAGTCCGGGGGTGAGAGAAAGTGGGAGGGGGGCCGAGTTGCTGCACCATGGGCCTCTGGTTTGTACTTGCCCCCTAGGCCGAAAGTTGCCAGTCTGCCCCTGGCAGTGGCTTAGCCATGACTAGCGTTACTCAGCGTTTCTCAGCATTATTCAGTCGTCCCAGCCAATTGTGCTTAGTTATACAAAGTTGGAGTATCCCACTCATTCCCTTCTCCTATCCAAGTTCTCAATAAAAACCCAAAGCTCCTAGACTGTTTCCTGACTGAGTCAAAATCACTTTAAAAATGCTGAACTGTCTTGTTGTTGCTAATGGTGACCCAGGGGAACCCGTAACCAGCAGCTCCCAAGGGAGTAGTGCTACATTAGTTACTGTAAAAAGTATGCCGCCAGTAAAGCAAGGCCCGGAGTAAGGGAAGAAAAACCTAGACGGAGGGCCAACATGACCGGGTTAAAAGGGGGTTTGGACTGGTAATTTAAGGAGGGTAGAAGGAAATAGTAAAGGGATACTTACTGTATTGGTGGAGCGTAGGGAATAGGTGGGGCTTTAGGGGTCAAACAGTAGGAGGGTCCTGGAGAGGTCTTCAGTCATGAGAGAGACAACATCGAAACAACTTCCCACCCTCCCTCCCCTTTTGTTTGGTGGTTACGTTCTTGTGTGATTTTGGGCTGTTTCTCCTGGGTGGCATGTCAAGGCAGCTGGCGGGGTACAAATTCCTTGTATGTGCTTTATTTGATAAATGAAAATTGGTAGGGACCCATCTTGGGTACGGCTCCCTGTGGTTTGTCTGGGTTGTATCTGCCAATAGTGGTGTCTCCGAGTCGTGTTTTGCGTCTGGAGGCCTAAGTTTGGTGAAGCAGGTACGTGAAGTAGTGGTGCCTACAAGGACCTTGGGGCTCCAAATTTCAGAATGTACTTACTGTTGCTGGTATGATTTATATATGTTATTTATACATTTTGGTTTAATAAAAGGCTGCTTTGGTCATTAAACTCCAACTATGGTGTCTAGTGTTTTACTTGGGTAAAGAAATAAGGGAGAGTGTTGGTCAAGCAGTTCATAGAGACAAAATCATCTTTTATACCCTAGTCACGCCGTTATTCCCATCACTGGTGGTAACCCACTAACACGCATCAGTGGTCAGTACGAATGGGCCCTATTAGTGACCTTAATAAATCCTCAGTCTGGCACTGTAGCCCTTCATGCGTTACGTGCCAGGCTGTTTCTCAGTCCCTGTCTGGCACCTCCAGCATTTACTGATGTGTTGTGTCTAATTTACTCAGTAGAGGTCAACTGCAAATTCTTCAGTGCAAAGTGTGTTCTAACTATGCAAAAATGTTCTCTATTTTAATCAATGTGCATGGATGTTACGTGTGAGGGGCTGAGGGCAGCTTTGCCAGTTGCTGCCCTGGCACACTTGTAAATCTTATTTTGTCCATGTGAAAATGTAAAGATTAGATTTTTAATTGAAGGACATTGTTTTGCATAGATTTAACGACTGGAATCTATGTGTGCAATCTGCCCCACGCAACGATCCCGTACGGATGTGCAATCGGGGAGATCCATGCATCTGCCTGCATGCATGTGGCTGCGCAGGAAAACTTTGCAACCTGCGTAGGTGAAAAAAGCCTTCGCATAGGTGCACCCATGTAAATGGGGCCCAAAGCAGGCTATACATATTACAACATGATTGCACAAGCTCTATACAATCTCCTTTAAATATAGCAGTAACTATGTACAGTACAGTGAGGGCCTATGTAAACAATACATTCAATTCATATACAATTAGACAACTTCATAGTTGTACAATCAGAGTGGAAGGTGTATGGTCAGCTTAAATTTAGCAGACTGTACAATCACACAGTATGGCCCTTTCCCTTTAAAAGTCCAATAGAATTTTTAGCTAAAATCAAATAAATGCATTCCTGGTGCATCAAAACAAAAAGGTGTGCAAAGTCTTACTATTCTTGTAGAAAAGCCTGTCCCCTACCAGAATGGTGCAGAGAAGGACCCTTTCTCTCTGTATGGAAGCAGTGGTATCTCTGCAGAGGTCTAACACACCCTATGCAAATAGCAAAGCTCATGGGCTCTCATGGACAGCTCGAGTCCTGACAGGGGTGTGGTGCACCTCTGCAGAAAGATCACTGTGCCCACAGATGCAGAGCAAGGGTCCTTTCTCTGCATCCTACTGGCAGGGGAAAGGCTTCTCTACTCAGGCTGTGGCTGCTTTCTAAAGAAAACAAACATTTGGCTTTGCTTCTCCTGTGGATCACAGTAGTGCAGTTCGTTCTGCATTCCTGTGACCTGTTTTCAGCAGACAGCGGGCTGAAGCCCACTGTTGGCTGATGTCACAGAGCCGGTCCAGGCTCGTGCAAGATTGCGACAATTAAGTCGGGATACGCCCACTAGGGTTGCCCCCTTATCCCTTTAAACCAGGACACACATTAATTACACAGGTTCTGTGGCTGATTAAAGTGGTAATTAAACTCACTTAGTGCCTGATGTGCATTATATTATATCGGCCTCAGAACCTGTGTGATTAATATGTGTCCTGGTTTAAAGGGACCAGCACGCCTCTAAGCAAGCTGCTGAGAGCCTGAGCTGGCCACTCCTGCCCCCTCCACAGCCCAGTGCACGGGGGGGGGGGGGGGGGCAGTCACCAGGTTTCTGTTCACATAGCTTTGAGAACTGAGTGATTGGCGGTGTTTGATCACTCAGTTCTCTAGTTTAAGAGGCACCAGGGGGACAGATGTAGCATCGCAGCAATGCTGCATCCACCTAGGTAAGTAAAATTTTATAAAAACAAAAAAACATACATCTCTTTTAACCACTTAAGTCCCGGAAGATTTTACCCCCTTCCTGACCAGGGGGTATTTTGCGATTCGGCACTGCGTGACTTTAACGGACAATTGCGCGGTCGTGCGACGCTGTGTCTAAACGAATTTGGCGTCCTTTTTTTCCCACAAACAGAGCTTTCTTTTGGTGGTATTTGATCACCTGTGCGATTTTTTGATCACGCGCTATAAACAAAAAAAGAGCGTGAATTTTGTAAAAATAGCAATATTGTTCACATTTTTTTATATGAAATTCCCCCCCAAAAAAATTTAAAAATCAAAATTTTTTAACATTTTCAGCCAATTTGTTTTATGCTACGTATGTTTGGTAAAAAAAAATCGCAAAAAGCGTATTTTGATTGGTTTGCGCAAAAGTTATCGCGTTTACTAACAAAGGGAAAGATTTTTGTAATTTTTGTTGTTTTTTGTTTTTAACGCGTAATGGCGGCGATCTGCGATTTTTTTGCGGTACTGCGACATTGCGGCAGACAGATTGGATCCTTGACTGACATTTTTGCCACTTTTGGGGTTACCAGTGACATTTCTACAGTAATCAGTGCTATACATATGCACTGTTACTGTAAAAATGACACTGGCAGTGAAGGGGTTAACTTTTTTTGAAAGGGAGGGGCTATGTGTGTCCCTAGGGGCGTGCTTTCTACTGTGATTGGCTGTGGCTTCAGATGTGTGAAGAGTGATCAACGGTTCTACATAGTAGAACCGTATGATCATCCTTCATACACAGGGGAGAATGACAGGCAGCTTGTTTACACAAGCCGCCTGACTTTCTCCCTCTCCCCCGCCGATCGCAGAGTGACCGGCGGACATCGGGTCCGTGACCACGCGGGAGCGGGAGCGCGCCTCCGGCGGCGCGCGCTCGCTCCCTAGACCCTCACAAGCTAGTGACGTAGGCCTACGTCACTTTGCCTGTGAGGGGCTGACCGCCGACGTAGATAGTCGTGCGGCGGTCGGCAAGTGGTTAACGCTTCCCGACCACCCGCTGCCTTACAGCAGCAGGGTGGCTCTCCTGCACAAACTAGACCTACGTCGGTCGCACGCGGGAAGCTAGGGGGCGAGCGCGCGGCTCACATTTAACTCCTTGATCACCCACAGGGTTAACCCCTTCCCTGCCAATGGCATTATTACAGTAACAGTGCATATTTTTAGCACTGATTACTGTATTAATGTCGCTGGTCCCTCCAAAAATGTCAGTTAGGGGTCCGATCTGTCCGCCGCAATGTCGCAGTCCCGCAAAAACTCCCAGATCGCTGCCATTAATAGTAAAAAAAAAAAAAAAAAACAATAAAAATGACATAAATCTTTCCCGTAGTTAGTAGACGCAATAACTTTTGCGTAAAGCAATCAAAATACGCTTTTTGCGATTTTTTTTTTTTTTTTTTACCAAAAATATGTAGCAGAAAACAAATTGGCCTAAAATGTTAAAAAATTATGAATTTTTTAATTTTTTTTTGAGAATGTCATATAGCAGAATGTGAAAAATATTGTTTGGTTTTTTTTCCAAAATTGTCGCTTTTTTTTGTTTAAAATAAAAATCGTACAGGTGATCAAATACCACCAAAATAAAGCTCTATTTGTGGGGAAAAAAGGTCATCAATTTTATTTGTGTACATCGTCGAAAGACCGCACAATTGTTCATTAACCACTTAAGCCCCGGAAGATTTTACCCCCATTCCGACCAGGGGGTATTTTGCGATTCGGCACTGCGTGACTTTAACGGACAATTGCGCGGTCGTGCGACGCTGTACCTAAACGAATTTGGCGTCCTTTTTTTCCCACAAACAGAGCTTTCTTTTGGTGGTATTTGATCACCTGTGCGATTTTTTGATCACGCGCTACAAACAAAAAAAGAGCGTCAATTTTGCAAAAATAGCAATATTTTTCACATTTTTTTATATGAAATTCCCCGAAAAAAAAATTTAAAAATCAAAATTTTTTTACTTTTTCGGCCAATTTGTTTTATGCTACCTATGTTTGGTAAAAAAAATCGCAAAAAGCGTATTTTGATTGGTTTGCGCAAAAGTTATCGCGTTTACTAACAAAGGGAAAGATTTCTGTCATTTTTGTTGTTTTTTTTTTTAACGTGTAATGGCGGCGATCTGCGATTTTTTTTGCGGTACTGCGACATTGCGGCGGACAGATCGGACCCTTGACTGACATTTTTGACACTTTTGGGGTTACCAGTGACATTTCTACAGTAATCAGTGCTATATATATGCACTGTTACTGTAAAAATACACTGGTAGTGAAGGGGTTAACTTTATTTGGGAGGGAGGGGCTGTGTGTATCCCTAGGGGCGTGCTTTCTACTGTGATTGGCTGGGGCTTGAGCTGTATGGACACTGATCAACGGATCTACATACTAGATCCGAGTGATCAGTATCCTAACAGCAAGGAGAATGACAGGTGGCTTGTTTACACAAGCTGCCTGACATTCTCCCTCTCCCCCGCCGATCGCCGAGTGACCGGCGGACATCGGGTCCGCCGGTCACACGCGCGGGGGGGTCCGTGACCACGCGGGAGCGCGCCTCCGGGGGCGCGCGCTCGCTCCCTAGACCCTCACAAGCTAGTGACGTAGCCCTACGTCACTTTGCCTGTGAGGGGCTGACTGCCGACGTAGATCGGCGTTAGGCAGTCGGCAAGTGGTTAAAGTAACGCAGTGCCGAATCGCAAAATAGAGCCTGGTCATTAAGGGGGCAAATCCTTCCGGTCTTAAAGTGGTTAAGCTGCTGCTGTCAAAAAGATCCTAATGTTCTTTCTTCTTGCCTGCAGTATCCAGGGCTGATTGGTAAGTGGAGGGTTCTGCTGTCCTTGTAACCACCTGATCAGTCTCAGTGTGGCAGTGAAAAAGATGTACATCTGCAATAGTATCTGTAAACTCTGATTGCAGGGGGTTCTTACTCAATCATTTCTTTGTTCTGGTGACTTGCGCTGTAAGTAATCCTATACGCAGTAGACCGGCATCAGGGACCAGATGATTCAATCAAGAATAAATGGACCAGAATGGGAAGATTAGATGAACGGATAACAAACTCGAGAATGAACTCCAGAGACGGCCCAGGAGGTGATCTCGCCATGATAATGATGCGGGTTTCTTGGTACAGAATGTAAACTCAGGAATAGAGATAAGATTTTCAGAGCTCTGTAGAGACGATGTTTCTCTAAGCGGTTTGGGTAAGATAAACCTGAACTGGCAACTAATAATATATTTAAATGTGCGCACAGACTCCGTTTGATCATTTGCACAATAAAAATTAGTTAGCTCCTAAAGTAGAACTGTAGGCTACATTTTTCTTTTCATTTTGGATAGAGTAAGGGAGGGTTATAACCCCTGTCAGTTTATTTTTTGCCATCTGTGTCCCATTACAGAGATTTACCTAACTTCCTGTCCCTTAGCCAAACAGGAAGAAAATCCTGCAAATTAATCCCTTAACACTGATGTAATGCAAATTTGCATCCTTCGGCTTCAAGGGGTTGTACCAGGATGATATGCAGCTGCAGGTATCACCCTGGACCGTGGACGGTTGGGAGTCTTGTAAAAACAACCGATGTGGCTAATCAGTCACTCAGCCGTTATCACAAGCAGTGGGAGGGGACGTTCCTCCCACCTGGCTGCAAGCACTGATCACTGTGTTCTGGCGGGAAGGGGGAGGGGGCACAGTCCCCCTGTCAGAACAAACTAGCTTAGCAGGGGAGATCGCTGTACTAACATCACTTATGTTAGCACAGTGATCTCTCTTTTTCTTTCCTTAAGCTCGCTGGGTTGAAGGAAATAATGAGCCCATTCTCCCATCCACACATTCGAGGTGTATGGGGGAATCCCTCCCCCTGTGCTGTTGTGTTCTGACAGCCAAGAGACTTTTCTCCGCCGTCAGAACATAATGATCAGTGTTGCCGGCTACATCTGGCATCACTGATCATTCAGAAAAAAACGGCAGTCTGGTTGTACAAAAGTTGATCGATCGACTTATATACCAGGGTGCCTATACATGGATCGAAATTCATCCAGTCCCTGCTGAAGCGGTTTGATCCATGTATGGCCGGCTTTGTGATGTGTGTCCGGCTTTGTGATGTGTGTCCGGCTTTGTAATGTGTGTCAGGCTTTGTAATGTGTGTCAGGCTTTGTGACGTGTGTCTGGCTTTGTGACGTGTGTCCAGCTTTGTAATGTGTGTGTCCGACTTTGTGATGTGTGTCCGGCTTTGTGATGTGTGTCCGGCTTTGTGACGTGTGTCTGGCTTTGTGATGTGTGTCTGGCTTTGTGATGTGTGTCTGGCTTTGTGATGTGTGTCCAGCTTTGTAATGTGTGTGTCCGACTTTGTGATGTGTGTCTGGCTTTGTGATGTGTGTCTGGCTTTGTGATGTGTGTCCGGCTTTGTGATGTGTGTCCGGCTTTGTGACGTGTGTCCGGCTTTGTGACGTGTGTCCGGCTTTGTGACGTGTGTCCGGCTTTGTGATGTGTGTCCGGCTTTGTGACGTGTGTCTGGCTTTGTGACGTGTGTCTGGCTTTGTGACGCGTGTCTGGCTTTGTGATGTGTGTCCGGCTTTGTGACGTGTGTCCGGCTTTGTGATGTGTGTCCAGCTTTGTGACGTGTGTCCGGCTTTGTGATGTGTGTCCGGCTTTGTGACGTGTGTCCGGCTTTGTGATGTGTGTCCGGCTTTGTGATGTGTGTCCGGCTTTGTGATGTGTGTCTGGCTTTGTGATGTGTGTCCGGCTTTGTGACGTGTGTCTGGCTTTGTGACGTGTGTCCGGCTTTGTGATGTGTGTCTGGCTTTGTAAAGTGTGTCCGGCTTAGTGACGTGTGTCCGGCTTTGTGATGTGTGTCCGGCTTTGTGATGTGTGTCCGGCTTTGTGACGTGTGTCTGGCTTTGTGATGTGTGTCCGGCTTTGTGATGTGTGTCCGGCTTTGTGACGTGTGTCCAGCTTTGTAATGTGTGTGTCCGACTTTGTGATGTGTGTCTGGCTTTGTGATGTGTGTCTGGCTTTGTGATGTGTGTCCGGCTTTGTGATGTGTGTCCGGCTTTGTGACGTGTGTCTGGCTTTGTGACGTGTGTCCGGCTTTGTGACGTGTGTCCGGCTTTGTGACGTGTGTCCGGCTTTGTGATGTGTGTCCGGCTTTGTGACGTGTGTCTGGCTTTGTGACGTGTGTCTGGCTTTGTGACGCGTGTCTGGCTTTGTGATGTGTGTCCGGCTTTGTGACGTGTGTCCGGCTTTGTGACGTGTGTCCAGCTTTGTGATGTGTGTCCGGCTTTGTGATGTGTGTCCGGCTTTGTGACGTGTGTCCGGCTTTGTGATGTGTGTCCGGCTTTGTGATGTGTGTCGGGCTTTGTGATGTGTGTCTGGCTTTGTGATGTGTGTCCGGCTTTGTGACGTGTGTCTGGCTTTGTGACGTGTGTCCGGCTTTGTGATGTGTGTCTGGCTTTGTAAAGTGTGTCCGGCTTAGTGACGTGTGTCCGGCTTTGTGATGTGTGTCCGGCTTTGTGATGTGTGTCCGGCTTTGTGACGTGTGTCTGGCTTTGTGATGTGTGTCCGGCTTTGTGATGTGTGTCTGGCTTTGTGATGTGTGTCCGGCTTTGTGATGTGTGTCCGGCTTTGTGACGTGTGTCTGGCTTTGTGATGTGTGTCCGGCTTTGTGATGTGTGTCCGGCTTTGTGACGTGTGTCTGGCTTTGTAAAGTGTGTCCGGCTTAGTGACGTGTGTCCGGCTTTGTGACGTGTGTCTGGCTTTGTGATGTGTGTCCGGCTTTGTGACGTGTGTCCGGCTTTGTGACGTGTGTCTGGCTTTGTGATGTGTGTCCGGCTTTGTGACGTGTGTCTGGCTTTGTGACGTGTGTCCGGCTTTGTGATGTGTGTCCGGCTTTGTGATGTGTGTCCGGCTTTGTGACGTGTGTCTGGCTTTGTGACGTGTGTCCGGCTTTGTGATGTGTGTCCGGCTTTGTGACGTGTGTCCGGCTTTGTGACGTGTGTCCGGCTTTGTGACGTGTGTCCGGCTTTGTGACGTGTGTCCGGCTTTGTGACGTGTGTCCGGCTTTGTGATGTGTGTCCGGCTTTGTGACGTGTGTCCGGCTTTGTGATGTGTGTCCGGCTTTGTGATGTGTGTCCGGCTTTGTGATGTGTGTCCGGCTTTGTGATGTGTGTCTGGCTTTGTGATGTGTGTCCGGCTTTGTGACGTGTGTCTGGCTTTGTGACGTGTGTCCGGCTTTGTGATGTGGGTCCGGCTTTGTGATGTGTGTCCGGCTTTGTGACGTGTGTCCGGCTTTGTGATGTGTGTCTGGCTTTGTGATGTGTGTCCGGCTTTGTGACGTGTGTCTGGCTTTGTGACGTGTGTCCGGCTTTGTGATGTGTGTCTGGCTTTGTAAAGTGTGTCCGGCTTAGTGACGTGTGTCCGGCTTTGTGATGTGTGTCCGGCTTTGTGATGTGTGTCCGGCTTTGTGACGTGTGTCTGGCTTTGTGATGTGTGTCCGGCTTTGTGATGTGTGTCCGGCTTTGTGACGTGTGTCCAGCTTTGTAATGTGTGTGTCCGACTTTGTGATGTGTGTCTGGCTTTGTGATGTGTGTCTGGCTTTGTGATGTGTGTCCGGCTTTGTGATGTGTGTCCGGCTTTGTGACGTGTGTCTGGCTTTGTGACGTGTGTCCGGCTTTGTGACGTGTGTCCGGCTTTGTGACGTGTGTCCGGCTTTGTGATGTGTGTCCGGCTTTGTGACGTGTGTCTGGCTTTGTGACGTGTGTCTGGCTTTGTGACGCGTGTCTGGCTTTGTGATGTGTGTCCGGCTTTGTGACGTGTGTCCGGCTTTGTGACGTGTGTCCAGCTTTGTGACGTGTGTCCGGCTTTGTGATGTGTGTCCGGCTTTGTGACGTGTGTCTGGCTTTGTGATGTGTGTCCGGCTTTGTGATGTGTGTCCGGCTTTGTGACGTGTGTCTGGCTTTGTGATGTGTGTCCGGCTTTGTGATGTGTGTCTGGCTTTGTAAAGTGTGTCCGGCTTAGTGACGTGTGTCCGGCTTTGTGACGTGTGTCTGGCTTTGTGATGTGTGTCCGGCTTTGTGACGTGTGTCTGGCTTTGTGACGTGTGTCCGGCTTTGTGATGTGTGTCCGGCTTTGTGATGTGTGTCCGGCTTTGTGACGTGTGTCTGGCTTTGTGACGTGTGTCCGGCTTTGTGATGTGTGTCCGGCTTTGTGACGTGTGTCCGGCTTTGTGACGTGTGTCCGGCTTTGTGACGTGTGTCCGGCTTTGTGACGTGTGTCCGGCTTTGTGATGTGTGTCCGGCTTTGTGACGTGTGTCCGGCTTTGTGATGTGTGTCCGGCTTTGTGATGTGTGTCCGGCTTTGTGATGTGTGTCCGGCTTTGTGATGTGTGTCTGGCTTTGTGATGTGTGTCCGGCTTTGTGACGTGTGTCTGGCTTTGTGACGTGTGTCCGGCTTTGTGATGTGTGTCCGGCTTTGTGATGTGTGTCCGGCTTTGTGACGTGTGTCTGGCTTTGTGACGTGTGTCTGGCTTTGTGATGTGTGTCCGGCTTAGTGACGTGTGTCCGGCTTTGTGACGTGTGTACGGCTTTGTGATGTGTGTCCCATCTCGAGCTGTAGACGCATTTGTTATGTAGGCAGCCGTGAGCGCCTGGTGCCTCTCTACAGTACGCTGATCACTGTGGGTCGCTCACTTTGCACCTCATCCACTCATAGAAAGCCTTGTATTCTTTTCAGTGAATGCAAGGAGCTCTGTGATTAGAGAAGGTGTGGACGAACCTCACAATTACCCCTCAACCAATCACAAAGTGCCTTCTCATGGTGCAAAAGAAGCTGCAGCAAATGATAGAGCTTGCCTCATTTCCTGGCTGGAGAGCATACACCGTCATCTAGCTCTTTCCTCCCCAGCCTTAGTGCCGGTTCACACTATGGCGATCCGACTTAGGGGGCGACCTGTGAAGTCGCGTGCAGCGCGACTTGCACGGACTTCATAAAATAAATGTCAATGCAAGTCGCTCCGAGGTCGCACCGAAGTAGTACAGGACCCTTTTTCTAAGTTGGAGCGACTTGTGTCGCTCCTATTAGAACCGGTCCTGTACTACACAATGACCGCGACGGTGCACGACTTGCCAGGCTGACCAAGTCGCCTGAAAAGTCGTATTAGTGTGAACCGGCACTTACTGTCCCTGACCCTTCTCCTTCATTTACTGTGTTTCAGATCTTTCAGTCATGGAGGCTCAGTGTCATACATGGGGGTTACCTGGGCAGCCTGCCAGAAATGCCCACTCCTCCACACACACATCCACACATTAAGGTACTTTTATTTGCATAAGACCTACCAGGAGCAGTGCCAGGACAAGGCCATCTACAGCCCAAGGCAAGCATGCCAACCTGCACTCCTCCCCATCAAGATGTGTCAGCAAAAATCCCCCCCCCCCCCCACAAAAACACTGAGCACTAATCTGCATGCTTACCCCTAAGCATAAATCCCCCCTCCCCACTCAGTACAAATCTGCCCCCATGCTGAAATCCCCCCTACCAACAATACTTACCACCCCTCAAATTCCCCCCTCCAACACACATCCCCCTCCCCCAATCTCCTTGTGGTGCCCCCACCTCACATGATACCACAGTGCCCAGGGAGGCCACCACTCCTGCCCACCCCTTGTCCCTGCCCCGACCGGGAACCAGCATGCTGCTTGCTTCATGTCTGAGGGCTCCTGAGATGAGTACTTAGGAAGGGTACTGTGATGTTTTATGGAAGCTATGAACAGCAGCCAGCTGGCCTCCCAGTTTAGCCATAATATGCCTGCATTGCATAGAGAGGCACAGAGGCCCACTGATAACAGGCTCCATATAAGGTGTGTAATGAAAACAGGTCTATTTAAAAATGACATTAGTATGTTGTTAGGTAGAGAACCAGTGAAGGTAAAATATAAGCACATTACACTTCAGCTTTGGAAAACAGTTTCTGATTAGTTGTTACACATTACTGAACTTTGGCACTTCCTTAATAACCTGCAGCAGTGTTATTTGAGTATCCAACATGGCCGCTGAGATAAAATGTGTCAGAGCCTTGAGAAATATCACAGATTGGGGTGAGAATCTGTAAGGGGGGAGGAGGGGGTGTGACTCAGATGAAAGAACGCAAGGTGGGGAGATGCAGGGCGATGGGGATGAGAGAAGAGAATAGAAGAAGTGATGAGGAAGGAATAAAATACGCAGCAGGACTAAGAAATAAAATGCATGTGCTCTCGCCAGTAAAAGATAAAAGGCCTCAGGCTGTTCTTTATTACTACCCTGCCAAGCAACTTTCTCTGTTTAACCTCCTCCGTGCCAAAGCGCTATAGGATTATTAACCCTTACCATGGAAGACAACATTAATCCAAACCTGTCCTTTATGATAAATTACTAGAAAATTCAAAGTATATCTAAAGATTTTTTTTTTTTTTTTGAGAATAGAGTGTGGAAGGATTGGAATGTCTGTCAGGTGTTCATTGCTGTCTGCGTCCCCGTCGGGGATATTAAGCCTGTTGTCACTAGGACAGAAAGCACTAGGATACCCAAAATCTAATGGTTGTCACCAAAATTGGAAAGAGAAAATGGTGACACCTGATCTGGTGACAGTGGTTAATGGTCTTCTCCAACACCATAGCTCCAAAGCATCGATTTTCTTTGGCGTTCAGCCTTTCTTATGGTCCAACTTTCACAGCCATAGGTTACTACTGGGAATACCAAAGCTTTGTCAGTAGGGTCATGTCTCTGCTTTTTATAATGTTGTCTAGGTTTGCCATAGCTTTCCTCCGAAGAAGCAAGCGTCTCTTAATTTCATGGCTGCAGTCACATTTCTTCTCCTTATATTTGCCAAGTAGTGATCAGACCTGTTGCCATAATCTTACACGTCATAGTTGTATCCAAAAACAATTGTATGCAATTTTGGATAAATATTGGATAAAATCAGGCAGTATCTGTGTTGTAAACCAGCAATTCTGAATGCAAAGTTGGCCCGGGGGCATAAAGCAATTATTGCATAGCTCTGCCTACTCTCCTAAAATGTTGCAGGGGATTTGCGAAGGAAGTGACACATATACAGTATCTACCTTCTGTTTCAACAACACACAACAGTGCTTTTTGGTGATTAAGGAAAGGGCTTTTTTACCTTTTGGCCCACCTCCATCGTTATACTTTCTCATTTGGTACCGTTAAATCTTAAGTTGTGTTTTCTGTAAACTGTAACAAAGCTCCAGCAAGCAGCATATTTTAATCATACCCCCTTACAGTACACAAGTATGAATGTAGCCCAGTGATTTATCAATCTAAGGTAAGGGGACAGTGATGTAAGGGGCACTCTGATGAGGATACCAATGTGAAGGGGGATGTTGATGCACCGGTGGATGGTGATTGGGACACTTACATATAGGGGAACTCAGATGGGGACACTGATATAAGGGGGGACTCTGATTTGGAAACTGATGTAATGGGAGGCTCTGATATGTGGGGGTAACACTAATGTAAGGGGTGGATTCTGATGGGGACACTGTTGTAACGGTGACTCTGATCAATGCTGTATTTTGGCATAGGCCATCAAGGACCAGGCCTAGGGCGGCACTTTGATGGGGAGGGGTGACAAAAAAGCTGCCCGCATTAAAAAAAACAGCCTCCCCTGGCTCCTGCATGAAAAGAGTCCCCACCGCTTGCGCTACACTTTTAGTGTAGCGTCAGTATTATGGGCTGGACTGGGACGGGTGGCAGGGCCTAGGAGGCAGATCGGTCTGGTGCCCCCATAAAGCAGCCGCACTGCTGCCAGTATGTATTTTAGCAGGTGAATATGAGCAACACTGGAAGTGCTTTTGTTATCACTTAGCACTGGCATTTGTGGAGGTGTGGTTTGCAGATGACGGGGGGGGGTCTTAAACAGGAAGGGGTGTGGTCATGACAGGAAGGGGTGGGTCATATTAAAATTAGGGGGTGCACAAGTTTAGTCAGGCCTAGGGCAGCACAAAACCTAAATACACCACTGACTCTGATGTTAGGGAGAACTCTCATGGGGACCCTAACGTATCGGGGGGACTCTGATGGGGACCCTGATGTTAGGGAGAACTCTCATGGGGACCCTAATGTATCTGGGGGACTCTGATGGGGACCCTGATGTTAGGGAGAACTCTCATGGGGACCCTAATGTATCTGGGGGACTCTGATGGGGACCCTGATGTTAGGGAGAACTCTCATGGGGACCCTAATGTATCGGGGGGACTCTGATGGGGACCTTGAGTTCCTAATGTGTTGAGGTGTTACGGAAAATAAGTGACCCTACAACACACGGAAGCATGCATTGTGACTACTATGAAACAGTGTGAATGGGCCCTTATTCTCCGCCAAGCCAACAAGTGATGAAAATACCAGCTATAGGGTGTAAAATATGATCGTCATGGCAAAAAACTCACATCTTGTCTCTTCCTAAATGAAGCCTAACGCCCCAAATATGCATGATAAACCGTGGGAAAATTGCGGCACGCCATTGACTGGCAGTCACAACAGAACTGGAAAGATATTTGGGAACAATTTCCAATCAATTTTCTGTTATACATCTGAAAATAACTTCAGAATCACCCACGATGCAGAGTATGTTTCCTAATAAGACGAAAGCCTGCATTAACCCTTTCTATCTCGTGTACTGCAGTAAACACGCAGAAGCCAGAGAACATGCGTACACGCGCTAAAAAGCATTGCATAACATACATATGCTAGATATTACACAGGCACATATACACACATTGAGTCTCACAAACACACACGTGTGCACACATGACAGAAATTCCTGGGTGGTGCAATCACTCTTGGAATAAGTGAAACAAGATCTTTTACTCCCAGCTGTTTGTAAGATTCATGGCGGGGGGGGGGGGGGGGGGCTGGGGTGCACAGACGGCATCCCGATGTATATTTATATTATTGATTCAGTATGAAATCACTGTTTTGTTTCCCGTTATTAAAGCAGTTCAGTCCACTCAATACTGATATTTCAGTTATTAGTAGATGCTGGAAAGTTATTCCAGTTGGCTGTTTTCTTATATATCTTTGTGAGATCTCTATGCTGAGTTCCCGGGTCTGCATATCTTATATGCCCAATATGAGGAATTCCCACTTTCTGCTGGAGGTTTTATTTATTTTATTTTTTATCATGAAGAATTTACCAGGAGAAGCTAGATTACCAAACACTCCCATGGTGCAACAGATTGAGGAATTAGGCTGGGGAGATTTTGCTATTAGAACATCCAAAACTAAAGCTGGCCTTAGTAGGATTAAAATTCGTCCGGTTCGGCAGGGACAGGCCAAATTTCAATCAATGTATGGGCATCCCTGTTTGACAGGAGTCAATACTTGGATTGACTTTTGTGAAACAGACAAGTTGGAAAACTTTTGTTGACCAGTGGCTGCAGCCACTGATAAGTGTGGTCTGACAACGCTGGGTCCCATTGTCAGAGTACAATTTCTAAGCAGGGGGGATTATTTCATCCACCTCGTTGGATAAAGGAATGTAGATGGAGGAATTAGTTAAGCTGGCTACACATTGTACAATTTTTATAGAATTTTCTTGTACAACTTTCCTTTTAGATTCATCAAACCCATATAATATGAGGTCAAACCTAAACACTTTAAAATTGTATGCAAGGCAGGCCCTTGCACTACATAGTTGAAGGTAAATCTAAAAGAAATTGACCAACAAAAATTGTATAATGTGTATCTAACTTTAGTTTTTTTTTTTTCGTTCAGCCACTGACTGAGCAAAAAAAAAAAAAAAAACCTTTAACTATGGCCAGCTTAAAGTGGAGTTCTGGCCTCAAATACCTTTTTTAACTAAAAATACCCCTATAATACTAATCCATCGCCCTTTACAGATACAGCTATTCTCATACTTACAAGGTGTACAGTATTGGATTTTAGTCAAAATCTTATTTTTAAAAACGCTGTCTGGGCGAGGCCATCTTAGACGTGGGCATCTGAAGCCGCAGTGTAATCTGCTGTGTCCTTCTTCCTGATTCCAGGGAGTGTTCAGGGAGTTCTTCCTTATTCCAGCCTCCTGGGAGTGATGACAAACAGCTCCCAGGATGCAATGCAAAAGCGGAAGTGATGTCGGTGGCCGCGGCCACAGAAGGGGGAGAAGGAGGAAGTACAATCATAAATGCCCTGAAAATAAGGTAAGGGACCCCTGAACAAAATTGAAAATGCCCAATTGTTGATCAATGCCCAATTGTTGAGCACTCCAGGAATCACTAAAGTTGCAAAATAGGCGGGAACTCCACTTTAAGATTTTTTACCTTTTATGCATTCAAAAAAACCTTCTGTGTGCAGCAGCCTCCCCCCCCCTCCCTAATACTACTTACCTGAGCCCCACCTTGATTCAGCGATGTGCATGAGACCGGCGACTCTCCCAGGTCTTTTTCTCCTCATTGGCTGAGACAGCAGCAGTAGTCATTGGCTCCTGCTACTGTCAATCACAGCCCCTGAGCCAATGAGGAGAGAGTGGGGGCAGGGCAAAGCCATGCTCTGTGTTTGAACAGACAGTGGCTGGAAAGTGAACCTGCTTAGGTGGCCCCATATCAAGCTGCTCTGTGCACAACCACTGCACAGAGCAGGTAGAATGACATGTTTGCTATTTAAAAAAAAAAAGCCATTCACGCAGGCTTTGTCTGCTCTGTTCAGCAGGAAATCCATGAAGACATCTGTGACAAAGGTCCGCTCAGCTTTTGTCCTTATTTTGACAGTAGACCTTTGCGGACCTGTGTTGGGTCTATGGGTGGCTGGGTTAAAGAGGACTTCTATACTCATTTTGTCTCATTTTAGTGAAACAATGTGAGTTAGCGCTCACGCATAAAAGCACTGCGCAATGTGGCGATGGGCCCTAAAACAGGTTTTTACTGCTCCAAAGAGAAAGAAAGCGATGGGAATTACAAAAGTTTACAGTTGATTAGAGAGGAAACCTTTCAATGATGACACCTGTTTAGAAGACAACTGTCTAACAGCCCAATCACACCACAACGCTGTGTGCTGAAACTCATACTTTGTAACATGTTACATAGTTACATATAGTTACATAGTTGGTAAGGCTGAAAAAAGACGCCAGTCCATCCAGTTCATTCTGTGTGGATGTGTGTTAAAATGTATATCCCTGTATGTTGTGATCATTAAGATGCCCATCTAAAAGATTTTTGAAACTATTGTTGCTCCCTGCTGATCTGTTCGTGGAAGAGAATTCCACATCCTTACTGCTCTAACAGTAAGGAACCCTTTACGGTGATTAAACCGCTTCTCTTCCAAATCCAGTGAATGCCCCGTGTCTTTTTAAACTCTTTTCACTGAAAAGTTTCTTCCCTATGCTAGGGTCATCAGTAAGATATTTGTGTATCACTATCATATTATATGATATGTTGACCTATGTTGCAAATGCATGCAAAAATGTATTTATCGCAGGGCAGAGCATGGAAACACCTCTGAGTTGCTGCAGAGCACGTGTCTTCTGAAGGTGCATTGTAAATGGCACCGCAGTGCATCAACGTGAGTTATTGCTACGCAGTGATATGCATCGGCCATAAGAGTGGAATGCCTTTGTGAAGAGATTTTCTCTAAATTCTCTCATGTCTCTCGGGCAGGATGTTAAACAAAAATAGGACACAAAAAAAAAAAAAAAAAGTTTTCTAATTATAGAAAAAACTGTTTTGGTTGTAGATGCCTTTTAAAAATGTTGCATTTGGAAAGGAAAAACAAAAAACAGGGTGATAAGTCTTAGGCCCCCTTTCATGCAATCGGACTGATCAGGTCTGCCTGATCGTTTCTCAGGCGGACCTGATTGGGCCATCCATTCTCCTCTATGGAGAGGTGGATGTCTGCGGAGATGTGTCCGCTGACACCAGTCTGGCATCTGATCCGACAAGATTGGCTGAAAACAGACAGATGGCGATACGTTCGCCATTCGTCCAGCAGGTCAGATCGGATGGGATCAAATGAAAACGAATATGCTGTACATGTTCATCCGATCTCCCCATAGAGTAGAGCGGGGCTCTGACAGGTACGCCCCTGCACAGTGAGCGGAGACGGACCTGTCATCCGCCTGCTCAGCGGAGATCAACGGAGCGATCCGCTGAGCTAGCGGAGTCCGCCGAGCGAATCCGCCCCCCTGAAAAAGAGGCCTTAATGGCAATGACTCCAAACAAGTTCTTTTACCTTTTCGTTGTTTTCAATGAATGATCTCCAGCTTTATGGCCCACACATAAAGTGGTATTAAACCCAAAACCAAAAATGTAATATATTTCAGCTAAAATGTTCCCTCCTGTCTTTACCTGGTCATCTGGTCGGTATCATACCTCCTGTATTAGAGTGCCTCCACTCTGGATGAAGGGGCAACAGAGACACCAATGGACAGCAGCATTGTCAGTCTGGGGGGGGCGGTGTTAGATGCTTCAGAACAGGGGTCCCCAACCACCCACTGCCCGTCCGCGGCCTGTTTATGACCGGGCCGCACAGCAGGAGATGAGCGGCAACCACAGTCTGCACAGGGCCATCACAGACCATGGTTGCCACTCTTCTCCTGCTGTGTGGCCATGCCCGTATGTAGGGCCGCTGATAAGGCTGTACAGCCAGCCCTCCTGTACTGGGCCTGGACCTTATCAGTTCATAGGGAGAGGCTGAGCAGGAGGAGTGGCTGTACTGTCTTATTGCAGACACCAATCCTCTTCTGCCTCCCCTTGCAGCGCAGCCAGCATCTCCTTTCTCCCTCCGGCTGCACTGCAGGGGAATTGGTTCTAGCAAATGCACCCCTTCAATCTGCTGTGCGGGTCCTCCTGTGTGCCCCTTTCCCTCTTCTCCCCTCCTGCTGGCAGCTACTGCAGTCACACATGGAGATATTTCATAATGGGGAGTGGGGGAAGGGGCTGTTAAATGTCATTTACTGGCCCCTTCCATTCCTGAATGAACACAGTGAACAATCATTACCAATCACTCCCATGTCCGTTCATCACTGAAGCATAGTAAACAGTTTATTTTGCTTCGGTTTGTGAATGAGCAGGAAGCCTGAGAGCGCTTCCTATTCATTCATCTGTGCAGCTGAAGCTACAGAGAAAGGGACTAATAAATCTACGTATGTCCTCAGTCACTTTCAGCTGGGGAAGGGGGCCCTGTCAGGTAGGCTGTATAGGGCCCGGGATTTCTATCAGTAGCCCTGCCTGTATGTCCTCTCCCAGTTCCTCTGCCCACCCGGCTGATCAGCAGGGCAGGGGGCGGGAGGAGCTGCAGATCAGAAAGGAGAGCTCCTCCTGCCCCCTGCCCTGCCGATAGGATGACATCATCAGGCAGGTGGGGGACCCGGAGGAGGACACATGGACTGATCACAGCCTCTGCCCCGCCAAAGGTAGGAGGCCTGTGCAGAGAAGGCAGAGATTGGAATGGGAAGTGTGATGTTAGAGAGGAAAGTTGAGGGGAGCAGACTGCAGGGATACTGTGATGGAAGAGGCTGTGATTGCTAGGGGCACTGTAATATAAAGGGGACTGCACTGTAAAGGGGTACTGTAATCATTAGAGTACAGTACCTTTTATATCACAGTGCCCCCTTTACATTACAGTGCCCCCCTTACAGAGCAGTCCCCTTTACATTACAGTGCCCCCTTTACAGAGCAGTCCCCTTTATATTACAGTGCCCCCTTTACAGAGCAGTCCCCTTTACATTACAGTGCCCCCCTTACAGAGCAGCCCCCTTTACATTACAGTGCCCTCTTTACAGAGCAGTCCCCTTTACATTACAGTGCCCCCCTTAGAGAGCAGCCCCCTTTACATTACAGTGCCTCCCTTTACAGAGCAACCCCCTTTACATTACAGTGCCTCCCTTACAGAACAGTCCCTGTTACATTACAGTGCCCCCCTTACAGAGCAGTCCCCTTTACATTACAGTTCCCCCCTTACAGAACAGTCCCTGTTACATTACAGTTCCCCCTTTACCGAGCAGTCCCCTTTACATTACAGTTCCCCCCTTACAGAACAGTCCCTGTTACATTACAGTTCCCCCTTTACCGAGCAGTCCCCTTTACATTACAGTGCCCCCCTTACAGAGCAGTCCCCTTTACATTACAGTGCCCCCCTTAGAGAGCAGTCCCTGTTACATTACAGTGCCCTCCTTACAGATCAGTCCCCTTTACATTACAGTGCCTCCCTTACAGAGCAGTCCCCTTTACATTACAGTGCCCCCTTTACAGAGCAGTCCCCTTTACATTACAGTGCCCCCCTTAGAGAGCAGTCCCTGTTACATTACAGTGCCCCCCTTACAGATCAGTCCCCTTTACATTACAGTGCCTCCCTTACAGAGCAGTCCCCTTTACATTACAGTGCCCCCTTTACAGAGCAGTCCACTTTACATTACAGTGCCCCACTTACAGAGCAGTCCCCTTTACATCACAGTGCCCCCCTTACAGAGCAGTCCCCTTTACATTACAGTGCCCCCCTTACAGAGCAGTCCCCTTTACATTACAGTGCCCTCTTACAGAGCAGTTCCCTTTACATTACAGTGCCCCCCTTATAGAGCAGTCCCCTTTACATTACAGTGCCCCCCTTACAGAGCAGTCCCCTTTACATTACAGTGCCCCCCTTAGAGAGCAGTCCCTGTTACATTACAGTGCCCTCCTTACAGATCAGTCCCCTTTACATTACAGTGCCTCCCTTACAGAGCAGTCCCCTTTACATTACAGTGCCCCCTTTACAGAGCAGTCCCCTTTACATTACAGTGCCCCCCTTAGAGAGCAGTCCCTGTTACATTACAGTGCCCCCCTTACAGATCAGTCCCCTTTACATTACAGTGCTGCCTCCCTTACAGAGCAGTCCCCTTTACATTACAGTGCCCCCTTTACAGAGCAGTCCACTTTACATTACAGTGCCCCACTTACAGAGCAGTCCCCTTTACATCACAGTGCCCCCCTTACAGAGCAGTCCCCTTTACATTACAGTGCCCCCCTTACAGAGCAGTCCCCTTTACATTACAGTGCCCTCTTACAGAGCAGTTCCCTTTACATTACAGTGCCCCCCTTATAGAGCAGTCCCCTTTACATTACAGTGCCCCCCTTACAGAGCAGTCCCTGTTGCATTAATGTAAAGGGGCACTGTGATGTAAAGGGGACTGCACTGTAAAGGAGCACTGTAATGTGAAGGGGAACTGAGGACACTGATATAAAGGGGGGGCAGTGCTGTAAAGGGTGGCTGAGGACAGACTCTGTGAATAGCCCCTCCCCCTGGTCCCTGGCAAAATTGGCTGCAATGAAACCGGTCCCTGGTGCCAAAAAGGTTGGAGACCGCTGCTCTAGCAGATTCAAATACACAAACAAAATGAAGCCAGACTCCAGCTCACACTTTTTAAGCAGTTACAGCAAGAGTTTTTCCTTTTGGGATAAATGTATTTGGGATAGAAAAAACAAAAGCTGATCTTTGTAAGCAAACCTGTCAGTATTAAATGGTTTATCTCAACCCTCTAACTGCTGCATCTGCAAGACAGCTTGTTCTGTTAAAAAAAAAAAAAAAACAGATATTCTGGCCAGATCACCAGGTGAAAATAAAAGAAAGAAAGCCTAAAAAGAAAACCAATGCAGCCATCACGTATAAGAATTCATACGTTGCAAAATAATAAATGTTTGCTTTTGGGTTTAATACTGCTTTAAATAAACACTATTGGTGTTTAATCTTTTCCAGCACTTTGAGCTATGTTGGCTTTATGTAAACAATGTGATTCATAAATTGTGACACATTGCTATAACAGGATTACAATGTTATTAAGACAAGTCAGGGTTGTAATAGTGAAAACACATGTCACTTTTATGATGTGCTGTGCAGATGGTCACCGTCACACATGTACAATGTTCACTTCTGTGTCACAGCTTTCTATGTTTATATAAAAACAATTGAGAAATTCAAAGACCTAAAAAAATCTGGTTTATGTAAAAGACATTTCAATAAAATGAATTGATGAATATGCAAAATAAAAAACATTTTACTATGAAAAAAAGAATATATCTTACGTGAAGGAGGTATATCAGAAAATAGAGTACATATCTTCCCATTATCCAGCAACAGAAAGTTAGGGGTCAGAAATAAGCTCTGGTTCACACCTGGTTAAAATGAATTGCTTTTCTAAAAACCCTTCAAAGCTCAATTTCCATTCCATCCTATGATCCGCACTCACATATTAGTGTTGTCACCTGAAGCTTGTCCCTTAACCACTTTCAGACCGGAGGATTTGGCTGCTCAATGACCAGGCCCTATTTTGCGATTCGGCACTGTGTGATTTTAAAGGACAATTGCGCGGTCATGCGACGCTGTACCCAAACTAAATTTACGTCCTTTTTTTCCCACAAACAGAGCTTTCTGTTGGTGGCATTTGATCACCTGTGCGATTTTTATTTTTTGCGCTATAAACAAAAAAAGAGCGACAATTTTGAAAAAATAACAATATTTTTCACATTTTTTTATATGAAATTCTCAAAAAAATGTAAAAATCAAAATTTTTTAAAATTTTAGGCCAATCTGTTTTCTGCTACATATTTTTGGTAAAAAAAATTGCAATAAGCGTATTGATTGGTTTGCGCAAAAGTTATTGCGTCTACTAACTACGGAAAAGATTTATGCCCTTTTTATTGTTTTTTTTTTTACTAGTAATGGCGGCGATCTGCGATTTTTTTTTTTTTTTTAGCGGGACTGCGACATTGCGACGGACAGATCGCACCCCTAACTGGCATTTTTGACACTTTTGGGGGTACCAGTGACATTACTTCAGTAATCAGTGCTAAAAATATGCACTGTTACTGTAAAAATGACACTGGCAGGGAAGGGGTCAACATTACTGGTGATCAGTGGGTAAAGTGTGTCCCTAGGGGCGTGATTCTAAATGTCATGGGGCGTGGCTGTGAAGTAATCACAGAGACATGCGATCCTATATAGCAGGATCACATAGCCTCTGTGATCACTTCAGTGAGAATGACAGACGGCTGTGTTTACATCATCTTTCTCCCTCAGCTGTGGGAGATCACGAGTGGCCGGCGGCCCTCGGAGCCGCTGGGCACACACGCTGGCTCCCCAGCTGACGAGCGGGGGCGAGAGCCCGCCTCCAGCGCCAGACTGCCTCTCTACAACTGCGGTGGCTGGTGCGGAAGTGGTTAAAGTGGTTGTAAACCTCAGACATGAAATATAGACAAAGCATATTTCTCTATAGTGTGTACTTCTCTCAATCCAGAGCACGAAGTGTCATTTCTGTCCGCTGCTTTGTTCCTCTGCTATCAGTATAAGTCACTTTTGATGAGTTTCCCTGACACCAAAAGAAAAATGGTGACAGGGGAGGGAGCTCCAGATGCCTCAGCTCTGTTCCTGTGTTCTGTGAGAAGGGGGTGTGTCCCTTCCCTCCAATCAGCTCCCGGAGCTCTCCTTTTACTGATGTAACTTCAGCTCTCCTCCCCCTGCTTTTCACAGCTTAGAGATCCTATGTCAATTCTGCAATTTGAATGGCTGTATGGAAAAGACGGTTGTAGATCATAGGTGTGCACAGCCTATTGCATTAGGATGTGCACCCTAAGGCTCCATGCACACAGGGCGTCATAAAAACGTGCTCCAAAGCTGTTTACTTGACGCCGGGAAACAGCAGCTGTAAAAACGTGCTTTCAGTAGCCTTTTCAATTAGCGTTATTGCACGTTTGGCCACAGTAGCTGTTAGCAGCGTTTTTTCTGCCTCCATTCAAAATCAATGGTTCCCTATGGGAGCCTATTGATTTGAATGGAAGTCAAACCGCAGGTCGGATCAGGGTGATCTGACTTGCGGCGCGACTTGCGCTGTGAGAATCTTGAGGCGGAACTCCACGCCAAAATGGGGAAAAAAACGGCGTGGGGTTCCCCCCCAGGTTCCAAACCAGGCCCTTCGGGTCTGGTATGGAATTTGAGGGTAGCCCCACGCCGAAAAAACGGCGTGTGGTCTGATGAGACCAAGATGGCAACCAGGTGAGGAGTACAAAGACAAGTGTGTCTTGCCTACAATCAAGCATGGTGGTGGGAGTGTCATGGTCTGGGGGTGCCTGAGTGCTGCCGGCACTGGGGAGCTACAGTTCATTGAGGGAGCCATGAATGCCAACATTTACTGTGACATACTGAAGCAGAGCATGATCCCCTCCCTTTAGAGACTGGACTGCAGGGTAGTATTCCAACAAGATAACAACCCCAAACACACCTTCTAGATGACCACTGTCAGATGATAAAAATTCAGAAAAAACAGTGTGCCCCTCCCTCTATCCATACCACGCCTGTTCGGGTCTGGTTTGAATTTTAAGAGGGAACCCACGACAAAATTTTTTAAAAACTAGCATGGGGTCCCCCCCAAAATCTATACAAGACCCTTATCCGAGCTTCCGTCTTGCAGGCCAAGAATGGGGGGGCGGCAAGCAAGTGCCCCCCCCCTCCTGAACCATACCAGGCCACATGCCCCTCTCAAAGCACCTTTGTCCCCATGTTGATGAGGACAAGGGCCTCTTCCACACAACCCAGGCCCGGTGGTTGTGGGGGTGCGGAGAGTGACTTATCAGAACCTGGAAGCCCCCTTTAACAAGGGGGCCCCCAGATCCCAGCCTTCCCATGTGAATGAGTTTGGGGTACATAGACACGACTGCTCTTGTACGGGGACACAGCCGGATGACAGTTAAACATAGGGGTGGGGGTTACCCGTGACATTACTGGATGACCTCGTCCCCATGTCTACCTTTCATTGGGCGAGTGTCATTATGGGACGGGATCACCTGCTGACGTGACAAAGTGCCTGGTATGGATTGGGGGGAGCCTTACACTGTTTTTTTATCCAAAAATTTTATTTTCTGGCCATTCTGTTTACATTCAGCTGTCAGCTGAGAAGCCCGCTGACAGCTGATGATTCATCGGTTGTTAAGGAAGTGGTGGCCGGCTTACCGACCCGCTCTTTAACAACCAGCTATTCTTCACAAAGATTTCAAATCAGTTGATCAATTTTTAATCACAGAATTTTTAATTAATTTTTATCACAGAAATAATGTCTTAAAGCGGAGTTCCAGCCATTCACTCACCTGTCCAACGGTCCAGCGATGCGGCCGCCCGAAGCCTCGATCCTCTCCCTCGGCGCCGGCATCACTGCTGTGGGCACCCGGCTGTGATAGTTTACGGCTTCACAGCCGGGTACCCACTGCGCATGCACGAGTCGCGCTGCGCGTGTTGATTGGCCGGCAATCTTCTGGGACCTCTGACGTGTCCCAGAAAATTGCAGGGAGGGAGGGGGAGAGGAGAACTTCTGTTCAGGGCGCCGCGGCGCTCCGAGCGGAAGTGGGAGCGGGTACCTGTCAAAACTAGGTACCCGCTCC
Organism: Pelophylax lessonae; assembly: GCF_965119305.1. Lineage (NCBI taxonomy): Eukaryota > Metazoa > Chordata > Amphibia > Anura > Ranidae > Pelophylax > Pelophylax lessonae. The sequence goes on from NC_138774.1 coordinate 92,925,843, forward strand.
CCCCCCAAAAAAATGACATGCCAAATGTGGCATGTCAGGGGGTCAGGACTCCCTAAAGCGGAAGTTCCATTTTTAGGTGGAACTCCGCTTTAATAACATCTAGACAGAATCCTATGACATATTGACTTGATGTGCATGACTCACATCAATACTTTTAATAGAAAATAACAGCTAGTACACACTATAAGAAAATCGGGCGAGAATTTCATACAATTTTTGTATAGTGTGTACACAACTTTCTACAGCTGATTCTGACCTTCTAAATTAAAATTTCCGAAGGGACAACAACATTTTTCTCGTTTGGGAACAGAACGATAGATTTTCGCTTAATGTGTACTGTTTTCGTACGAGAAAAATCAGAAACTAAAGACTGCGCATGATCAGAAGCAATAATCAACAGGTTGGAAGTAGAGAGTCCAACCCTTAAGGAATGGTGCAGTAGAATCGACCATGTTTACAATATGGAGTATATTGGTAGTAGGGAAGAGGAACAATTAAACTGCTGGTTAAAAAAATGGGCAGATTTTAAAAAATCCAGTAAATACGTTGAAATTTGGACAACAGATTCATTATAGAAATAGGAGTATGGGTTAAATTAGAGGAAAGACAAAGAGCAACATCAATTTGGATATCAATTAATAAAGTGTAAAGGGGGGGGGGGGTAAAGAGGGGGGATGGGGATTATTGAAATTACAGAATATGCTTTTATAAAATGTTTTTTTCCTTTTTTTATTGTAAACAACATTTAAAACCCATAAAAATTTGTATAAAAAAAAGAAACAATAATCAACAAAAAAAAAGCCTTTATCGTATGAGAATTTTCCTTCATCGGTTCCGATTTGCTGTGAAACTAGGAAAATCAGACGATTGTTCGCCCGATTTTACTATGGAGTGTACCCCACTTTAGCCTGTATTTTATACATTTCTAGATGCTGAGCAGCCCTGATGTGTATGAGGAACCTAAATCACTGAGGGCCCATTTAAGACTATAGGGATGCATATAGTTGCATTAGCACTGCGCAGGTGCGTTCCCTACCTCCCTGCCTGTCAATTCCTGTACATTGACAGGCATTTTGATGCACGTTGACATGTGTTTTTAGTGTGTTTTTCCATGTAAAATTTAGAGTGGATAGGGTTAACAACCATTGACCAATGCTTGTTTAAAGCTGGTTACACAATATACAATTTTTTTTGTTTCATTTTGTTTAGATTTACCTACACTTATGTAGTACAAGTGAATTGTATAATGTGAAGCCAGTTTAATACCCACTGTCAATGCATGTATGTTATGAACAATCGTCTTTTTTTGAGTGGGGGAGCCCCCGATCTGATCGAAAAAAATAAAATAAATAAATGTGGCAGTTCCCTGCCAAAATGGCTGAATTTATATTCCTGTATGGCCAGCCTAAATGTACATTTTTATTTTTAATTGAATCATTCCCTAAAGGCATTCTGAACCCAACCTATTTAAAGCCACTCTGGCTGATCTATGTACATTGCAAGGTTTATAACAACCTTTGCTGCAGAATCCTACCTTTTGTTATTCTGAAGAAATCACTGTTTGATCCTCTGTTCCTCTGTGCTCAGTGGGTCTAATGGGAGTGGTTTCATAATTATCAATCAGTTGTGCAGCCTGCAGAGCACTAATGAGAAAATCTGCTGAGTCTGCATCCCTTTAGATGTGTTCCTATTGGGAGTATCTCCAAAAAAATGACATTTTTGTTGCAGGGGATGCCAGAAATCTGATTTGTATCTTAGGCAGACTTCTGGGAAAATCAGTGAGCCAATCACACAAGCAGGAAATTATGTTTCTGGGGTGTGGTAAGTACACATTCTGTGTACAGAACACCTCCAAGTAGCCATATTGCATTGCATTTTCAGAAAATTACAGCGGCTGCAGATTGAAAAGCAAAGGTCATTTTTATTAACATTCAATTATAATATGACTTGTGTCGCAATTGTACGCGCTATATATATTTTTTTTTCTTTATTTGCTATTTTTTTTCCCTACAAAAGTGGAGTTACCCTTTAAGTAAATGGGGCTGCACTGCAACCGCCCTGAAACTGCGTGTAATTCAACATTTAGGGGGTTGAAACAAGCGGTATGGAGACGACATATTGCCTCCCCACCCCCTGTCAAATGGCTCTGAATAGCAATCTAAGCATGGATTGCTTTTCAAAGGAGCGACAGTCCTTGCTACAAGTTTAAACGAGCCCTGTGGTTGGCCATACACTAATAGGAATCTGAAAGGTGGAAGAGCCTGTTCTTTATACATTCTGTGTACAGAACAACTCCAAGTAGCCATATTGCATTGCATTTTCAGAAAATTACAGCGGCTGCAGATTGAAAAGGAAAGGTCATTTTTATTAACATTCTTTAATAATATGACTTGTGTCGCAATTGTACGCGCTATATATTTTTTTTTCTTTATTTGCTATTTTTTTCCTAACAAAAGTGGAGTTACCCTTTAAGTAAATGGGGCTGCACTGCAACCGCCCCGCAACTGCGTGCAATTCAGCATTTAGGGGGTTGAAACAAGCGGTATGGAGGCGACATATTGCCTCCCCACCCCCTGTCAAACGCCTCTGAATAGCAATCTAAGCATGGTTTGCTTTTCAAAGGAGCGACAGTCCTTGCTACAAGTTTAAACGAGCCCAATGGTTGGCCATACACTGATAGGAATCTGAAAGGTGGAAGAGCTTGCAAATTGAACAAAAAATCAAAACAATTCTTCCGTTCTTGCTATACAGTGTGGATAGAAAAATCCATTGCTGGGCTTTTGCGGCAGCTATCAAAATACCTGAACAGCAGCTGCAGCTGATTGGATGCAGCTGCTGTTTGGCCAACAATTTTCTGCCTAGCTTCTTACATTTTTCAGTTGAAGGATGATGGTTGGGAGGGGGCCGAAATAGCCACCCATAGAGCGAAATTCGCTCAGTTTATGTCCAGCTGAAACAAGTTTACAAAAACCACTATACGGGAGCATAATTAAAGAGAAGCTCTCTCCACAAAATATTTTCTAAGCAATCCTGATTTACTGGCATTTAGGAAGGAAGGGCCGAGGTCAGCGTTTGAAGCCATTGTCACAGTGGGCCTGGTACCTGCGATAGAATGTCAGAAGCAGCATATGTAAGATGGGGGTTGATGTGTGTGTGTGTGGGTGATGAGGGGGAGGGCGAGAATCAGCTGCTCTGTGTGTCATGGAGGGGGCGAGATGGAAGGACAGCTGCCCGGAATAAAGAAACAGCTCAAACAATGGAGTGATTGTGAGAGACAGACACACTGCGAGGGAGAACAGGGCCAGGGATGTAGCTACAATGGAGAAGGGGGAGTATGGAAAGAGCTAGCGTCAAATGAGGGTAATGGGGGAAAACAGAAAATTAAAAGAAGACTAAAAATTAGATCAGCGCCAGGAGCAAGGAGGGGTGCGGGTCAAGAAAGGACAATGTGAAATTAAAGGAAATACGTTGACTGGACTTATTCAATACAGAGCACAAAAAAGAATGTAAAGTACATCATATTGTCAAAAGTATTGGGACGCCTGCCTTTACACACACATGAACTTTAATGGCATCCCAGTCTTAGTCCGCAGGGTTCAATATTGAGTTGGCCCAGGCTTTGCCGCTATAACAGCTTCAACTCTTCTGGTCGGGACTCTGTGCAGGCAGGCCAGTCAAGTTCCTTCCTACACCTTGCTTTGTGCACTGGTGCGCAGTCATGTTGGAACAGAAAGGAGCCATCCCCAAAATGTACCCACAAAGTTAGGAGCATGAAATTATCCAAAATGTCTTGGTATGCTGATGCCTTAGGAGTTCTCTTTACTGGAACTAAGGGGCCAAGCCCAACCCCTCAAAAACAACCCCACACCATAATCCCCCCTCCTTTAAATGATTTGGACCAGTGCCCAAATCAAGGTCTATAAAGACATAGATGAGTGAGTTTGGGGTGGAGGAACTTGACTGGCCTGGACAGAGTCCTGACCTCAACTCAATAGAAAACCTTTGGGATGAATTAGAGTGCAGACTGCGAGCCAGGACTTCTCCTCCACATCAGTGCCTGACCTCACAAATGTGCTTGTGGAAGAATGGTCAAACATTCCCATAGACACACTCCTAAACCTTGTGGACAGCCTTCCTGGAACAGTTGAAGCTGTTATAGCTGCAAAGGGTGGGCCAACTCACTATTGAACCCTACGGACTAAGACTGGGATGCCATTAAAATTCATATGCGTGCAAAGGCAGGCTTCCCAATATTTTTGACAATATAGTGTAGGATAGTGCAGTAACCTATAGCAACCCTGATATCAGTTGTCTCCTATAGATTAGGCTACATTCTGATTGGTTACTATAGTTTACAGTGTTTTTCACATGGCTCTTTGCAATTTTAAATTTAAATTCTTCTATCCTTTGCCACCTGGACATATTAACCAGAAATGCTTCATTGTAAGATTAAGGTCATTGGCAAAGATCTTCATCCTCATACAGTAGGGGGACCATGCTGCTTCTGCCTTATCAAAGATGTTCAATAGGTACCACACTGCATTGGTAACTGTCAAGTGTGCATACACACACAGTGATGGTTAATGCCTTGTACACACGTACCAATCGTCGGCCAAAAGATCAGCCGTCTTTTGTCCAGGGCTGTCTTGTCTGTTGAAAACTGCAAAAGACTGCACACTAATTTTGTCGGCCAACAACAGCCGACTGCAGAAGTGATGTCATGTGATGGTTAACTTTCCGTGTGTTTTTTCTTTTCTGAGCATGCCCAGTCTTGCTAATCGGCTGTTTGTTGGCCGAATTCTGTACTGACTGGCGAACAATCGGCCGTTCTGGTGTTGGCCAACAAAAATTTTAATGCCTGTACGACAGATTCTGTTCGGCCGAAAATACGCTGTCGGCTGTCGGAAGCATCATACTAACAAGCCTACAATCGGCCGATCGGTTGTCAGCCGAATATTTACGGCCGACGATCGGTACGTGTGTACGAGGCATAAGAGGCAAGCTGCAATAAGAAGGAACTGCAGCAAACGGATTACAAACCTCAGAGAAAAGCCACTAGTAAAATCTTGTATAAAAAATAATCTGAGCTGGCAAGGAAGAAGTCCAGTACCTTGGTATAAAAGGATAGAAGCTCATATGATTGGTTTAGGGCCTCATGCACACAGGAACTTTGCTTAAAAAAATGTTCCTAGAGCCGCAATTTGTAAATGCATTTAGGACGTTTACATGCGTTTATGGTGCGTTTTGCGTTTTTTACACTGAAATGCTCTTTTCCTGAACGTGCATGTGATGGTTTTTTTTCTGCTTCTTGATGCCTGTGTGTGCATGACCACATAAGCTAACCTAGAGGGGCATTTAGAGGCAGAAGAAAAAGTCAAACACCTATAAAAGCGGACATTTTGACATCCAGTGTACATGGGCAGGCCCATTAAAGCTGGCCTGTAGACGGATCGCTTTTTTTTAACCATTCAGCAGGCTGATAAAAAAAAGAAAAGGATTTCCCGAGCCACACAAGTGAGGTGGATGTAGGAATCCCCCACAATGTGCTATTATATTCTGATAGCTGGGGCTCCTTTACTGTCAGAATACATTGATCAGTGCTGCAGTCCATTGGCAGAGCAGGCATTCTGACATGACTGTGGGCTCCATTCACAATGCGGTATTGTTCCCCTTTCCACTCAGCATTTTTCAAAAAGTTTTTTGACATTCAAAAAAAAAAAAAAAAGCCACTAAAAATACTGCATGAGTTATGTTTGAAGTTTTGGGGTATTTTAGTAGTGAAAACATGTGGTCATTTAACGCCTGGCACTAGCTGGTGTATTTATTAACATTAATAAATAGGCGTTGTTAAGGTGCAGGTGGCCGGCTGCATCCTTAACAACCACTAAACAACATGTTTGTTCATGAGCAGGTGACCACCACACCCTTAACAACTGATGAGTCACTAACTGTCAGCGGGGTTCTCCGCGGACCGCTGAATCTAAAATAAAAGAATTGAAAAAAATCAGGGGAAAAAAAACAGCATGGGGTTTCAACACCCAATTCATACCAGGCTCTCTTTTTTCTTCTTTTGGGTCAGCAGTGGCAGCGTGCGTCATGATTGACAATAGATCAGCACCGGGGAACATTCATTTTTATTTTTTTAAATAAAGGACTGTCTAGTGTCTTTTACACTACACTTTTTTTGGGGGGGGAGAATGAGTGTACCCCTACTCACTCACATGGGGATCTGGAATCTGGGGACCCTCTGTTTACCCCCTGCCCCAAAGCACCCCCCCCCATGTTGAAGGCATTCGGCCTGGTATGGTTCAGGAGGGGGGCACTCAATCGTCCCCTCCCTTTCCCGACCTGCTGGGCTGTAGGCTTGGATAAGGGTCTGATATGGATTTGGGGGCGGGTGGGGGCAATTCTTTATCGGCTGTCAGCAGTGAACTCGGCTGATGACTCATTGGTTGTTAAGGATGCGGCAGCCACCCGCTCCTTAACAACCATGATGTTTACTGGTTGTTAAGGAGCGGGCAGATGTCCGCTCCTTAACAACCAGTGCACGTTCCACAAATACTGCATGCCTGAACCACTACTTAATTTTCCCATGCTTTTTTTTTTTATTTATTTCCTATGAATGGATTTTAACACCTGTTCATGCAGTATTTACAAAGCATTTTCAGTGTTTTTCGGTAAATACCGCACAAACTGTCTCTTGAATTGACAGTTTCAGGATCGCATGAGATATTTAGGCAAAATGTGTCCTGACACCTAAATATCTCATGTGAGTTCATTCTGTGAATGGAGCCCTGTGTCTTTTTTGCTGCATACTTGTTACTGGGTCAGTGACTCAAAAGTGTAGAAGAATTATTATTCCCACATCCACACATTCGAGGTGTATGAGGGAATCACTCCCGCTGAGCTATTGTGTTCTGATGGCAGGAAGATTTCACCGCCGGAGGCACTGATGAACCGGGGAAAAAAACCTGACAGGTTGGTCGTACAGAAATCAATTGAAAGATCAACCTCCATACAATCACATACATGGATCTAAAGTCAGCCGGTCCAAATTACCATCCATGTATGGCTGGGATAATTTAGGAGTTCACACTTTGGCAGTTGTCTATAGTTTGTTTTTCAGTACATGTGTCTTAAGTGCGGTACACACTATAGGAAAATCGGAGCGAATGATCGTTCAATTTTCCTCGTTGTTTCACAGAAAATCAAAACGGATGAACGAAAATTTGAACGAAAATTCTCCGTACGACAGAGGCTTTTTTTCTCCGTTGTTTATTGTTTCTGATCATGCGCAGTCTTTCTTTTCTGATTTTTACTTGTACGAAAAACGTACGAAAACGGTATACATGAAAAGAGAAACGTTCGTTGTGCTCCCGTACGAGAAACATTTTGGAGTTTGTCCCTTCAAGAATTTTTGTAAGTAAAGTCGTATACACACTATACGAAAATTGGACGAAATTTCTTTGGATGAAAATTCTCGCCCGATTGTCTTATAGTGTTTGAGCCTTTTAGATGAATGCTTTGTGTGGCTAGTAAATGAGGTAGGACGATGAGTGGCAACATTTGCCTGCTGCTGAAACAAAAGTCTAGCCTCGGCCTCATAATGGTTAATTCATGCAGCTGCATCCATATAAGCACACCTGTACATACATTGCTCACTCAGTCTAGAGATAATTGATCCCAACTGGGAAGCAGGTGTCAAAACTCAGCAACACTTGATTAGACATAAAAAAAAGGCCCCCAAACTTTCGTTCACATCGGCGTGATTTGACAGGCGATTTGAAAGGTCAAATCGCAGCCTATTGCCGGCAATGGCACCATAGCAATCAGTGCGATGCCGACTTTGCGGCGCGCACCGATTTCCAAAAGTAGTTCCTGCGCTACTTTTGCCGACTTCAATAGACATCTGTGCATGAACCCACAAAGGTGTCTTTCACATCACTCCCGGACTGAAATGTGGCTTTGAAATCCTGCAAGTTCAGATGAAGTCGCACTTAATGTGAACGAGGGCTAAGGGCTCATTCACACTAACAGCTGTGATTTGCGTTTTCCTCACTGGATAAACTCAGGTCACACAGAAAACAATAGTTTTCTATGTGCCCCATTCACACCACAGTGCTTGTGTAATGTATAGTATGGGGAGCTGCGCAAAAAATGCAGCATGTCTGCATTTTTCTGCAGAGCGCTGGATGGCCCTGCGTGCACTGCTGTGCTGTGACACGAATTAAGTGTCATTATTTGATATTTCAAGTAAGATTAGGAGAAAAAGTAAGCGGTGCACATCGCACTGCTCTCTGACCTAGCCGGTGATATCACTAGCCCCAACAGTAACATGCTTTGTTTACAACCCGGTTCACATCTCTCTGTTTCTGCTGTCATACATCTTTTAAGTGTTTGTTTTTGTGCATGCTAGTGCATTTTTCATGCATTTTCATGCATTGTGCATTTTTGTTGTTAGCCAATAGGGATGCTTTTCTTGTAGTGACATCATGAAGGAATGTGCTGTCCAGTTTTCCGTGTATGGAATTGAGGAAGCATGGCTGGTTTTACGCTTCTGTTTGCAGCTGCCCCACCAACTGTCGCTGTCTTCATTGTAGATAAGCACATGGCAAGGGAACAATTTGAAAATGAATAAGAATGCATGTAAATCCACAATGTGCATGCAGTTTTTATTTGGCCAGATAATGCAGATAAATGCACGTAAAATATGAATGGCTTTAATGTATTTTCGTGATTTCGATGCATTTGTATGCTCTGCAAAATGCACATACCAATGCAAATATGTTAATCAGGCCTTACTATGTGGGCGAGTGTGAACATTGTCTTAAAGGAGTTGTATGGTCTCAAGGTTTCTCACCTTTCTATGCATTAAGGTGAAAAAGCTTCTGTGCTGCAACTGTCCCCCAGACCTCCCCCCCTTTTTCTTACCTGAACCCGATCGTTCCAGCGACGAGCACAGGCCTAGCGGTTCCAGCTGCTGTCTTGGGTCCTCATTGGACAGATTGATAGCACCAGGAGCTATTGACTAATAATATTAAATCCAGTGATACGGAAGCAGGGGACGGGGCCAAGTCCCGCTGTCTGTGTCAATGGCCACTGCAAATTGTGTGTGTGGCCAATTGTTTAGCAGTGGGAGGGGCTTAAGGGAGAGGGTAAACAAAACCCAGACTTCCTAGTACTCATAAAATATGATTTGGTTGCTCAGCCTACCTTAAAGAAGAACTTCATTAAAACAGTTAGAGACTGTATAGCAACCAGCAACTGTTGAGACAATGAAGACTTTGGTGAGAAGTATATAATGTACAGTATTGTGTATATAGTGCAGGAGAGTGTAATGTACAAAATGCAGGAGACAGGAATATATAATGTACAGAATGCAGGAGACAGGAGTATGTAAAGTACAGAGTGCATGGGACAGGAGTGTGTAATGTACAGAATGCAGGGGTCGGACTCTGCACCATCCCCCCCCCCCAGCAATATCCACCCCAAATGCCCATCCCAGCTCCATCCACCCCCCCCCCAGCTCTATACACCCCAAATGCCCACCCCAGCTCCATCCACCCCTTCACCGGCTCTATACACCCCAAATGCCCACCCCAGCTCCATAACCCCCCCCCCCCAGCTCCATACACCCCAAATGCCCACCCTGGCTCCATACACCCCCCTAGCTCCATCCCTCCCCCAGCTCCATCCCCCCCTTCCCAGCCTCCCATCCCAGCTCTATCCGTCCCAAACACCCACCCCAGCTCCATATACCCCAAATGCCCAACAAAGCTCCATCTACCCCCCAGCTCCATACACACCAAATGCCAAGCCCAGCTCCCTACACCCCCCAGCTCCATACACCCCCCAGCTCCATCCACCCCAAATGCCCACCCCAGCTCCATACACCCCCTCCCCCAGCTCCATCCACCCCAAATGCCCACCCCAGCTCCATCCATCCCTCCCCAAGCTCCATCCACCCCCCCAGCTCCATCCACCCCAAATGCCCACCCCAGCTCCATACATCCCTCCCCAAGCTCCACCCCCCCTCAGCTACATTCACCCCCTTACCAACCTCCTGTCCCAGGTCTATTCATCCCAAACACCCTGCCCAGCTCCATATACCCCAAATGCCCAACAAAGCTCCATCTACCCCCCAGCTCTATACACCACAAAATGCCCACCCCAGCTCCATCCACCCCCCCTAGCTACATCCCTCCCCCAGCTCCATCCCCCCCAGCTTCATACCCCCCAAATGCCCACCCCAGCTCCATACACCCCTCCCCTAGCTACATCCCTCCGTCAGCTCCATCCACCCCCCAGCTACATTCACCCCCTTCCCAACCTCCCATCCCAGCGCTATCCATCCCAAACACCCATGCCAGCTCCATATACCCCAAATACCCAACAAAGCTCCATCTACCCCCGCCAGCTCCATCCACTCCCCCCCCCAAGCTCCATCCACCCCAAATGCCCACCCCAGCTCCATACACCCCCCTGGCTAAATACCTCCCCCAGGTTCATCCACCCCCCAGCTCTATCCACCCCAAATGCCCACCCCAGCTCCACACATCCCCCTGGTCCATCCACCCCCCCAGCTACATCCCTCCCCCAGCTACATCCACCTCAAATGCCCACCCCAGCTCCATACACCCCCCGGCTAAATCCCTCCCCCACAGGTCCGTCCACCCCCCGGGCTACATCCACCCCAAATGCCCACCCAAGCTCCATACACCCCCCTGGCTAAATCCCTCCCCCAGGTCCATCCATCCCCCAGGTCAATCCATTCCCCCCAGCTACATCCACACCAGCTCCATACACCCCCTGGCTAAATCCCTCCCCCAGGTCCATCCATCCCCCCCAGGTCCATCCACCCCCCCCCAGGTCCATCCACCCCAGCTCCATCCAACCCCCCGGCTAAATCACTCCCCCAGGTCCATCCATCCATCCCCCCAGGTTCATCCATCCACCCCATCTAAGAAGGGAACCTGGGCAGTTTTACAGGAGAGGGGCAGTGTGATGGGGGGGCAGTGAAGGACACAATGGGGGGGAGTGTGATTGGAGGGGGTCAGTGTGATGGCTGGGGCAGTGTGACGGGAGGGGAGCAATTGATGGCAGTATGGGGGGGGGCAGTGTGACAGGAGGGAAGTAGCGTGATGGGAGGTATGAGGTAGGGAAGGACAGATCACTCTGTATTCCATCAGGAAAGCACACAGCCTATTCCATTCCCCTCTATAGCCATGGAACACATCTCTTCCATAACAATCTACACTGTTTCCATAGAACGCTCCAACCCGCCTTCCCCACTCTATCCTACACACCACTCCATGCCCGGCCGTCCTATCGCCGCTCTCCTTTCATTATAAATGCTGCGGCAATTAACAGCGCTCTCCCATTGGTTGTTCGCAACCTCTGCCTCTAATTGGGATGGAGAGGAGAGGTGGGCGGAGTTGGGTTCCCCGGGAAGTATATGGTTGCCATGCCGCCCTGGACCTCCTGTATACTATCCAGCCGTTACAGTGATGCGGTTGGGGTGGGTGTTTTTGCAGGGCTGACAGGCCGGGCAGATTTTCTGGGACTTCAGCCCGGCTCCACGGGACCGCGGGACTCACGCCAAATTGCGGGACAGTCCCGCGGATTCCGGGACGGTTGGGAGGTATGCGGGGTCCTGTGAGTCTTTGGCTCAGTTTCAGGTCCAAATTCCTGCAAAAATTCAGCCCTGATTTCTCCCTGAAATGGAGAACAGGGATGCACCAGATCCCCTACTGTGAGCCGCATCCGCATTAGGTGTGAAACCAGCCTTAACAAAGGGTCAGTGAGCACCGACCACAGTGACGATCACTGTTGTTTCTTTATGAACATGAACTTGTTGTACAGGACTAGGCAAATTCAAGCAAACAAAGACATGAGTACTTTACTGAATGCTTGTGACTGCCTGTTAACCGAAGGCCTCATGCACACTGGACGTTATCAAAACGTCAGTAGAAAGCTGTAGTTGTAGAAGGAGTTTTTCAGCGTTTTAGCTTTTTTCAGCTCTAGCGTTTTTTAGCTTTTTTTTTAGCAAAACCATACTCCCACAAAAGCTTATGGCTAAAAAACATTGACAAACGCATGAATAGCTGCGTTTTCTGACGTTTTTCAGCATTTTTAAGCTTTTATCAGAGTTAGAGCGTTTTTACAGCTGAAAAATTCCTCTCAAAACCCACTAGGTTTGTTTTTTTTTTTTCCAACCAGAAAACACTCCTGCCAAAAACAGCTGATAACAGCCTATGTGTGCATGGACACATAGGATAACATGTTGGGGAGTTTACTGGCTGCAGAAAAAAACATCTGACGCCAAAAAACAGCAGCTGTAAAAATGTCCAGTGTGCACGAGGCCTTAGGATTAATTACCGAAGCAGCACAAAGCAAAGGATTTGCAAAGTGCAAATATCAAAGCCCATTCATCAGATTTTAAGTTGTACATTTTCACAGTTTAGAGCAGCTAGAACTAAGAAAGATGGCTGCTCATCATTGGTTAGTTGCTTATATCACCTGTTGTTTATCATGATCTTTGCATGTCTAAGCAGTGTTCTTTGCTGTAATAAATAGGCACTGTGTGACCCAGTGGACATACTGGATTTTGGTTTCATATCTATGGCATGGTAAGGGACTAATGGCATGAACTATAACTAATAAGGAAATGTGTGTCTAAAGGACTACATCCCACTACAGCTTAGCTCAATGTTCTGATAAGATGACCTTACTGTTGTACACAAGGATAGCAGGAATCTATAGCAGTGAGGCCACCCTGACCTATCCATTTCTAAGCCACACAACTGATTCAAACACAAAACAGTATAAGGTTTAAAGTGAACCTGTCACCAGATATATTTTTCATGTCAAATAATGTGTATGCATAACATTTACAAGTATTTATTTCCTCGCTCAGATCACAATTCTCTCTGACAATGCACATATCTCAATTTCTCTCCAGAAGGTGATCTTTGTTCATACATCATCTAGTTTTAGCATTTCCAGTACTTCTTAGGCTGAGATGCTGTCTAAGACATTGTGATGTCAGGAATTTATTAATAAAGACTTGTAAAGTTACTGACAGGTCTACTTTATTGAGTACCATAAGTACCAGCTGGATTCTGCACTATTTTGACAGCTCAAAGCTAGGGATATGGTTTTTTCAGGGTCAATACTGATACCGATATTTCGGCCATTGCATATCGGTATTGGCCGATATGGGCCGATATTTTGTGCATTTAAAGTTTTGAAAAATAAAGACAATTTTTGACACAAATCTGGTACTGAACATGTTAATTTTTGTTGAATTCCTAATGGCTGGCTTGCTGGCACCCTGTGGTGGGTATAGTATAAATATAACCGCGCTAATAAATGAAAAACAAAGCTGCAGCTAAAAAGTGGGATATCACCTGGGCAAGAATAAGCAAAGTAAAAGCTGCGCTATTAGTGTCGGTTCACACTACGGCAATCCAACTTAGGGGGCGACCTGTGAAATTGCGTGCACCACGACTTCGGCGCGACTTGCACGGACTTCATAAAATGAATGTCTATGCAAGTCGCTCCAGGTCGCCCCGAAGTAGTACAGGACCCTTTTTCTAAGTCGGAGCGACTTGTGTCGCTCCTATTAGAACCGTTCCTGTACCACACAATGGACCGCGACGGTGCACGACTTGTCAGGCTGACCAAGTCGCCTGACAAGTCGTACCAGTGTGAATGGAGACTCAGTGACTAAATGTATAAATAAATATATATATTCAACCAATACGTGAGTATGCACACCTAATAGACAATATAGTGCTAAACCCAAATAGATATATATAAAAATATATGTGCACACTAGTAATGAAACAATAGAGTGACAAAATCAAAGAAATTAGTGTTAAAAAATAAAAAATTTGACACAAAATAACACAAAATGATTAAGGGTAATGAAAGTCCCAAAAACACTCCCAGTATAGAGTATATAGATAAGGTATAAAGTCCTCCACCACAGCAGTAGGTTAAGGTTCTCCTCTACGGTGCATCTGTCAATAAAGCATGCCAGTGCGCTTACCAGATAATGGTAATAAATACACCAATCAGCATACATTTCAGATGGGTCCAAATGGAGGAGCCGGTATGGGTCAGGTGATGCCAGGGACCGTCACTGGGTAGATATTCCACCATATACCGCACTTAGACCATGTATGGCATAGGCAGCAAGCATCCAGAGGTTAACATACAAGAAATAAAGGAGCCTCCATAGTGTAATATGTAAAACAACACTTTAATAATAAAAACAAAGGAACTCACGTTCAGCAGATAAAATAGCGCTATGTTCATAGAAAAGCCGGACAGATACACTATCGCCCGTCCTTCCGGGTTTTGCGTGGTGGATGTGGGTGGCTGGCTGGCACCGGGCTGCTGTGGGTGGGTGTATGGCTGAGGAGTGCTTAAAGCGGAAGTTCCACTTTTGGGTGGAACTTCTCTTTAAAGTGATTGTAAAGTGTTTTTTTTTTTTAAATAACAAACATGTCATACTGACCTGCTCTGTGCAGTTTCTTTTGTACAGAGTGGCCTAGACCCTTCTCAGGTCCCTCTTCTGAACTCCTGGCCCCTTCCTCCTGTTGAGTGCCCCCACAGCAGGCAGCTTGCTATGGGGGCACTGAGCCGAGTAACCGCTCCCTGTGTCCATTTAGACACGGAGCTGTAACCTAGCCCCGCCCCCTCTCTCTCTCCTGATTGGCTGACTGACTTTGATTGACAGCAGCGTGAGCCAATCGCACCACACTGCTGTCTCAGCCAGGAGGGGAGTCCCTGGCAGCTGAGGCACTCCTGCAACATCCCTGGATAAGGATGGGCTTAGGTAAGTATAAGGGGGGCTGAGGGGGGGGGGGCTGCTGTACACAGGTCTTTTTTCCCTCTTAATACATAGAATGCATTTAGATAAAAAAAAACGTCTGTCTTTATAGTCCCTTTTAAGGCTGGATTCATAATGTGTGCGAAGCGGCTCACAGCAGGGGGTCCAGTGCATCCCTGTTCACCATTTCAAGTCTGAATTCAGTCTGAATTTTTGGCTGAATTTGGACCTGAAACGGACCAGAGGAAGCACAGGACCCTTCCGCAAACCGCTCAGCAGCCGTCCCGAAGCTGTGTGAGTCGGCTCCATTGAGAGCCGGTCACAGTCTCCTAACATGCGAATTGGATGCAGGAAAACCCGCATCTAATTTGCACCAGTGTGAATCCAACCTAACATGGGAGGCAGGCTGCCCACTCACAATCCACCTTTAAATGAATCAATCACAGACCAGAATATGGCAAAGAAATTGGGCGTGGCACTTTATTGGTCACAGAAATAAAGATACATATCCAACTGATTATTTTTAAATTTATAAACAAAGCCAAATAATGTATTCTATTTATGCTTAGTCAAAGGACTCAAGCCAAATAACACAATAGTCTTTAACAAGTCCCCCCCATTAATTTAAGGGTGACAAACCACATAAAAGTGCCTACGACAAGGGAGGGTGGGTGCTCACTGTGCTGTGGCTGCCAAACTGCCCAAATCCCACAGGAAGGCTGCTTTATATGCCCTTCTCCCAGGCTAGGGAAAATTCTGGAAAGGCATTTTTTTTAGTCCGCGGTGGTGCAAAACCTACAACGAAAAAACCCGTAAGTGAACAAAAAACGTGTACGTGAAACACACACACAAAAAAGTGCACTTAAGGGCGTGCTTTAGTCCACCTCCAAAGGAGTAGGACTTCTACCCTGAACCCCCAGGGCGCAAGGCTCCTGACAGGGATTAAGGTTTCCCATGGTCTGCCTAGCCAGAAGGTCTGGCAGATCCCGTTCTTCAGGCCAGGCGAAGCCGACCCCTGAAGAACGGGATCAGGGGGTCAGGGGTCAGGGGGCTCTCCCAAAGAGAGACCCCCCAGAGGCAGGGGATGAAGGAACCTGAGGGCCACACATCCTCCCCCTAGACTTCAGGGTAAGCCCGAGGACTCACACCCTACCATTCGTGAAAACACACACAAAAGTGAAAGTGACAAACAGTGAGGGAAATAAATAAGACAATAATATAGTGGCCATGCCAAATGTGCACTGGCCGGGCCCTGAGGCCTGGTAAGAAAAAATTGCCCCGGACTTTAGCCAAAAGGCCCAGCCCATGAGGCACAGTGCAAAAAGGAAAGCAAATTTGGTGCTGTGACCTTGTGGCTGTTCACACTGTGGGGTCCCACACCCATGTGTTACTAAGAGCACCCCTGGGGCGACCACTCCCAGGGGGCACAGTCACCGCGGACCTTCTGCCCTCCCAGCCCCTGGCCAGACAAGGTAGTCCATTCAAACCAAAAGATAATGGACCCTTCCAGGTTTCTCGAGGAGAACTTACTCCCGGGTCCCCAATTACGCTCAGGCGCTCCGGTTTCAGTTCCTGCCGATACTAACCTTCCAGGTCCCCATCCTGCCAGCAGGTTTGCATAGCCGCCACCCAACCTTGGTCAGGTCAGGTGACAGCACAGCGCCCCCACTGGATCACTGATAAGAACAGATACTACACTTGATCTTAGCCAAAAGGACGAGAAGCAATAAATTCTGGAAAGGCATATGATGGGAAACCACCAATAAAGATACCTGTACAGGCAAGCTTCTTCCACTGAAAGGGGAAATAGCCCCACACCCCTGTACCAATTAACTTACAGTGAGATATGCATATAAAATTGAGAGCTGCAGCTGCAAGCCCATGACGGTGGGCCCACAGTGTGTCCATCTTAAATTAATTCCAGAAAGACTATAGGAGGTTATGGTGACACTCAATGCTCAACGTTTCACTGTTATCACCATCAGCAAGCAACCATGAGCAAGGACATACAGCTCCTGCCCGAGAGAATGCAGGCAATCAGGAAGTGACAAGAAGACCAGCAGCATTAAGATAGGCCATACACAGTTCGAATCTCGGGTAGTTCAACAGGAACCGGTCGAAATTCAAACCATTAATCAGCAGGCTAAATCAATTGATCAACTTGGGTACAACCAGCCTGCCAGGAGTAGACAATAGCTTGGCAGGATGGATTCCCCTGTCAGCACTGTCTGCAGTGATGGGGGAATCATGCAAATTTCTTTCCTGCAACCCGTAGTTGCAGGAAGGAAATTCACACCTTCACCTGCCTAAAACACAAACAATGATGGTAAAAGTTTAATATACAATTGGGGGGATTTACTAAAACTAGTGCACACAGAATGTGGTACAATTGTGCATAGTAACCAATCAGCTTCTAACTTCAGCTTGTTCAAATAGGCTTTGGCAATAAAACCTAGAAGCTGATTGGTTACTATCTGTGTGCACCAGTTTTAGTAAATCACCCCCACAGTGTTTAACAAACTGTATGTCATCCATTTAGGGCTTACATTGACTTTAACTGCTCATGTCTTGCTTCCACTTGGTCAAGTTGCAGTGTGTTGATTTTGAGGATAGATTTACAGTATATCTTTCCATTCATCCATCACAATGAGACACCTCACTAGTTAGCAGAGTTGTATAAATTACTCGAAACCCATACTTGAGTAAAAGTACACGTGCTCGATCAAAAAGTGACTTGAGTAAAAGTGGAAGTGCTCGATCAAAAAGTGACTTGAGTAGTAGTACTAAAGTATTCAACATTTTTTGTACTTAAGTATTGCAAGTAGTTTTTTTAAAAATTTTGCTACTCAAGTACTGAAAGTAATAGTACAAGTACTCTGTTATGTAGTTATTAAAGAAAGAAGTCAAAAGTTTGAACATCATATCGTTTTTTATTATTTCAAATTCAGCTTTTATTTATACATACAGTAGCATTTATTTTCGTATGCGCTGATAATACACATGTTTTGAGCTTCATGAAACCTGCCATCTACTGTTCTGGCAGTGGTATTTTTTATAATTGTAACGAGTAACTATGCAGCACAAAAAAAAATTATCGGAGTAGAAGTATTGAAATCATCGAAAAAATGTAGTGAAGTAAAAGTGGAAGTAGGAGAAAAAAATTCTACTCCAGGAAAGTACAGATACTGCCTTTCGGTACTTAAGTACAGTAGTGAAGTAGTTCTACTTAGTTACTATACATCTCTGCTAGTTAGTGATGCCAGCCTTGTTGGTAACATGCTACTATCTTGGCAGTGCTAATGAACAAGCAGCGTAAGTGTCTATTATTGCTTTAGAGATTTTCTAACACGTTGAAAAGTCTCTGTGACCCATTACAGTCTTTACTTTTCTCTGAAAATAACCTCTTCCCTGCCAACTATCATATCTTAGGTACTTCCAGCACCTCTTAGATAACTTCCTTTTTTAGTTTGGTATTTATTATGAACCTGACTAAGCCTGAATATTGATCATAGTGGATGAACCATTGCCTCCTTTAGTTGAGCTGGAGAAACTGAGAGATGGAAACAGAACACGTGCGTAAGCCATCAGTGTCCGTCAGGTTGGCATGCGGCCTAAATATTTGTCTCCTCCACACAAGGGAGAGGCAGCAGTAGACTTGATGAATAGGGATCCACAAAGCCCCCATCCTGCACCTAAGCATTAGTAGCCTGTCACTCCCACACATCCACCAATCAGTAAATTCAGGCTCACACTACTCTTCTTTTTTATAGTATGATGCCATGTTCACATTTCAGATCACCTTTTGGGATTTAGTAAAGGAAAGGAGAGGAACTGAGACTGGGATTATCCAGCTGTATAAAACGTAACACAACCAAGTGAAAAACAACAGTAAACTACTAGTCCGTTTTACAACTACCCAATAAAAGTCAAAATGAAAACACCGTAAAGCAGTGTTTCCTTAGGGACCTATGAAAGTACATGTTTTTCCCTAAGTTGGACAGGTGTGTTACAGAGGTTTTCCACTTTCAGAAAGAAAGTAATATCCTCCAAACTTGACCTCCTGCTGCCAATTGGCATCATAAAATTTGTTAGACCCTCAGTGTTGCTGGACAACAGACTGGAAAGGTGCTTGAGTGAGCTGTATAATTTCTTAGAAGATAGTCACTGCAGACACGTTCAAAGCAAGAAGATAGTCAGAGCAAAGCCTCAATGAGCTCAGAATAGGCAGGAAAGATGTTTTAGGCGTTGTACACACAATGAATGGTCAATATATCAATATCAAATGAATGGTCGTACCTTTTTTTTCTTTTTTTTTTTTTGCATGCTAGTCTCATATCGAAAATGTGCTAGTCTCATATCGAAAATGAAGAAGTTTCTAAAGTTATGAAAATTCTCGTACAACAGAATACATCTTAGGAAGTTTGGATAATTTTGCATGAGTTGTCACAATCGGCTCTCAACGGCTGTGTACTAATGATCAGATTATTGTATTATCGCTTCTAAACTGGTATTTTTCGTCCGTTGTTTTGATCGTGTGTACTAGGTATTTGTGGTGTAATTTCCTTGAAGATGGTCAGAGCATACAGCAGACAGAAGCACTGATGGCCAGATTAGGAACTGACAAACAACTTCCAAGGTTCAGACAGGTAAACATAGCACTGATGGTCAACAGCAGAGGTAAGGCTGGGTGGATCTAAATTTATCCAGTTCAGCAGTGACCAGACAAATTTCAATCTCTGTTTGATCCTCCCTGTTTGACAGAAGGCGATCTAATGATCATTATTATGATCATAAATGATCATTAGATCACCTTCTGCTGAATGGACACACTAAAAAATGTTTTTTGATCAGTCGCTGCAGCCACTGATCAGTGTATTCTGACAGCAGCAGGGGCTGCTGTCAGAACACAATGTCTCAGTGGAGGGATTTCTTCTTCCACCTTGCTTGTGTGGAGCTGGCTGAGCTCGCTTGTGTGGAGCTGGCTAGCGATGGGCTGTGGTGTGTTCAGATCGAGCCCGCCAGGAAGCCGGCACTGCACACTGCCAATCATAGGCAGCGTGTGTATGGAGAAGCTGACGGTCACAAACAAAAAGCTTCTATAGCCAACATTATACAAACTTGTGTTTAGGCATGAATATCCATATACACAACCGTGTTTCTCATGTTCTCTTCAACAACTAAGGACCTAACTCATTAACCTCTCTAGTACCATATCTGTCGGTGCCAGTCCCGGAGTATCTAACCAGCCACCCCATATTTTAAGGAATTTAGAAGGGGGAATCCCTATGCTGATAAATATACTTTTCCATACAAAGGATGTTGCCCATCTGCTCCAGCCACATCTTATAAGTAGGTAGTTCCCGTGAAATCCAGTGTCTTAAGTATAAGTAAGCGAGCCTGAAAAAGGTCCCTTGCTGCTGCCATTTTTATTTTATTTCCAATTCAATTACCTTTAGATTTACCTTCATCTATGTAGTGGAAGGGCCTGCCTGACTGCATACAAGTAGAAAGTGTTTAGGTTTGACCTCTTATTATATGGTTTTGGTAAATCTAAAGGAAAATTGTATATGACAATTGTATAATGTATGGCCAGCTTAGAATCATCCATTTACCAACACTGCTGAGTGGCTGTGAGGCTACCATCACCTGCTCATTTTTCACTAAAGCCCCATACACACGATCAGATTATCGAACGATCTGTCGTCCGTTTTTTGTGGCATGCTAGTCTGATGTGGAAAGTGAAGAGGTTATTTTCATACGAATTTTCCCATACGACAGAATTCTACTTCAGAAGTGATGTCATGTGTTGGATTGTTTTGTATGTGTTCTTTCGTCTCTGAGAATGTCTAGTCTTGCTCTTAAGATTTTTTTCCGTCGAAAACTATACTAATGAAACGAAAATCGGACGTTGTGTTGACGGACGACAAAAATGATATAGCCTGCACATCAGGATGTTTTCGGCTGAAAATTCGGAGTCGGCTGTCGAAAGCACCATACTAACAATCCGAAAATCGGCAGATCGGTCGTCGGACGAAATTTCCCTTCAGATTTTCTTATCGTGTGTACGGGCCTTAACACCCTTGAAAACTTATTGCCTTTCAAAGGGGTTTCCTGGGCTGGACTTTACCTGAACTACAGTCCACAGGATTTTGACATTGGCGGTGTCACTCAAAGACAACTAACCAACTTTGAAAGTTTTGAAGATAAGGTGTACCTAATAGGTAACACCGTTGTAGAAGGTGGTTAATATTAATGGAATTTCTCAAAGGTTCAGCTTACAGAATACTAACAACTGAATTTTTCCTTCTTACAGGAAAAGCATTCAATATGTGCCAGAAATTCCTGAGCAAACAGGACATCACATTTCAGCTGGTACTGGATTGAACTAAGCAATGTAGCTAACTAGGCTGGAAGCTCCTTCTCAATCCAAACGATTTGTTGACATAGGCATTAAAAGGGGAGTGTTCCATACCCTTCCGGACAGACAAGCCTACCTGAATGGGATAAATAAGGTGACATCAAGCTTGAACATTGCCTGTAATGCCTTACCTACAGGTGCTGCAGACCCCTTGATTTTTACTGGTCTATCCTACTGGCCTAATGCTGTTAGAATGTTTGCATTCCTAGTGGAACACTGCCAAAAATCATGCAGATATGTGTGAACTAGGAACAAGACTAGAGAGAAAGCTATCTAAAATCCAACTGTGGATTATGTAAAAAAAAACCTGATTTTTTGGTACCCTGTGCGAAAGCTTGATAAGCCTCCATATCCCCCATTAACTAAATGTATTCCTTCTTACTGTCCTTGTAACTGTTGTCATTGATGTTAGCACTTCTGCTCTGCTTCAACGATGGGCTCCATTCAAAGAACAAGATCGCATGTGGTAAATAAGTAGTGTTCCTGCCCGGCATGCAATATTTAAGGAACCGGTAAACAACTTTGTTGTTAAGGAGCAGTTAGACGCTGCGTCTTAACAATGGATGAGTCTTAAGCTGTCAGCGGGGTTCCCTACTGACAGCTGAATGTAAAAAAAAAACGTCAGGTCTGGTATGGATTTTGAGGGAAACCCCCATGCCAGAATGTATAAAAAAAAAAATGGAGTGGGCCCCCCCAAAATCCATACCAGACTCTTATCCGAGCATGCAGCTCAACAGGCCAGGGAAGGGGGGGGGAGCAAGTGCCCCAATTGATGATGTCACAAAGGGACAGTGCCACCGGGTGACATCACCAGATGGCAGCACCCCTTAGTTATTTAAGAACTGGCAGATTGCGGGAGCCTTCGCGGGGAGTGGAGCGTTTCTATTTTTCTTTTTTAGGGGTCAGTGGTGGCAGCAGGCATCGTGATTGACGATGGATCTACACTGCCGATCCGAGAAGACGTCAATAGGCGAAACTAGTAGGGCGGGGCTTTTGGACGCTGAAGTAACACACCGCAAGAGACAGCACAGTGAGACACACGCTCACAGCTCCCATGTACTAGCCGGAGCGGTGTGCTTGTTTGCCTGACATTCCTAGTCTCTGGTTAAGACACCTACAAATGTGAGTGTATATCAGATGATTTTTTTTCAATAAACATAGTTTTTATGGAATTACACTATGTTCGATATTTCTTCTTCTCCTCTACATTATAATACTCCAACATTCTGGCAATAACCTGGAGGATATGATGAATACATAAGGCTATTGATGGTTACCTATTTTCCCTCTGGGATAGACGACTACATAGGATAATTGATACAAGTGTGGCTGTTGGTAAAAACACCAGCTGTATTTCTGGTGAGTTCATTGAGTCCTGTGTGACACGGATGGTGGGATTCTCACGAGTGCGCACTGAAGACACCTGTTTTATGTGGATTACAAATTGGAGACAATATTATTCAGGGGAATATTAAGGTCTTGCGCTGATTGCCATTTCCTTCCATTATTATGCAGATTATCTGCAATTAATTAGCTGCACTTCCTTATCCCCTTGATAACTTGCCTTGGAGTCCGAGGCGCTTGATTATCCTATTTTTCTGATGGATCTATACTGCTGGACATTTTTTTTATTTTTGTTTTTTAAATAAAGTACTTGTCAAAAACTGCCTACTGTCTTTTTTTACACTACCCTACAGTATGTACCCCATACTTATTCACATGGGGACATGGGGACAAGGTGCTCTAGGGGGGGGCAGAGCCCCCTTGCACCAAAACACCCCCCCATGTAGAGGGCATGTAGAGGGCATGTGGTGTTGTATGGTTCAGAAGGGGGGGGGCGCTCGCTCACCCCCCTTTTCCTGACCTGCCATGCTGCATGCTCGGAAAAGGGTCTGGTATGGATTTTTTCGACGTGGAGGTTCCCCTCTAAATCCTCAAAGGGAAAGGCCTGGTATAAAGTGGGGGTTTCTTAATTTTTCATTGCCGGCATTTATTTTTACATTCAGCTGTTAGCTGGGAAGCCCACTGACAGCTGATGACTCATTGGTTGTTAAGGACGGCGGCTACCCGCTCCTTAACAACCATGACAGTTAGTGGTTGTTAAGGATGCCAGCGGCCGCCTGCTCCTTAACAACCAGCTATTTAAAGCCTGTGTTAATGACGCCCTACTGCAGGCAGTGAATTACCGCAGACCTTTACTACTACTTCAAAAAATAACTCTTTTTTTTTAAAACGCTGTGTGGTATCTTACCGCATACTCGGATGCGGCAAGATACGACTTTGTGAATGGAACCCCAAGGTGCCCTATGGTCAGCATGGCTTATCAAGTGCAAACTTTCAGTACAAAATAAAATACATCAAAGTTAATTTTAGGGCACACGAAAGCAACATATTACCCATTTTATGGGTAAAATATTAAAGACGAGGCTGCGCCAAGTAAAAAGATAGCCAACATGTCAAGCTTTAAAATTGTGCATAGCTACAAAACAATGACATACTTTACTGCTTTATATTTTCCATTGGTGATGCTTTAAAAACCCCTACAGGTTTTTACTTTGGAGTTAACCAGTAATATTGGCCATAGAAGGATTGCACTTACTCTGGCATGCGTGGTGATATGTAATATGTTTAGGGAAAGTGACATTTTTGTTCATGGGTGCTCTCGATGGGTGTGTTGTGACTTTACTACCCACAAGGACAGAGCTACAGTGCTCACAATAGCACGCCTTAATCATCTCATTCAATAAGACACTAAAGCATAATCTCTTCAGAGATGGAATCTGAAGGAGAGAAAGTCACGCTCCTCCATCTTTAGTGCAGTCAGCAAAACCCACATTAGTAACTTCTTTCTCCTTGAAAGCACATTTGTTTTAATTACTGGTCATAGAGTTGGTTTGTTAAGGGAAATGTGTTACTTTATTCTGTGTCTTAGGGCTCTTTCACACAGGCGTTCCGATCAGATCCGCCTGTCAGTTTTTTAGGCGGATCTGATCGGATGCCCCATTCAGCCCAATGGAGCAGTGGATGTCAGCGGTGACATGTCCGCTGACACCCGCTGCCATCCGCATCCGATCCTGTCTGTGAAATCCGGACGGATGGAAACCCTATTTTCCATCCGTCCCGGGGATGGGATCGGATGAGAGCGGACAGGCGGTCCGCTCTCATCCGATTCCCCATAGAGAGCAGCGGGGCTCTGACACCTCCCTCTCCGCACACAGTGCGGAGACGGAGCTGTCATCCGCCGGCTCAGCGGGGATTGGCGGATCGATCCCCACTGAGCAGAGCACGGTCCGCAACGGAATGCGGACCATGTGAAAGAGCCCTTAAAGAGGTTCCAAGGGGAACTTATCCCTTGAACCTGATAGAATATTTGCTGTAGTCGTAGGCAAGTGTAAAAACTACTCCTTTATTAAATCTGTCCTATTAGTCCAAGGCTCAGTTTTTATGAAGAAACACAATCTGAAAACTAGGATGTTAAGAATACGGATCAGCAACAGTACAAGGAGAAGAACTACAATGAAGATGTTTAGTGAATAACTTCGAAATTTAAACCTGCTGTCATTGATCGCTTTGTTTGCATCACGTTGACTTCTGTTAAATAGAGCACAGAGATGATCAACTGCAAATGCAATTTAATTTCACAGCAGAAAATTTTAAGCACCTTCATGGACCTGAACAAGGTAAAAGTAGTAATTGTTTATCATTATATTTATTGGAGGATTTGTGTCTTAAAAAAAAAGAAACATGGTAGCATTAAACATCTATGCATTTGATTACCTGACTAGAAGTAACTGTAAGGTAATTATTTTTGGGATACTGCAACTGTTTAGGTATTTAACCACTTGCCGACCGCCGCAAGTAAATATACTGCGGCGGTCAGCCCCTCCTGGGCAAAGCGACGTACTGGTACGTCGCTCACCCACGAGCCTCTAGGGGGCGAGTGCGCGCCGCCGGAGGCACGCTCCCGCCCCCGCTCGTTCCCTGACATCCCCGCGCGAGTGACTGGCGGCTCTGATGTCCGCCGGCCACTCGCGATCTCCCGCTGGAGAGGGAGAAAGGCAGGCAGCTGATGTAAACACAGCCGTCTGTCATTCTCCCTGGTGTAACTGCAGAGACTATAGGATCCTGCTATGTAGGATCGTATGTCTCTGTGGTTACATCACAAGCCACACCCCTTGACAGTTAGAATCACGCCCCTAGGGACACACTTAACCCCTTGATCACTAATAAAGTTAACCCCGTTCCCTGCCAGTGTAATTTTTACAGTAACAGTGCATATTTATAGCACTGATTACTGTAGTAATGTCACTGGTACCCCCAAAAGTGTCAAAAATGTCAGTCAGGGGTCCGATCTGTTCGCCGCAATGTCGCAGTACCGCAAAAAAATCGCAGATCGCCGCCATTACTAGTTAAAAAAAAAAAAACAATAAAAATGGCATAAATCTTTCCGTAGTTAGTAAACGCAATAACTTTTGCGCAAACAATTCAAAACAACTTGGCCTAAAATGTTAAAAAATTTTGATTTTTACATTTTTTTTTGAGAATTGCATATAAAAAAATTTAAAAAATATTGTTATTTTTTTCAAAATTGTCGCTCTTTTTTTGTTTATAGCGCAAAAAGTAAAAATTGCACAGGTGATCAAATACCACCAAAAGAAAGCTCTGTTTGTGGGGAAAAAAAAGGACATCAATTTCATTTGGGTACAGCGTCGCACGACCACGCAATTGTCCGTTAAAGTGGTTAAAACTGAACTCTGAACTCAAAAATCTTAAGTTAAATATATTACTCAATAGCCACAAAGGACATAGATCCACTGTGTACACCATATACCTTTGCAAACCTAGATATAACCCTGTAAAAATAGAGATGATAGCTTCACTATGTTGTATAAAGTCTGCGCGGAGAGCAAAGCGCAGCAAGCCCTGCCCACTACACGATGCCAGCAGAAAATACAAGAGGGGGTGGATACAAGGAGAGAGAGCAGCAGCGACTGGTCTTTCGTTCAATAAGCTCTTGCACAAAGGCAACATTTCTTGCTGGATGACGGCTCAGGTCTGTAATAAATACAGAAAGTTCACCAAGATTCAACTAAGAATACATAGGCGACTATTAGGCAATTTTCATTTAAACTTGAGTTCGGCATTAAAGTTGAATTCTACACTAAACTTTCTTTTTCAGTTTTGAACAGGATATCGGCTACAATTATTGTCAAGTTATTCCTGTCTGCATGCCCCTAGGGAGGACTTACGATCACTTTCTGTCCTAATGATCCGTATACTCATTCACTAGCATTTTCTTTTTTTCCTATAAAATATTTTTAAAACCAGTCTTCTTCACTAGGTCCTGCAGGGCTTGTTGGCTTCCTTCATGTAAAGTTATACAGCATGTATACAGTACACGACAACAGACATGATTAATCAGCATCAGTCACAGGTACCGCATTAACCAGGTATGAATAAAGACAGTCAGATACAGCCCCATGTGTGTATACACCTGATGATCGCTAAAACAAATAGATCAATACATTTTCCATGTACCAGTGGCGTAGCGTGAGTTGTCAGCACCCGGGGCAAGGCAAGTAATTTGCGCCCCCTAACCCATGGGATTTTAGCACTCGAGTCTCTTCCACTAGATTAGTTAAAGAAACCCTTACCCCCTAAGCACATGTATTGTTTGTTATGAAAATACTGATGTAATTAAAGTAAAATGCATTTAAAGCGGAGTTCCACCCGAAATGTATACTTACCTCCATCTTCTCGCTCCCGGTCACCTGAAAAACAAATGGATAATCGCAATTTTTTTTTTTTTTTCACTTACCTTTTAGAGAAAATATACTCACCTTACTTCCTTCTTCCTCCCCTCGGCGGCCACGGCGATTCGTCACTTCCTGGCTTTTGCAATGATTCCTGGGAGCTGAACGTCATCGCTCCCAGGAATCATTGCGCCTGCACCGGCCCCGACGTCAGTTCCGGGGCGCGCGCGTCATTCCCTTCTAAACAGCTTCTGGGCATGCCCAGAAGCTGTGGAGGGATGACGCGCGCGACCCGGAAGTGACGTCGGGGCCGCTGCAGTGCATCGTGGGACCGAAGAAGGAGGAAGAGGACCGAAGAGGACGCGGAAGAGGATCGCGCTGGCTTCAAGCTGCCCACACCCGAGATGGCAGCGCTGGAGAAGACAATTTCAAGGTAAGTTTTTCTCCTGAAAGGTAAGTGCAACCCGGGACAGATCAGAGGCTAGCCATTGTGGAATGTGCTAGCCCTGACTGTCCCGGGGGTATTTTTATAAAAAAATGTATAACTAGGGTGGAACTCCGCTTTAAATACAAGTTTGAATGACCAGTGTGCCCTCTTTCAATGCAGAGAGACCATCGTGCCCCCTTTCAATGCAGAGAGACCATCGTGCCCCCTTTCAATACAGAGAGACCATCGTGCCCCCTTTCAATGCAGAGAGACCATCATGCCCCCTTTCAATACAGAGAGACCATTGTGCCCCCTTTCAATGCAGAGAGACCATCATGCCCCCTTTCAATACAGAGAGACCAGCGTGCCCTCTTTCAATGCAGACAGACCAGCGTGCCCCCTTTCAAGGCAGACAGACCAGCGTGCCCCCTGTCAAGGCAGACAGACCAGCATGCCCCCTTTCAATGCAGACAGGCCAGCGTGCCCCCCTTTCAATGCAGACAGACCAGCGTGCCCCCTTTCAATGCAGAGACTTACCTGCAGCTGCGCCTTCTCCTCAGTCCCCCGCGTCTCCTCGAGTCCTCCCGCCTCCTCCTCGGCCAATGGCATGCGTTCGCCTTTCGGCCAATCAGGAAGCGGGTCTCAGACCCGCTTCCTGATTGGCCAGGAGGAGGATTAGTGTGACAATAGCGAATTTTCATTCGCTATTGTCACACAATGGGTGGGCTCAGGGTGCACTGCTCTTTGCCCTGGGTCCACCTTTTTTTGAAGCCTATTCGAGCCTCTGGCTCTAATCAGGTGATTAAAAAAAAAAAAAAACACTCTGTGACAGCGCCAGGCTGCTGACTCACTCCTGCTAAACTGACTGAGCAGTGAGGAGAGGCAGCATAGGCGGGGCTTGGCTTGCAACGCCACCCCACCCTACACCAATGGACAGGTGAGGCACAGTCCAGCTCCGCCCCAACCCGCCATTTTCAGCCATAGGGCGGCCGCGCTGGACATCTCCCAGCCGAAAGATGGAGGCAGCCGCAGACAGTGTGTGAACTGTGTATGTCAGAGTCTTGACAGACAGAGTGACACTGCGGATGCGCCCCACCCAGATGTTGCGCCCGGTGCGGCTGGCCCCCCTTGCACCCCCCACGCTACGCCACTGCCATGTACATACCCCTACCAAATCAGTGCAGTGTTGGGCCTCATTCAGATGGGCGAGGATACCAAAAGCCTGTGAATTAGAACCTTGTTTATGCATCTCTAGGCGCCAGGTGCTGAGTGCAAGCAGCCCATTCATGTCTATTGGGATGCAGCAGCTGCATGGACACATCCACTATGCACAATTTCACAGCCATGTGGTTGCAAAAGAGCAGCCCCAAAGGCAGGCATGGTCTATGGGTGTCAGCATCAATCACAATGAGGCCTTGCTTACCAGCTAAATTATATAGTTTGTACAAATGGTAACCCTCATGTGTTTTAACCAACACTCAAATACTTTCACATACTTTCTCTTTAAATGCCAAAACTGCCAGACCACCAGACCAGGTGTGCGCTTCGCCTCTTGTTTATTGAGAATGTGCCATCTTTCTGAAGGAGGCATTAGTCAGTGGTTCTGTGTTGGGAATGTAGTATGGTGCAGTACCCCAAAAACTGAACATTTATAATATTAAGTGAAACTTACAGTATCTCACAAAAGTGAGTGCACCCCTTATTATATTTTTTCATGTGACAACACTGAAGAAATGACACTTTGCTACAATGTAAAGTAGTGAGTGTACAGCTTGTATAACAGTGTAAATTTACTGTCCCCTCAAAATAACAACACACAGCCATTGATGTATAAACTGCTGGCAAAAAAGTGAGAAAACCCTTAAGTAAAAATGTCTAAATTGGGCCAATGGTGTCAATATTTTGTGTGGCCACCATTATTTTCCAGTACTGCCTTAACTCTCTTGGGCATGGAGTTCACCAGAGCTTCACGGATTGCCACTGGAGTCCTCTTCCACTCCTCCATGATGACATCACAGAGCTGGTGGATGTTAGAGATCTTGCGCTTCTCCACCTTCCATGTGAGGGTGCCCCACAGATGCTCAATAGGGTTTAGGTCTGGAGACATGCTTGGCCAGTCCATCACCTTTACCCTCAGCTTCTTTAGTAAGGCAATGGTTGTCTTGGAGGTGTGTTTGGGGTCATTATCATGTTGGAATACTGCCCTGCGGCCCAGTCTTCGAACGGAGGGGATCATGCTGTTCCTTAGTGTTTCTTTCTTGTGCATCATCTTTAAAAAAGGCTTCCTTCTGGGACGACAGTTATGCAGACCAATTTGATACAGTGTGCAGTCTATGGTCTGAGCACTGACAGGCTGACCCCCCACCCCTTCAACCTCTGAAGCAATGCTGGCAGCATTCATACATTTATTTCCCAAAGCCAATCTCTGGATATGATGCTGAGTACGTGCACTCAATTAGGGTCGACCATGACGAGGCCTGTTCTGAGTGGAACCTGTCCTGTTAAACCGCTGTATGGTCTTGGCCACCGTGCTGAAGCTCAGTTTCAGGGTATTGCCAATCTTCCTATAGCCTAGGCCATCTTTATGTAGAGCAACAATTCTTTTTGTCAGATCCTCATTGAGTTCTTTGCCATGAGATGCCATGTTGAACTTACAGTGACCAGTATGAGAGAGTGAGAGCGATAACACCAAATTTTACAGACCTGCTCCCCATTCACACCTGAGAACTTGTAACACTAACGAGTCACATGACACCAAGGAGGGAAAATGGCAAATTGAGCCCAATTTGGACATTTTCACTTAGGAGTGTACTCGCTTTTGTTGCTAGCGGTTTAGAAATTATTGGCTGTGTGTTGAGTTATTTTGAGGGGACAGTAAATTGACACTGTTATACAAGCTGTATACTCACTACTTTACATTGTAGCAGTGTTATTTCTTCAGTGTTGTCACATGAAAAGATATAATAAAATATTTACAAAAATATGAGGGGTGTACTCACTTACGTGAGATACTGTAGTTATGGATTGTCTGTCCACATTTTGAATTTCATCTGTGCTTTATAAAATGCTGTCTGTGTCACACTAGGGAAATTTACCTTCACTTCATATCCCAAAGATACCAGGAATTATTAGAAAATGTCATTAAAATAGGAGAATCGCCTCTAAGACAGCTGTCACAGTAACAAATGCCCCTCACATTTATGGGTTTTCTCTCATTTTTAGTCCCAATGACAATGGTTATCAGGACAGAGAGAGAGAGAGTGCCTTTTTCATATTCTGCCCAGGCATGAATACAAACCTGACAAAGGTTCTAGCTCTTCCCCATGCTGTCTATGGCAAAAAAGGTTTGGCTTTTGACACACTTTAAACCTCCTTGAAACGTATCCCCACCTCTAACCAATAACCCCTAAAACAATCTAATCAAACCCTTAAATTAGACCTTTACACAAAAGAACCCCTAACCCGTTGTGTACTCACCTTTCCCTACTCTGGTAGCTTCTATGCCCATAGTATGCATCAAAACCAAAAGTGCCAAGAACCTGGCACCAGGATAATCTGCTTTGTGAAAAGGGATATATCATATCTTTACACCACGTGTACATTGCAGGAGAAAAGTCGTGCTAGGTCCTGGAGGTTAAGCAGTGTGAACAAGCATGGTAAATCTCTCTGGCCACCCTATATTCCGATATTGATTTATGGCTTAAACAAGGCATATGTATGGTGCAAATAATCGTAACTCATTGACCAGAAATGCTTGAAAACCAATGTTAAAAATTCTTGTCTTTGGTTGACCGTAGACTTCTAGCCATCCTTAAACAAGCTTTGTTCATTAAAAAGGAAGAAAAGGTCAGGCTTTTGATAACAAACTAGAAAATCCAATTGAGCCATGGCGCTCAGTGATCAAGAGCATTTATTTGCTCACCTCGACATGTCCAACAATTGCCAATAATGCTTGAATTGGTCACAAAATTTGCTGTTGTCAAGATGCTTAATACCAGAACAATATTTAGCCAACATACCTTTAACAAACAAAATATATATACAATATTGGTTGACTTTACATGTCCAACTGTTCCAAGTGATGCTCAAATTAGTCAGGATACTTGCATTGGGCCATGTACAGCAAGTGTATTGGTTAACAAACAAACAGTTTACTTACGACATTGGTTGATTTTATTTCGATCTCTTTGTTTGCTACTGAGCAACTCCTGGGGATCTTCGTTTCCAGTACTGGAGACTTTCCACAGGCCAAAGTTTGTGAAGTAAGCAAAGAATTACGGTGTATTTACGTGCTGTTGACAGTTGCAGTTCTCGAACAATATGCCAGTCCTATAGCGTGTCCGAATCAGCTGCGCCCACATGCTGTCCAATCATGGAATGGGAATTTCCTCTCAGCCCCATTAGTCACCCTAAAAAGTTGGTTAATTGTGGATTATTTTACCCTTTTTTGCCACTAAACTTGGTTCCTTTTCTTCTGTTAATTCTCTCCCCTATGTCGTTGCTGTGTACTTCTCACAGCTTGTCAATATCCCTTTGCATCTTATTTTTGTTCTTAATCCAGAGATCTTTTGACAGCTTTTCTCTGCTCACCTGCGGCTTCTCACTTTGAAATTGCGTTCTAAGACTTGCAATATGCGTCCTTCAAAACATTTCCATTTTTCTGCAGTCTCTACCCTTCTCAGTCGCTCTGGCTTTCTGTCCCACTTCCCAAATGTATTCCCCCCTCCCCAGTCTGTGTGTCTCTGTTTGCCCCCCTCCTTCCCACCACCTGCTGCTATAACTCATGCTGACACAGACTCCCTGGAACAGAGAGCCACAGGCAGCCATCACAGACAGACAGCCTTGGTAGCTTGATACAGGTAGCTAGGCCTGTGCTAGAGGCACTTTTATTCAGATATAGGATAAGAGGATAGACATGTGCATGATCAGCAGTATTATAATCAGTATAGGGTGATTGTGGTTTAAGCTGGCCATAGATGGATCAAAATGTGGCTGGTTCAGCGGGAACCAACCAAATTTTGATTCCCACTCGACAAAAGATGATCCAATCATTGACTTCTGTTGAATGGGACTATTGGAAAATTTTCGTTTGATCAGCAGCTGCAGCACTGATCTGTGTATTCTGACAGTGGAGGAGTTCCTGCTGTCAGAATACAATAGAACATCAGGGAGGATTTCTCCATCCACCTCACTTGTGTGGATGAGGGAGTCCGTTTCTCCATCTATGGCAAGAATTACTCCCTGGCCTTGCAGTGCTGGGTCCTGGGTTCATTTGTATATGGAGATTATATTTTCTTCTTTAGCTCTACCAAAACAGACTAACCCTAGAATACGTTGACTGAAGCTAGATGAGATTTTTAAGCGGAGAAAATGTTTTTTCAATAAAAATACCCCCGGGACAGTCAGGGCTAGTACATTCCACAATGGATAGCCTTTGTACTGTCCCAGGTCGCACTTAACTTTTAGAAGAAATACTTACCTTGAAAATTTCTTCTCCAGCTCTGCCATCTTGGATGTGGGCAGCTGAAGCCAGCGCGTCCTCTTCCGTCCTCTTCTCCCAGAATGCACCTGCACCGGCACCGCTCGTCACTTCCGGTGCGGGCGCGTCATCCCTCCACAGCTTCTGGGCATGAGCAGAAGCTGTTTAGCAGGGAATGAGCGCTCGCACTGGAAGTGACGAGCGGGGCCGGTGCAGGCGCATTGATTCCTGGGAGCGATGACGTTCAGCTCCCAGGAATCAATGCAAAGAGGAAGTGACGGCGCGGGCCGCGGCCGCAGAGGGAGGAAGTGGAAGAAAGGTGAGTATATTTTTCTTCAATAACAAGGTAAGTAAACAAAAAAAAAATCGTAACTACCCATTTATTTTTCAGGTGACCAAAAGCAAGCGGATGGCCCAAAATCGATTATGTTGATTTTGTGGCCGGAACTCCGCTTTAAAGACCTCTCAATAACTTTGCAAGTCTGAATGAATAAATTCCCTGATACACTATATTGTCAAAAGTATTGGGAAGCCTACCTTTACATGCACATAAACGTTAATGGCAGTCCAGTCTTAGTCCATAGAGTTCAATATTAAGTTGGCCCACCCTTTGCAGTTATAACCGCTTCAACTCTTCTGGGAAGGCTGTCCACAAGGTTTAAGATTGTGTCTATGGGAATGTTTGACCATTCTTCCAGAAGCACATTTGTGAGGTCAGGCACTGATGTTGGATGAGAAGGCCTGGCTCGCAGTTTCCGCTCTAACTCATCCCAAAGGTGTTTTGTTGGGTTAAGGTCAGGCCAGTCCAGTACCTCCACCCCAAACTCGCTCATCCATGTCTTTATGGATCTTGCTTTGTGAACTGGTCCAAATCATTGGGTGGAGGGGGGATTAAGCTGTGGGGTTGTTTTTTCAGGGGATGGGCTTGACCCCTTAGTTCCAGGGAAGGGAACACTTAAGGTGTCAACATACCAAGACATTTTGGACAATTTCATGCCCCCAACTTTGTGGGAACAGTTTGGGGATGGCCCCTTCTTTTTCCAACATGACTGCTCACCAGTGCACAAAGCAAGGTCCATAAAGACATGGATGAGCGAGTTTGGAGTGGAGGAACTTAACTGGCCTACACAGAGTCCTGATCCCAACCCCGATAGAACACCTTTGGGGTGAATTGTAGCAGAGACTGCGAGCCAGGCCTTCTTGTCCAACATCAGTGGTTGACCTCATAAATGCGCTTCTGGAAGAATGGTCAAACATTTCTATAGACACACTCCTAAACCTTGTGTACAGCCTTCTCAGAGGAGCTGAAGTAGTTATATCTGCAAAGGGTGGAACTCAATATTGAACCCTACAGACTAATGCCTCGCACACACGCAACGATTATCGGCCGACCGATCGTCCAACTTTTGTCCAGAGTTGTGTATTGTTGGTTAGAATGTGCCTAGACTGCACACAAATTTTCTCGGCCAACAAAAATCTACTTCAGAAGTGATGTCATGTGCTGGTTTACTTTCCGTGTGTTTTTTCTTCTCTGAGCATGCCCAGTCTTGCTCATCAGATTTTTGTCTGCCGAAATCTGTACTGACTGACGGAAAATCGGCCGTTGTGTTGACGGCCAACAAAAATTTTATAGCCTGCACACCAGATTTTTTTCGGCCGAAAAGTCGGAGTCGGTTGTCGGAAGCATCATACT
Organism: Pelophylax lessonae; assembly: GCF_965119305.1. Taxonomy (NCBI): domain Eukaryota; kingdom Metazoa; phylum Chordata; class Amphibia; order Anura; family Ranidae; genus Pelophylax; species Pelophylax lessonae. The sequence goes on from NC_138774.1 coordinate 92,960,452, forward strand.
AACAAGTCGAAAATCGACCGATTGGACGTTGGCCGAAAATTCCCGGCCAATAATCGATGCGTGTGTACGAGGCATAAGACTGGGATACCATTAAAGTTCATGTTCGTGTAAAGGCAGGTGTCCCAATACTTTTGGCAATATAGTGTATGTGACAGTTAGAGATGAACTTGGGTTTTAAACCAAATCCAGAATAAATTGTGACAAGGGCATTTCCAACACCGGAGTTGCACAGACACAGAGGAGCAGGGATGCTCATGACATCATGTTGCCACATGATGTCACTGATGTTATGAGCATTGCTGCTATTGTATATGTGCAGCTGAGGGGTGAGGAATGCCCTGACCACAGTTGATTGGGCAGGGGTGACAGCTTCCTTCCACATTTGATCCCTTGTCCTAATACGCAAGCAATAGTATCATTGTTCAAAAGCTCCACCTTTTAAAACAGATGTTCTTGAACTTCAATCAGTGACTTTGGAGTGCTGGGATGATGTCATCCTGCTTGCAGCAGACCTACAAAAGCCATTGCTCTGGAATCCAATGAGGCTGGTCATGTGGCCAAATGCCTGGGAATTGGTCACATGATTTATGCTGAAGAAGAGTGTCTGAGAATACCTGATTGGTGACTGAATTTGAGGAAGCGGCAACCAATCAGAGTTCCTGTGCAAAGAGAATTCAAATCACTCTTGACGTGTATTTTTATGTATTATTTTATTATTACAATTGTTGCGTTGTGTTGTTATATTGTCCTGTGTGTATAGCTTTTTGTACAGTTCTGTGCATGTCTGCTTAACATAAATACTGTGTCGCCTTGCTTCCATTTCTTAAAAAATAAATTGAAATCTCTGCAAGAATTCTCCGTGTCTGTGTGTGTCATGAACTGAGCATGTAGCCAGTCATATTTTATTCTTAGTCTCTGTACGTATTTCTGGATCAGACTCTGCCGCTGGAGGAGACTAGCAAGGGGGAGCGGATTATTGTGGAAGTATCATTTCCCAATTTGCTTCTGGATCTTTATATCATACCTGAACCCCCGCCGGGAAACCTCACACCCCCGCAGACTGGCCTGAGTCCTGAGTTGGCCGACAGGAATTTCACACTAGGTGGGTGCAGTGGCGCTACTCCTATTGGCTGTGTCACTCTTGTGTTGCTACTGGTCATCGGCCAACTGCAAGGAGTTGTCTGCCAAGACTGGTGCCATCGCTGCGGGGACAGGTACAGAAGGAAGAGGCCTGTTTCTAGTTACCTATTACAGGAAGCATTAAAGCATAATTCCAGCCAAAATAAAAAAGTAAATAGCCCATTAAAGTTGAAACTAAATTATTATTTTTTTAAACAGCACCGGGGTAGCTACTTACCAGCAATGAAATGTGTCCTGTGTACTGATGGCTGCTGTTTATAGGCGAAATCCCCAGTCCTCTGCCTCAACCTATCCCAGCAGCAGGATTGGAGGATGCAGACCTTTCATTCATCAACACGTCCTCCAGTCACTTAATGCTTTGCATTGTGGATGTCCTTAGTACAGAGGCTATCAATGGGGGGGGCGAAAGGGCAGGCATATTCGGCACATTTGATATGTGTCTATCACAGCTGCCACCGCAAACAAATCTACATACTCAATGCTGCATGCTTCCCAGTCGTTTTTCCCACTTACCGGAGCCGTCGGTAGCGGAGAATGCGATCCGGTCTTTCTGTGTCCCAGGCAGGACGTCAGGTGAGGGCAAGATGACCCCCACTTAACTCTATGGCCTTGGAGGACCGAAGCGACGTCATACGCCGCTTCCGCCCAACGGCCTTAAAGGGCCCATTTTTTTTCTTGGTTAAAAAAAATAAATTTTTTTTCTTTTTTTTTTTTGCTTTTAGGTGTAGATGTGAGATCTGATGTCTTTTTGACCCCAGATCTCACATTAAAGAGGACCTGTCATGCTTATTTATATTATAAGGGATGTTTACATTGCTTGTAATAGGAATAAAAGTGATCAAAAACATTTTTTTAAAGGGACAGTGTAAAAATAAAAGGTAAAATAAATGAGAAAAAAAAATTTAAAGCGCCCCGTCCCTCTGAGCTCTCGCGCAGAAGCGAACGTATACACAAGTCGCGCCCACATATGTAAATGGTGTTTAAACCACACATGTGAGATATCCCCACGATCGTTGGAGTGAGAGCAATAATTCTAGCCCTAGATCTCCTCTGTAATTTTAAACTGGTAACCTGTAGAACCTTTTAAAGCCTCATCTATGGAGATTTTTAAATACCAATGTTTGTCACCATTCCACGAGCGTGTGCAATTTTGAAGCATGATATGTTGGGTATCTATTTACCAGGCCTAACATTATCTTTTACATTATAGACAAAGATTGGGCTAAATTTACTGTTTTGTTATTTTTTAATTAAAAAAAAGTGTATTTTTTCCAAAAAAAGTGTGTTTGTAAGACCGCTGCGCAAATAGGGTGTGACATAAAGTATTGCTACGATCTCCATTTTATTCTCTAGGGTCTCTAATGTTTGGGGGTTCTGAGTAATTTTCTAGCAAAAATAAGTGATTTTAACTTGTAAACAAGTGTTAGAAATAGGTCTGGTCCTTAAGTGGTTATAGGAATTTTAAGGTCACAACATTGTTAATTTTATAACATCAGCATCGTAATAACAATACAAACAATAGTTATATTTGACAATCCAATATAAGCCCACTTGAAAAATCTCCTTTCATGATGTGAGTTCTGCCTGTCTGTTGGCCATCTCTTTGCACAGCAAATCTTTCTACTTCCTTGCATGCTTTGCAGCTTCTCCGCTCCTGTTTAATTTCAATTTCATAGGACTACACATCCCATGGTACCTTGCTGTCTACAAGCAGTGATTTCTATGCTGAAACTCTTCCTCTCAGCACCTATGTAGATGTGTGACACAGCAGCACCTATTCAAGGGCCATGTTGAAAATATGTTGCGGAATTAAGGAAGTAAACATCTGGGGATCTTCACAAAGTAAGTTTACAAACTTTGAGATCATTCAGATTAATAGGAGTAGGCTAAAAATAATTGAAATACAATGTAGAAATGAATATACAATTTAAAATTTTGACCATAAATATTTGCTTTAAACCCAGCAGCAACGGAAGATCACCATTGTGGGGGTATCTGGGGGCAGAGGACTAAGGATTTCTACTGTAAACAGCAAACACCAGCACCCATGACACACTGCATTGCCATCTTCAGAAAACTTCAGTTTTAAAAGATATAGCAAAAAAAACAGCTTTAGTTGCAATATTTTCAATCTTTGGGCTCTTTCACACGGCCGCTCCGCTTGTCCGCAAATCATCCTATTTTTTTGCGGATGATTTGCGGACATAATGTAAGTCTATGGCATTGCGGATGTCAGCGGAATACCATCCGCTGACATCCGATTTTCCTCCTTTCAGTTCTGTTCCGTTTTTTGGAACGGAACAGAACCCTATTTTTCCTCCGTTCAAAAAATGGAAAGGAAGCAAAATCGGATGTCAGTGGTGTCATCCACTGACATCCGCAATCCCCATAGACTTACATTATGTCCGCATATCATCCGCAAACGGATGGGATGATATGCGGACTTACGGAGCGGATGACACAAATGTCATCCGCTCTGTGAAAAAAAAAAAGTCCCGCAGCGGAGCTTTCACACGGAGCGGCCGTGTGAAAGAGCCCTTTTACTTTCAATCCAGAGCTCTGCCATGCAGTGCTTCTTTTCTGCTATACTTGATTGATGGCCAGGATCATTCAGCCAACTTCCTCTGTGACTGGACAGTAAAGGGAGAAACAGCACAGTGATGAGCTCATCTCTGTCACTCTGCTTCTTCTTCCATTCAGCATGCTCCTTGTCAGCACATGAACTGACTATCTCCTTCTGCTGCTGCTTCTTCCTCTCACACTCCAGCCCTGCTGTACAGTGACTGCAAGAGACTGATACCAAACTGATACCAGGTCATATTTAACCATATTCGGAGTCTCAGAGTTGTCACTTTGTTTCTCATGGTGGATTCCAGTCTGAAGTTCACCACTTTACCACTGGAGGATTTTGCTGTCTTACGTCTGGGCCACTTTTTGCGATTCGGCGCAGTGCAACCTTAACTGACAATTGCGCGGTCGTGCGACGTTGTACGTCCATTTTTTCCCCACAAACAGAGCTTTCTTTTGGTGGTATTTGATCACCTGTGCGATTTTTACTTTTTGCGCTATAAACAAAAAAAGAGCGTTTATTTTGAAAAAATAACAATATTTTTAACATTTTTTATATGAAATTCCCCCCCCCCCCCAAAAAAAATTTAAAAATCGAATTTTTTTTAAATTTTTGGCCAATTTGTTTTCTGCTACCTATGTTTGGTAAAAAAAAATCACAATAAGCGTATTTTGATTGGTTTGCGCAAAAGTTATTGCGTTTACTAACTAAGGGAAAGATTTTTGTCATTTTTGGTGTTTTTTTTTTAACGAGTAATGGCGGTGATCTGCGATTTTTTTTGCGGGACTGCGACATTGCGGCGGACAGATCGGACCCTTGACTGACATTTTTGGGGGTACCAGTGACATTACTGCAGTAATCAGTGCTATATATAAATATATATGCACTGTTACTATAAAAATGACACTGGCAGGGAAGGGGTTAATTTTATTGGAGAGGGAGGGGTTAATGTATGCCTGGTGCTTACTGATGTGTGTGGGGAGAGGTGACTGAGTGAGTCAGGGACAGATCGCATGTTCAGCTATGCTGAACACTGCAATCTGTCACTCCCTGTCACTTAGGAGATCCGCCCGCTCTGTTTACACAGGTGGGCGGATCTCCAAACTAGATTCCCCGATGATCGGGGAAGAGCAGCGGCGATCGCCGCTGCTCCTCCCCTGGCCCGACTCCTGCTGTGACTGAAAACAGCAGGAGCGCGCCTCCGTGGCGCGCGAGCGCCTCCGGCGGTGCGCGAGCGCCGCCTACAGGGGGAGGAGTCCAGCGACGTAGTACTACGTCGCTAGACGATAACGAGCCACATTGCTGCAGTAGCAGCAATGTGAGCAGACAGCAAGTGGTTAAACCACTCAAGTTCGGTTTTCCTTAGGGCTCAATCTTGGGTTCCTTGATCTTTTTAGCATTTACATGTTTCCACTTGGCAAACTCCTTGAATCACATGGGCTCAATTATCACTTCTTTGCTGATGACCCTCAGATATAAATCCACACTAAACCGAATTCTACTTTGGCTGCTTCTCTCTTGTCTAACTGTATTTGTGATAAAAATACATAGATGACCCACAATTTCCTTCAATTAAACTGTGACAAGACTGAAGTCATGCTTATTCGCACGCCCATCAATTATGTAAGGCCAGTCCAAGTAACCTATCTTTAGATGGCACTGTACTTGAGCTTCAATCTAAATTGAAAAATCTGGGGGTGATATTTAATGCTAGGTAACCTTTTCCACTTGAAAAAGATTGCTTGGCTGCGTTCTATGCTATCATCCACTGTAACTGAACTGCTGATCCATACATTTGTGTTCTTCCAACTACTGCAATGCGCTACTCACTAGTGTACCTATATCCACTATTAATCGACTACAATATGAACAAAATTCTGCAGCCAGAATCCTATCTAGGTTTGGTACAAGTGATCCTATTACACCTATCTTGGAGTCCTTGCACTGGCTACCTGTCAGGTTTCTCATAGACTTTAGGATCCTCTTGCTCACCTAGAAGGCTCTTCATAGCTTGGCACCCCATTATCTCTCTGAACTTTTATCAACTTACTCCCCCCCCCACAACCTCCACTTCTCAAATTCTGGTCTTCTGTGTGTCCCCTCTACTCACCCACACTCAATGGGAAACATAGCCTTCTCCTGATTTGCCCCAAAACTCTGGAATTCACTTCCAAAGAGCATCAGAAGGTCATCTTCAACAGCTCCGAATTCATTCAATCAAATCTAAAAATGTTTTTCTTTAGACAAACTTTCACGTAATTGTCCCTGTTTGTCTTCTGTTTTAGAGTCGGTTCACACTGAGGCGACACGACTCCTTACTACTTCGGGGGCGACTTGTGCATTACATTGCAGCATGACTTCGGAGCGACTTGCAGGGACTTCACATAATGGAAGTCTATGCAAGTCGCTCCGAGGTCGCCCCGAAATAGTACAGGACCCTTTTTCTTTGGCTCCGTTCACATGTAGGCGTTTTGGGGCGTTTTTGGGGAGTTTTTCTGCTCTAGGATCAGCTCTCAAAACGCCCAACAAGACAAATCCCATTCATTTCAATGGCCCCTGTTCACATCTGAGAGTTTTGACGCTGTGAGCAAAACGCCCAACGCTCAAAAAAGTACATGAGCTTCTTTTTGGGCAGATTACAGGCGTTTTCCATTGGTCTCTATTCAATCTAAAAACGCCTGCACAAAAAACGCCTGTAAATCGCGGTAAAATTGCGGTAAAAAAACGCGCAAAAACACTACGCTCAGGTGTGAATGTAGCCTAAGTCGGAGCGACTTGTGTCACTCCTATTAGAATGGGTCCTGTAGCGGTTAATGGACCGCGAGGGAGCGCGACTTGTCAAGCTGACAAGTCGCCTCACAAGTCGCGCTAATGTGAACCGGCTCTTACCCTTTATATTTCTTGTGTTTTTGTTTCTCTTGTCTTTGAAAAGCACTGTGAGAAGCTACATTAAAGGTGCTATATAAAATAAAGCTTATTATTATTATTCCCATTATAGCCTTAACAAAACTGTTTTGTTTGTTTTGCGTAGCGTATGTCGCCCACAAATTATCTTGATTGCCTGTTTGCTGTTCAAATATTGTCACGTGTCTGTTTGTTGCCCACATAATATCACACTGCCCGTTTGTTGCCAAGTATTGTCACAACTGTCATTGTATAGACCACATATTGTCATTAGACTTCCAAAGTTCTCATGGATAGTAATGAAGATGGTACTATGTAATGTGGAGCAAGTGCCTATTCTTCCTGTACCAGACACTTTTGAAATTGTGGGCTCAAATGGTGCTCTGGGCATTGTGAAACTAAATATACAGTGGGTACGGAAAGTATTCAGACCCCCTTAAATTTTTCACTCTTTGTTATATTGCAGCCATTTGCTAAAATCATTTAAGTTCATTCTTCTTCCTCATGAATGTACACATAGCACCCCATACTGACAGAAAAACACAGAATTGTTGACATTGTTGCAGATTTATTAAAAAAGAAAAACTGAAATATCACATGGTCCTAAGTATTCAGACCCTTTGCTCAGTATTTAGTAGAAGCCCCCTTTTGATCTAATACAGCCAGGAGTCTTTTTGGGAAAGATGCAACAAGTCTTTCACACCTGGATTTGGGGATCCTCTGCCATTCCTCCTTGCAGATCCTCTCCAGTTCTGTCAGGTTGGATGGTAAACGTTGGTGGACAGCCATTTTTAGGTCTCTCCAGAGATGCTCAATTGGGTTTAAGTCAGGGCTCTGGCGGGGCCATTCAAGAACAGTCACGGAGTTGTTGTGAAGCCACTCCTTCGTTATTTTAGCTGTGTGCTTAGGGTCATTGTCTTGTTGGAAGGTAAACCTTCGGCCCAGTCTGAGGTCCAGAGCACTCTGGAGAAGGTTTTTGTCCAGGATATCCCTGTACTTGGCCGCATTCATCTTTCCCTCAATTGCAACCAGTCGTCCTGTCCCTGCAGCTGAAAAACACCCCCACAGCATGATGCTGCCACCACCATGCTTCACTGTTGGGACTGTATTGGACAGGTGATGAGCAGTGCCTGGTTTTCTCCACACATACCGCTTAGAATTAAGGCCAAAAAGTTCTATTTTGGTCTCATCAGACCAGAGAATCTTATTTCTCACCATCTTGGAGTCCTTCAGGTGTTTTTTAGCAAACTCCATGCGGGCTTTCATGTGTCTTACACTGAGGAGAGGCTTCCGTCGGGCCACTCTGCCATAAAGCCCCGACTGGTGGAGGGCTGCAGTGATGGTTGACTTTCTACAACTTTCTCCCATCTCCTGACTGCATCTCTGGAGCTCAGCTACAGTGATCTTTGGGTTCTTCTTTACCTCTCTCACCAAGGCTCTTCTCCCCCGATAGCTCAGTTTGGCCGGACGGCCAGCTCTAGGAAGGGTTCTGGTCGTCCCAAACGTCTTCCATTTGAGGATTATGGAGGCCACTGTGCTCTTAGGAACCTTAAGTGCAGCAGAAATCTTTTTGTAACCTTGGCCAGATCTGTGCCTTGCCACAATTCTGTCTCTGAGCTCTTCAGGCAGTTCCTTTGACCTCATGATTCTCATTTGCTCTGACATGCATTGTGATCTGGAAGGTCTTATATAGACAGGTGTGTGGCTTTCCTAATCAAGTCCAGTCAGTATAATCACACACAGCTGGACTCAAATGAAGGCGTAGAACCATCTCAAGGATGATCCGAAGAAATGGAAAGCACCTGAGTTAAATATATGAGTGTCACAGCAAAGGGTCTGAATACTTAGGACCATGTGATATTTCAGTTTTTCTTTTTTAATAAATCTGCAACAATGTCAACAATTCTGTGTTTTTCTGTCAGTATGGGGTGCTATGTGTACATTCATGAGGAAGAAGAATGAACTTAAATGATTTTAGCAAATGGCTGCAATATAACAAAGAGTGAAAATTTTAAGGGGGACTGAATACTGCAAGCTTGTTGCATCTGCTGTCCAACAGCAACATTCTTTCATATCTTTTAGCCTAGGTTCGCACTATTGCTGCTGTATAATCATGCATTTTTAGAGCATTTTAACATGCATTTTGATGCATGCTCATGCACTTTCCATGCGTTCCCATTGAAGTCTATGGGGCCAAAAATGCACTATGCTTCATCAAAAGAAGCACCAAAACCTTTCAAAAATCACACTGCACCATGTTTCATTGATGTGAATGGGCACCATAGAGAATACTGGGCTTAATTCACAAAGCTGTATTTTCCTGTTTAAAATTTGCAATAAAATAGCTCATAGCATTTTTCAAAAATATTTTTGCAATTCACAAAAAAAGCTACTAAAATAAGGCATGCGGAATTTTATCAAAATGTGCAGTATTTCTCTCATGAAATCATTCGGTATTTAATCTCATTCAAAATCCAGTGGGATGGATACAGCAGAGAAGGATTAGATCACCTGTCAGTTTTTATTGATAATAAAGAGGTAAAATCTGTTAAACCGTAGAAATATACCAACTCACTAAGTGAGTGTGGTCCCTGCTGTATATGTATTATTAAAAAAGAAAAAAGTGACTAGAATACCAGTCAAAGGGAAGCTGCTTTCATGGGACATACTTGGTGTATTAAAAACAACCAAGTTCAATTAAAGTGGTTGTAAAGTCAGAAGGTTTTTTATATCTTGCGGTCTTTGCCCCATTAGGGAGATTCACCCTCTCTATTTGTCCTGTTTACCATTATCATTGAAAGTAAATGTAAAAGAAAATCTGAATTTTGGGTTGTCCCCAGGAAAGTAATAGATGGGAAATCTTCCAATGGGGAAACTAGTCCCGGTGAACTGGCATTCCTTTAATTTGAGGGATTTCCTCTTACTTTTTATTTTGGCTATGGGGCAGGACGTGAAGATAAATCTCCCCAGGGATACAGATGGCAAAAAAAACGTCCATTACTCTATCGAAAATGAAAAAAAAAAAAAAAAGAGGTTTTGCCTTTAGATACACTTTAAAGCAGCCTTTCTCAACATTTTCAACACAGAGGAACCCTTGAAATAAATCTCCAGTCTCAGGGAACCCCTGGTAACTTCGGGAGGAACCCTAGGAGACGTCACAAGGGACATGGTCTCCAGGTGACTTCACCAATAGACCCCCCTCTTGTGTCGTCACATGATGCCACAAGGGGTGGGGTCTACTGGTGACGCCACTGGGTGGCCACGCCCAATGGCTATATAAGAAGCCACAGAGAACAGAGCTGGCATAATCATGAGAGACAGCAACGGAGGAAGACCAGATCAGCAGCGGAGAAGACAGCTGTGGTGGAGAAGACAACAGCAGCAGAGAAGACAGCAGCGGCAAAGAAGACAGAAGAGGTGACACAAAATTGGGCAGGGCAATAACTGCACAGCATTAAGCAGATATCCTACAGAATGACCTGGACAAAATAACGGAGTTGGCTACAACATGGCAAATGAGGTTTAATGTGGAGAAGTGTAAGGTTTTGCACTTGGGGACTAAAAACATAAAAGCACAATACACGTTAGGGGGGGAACCCTTGGGGGAATCAAAAATGGAGAAAGATCTGGGAGTCTTGGTAGATGATAGACCAGGCAATAGCATACAATGTCAAGCGGCAGCTGCCAAAGCCAGCAGAATATTAGCATGCATAAAGAAAGGGATGTATTTCAGAGATAAGACTATAATCCTTCCACTTTATAAAACTCTGGTCCGACCACATCTGGAGTATTCTGTCCAGTTCTGGTCGCCAGTCCTCAGGAGGGATGTGTTGGGGCTGGAGAGGATCCAGAGAAGGGCAACTAAACTAATTAGGGGATTGGAGGACCTTAATTATGAAGAGCGTCTGCAATCGCTTGATTTATTCTCCCTGGAGAAGAGACGCCGGAGAGGGGACATGATAGCAATTTATAAATATCTCAATGGTGATCTCAGCATAGAAATAAAGCTATTCAGTCGAAGGGATTGCATGAGGACTCGAGGGCATACAATGCGATTAGAGGAGAAGCGTTTTAACCTCAGGCAACGTGGGGGGTTCTTTACTGTTAGAGCTACAAGATTGTGGAATTCTCTACCACAAGAGGTGGTTTCTGCGGGAAGTATGGTGGCTCTCAAAAGACTCTTAGACGTACATCTCAAGGATCAGAACATTCAGGGGTATGTGAGATGATTACGGCCACACACACCTACACAGGTTGAACTGGATGGACTATTGTCTTTATTCAACCTCACCTACTATGTAACTAGGTATGTAAAAGGTGGAGAAGACCTGAGGTAGAAGACCAGAGGGAGAAGATCGGAGGAAGAAGACCTAAGGGAGAAGATCGGAGGAAGAAGACCTGAGGGAGAAGATTGGAGGAGGATTTTTAATAAAGGACTTCTCAAAACCATCTCTTGTCTTTATTTGCACTACACTGCCTTTTTTTGGGGGTGAATGGGTAGGGGTACAATGTACCCCATACTCATTCACATAGGGGCAGCCTGGGATCTTCCACCCACCCCCGCATGTTGAGGGCGTGTGGCCTGGCATGGTCCAGCAGGGGGGGGCGCTCGCTCACCCTCTCCCCTTTTCTGACCTGCCAGGCTGCATGCTCGGATAAGGGTCTGGTATGGATTGTGGGGGGGGGGGGATCCAAGCAATTTTTTTTTATTCTGGGAGGTCTGAAGGGTCTGGTATGGTTTTGGGGGGGGCCACTCTGTTTTTTTTTTCTTTTTTTTTCATTTTGGCGTGGGGTTACCTTTCAAGATTCATACCAGACTCAAAAGGGCCTGGTATGGAACTTGGGGGGGAACCTCATGCCATTTTTTTTCATTTTCATTTTGAGTTTCCCCTTCAAGATTTTTAGAGCACAAGTCACACCCCAAGTCGGATCATCATGATCCGACTTGGATGTGACTTCTATTCTAATCAATGGGCTGAAAGTCGGATCAAAGACGGCTCTCATAGGGAACCGTTGATTTTGAATAGAGGCAGAGTAATGCTGCTAAAAGTTAACACGGCTAAACACGCATTGACGCCAATAGGAAAAGCAACTAAAAGCACTTTTTTACAGCTGCTTTTTCCTGGTGTTGATAGTGGTTTTGCAGCTCATTTTTCTAACACCCTTTGTGCATGAGGCCTAAAACTTGGAAGCTGACTGGTTTCTATGCAGAGCTGCACCAGAGTTTGCACCATGCAGTTTTAGTGAATAACCCCCAGTGTGTGTTCAGGGCATTCATCCCTTGGCACACACTGCCCTAAATGTTAGAACCACGCTGTGCCCCATCCAGCCCCAGCAGCTTTCAGTGTCCCATAGACTTCTACAGGCTGCAGGCCGCAGGGCTGAAGTGTAGCCTGTACCTTACACCCAGACCTAAACCCTGGAGTCTAATGCACCAGGGCTAAGCATCCAATGTGTATAAGGCCTATGCATGAGCACCTTTTTAAGTTTCCTTTCTGTGGTCTTGTTCTTTTATAAACAACCCCGCTGATCAGCACTTGGGTATTTAGGTTCTGAAAGAAACAGCCATTCTCTGAGTCATAAACTGTATCCAAGTTCTAATATGTAGAAGTTAGATCAATTTACTGAGTCAGAGCTTTAGCACTAGTATGTAGTCAGGTCAACTGTAACTTCTATCTGAGCATAATCACGCAGGTATTTTGCAAATGCAGCTAATAAAAGGGATTGTTTGCTTCCACCCAGCTAGAATTTTAACACCAGAACAATCCATTATTAGCATTAGCTACAGGCTCACATAATGGATTTGGTTATTCAGGGGCTAATCTCTCTCTTCTGACTTGGCATTGATATGTCATTGCAGTTTTACATTTGACCACCAGAGGCTCTTGTGAGTTACAGTCAGAATAGTTTTTGCTGCAAAATTTGCATTTGCTTCTACAACCTACAAACAATAAGCCAGGCTTTTTAAAGTCGAAAAGACCTCAAATAAATATTTTTTTAAAAAAAATTCCTTCTTTTTTTTTTTTTAATAGATAGTTTCCCATCTTCCATTGCACCTTGTAATTCCATTGCGTTCTGATTGTGCTGCTTGTGACATAAGTACTACTACTACTCCCAGCAGGCTCTGTGTATTGGAGAAGTGTGCTTGCCAATTAGATGAGAAGGGGAACTCTAGATTATGGGGCCCCACAGCAAAATTATAGTGGTTGGAAAACAAAAATGAATACTTTTATATACTGCAGCTTTATAATCCTTAACCACTTCAGCTCCAGAAGATTTACCCCCTTTCATGACCAGGCCATTTTTTGCGATACGGCACTGTATTACTTTAACTGACAATTGCACGGTCGTGCGACACTGTATCCAAATAAGGTTTTTGTCCTTTTTTTCCCCCCACATATTGATCTTTCTTTTGGTGGTATTTGATCACCTCTGTGTTTTTTTTTTTTTTTTTTGCACTAACAACAAAAAAACGACTGACAATTTTGAAAAAAAAAAAACAATATTTTCTATTTTTTACTTTCTGCTATAAAACTTTCAATACAAAAAATCACATTTCCTGACAGACTCCATGGCAGCATACGTATTGGGTTTAGCCCCGCCTCCAAACCTACCCTATAGGACCTCCACTCCCATAAATCTTTGCACCTGTTCAGCACACGTGTTCCTTTTTGTCCTCCTCAGGATTACCTGTATCCTACCTGAAAAGCGGATTCCAGGAGATGGATGTCTCTGCTGCCGGGTATTGAGTGGGGTGAAGATTCCTCTGCGTGCAGCCTTTGGCCGAAAACCCAGCTGCTGCGGGTGGCCTGCCCCCCAAATGTGAAGTCCGGTGTGTGTTCCATCCATCCCTGGTGGCTAGCGGTTTCGGCGGTCAATAAGTACCCCATTCAGTGTTCCCTACTCCATGGCAGCTGTCTTATTGCAGCTTGTGTGTGCTTACCTGTTTTTTTCTCATGTTTCCCTGGTGGCTAGTGCTCCGGGGCCGGTCAGCGTCTTACTTGCTGAACGGCAGCCGATTTCTGGCTACCAAGCCTCGGTCCGGAGGCGTCCGCGCAGTAGCGTTACGGCGCATGCGCAGTACGGATTTGCAGCGCCGATGGATGACGTCAGCAGGGCGCCATATTTAAAACCCTCTGGTGTCAGCAGAATGTGTAGAATACACACTCTGCTAGAGGGAGACATTTTTTGCAGTCCTGTGAAAGCGTTTGGTCCTGCTAAAGCGTTTTTGCCTGCTGTACTGCTGCTGCTCTGCACTGAGCCCACCTAGGCTTCCTGGTGGGTACTTTGGACCCCAGGATTGGGAGTCCCCCCCCCCCCCCCCTTCGCTTCTTTTTCTGATCCCGTTGTCCGGCTCATCCCTGCAGGTCAGCGCCAGAATGGAAACCTCTCCGCCCTCCTGTGGTCAGCCCGCACTTAACAGGTATTCAGGGCTTTGGGGTTGGGGTGTGTGTAGGGGGGGGGGGATTGAAGCACTATTCCTGTTCTTGGCTCCCTGTCTGTGTCCTCTTTTGTTTCCCTTGTTTTACAGCCCTTTCCGTTCGGATACTCGTCACTCCGCGTATAGGGGCGAAAATCGATCAGGCTCACACCACCGGCACTCCTCTTCAAAATCAGCTTGGAGGTCCCCGTCGGGCTCCCAGCGTCATTAAAAAGCGTCTACATCAGCTGGCCCCTCACGAAAACCTGACAAAGCGGGTTGTTGGGGTTGTGGCGCCCGGGTCCCTGAAAATAAGTCCTTATGTGACAAATGTTTTTCCCAGGCTGCGGGAGAAAGGGATACCTCTGACCAACGCTTGGAAGCCCTTGTGAAGAGAGTTGTGAAGGATTCCTTGGCTGAATTGGGTGTCGGACAGACCCAGGGCTCTAAAGCGATTCCTCCAAGCTCTTCTCCTGTGAGAGTACAGCTCATCTGAGTCACCAGTCAGCTCTCCTTTCATATAGCGACTCTGAGGCAGAGGACCCCTGTCTGGGCTTTGAGTTCCCCTAGTTCCTTCCCTTGTAAAGGCGGTCAGGGAGACCTTAAACTGGGAAGATCCAGCTGTATCTCCTCCCAAACAAAAGAAGTTTTTCAAGCAGCTCAACAAGGAGCGCCTTAACCTCCCCTTTTTTGGGGGAGATTATCTCAGAGAAATGGAGTAAGGTGGAGAGGAAGAACTCCATGATCTCTAAGATGTCCAGACTGTACCCGTTCAAGGAGGAAGATGTTGAAAATTTAGAATCTCCTCCCTTGGTGGATGCAGCGGTTATGAGGCTGGTCAAGCATGTGACCCTTCCGCTGGAAGATAAGGTCTCAAGGATCCTTTGGACCGAAGGATGGATTTGGATCTGAAGAGGATCTACTTGACAGCAGGTCAAGTAGATCCTGTACGGGGCCCTAGGAATGAGATCCTGTACGAAGGCTGTACGGGGCCCCAGGATTTATAGCGCTCAGGGCTGCCATCAGGGGGATACAGGCAGGACCCGCTGTTATTCATTTCACCAGCAGCATGCCGCCGCTATCTCACTATCTCCTGTACCATGACCTGTGACATGCTGTACCATCACCTGTGCCATGCCTATACCCTCACCTGTGCCATGCCTATACCATCATCTGTGCCATGCCTGTACCATGACCTGTGCCATGACCTGTGCCATGCCCTTACCATGACCTGTGCCATGCCTATACCATCTCCTGTACCATGACCTGTGACATGCCTGTACCATGACCTGTGACATGCCTATACCATCACCTGTGCCATGCCTATACCATCACCTGTGACATGCCTGTACCATGACCTGTACCATCACCTGTGCCATGCCTATACCTTCATCTGTACCATGCCTGTACCATCACCTGTGCCATGACCTGTGCCATGCCCTTACTATGACCTGTGGCATGCCTATACTATCTCCTGTACCATGACCTGTGACATGCCTGTACCATCACCTGTGCCATGCCTATACCATCACCTGTGCCATGCCTATACCATCATCTGTGCCATGCCTGTACCATCACCTGTGCCATGACCTGTGCCATGCCCTTACCATGACCTGTGCCATGCCTATACCATCTCCTGTACCATGACCTGTGACATGCCTGTACCATGACCCGTGACATGCCTGTACCATGACCTGTGCCATGCCTATACCATCACCTGTGCCATGCCTATACCATCATCTGTGCCATGCCTGTACCATCACCTGTGCCATGACCTGTGCCATGCCTATACCATCTCCTGTACCATGACCTGTGACATGCCTGTACCATGACCTGTGACATGCCTGTACCATGACCTGTGACATGCATGTACCATCACCTGTGCCATGCCTATATCATCGTCTGTGCCATGCCTGTACCATGTCCTGTGCCATGACCTATGCCATGCCTATACCATCATCTGTGCCATGCCTGTACCATGACCTGTGCCATCACCTGTGCCATGCCTATACCATCATCTGTGCCATGCCTGTACCATGACCTGTGCCATGCCTGTACCATCACCTCCTGTGCCATGCCTATACCATCACCTGTGCCATGCCTATACCATCACCTGTGCCATGCCTGTACCATGACCTCAAAGTCACGCAATTTTTTACCGCGTTTTTTTGCCACGAAGCAATACCTATTACATTTTTCTTTTTGCGCCCCCCCCCAAAAAAAAAATTTTGAGCATCAGCCGCCACTGGTATGGCGAGTTATTTCCCAATACGTATGCTGCCATGGAGTCTGTCAGGAAAATGGAAAATTTAAATTAAATACTTACTGTAATTTTCCTTTCCTGATGGACTCCATGGCAGCAGAAGTTCCCTCCCGGATTCTGTGGAGGATAGTTACAGAACACGTGTGCTGAACAGGTGCAAAGATTTATGGGAGTGGAGGTCCTATAGGGTAGGTTTGGAGGCGGGGCTAAACCTGATACATATGCGGCCAGAACGGCAGTCTGACTATGTAAACAAGGCAGACTGCTGTTTTGTCAGTACAGAAAGCATGGATCCTGTGTCTCTGCAAAGTAGGGTGTAGTGTGGGAGATGATTTTACTAGTGGAAGGCATATATCGGTG
Source organism: Pelophylax lessonae (assembly GCF_965119305.1). Lineage (NCBI taxonomy): Eukaryota > Metazoa > Chordata > Amphibia > Anura > Ranidae > Pelophylax > Pelophylax lessonae. Next base: position 92,977,108 of record NC_138774.1, read on the forward strand.
TCCCTACTTTGCAGAGACACAGGATCCATGCCTTCTGTACTGACAAAACGGCAGTCGCCTTGTTCTGGCCGTGTACCGAACTATCAGCGGGTGCCAGCAGACATCGGGTCCGCGGGACCCGCTGATTGGCTCCTGCTGTGTAAAATCACAGCATGCACTCCCACCCGATACCTGGAAGTGCAGGATCACTTATATATACGTGATCCTGCACAGCGCGGGCGCCCTGTAGCAGTAAAACTGCTATAGGGTGGTCAGGAACTGGTTAAATGTGGTGGCTGCATTCGGTTTTTTTTTCTTCTTTTTTAACCACTTTAAGACCGGAAGGATAAGCCCCCTTAATGACCAGGCCCTATTTTGCGATTCGGCACTGCTGTACCCAAACTAAATTTACATCCTTTTTCTCCCACAAATAGAGATTTCTTTTGGTGGTATTTGATCACCTGTGCGATTTTTTGCGCTATAAACAAAAAAAGAGCGAAAATTTTGAAAAAAAAAAAAGAACAATATTTTTCACATTCTGCTATATGACATTCCCCCCCCCCCCCCCCCCAAAAAAAAAAAATTAAAAATCAAATTTTTTTTTTTTTTGTAAATTCTTTATTTGTAGTAGGTAAACAAGGCACACATTACAGTCAGAAGCGAATACATAAATCAGACTAATGTGACAGGTGAAACAGGCATCCAACAAATTCCGTAAGAACCAAAAAGGTATTCAGGGAAATAACACACTTATGGTCTTGTGAGCAGAAAACAGTCCATTAGAAACCAAGTCCCTGATGAGAGACAACTAACGTATTCCAATGAGAACTTATATGGTCTGGGAACTCAGAGAGAGAAAACGGTCATATGGCATGGCTCTGGGACAACTCTCGTTCCCATCGGCATCTCTCAAATGGCCGGTATACAGGAGCAGAGGAGTATGTCCCAAGTAAAAAGTGGCTACCTCATTTTCCCTGAGATTTGTTGACTGTTAGCAACAAAATCAAAATGTTTTAACATTTTAGGCTAATTTGTTTTCTGCTACATTTTTTTGGTACAAAAATATTGCAATAACCGTATTTTGATTGGTTTGCGCAAAAGTTATCGCATCTACTAACTACGGGAAAGATTTATGTCATTTTTGTTGTTTTTTTTTTACTAGGCTATCTGCGATTTGTTGTGGGACTGAGACATTGCGGTGGACAGATCGGACCCCTGGCTGACATTTTTGACACTTTTGGGGAGACCAGTGACATTACTACAGTAATCAGTGCTAAAAATATGCACTGGAATGTGAGCCTAGGGAAGAGATTCTAACTGTGTGGGGGGGGGGGGGGGGGGCGTGGCTTCTGAAATGACCATAGAGAATGACCATAAAGACCTATAATCCTTTAAGAGGTAAATAAAATTTGTCAGGGGTAGTCATGGCACTCGACCAAACCAGGAGGCTGGAGGGATACCAGATCTACACCTCACTAAAAACAGCGTGCCAGTTACAGTGACAGTTATACAGAGTTCTACAATATACTATCTCAAGCTGTGCCAGGCAGGGGAAAGTATTCAGTGACTTTTACAGCACAACAGTGTCAGGAATTCTATGGTTCTCAGTCTTGGATCTACTGGACTATAAGTCAGGGATTCAACACTTCTTCTGCTATACAGAGTGTTTTCAGAGTCAGTGAGCGTTGGCTGGCGCCGCCTGGCTTCAAGGAAGCGCCAACGTCATTTTCAGGATCAAAGTCCCAATTGTAATTAGTTTGAGCCTAAAGGAGTATCCCACTCATTCCCTTCTCCCATCATTTATAATAAAAACCCACAAACAAAGATGCTGGGGTTGTCACTGCTTCAGTTGTCACACCCAGGGACTCAGCTCACATGGGCTGGAGAGGATTCTGGTACTAATGGCAGACCCATATCAGGCCACAGGCCTGGAAACCTTGCTACATAAATAAATGCACAAAAAAGAAAATAGAACCCCCCCCCCCACACGCACTCAAAAAAAAAAAAACCTATAAACAAATAAATGAGTACATTTTATTTACAGCAAAATTAGCCAATAAGCAAAATGGAGATTTATCTCCACTGTGGAATCTCACAATCAGTAAAAATAGTTTCTTTAACCTTTCTCCCTCCACACGCGCGGACTTCTTAGGGAATGAGTGGGGGCGGGAGCGCGCCTGTACGGGGCTGACCGCCACAGTAAATAGTCAAGCGGCGGTCAGCCCCGTACAGGCAAAGTGACGTAGGACTACGTCGCTAGCCTGTGAGCCTCTAGGGGGCGAGCGCGCGCCGCCGGAGGCGTGCTCCCGCCCCCGCTCATTCCCTGAGAAGTCCGCGCGTGTGGAGGGAGAAAGGTAGACGGCTGATGTAAACAAAGCCGCCTGTCATTCTCCCTGATGTAAGAACAGAGATCATACGATCCTGCTATGTAGGATCGTATGTCTCTGTGCTTACATCACTAGTCACACCCCTTTACAGTTAGAAGCACGCCCCTAGGGACACACTTAACCCCTGCATCACCAATAAAGTTAACCCCTTCCCTGCCAGTGTAATTTTTACAGTAACAGTGCATATGTATAGCACTGATTACTGTAGTAATGTCACTGGTAACCCCAAAAGTGTCAAAAATGTCAGTCAAGGGTCCGATCTGTCCGCCACAATGTCGCAGTCCCGCAAAAAAAATTGCAGATCGCCGCCATTAGACGTTAAAAAGAAAACACCAAAAATGACAAAAATCTTTCCCTTAGTTAGTAAACGCAATAACTTTTGCGCAAACCAATCAAAATGCGCTTATTGCAATTTTTTTTTTACCAAACACATGTAGCAGAAAACAAATTGGCCTAAAATGTTAAAAAATTTAGATTTTTACATTTTTTGGGGGGGGGGGGGGGAATTTCAAATAAAAAAATGTGAAAAATATTGTTATTTTTTCAAAATTGTCGCTCTTTTTTTGTTTATAGCGCAAAAAGTAAAAATCGCACAGGTGATCAAATACCACCAAAAGAAAGCTCTGTTTGTGGAAAAAAAGGATGTCAATTTCATTTGGGTACAGCGTCGCACGACTGCGCAATTGTCCGTTAAAGTCACGCAGTGCCGAATCGCAAAATAGGGCCTGGTCAGGAAGGGGGTAAAATCTTCCGGGGCTTAAGTGGTTAAAATCACCCCACTTGATCCCAATACACACCATAATAGGTACTATCTTGTTATGACCCATTATGTATTCATGTTTGTTGCCAGCTTTGTCAGGGTGTGCACTGATAGAGAGGTGAGTGTGCAGCACTGATCAGAATCCAGAGCACTGTCCTAAGCTCCAAACCAGGTCTTTCTTGATACTTGATTGATCCTCCTAAACAAGGCATCTTCCTCCCCCTCACATAAACCCTGGAGCTGTCAGACAATGCATTAAATTGTGTCTCCATAATATCTATAGGATTAGGAAAGATGGCATGTTTTCTATGTTCAGGAAGTGTGAGGGAAGCATTTAATTAGAGTTTACATCATCCTAATTAGATTTTATTGACAGAATAATTATACAGAGGTTATAACTCCGGTAAACAAGGTTTTATAGAGTTCCAGGATGTTACATCATTGTTCTGTGATCTCTCTGGTGGATTTTGCAGGGGGATTCTGCAGACACATGGACCCAACTGGTGCATTCAGGAGTCCGCAGGATGAAAAGGACATGAAATAGACAGTTGCAGCAGTTCCTACAAAAACATGCAGTGTGTGGATGGAGAAATTGGTCCCACAGAAATACTAATAGATTACACATATAGAGGATTAAAGAAGTACTATTTTTGTAAGCCATATGTAAAATGACTGCTTATACGATGATTGAGGACTAGTGTGTAGATCTGCATTGGCAGACCACCCAATATAACCCTCTTCATAAGGCATAAGATGATCTGATCCTGAACATCTCCCTGCCCTTACTAATAATTACTTGGACTTTGTTGGCAAACTGTTGTGAAAGACAAAAGATGCAAGGGTCCTCTCTACAACTGGAGAAAATAGGTTTACCCTCTAAATACGGAAATAATTTTTAATTGCAAGAGCTGTGAAAATGTGGAATATGTTGTAATTCCTGGTTGTAATTGATTTAGTAGATTGCTTCAAAAAAGAGCTGAATGTGTTTTTTGGAATTTACTGGCTGAATTATGGCTTTGCCTGTACACTGCCTGCCTGACAACTCTCTGTTTGGTATACCTATAAAGGCTGCCAATTTGGCACTTTTTTCTGTTGCCTATTAGTGCATCAGCTCGTGCTAGTTTGGCAAACCCAAGAGGGATGATCTGGTAGGGTCACACAGCAAAGTCTATATCTCTTTCCTGGGGGAACTCAAGCTGGCCATACAGTAAAATTTGACCCTGCCGGCACTGAAGATGACATGAGCCGGGCATACATTTTTCAGCTGAGCAGTGACTTCAGCCAATCAGCTGCAGTCACCATTCAGGTATTCTGACAGCCATGGATAGCGGATGGAGAAATCTGGTAGAATCCTATGCATGTATGGCCAGATTTACAAAGCACTCAACATGTACTAAAAAATGAATGTGCATTTTTGGGTTAAAGATGGGTATTGTAAAGATCTGATCTTGAACTAGTTGGCAATGGTGCTCTTTTAAAACTTTTGTGTCACGGTCTGGGATCCCGGAATTAACTACTTAATGGGTACCACCTAATACCTAAATAACAGATCTGCTTTGGATCGGAGGGACTATGTGCCCCTGTGCACTACTTTCTTTCCCCCATGTCTTTTTCTTCTTTCTTCTCTTTTCTTTATTAGAATTTTTTTTTTTTTAATTCAGTCTCCCAACACTTTGGGAAGACTCCTTTGGAGGTGTGGGTGTACGAATGATTGAGGTTTGTGGGATATGCAGCCTGTTTGCACGTGGCTGCCCTGTGCCTTACATCTTCTTGGACTACCATGGCGGTAAACCTGTTTATTGTAGATAGGTAATGAGTCATTCCTAATAATCTGGGGATGACCAGGAGGGAAAAAACTTTTTGCTGACCAAGAACAGATTGACCAGTAATTGCAATTCGCATATCAGACACGATGATAGCTTGGATCTTCCGCTTCTCATTTTATATAATAGGAATGGTATTATTGTTCTATTTGTAACCTTTTATATTGTTACGAAAAGGAAATGTTGTGAAACGCTATGTGTAATGGCACTTGTATTTTCTGTCTACTTTTTAATTTCTGAATAAACATTATTGAAAGATAAAATACTTTTGTCTCCTGATTTTAGGTGTAGTTCCAGTCATCGATTATGAATTCATATGCTAATTTTATTAAATGAAAAGGGGCTTAAAATAAAAAAAATTGTAAATAGGTGTGTATATATACAGTGGGTACGGAAAGTATTCAGACCCCCTTAAATTTTTCACTCTTTGTTATATTGCAGCCATTTGCTAAAATCATTTAAGTTCATTCTTCTTCCTCATGAATGTACACATAGCACCCCATACTGACAGAAAAACACAGAATTGTTGACATTGTTGCAGATTTATTAAAAAAAGAAAAACTGAAATATCACATGGTCCTAAGTATTCAGACCCTTTGCTGTGACACTCATATATTTAACTCAGGTGCTTTCCATTTCTTCTGATCATCCTTGAGATGGTTCTACGCCTTCATTTGAGTCCAGCTGTGTTTGATTATACTGATTGGACTTGATTAGGAAAGCCACACACCTGTCTATATAAGACCTTCCAGATCACAATGCATGTCAGAGCAAATGAGAATCATGAGGTCAAAGGAACTGCCTGAAGAGCTCAGAGACAAAATTGTGGCAAGGCACAGATCTGGCCAAGGTTACAAAAAGATTTCTGCTGCACTTAAGGTTCCTAAGAGCACAGTGGCCTCCATAATCCTCAAATGGAAGACGTTTGGGACGTCCAGAACCCTTCCTAGAGCTGGCCGTCCGGCCAAACTGAGCTATCGGGGGAGAAGAGCCTTGGTGAGAGAGGTAGAGAAGAACCCAAAGATCACTGTGGCTGAGCTCCAGAGATGCAGTCAGGAGATGGGAGAAAGTTGTAGAAAGTCAACCATCACTGCAGCCCTCCACCAGTCGGGGCTTTATGGCAGAGTGGCCCGACGGAAGCCTCTCCTCAGTGTAAGACACATGAAAGCCTGCATGGAGTTTGCTAAAAAACACCTGAAGGACTCCAAGATGGTGAGAAATAAGATTCTCTGGTCTGATGAGACCAAAATAGAACTTTTTGGCCTTAATTCTAAGCGGTATGTGTGGAGAAAACCAGGCACTGCTCATCACCTGTCCAATACAGTCCCAACAGTGAAGCATGGTGGTGGCAGCATCATGCTGTGGGGGTGTTTTTCAGCTGCAGGGACAGGACGACTGGTTGCAATCAAGGGAAAGATCAATGCGGCCAAGTACAGGGATATCCTGGACAAAAACCTTCTCCAGAGTGCTCTGGACCTCACACTGGGCCGAAGGTTTACCTTCCAACAAGACAATGACCCTAAGCACACAGCTAAAATAAGGAAGGAGTGGCTTCACAACAACTCCGTGACTGTTCTTGAATGGCCCAGCCAGAGCCCTGACTTAAACCCAATTGAGCATCTCTGGAGAGACCTAAAAATGGCTGTCCACCAACGTTTACCATCCAACCTGACAGAACTGGAGAGGATCTGCAAGGAGGAATGGCAGAGGATCCCCAAATCCAGGTGTGAAAGACTTGTTGCATCTTTCCCAAAAAGACTCCTGGCTGTATTAGATCAAAAGGGGGCTTCTACTAAATACTGAGCAAAGGGTCTGAATACTTAGGACCATGTGATATTTCAGTTTTTCTTTTTTAATAAATCTGCAACAATGTCAACAATTCTGTGTTTTTCTGTCAGTATGGGGTGCTATGTGTACATTCATGAGGAAGAAGAATGAACTTAAATGATTTTAGCAAATGGCTGCAATATAACAAAGAGTGAAAAATTTAAGGGGGTCTGAATACTTTCCGTACCCACTGTATATATATATATATATAGCACCCTCCTAGATAGGTGATAGGTTAAAAACATTGTTGCTTCATTCTGCTTATCATGGGAGCCTGATCTTTTAGTTATGTCTGTTACATGTGTTCAGGTGTGAGTCATTTGGTCCCTACTGTATCCAATAGGGGAGCCTGTTGGACAGTGGAGGAAACCTGCCCAGTGGCTAACAGGCTTTTGTGGCAGTCCCAGTGGGAAGGCACCACTGCAGTGCATTCTGGGATTGACAATAAAAGCCGAGGGTACATGTGACATGGCGTCTTTGGTGGGAAGCAGAGTCCCAGGAGGAGGGTGATGGCTGTCTATCCTCCTGCGGTCTGAGGAAGGTGGTCACTGGCAGTTGGCCAAGTGAACCAGGTGTGGAGCTGAGCCTAAAGGATCCTGGAAAGCTGACAGTGGAGTTGCGGGCAGAGTCCTCTGGGAAAAACAGTGTCCATGAGTACCAGGGGGTTAGCCAAAGGGGTCCGCCTAGGAAAGCGGACCACTCCAGGGAAGTCAGAGGATAAAAGGTCAGCTCACACGGTTAGCAAGAGTAAAAGGGGGTGCCAAACGTGACCCTGAAGAGTAAGGGCAAAGGGGGTACCAAGCAGGGCCCTGAAGAGTGATTCACTGTATAGTTTGCTTATCTTATACTTCACTACAGTGGCAAGGTGAAGCAGCGGCCATGCTGCATTCAACATAGCTAGAAGTCCTCAAGTTTTGCATAGTTCATCAGGTTGGAGTATCCCACTCATCCCTTCTCCCATCCCAAGTTCTACAACAAACAACAAAAAAACAAATCCCCTAGACTGTTTTCTGACTGAGCCAAAAACCTAAAGTGCTAAGGATTTGCATGTTGTTGCTATGGGTAACCCAGGGTAACCCGCTTCAAGCAGCTCCCAAGGGAGTAATGATTATATATATATATATATATATATATATATATATATATATATATATATATATATATATATATATATACTATAAGAATACATTAAATGTTTTGTGTGCTTGTGAAAGCATAGTAAAACTCAGTGTTTAGCAAAAGATGAAACCGATCGATTAGCTGGAAGTTGTTAAACGCATGGTGCTGGTAGCAGGTGATAGGAAAAGAGTATAGAATGATAGCAGCTGTGCAGAGGGGGTGGGGGACCCTACAAAGGATTCTATGGCAACAAAGAGCTTGAGAATCCTATATAATTCCATGGTACAGCAGATGTATGTGACAGAGAAGCGTTATAACATCTCAAGTGTTGGCTCATCCTTAGGGCAAATGCAGGTCTCAGAGGGCTAGCTATAAAGGCCCTCACAGGAAAGAAGATGACGTGTTAATCTGTGCATCAGCCATTTTGCTTAGCACAGCTGCAAACAGTTTTAAGGATTTTCTCTTTAAAGAGACACTGTCACTTTGTAACTTTGAGGGGAAAATGAAGTGTATTTTGAGAATGCACATTTGTGAGTTATTATATTTACTACTATTTTTATATTTATACATATTTCAAGATCCGTCATCTAGTGCGTATCTGTATATCACTGAAATCACTCCTCCAGGTAACCTACAACAAAATTGTTAGCAGGATCAGGTTGCCTAAAGCCCCGTACACACGATCAGATTATCGAACGATCTGTCGTCCGTTTTTTGTGGCATGCTAGTCTGATGTGGAAATCGAAAAGGTTATTTTAATATGAATTTTCCTGTACGACAGAATTCTACTTCAGAAGTGACGTCATGTGTTGGATTGTTTTGTATGTGTTCTTTCATTTCTGAGCATGCCTAGTCTTGCTCTTAAGATTTTTTTCAGACGAAAAATGTACTAATTAAAAGAAAATTGGATGTTGTGTTGACGTACGATAAAAATTTTATAGCCTGCACATCCAGTTTTTGTCGTCCGAAAATCCGTAATCGGCTGTCGAAAGCACTATACTAACAATCCGAAAATCGGCAGATCGTTCGTTGGACAAAATTTCCCTTCCGATTTTCATATCGTGTGTACTGGCCTTTAATCTGTCTGATTGGTTTTGGAAACCAAAGCTGGTTGAAACCGCCTGAAAGTTTCTGTGTGTATGGCCATTGCTTTCTTCTGGCCAGGCATACAGACAGAAAGTGCAGCGCTATAATAACAAATGAGCATTCATATAGGAACCGATGCATAAAAAGTGAAGTGAATTAAAAGCCGGATCCATAGAAGTAGTCTCAGCAGGGAATGAGTCACCGGTGGAGACAGATATGTATAATGGTAGAGTAAAGGGTGACTTGAAAATATTTACTTCACACCCAAAGTGAGCACACAAATCTGTTTACCAGATTATAAAACCACTAGATTATAGGTAGTCTAATGGAGCATAAGAAGATCAAATCCCTCACAGATCAGAATGGATAGGAACCGCTCAGAAGATGTAGTTGAGTCCCAAAAAATATAAAACACAAAGCGCTCCCATAGTGTGATAAAAAATAAAACTTTAATGGTAGGTAAGATTAATGCACTTACAGACTGCAAAGTATGAATCGGCATGTAAACAGACAGTTGTGGCGTTCCTAAGGGCTTATCCTCGTGCTTTCGGCTCCAGCAAGGAACCAGCCAAACGGTATAGATTGCGCCATGACGTTAACGTCATGGACCCCCCTTCACGTTTCGTCACAGATAACGTCTTCTAAGGTTAGTCCTAAGAGCTTCTGTAGATGGATTTCAAAATCATATGGGAATCAAATACAGTATGCTTTCAGGTGTTTCTAAGATGCTTTTGCTTTCATTTGAGCTGCTATGTTTTGCCTTTCAGTTGCTCAAAAAGTTGCTTGAAGCTGCTTTTGAGTTACAACAAACTGATTCTGTGTAACATTGAGCTGTTTAAAATTTATTTTGCATCGACTTAGGGAAGCAAGCATACTATGTCTCTTCTGAAATAAAGGGTTCTTACCTGCCTGTGGGTGGTAGTCATGTCATTCTGGCACAGTCAATCAAGATAGCCTAAGATGTTAGCGCCAGCAAGGGAGCTTGTGGATGTTGCATTGCTGGAGGGGAGACAAGTGTAGTTCAGCTAGACCAAGCAATGTATAAACTTAAATAAACTAAAGCTTTCGATGACCTGGAGAAGCTGTAGACATACTGGAGTTATTCATCCTCAAAGTCTGCAATATAAGTTTAATAGTTATACTGTTTAATTTCTCTGCATAACTCAGACCCTCCCTGTTACCTTGTATACAGCTGTATTGCTGTATACAGCAATAAACCTGACTTCATCAACTTCACTGATTCTATTGTGAACTTTGAGGATGAACTGCTCCACAATTTTTTAAACTATAAGGTCATAAGGGTCTGATTTTAAAGAGAATCCATCAATTTATATGTAAAAATATATAAGTAACACAAATCCCCTACAATAGAAGAACTCTTATACCCACCTCTCAGGCAGGCCTATACTTTCTAATATTTTATTTCCATTTTAATATTACAGCCTCTGTAAGACGTTTTAGTGCTCGACACATTTAGGAGTGACGGGTGTCTGTGTCTTCCAAACACCTTATGATTCCATCTTCCAACCTCTATATCATTGCTGAGTGTAGCGCTGATCCCTGAAGGAGCCATTGATTGTGCTGGGCTCATCTACCTTGTCTAGGGCTGAACATCGTTCCATAGTTTCTTCATGGCACTTACCAACCCACTATTGGTGACTGATTGAATGACTTCTGCACCCTGAGAATTTACCACTATTGCCTCCAGGACAAAATAAATGGTGAATCAAAGTTTTTTTTATTGTTAGAGGAACAAGAGGTGAGGGGAAACCATCCAATGGTTAAACTTGTTCTGGTAACAACTGGCTAGGAGGGATGTCCCTGCTCTTTGGAGAACTCTCCACTTGCTTCCTGATCTCCTTGATGGGATACAGATAAAAAAAACGAAACTAACAGGTGTCTAAACCATCCTCTTCTCCATCCAACACCAAAAAAAAAAAACAGGTTTTCGCTCTACATACTCTTTAACCTTAATAAAGCATTAAATATACTGTAAATGTCTTACTGTAAGTAAGTATAGAGTTGTAATAACCGAAAACTCTATGTTCGGATTCTTCTTGCATAAAACCAGTCTGGACTGGTTTTCTGTAACAAATACATGTATACATACACACATTTGTGAGTTGTGTCCTGATAACTATGAGGCATGAGATTGTCTTCCAGGAAAAATGACAGTCAAACTGGATTTACAACCTTCCTCTTCTACTATGGAACACGAAAGACAACTCACCATAGACCAAAGTAAACATTGTAGGAAACCACTCACCAAAAGTTTGGCCTGGATCCAGCTAAAAATATTGCTTGCTGTGTATGTTAAAAAGACCCTTTCACATGATGAAAAACTCTGAACCAAGAACATTCCTGTGAAGAAGAAGCAGAATACTTTAAAATCTTACCTGGAGTCTGTATGGAGACAAACACTTAAAGGGTTGTTGAACTCTGGTCCCTCATGAACCATGGAAATTAGTAAAAGTGTCTGATTGGCTCCCCCTCTGGCCAATCGGTGTGTGTGCGCGCCTCCATCGGTTCGCGTAATAGAGCCGACCTGCCACAGTAAAACTATGGCAGCTGGTTGGCAAGTGGTTAAATAATGAACACTTAGGTATAACTAAAGGGGAGGATTTACTCTCTGTAATTGTTCTAATTGCCAATTTCATTGGAAATGAAAGTAAGGGTAAAACCCAGGGCTGAAATAGAAGAGAGATCTTCCAAGAATTGTAGGTACAGTAAATCTCAGAAATACAAATAGCAAAAAACGCTGACAGCCTTTTTAACCCTCTCTCACTCCATCCAAAATAATTTTTTTTTCTTTAGGTATACTTTATCGATAGCTCTAAATTTAGTGTAACCACCTAAAATCTAACCCTAATCTTAAACAACAGGTTCATACTTGTTAACCAATAAGTGCACTTGCAGACAAAATACGCTTTTTTTTGCCCCTTTGTCCTGATCTAAATGAACCAACCTCCCTCTGACACTTGTGGGGGGTAATTGCTAGAGACAATTGCTGACCCTGATACTTACTGGGGGTTATCACTGGTCCTGACACTTACTGGGGGTTATAACTGGCCCTGACACATACTGGGGGTTATCACTGGCCCTGACACTTACTGGGGTTATCACTGGCCCTGACACATACTGGGGGGTTATCACTGGCCCTGGCACATACTAGGGGCTATCACTGGTCCTGACACTTACTGGGGGGTTATCACTGGCCCTGACACATACTGGGGGTTATCACTGGCCCTGACACATACTGGGGGTTATCACTGGCCCTGACACTTACTGGGGGTTATCACTGGTCCTGACACTTACTGGGGGTTATAACTGGCCCTGACACATACTGGGGGTTATCAATGGCCCTGACACTTACTGGGGTTATCACTGGCCCTGACACATACTGGGGGGTTATCACTGGCCCTGGCACACACTAGGGGCTATCACTGGTCCTGACACTTACTGGGGGGTTATCACTGGCCCTGACACATACTGGGGGTTATCACTGGCCCTGACACATACTGGGGGTTATCACTGGCCCTGACACTTACTGGGGGTTATCACTGGCCCTGACACTTACTGGGGGTTATCACTGGTCCTGACACTTACTGGGGGGTTATCACTGGCCCTGACACATACTGGGGGTTATCACTGGCCCTGACACATACTGGGGGTTATCACTGGCCCTGACACTTACTGGGGGTTATCACTGGCCCTCACACTTACTGGGGGTTATCACTGGCCCTGACACTTACTGGGGGTTATCACTGGCCCTGACACTTACTGGGGGTATCACTGGCCCTGACACTTACTGGGGGTTATCACTGGCCCTGACACATACTGGGGGTTATCACTGGCCCTGACACATACTGGGGGTTATCACTGGCCCTGACACATACTGGGGGTTATCACTGGCCCTGACACTTACTGGGGGTTATCACTGGCCCTGACACTTACTGGGGGTTATCACTGGCCCTGACACATACTGGGGGCTATAACCGGCCCTGACACTTACTGGGGGTTATCACGGGCCCTAACACATACTGGGGGTTATCACTGGCCCTGACACATACTGGGGATTATGACTGGCCCTGAAACATACTGGGCGTTATCACTGGCCCTGACACATACTGGGAGTTATCAATGGCCCTGACACATACTGGGGGTTATCACTGGCCCTGACACTTACTGGGGGTTATCACTGGCCCTGACACATACTGGGGGTTATCACTGGCCCTGAAACATACTGGGGGTTATCACTGGCCCTGACACTTACTGGGGGTTATCACTGGCCCTGACACATACTGGGGGTTATCACTGGCCCTGAAACATACTGGGGGTTATCACTGGCCCTGAAACATACTGGGGGTTATCACTGGCCCTGACTCTTACTGGGGGTTATCACTGGCCCTGACACTTACTGGGGGTTATCACTGGCCCTGACACATACTGGGGGTTATCACTGGCCCTGACACATACTGGGGGTTATCACTGGCCCTGAAACATACTGGGGATTATCACTGGCCCTGAAACATACTGGGGGTTATCACTGGCCCTGAAACATACTGGGGGTTATCACTGGCCCTGACTCTTACTGGGGGTTATCACTGGCCCTGACACATACTGGTGGTTATCACTGGCCCTGACACTTACTGGGGGTTATCACTGGCCCTGACACTTACTGGGGGTTGTTGTTGCAGGCACTGACACCAATGCTGGAGGTGGGTATTGCTGCAAAATGACATAAACAATGCGGTTTATTTTACTCCCACAATCTCTTTAGTGTACACACAGGCCCTATTTTGTCCAAACCATAGCAAAGCAAAGGAGCACACTACAAGCTATGCACTATGAAGCAACACTCACTTTTTTAATCATTTCCATTTTTGGTAGCCCATGTAGCTCACCACATTTTTGTTTTCAATCCCTTCAAGGCAGGCAGCTTGGCATGCCACAAAGCACATTACATTTTTCTTCTCAATCCCTTCAAGGTGTCCTAGTTCTTTTCAAATGGTGCAACTATGACTTATTTTTACACCTACTAACATTTTTCATAGAATTGATGTAAAGGACTCTGCTACATGCTTCTGACCACTCCATGTTGCACATTTTAGTGTGCGTAAAAGGGGTTACAGTTTGTGTTCTTATTAAACGGTGAATGGCTTCTATACAACACTGCATCTTTTTTTCTGACAAAAATGTTCTCATTATGTTATATGCTATACATAATATAGGATTCAGAGTTTGAGACATAGCGACTCCACTTAGACCCCTTTCACGCAGACGGACCGTATGGATCCCCCTGTCAGTTTTTCAGGTAGACCCAATCGGTCCATCCACTGCTCTCTGTGGGTGTCTGCTGACACCTGATCAGAGCCTGTCCACAAAAACAGACTGATGGGGATCATTCCCCATCTGTCTGGCGGATCGGATGATAGTCGGATGGAAACGAACAGGTGGCCCGTTTCCATCCGACGGCCCATAGAGAACAGTGGACCGTGTTCGTGGATCGGACACAGACCGGTCATCCACCTGCTTAGTGGGTAACAGCAGAGAGATCTGCTAGATCTGCTGGCGGACTCCGCCAGTGTGAAAGGGGCCTTATCCTCCCAGATCCAGCAAATAAAATTGTCTCCTACATCAGCCACATCACCAAACTCCCCTGCAGATATTGCCCAAATTGTCCTCTCCGCTCCTCCCAGGACCTCCGGCACTATAGCTCCCTTGTTACCTACTCCCATGCTCACCTCCAGGACTTTTCCCTAGAGCCTCTCCTATCCTCTGGAACTCCCTGCCCCAATATGTCCACTCACCTCCTATCCTGTCTGCCTTTAAGCGATCCTTGAAAACTCAATTATTCAGGGAAGCCTATCCCACCTCCATCCTAATGTAGCCCTGCTCCCAGGGGAGTGGCTTAATGCAGACATATCCTCCTCACTTCGTTGACCTTGAACGATCTCCAACCCACCTGACACTATTGGTTCCTTCATGGTAAATAATCAAGATCACAGGAAATATGCAATAAAGAATCAAATTTACTGATCTTTGTCTTGAGTTCAGTAAAATGCACAAACACGGTCAATGGACCAATTAATTAAGAACATCAATGACAATATAGATCCCGAATCCCCAATCTGTAACTTAAGTAGGGTTCAGCACTCAGGATCACAGATACAATCCTCACACACATATATATATATATATATGTGTGTATACATATATATATGCTAGAGGATTAATACCTTATAATACTGTAAATACACTATGTTTTATGTAAAAGAGAGTGACCACAAATTAAGGTTGACAGTACTTAAAGAATAACTTCACCATTAATAACTCTTTAGCAAGAATATTATGTCTGCACTAGATAACTATCAGAGTGCACTCTGTATACTAATGGGGGCCCCCTTTACACTGAATTGAAAAAGTCTCCTGGATGAGTGAGGCCTCACTAGTCTTCACCGGCAAGGAATCCTCAGCCAATCCAAAGAAAGTAGTTGTAATCCATGGTAAAGGGGATTAATGAACTGTAATCCCCAAGATAACAACCAGTAATTGTAATCCAAAATAGGTGAAAGAGAATATAGGTTCCGATGCTTCACAATAGGCAGTCAGCCTAACACTGTGAGAAGGGCTTGAGGCCTTTTCTGTGTAACTACAGTGTCCTGTGGCAACCGTTAAGTGTAATAGGGCCCTCCTGCTAAAACAGCTCTGCAGTCCCGGCCTGGCTCAGTCTAGGTGTATAACAAAAGCTTTCACTGGATCTCTCTCACCCAATGTCCCAAACTCCGCTCCGCGGTCTCCTTCAACAAAGTTCCGCTCTCCTCGGCGACTCTCACGGCCTCTCAGGGCGCCCTTCCACTCGGTCACACTACCGAGATCCTTCCAAATACTTTGCAAAACTTTAATAACAGAACAACAGTTCCATCCATACCCTAATATCCGCCCTATACCCCTGTGTGGGGTGGGTACATCTGGTTAGTAGGTTATTTACTAGTGGGATTCCCCTGCACCTCGCCAGTTGCCCATCACGGGGTCACCTGCAATTCTATTTGCATCCATTCACCGATCCTTTTTTATTTATACACCGATTTTCTCTGGAACTTTCTTTTGGATTTGGACTATTTCTGAACGCTTACACTGGCTATTAGGATTCTATTAATTTCTAACCAGTCACCCAATATTTATTGTCCTTTTTTTGCACAATATTGCTCTTGTTGCACTTTATTCACCGATTTGTAATATTTTTTGGCTAACAGGACCATATATATATATACAGTGGGTACGGAAAGTATTCAGACCCCCTTAAATTTTTCACTCTTTGTTATATTGCAGCCATTTGCTAAAATAATTTAGGTTCATTCTTCTTCCTCATGAATGTACACATAGCACCCCATACTGACAGAAAAACACAGAATTGTTGATATTGTTGCAGATTTATTAAAAAAGAAAAACTGAAATATCACATGGTCCTAAGTATTCAGACCCTTTGCTCAGTATTTAGTAGAAGCCCCCTTTTGATCTAATACAGCCAGGAGTCTTTTTGGGAAAGATGCAACAAGTCTTTCACACCTGGATTTGGGGATCCTCTGCCATTCCTCCTTGCAGATCCTCTCCAGTTCTGTCAGGTTGGATGGTAAACGTTGGTGGACAGCCATTTTTAGGTCTCTCCAGAGATGCTCAATTGGGTTTAAGTCAGGGCTCTGGCTGGGCCATTCAAGAACAGTCACAGAGTTGTTGTGAAGCCACTCCTTCGTTATTTTAGCTGTGTGCTTAGAGTCATTGTCTTGTTGGAAGGTAAACCTTCGGCCCAGTCTGAGGTCCAGAGCACTCTGGAGAAGGTTTTTGTCCAGGATATCCCTGTACTTGGCCACATTCATCTTTCCCTCGATTGCAACCAGTCGTCCTGTCCCTGCAGCTGAAAAACACCCCCACAGCATGATGCTGCCACCACCATGCTTCACTGTTGGGACTGTATTGGACAGGTGATGAGCAGTGCCTGGTTTTCTCCACACATACCACTTAGAATTAAGGCCAAAAAGTTCTATTTTGGTCTCATCAGACCAGAGAATCTTATTTCTCACCATCTTGTAGTCCTTCAGGTGTTTTTTAGCAAACTCCATGCGGGCTTTCATGTGTCTTACACTGAGTAGAGTCTTCCGTCGGGCCACTCTGCCATAAAGCCCCGACTGGTGGAGGGCTGCAGTGATGGTTGACTTTCTACAACTTTCTCCCATCTCCTGACTGCATCTCTGGAGCTCAGCCACAGTGATCTTTGGGTTCTTCTTTACATCTCTCACCAAGGCTCTTCTCCCCCGATAGCTCAGTTTGGCCGGACGGCCAGCTCTAGGAAGGGTTCTGGTCGTCCCAAACGTCTTCCATTTGAGGATTATGGAGGCCACTGTGCTCTTAGGAACCTTAAGTGCAGCAGAAATCTTTTTGTAACCTTGGCCAGATCTGTGCCTTGCCACAATTCTGTCTCTGAGCTCTTCAGGCAGTTCCTTTGACCTCATGATTCTCATTTGCTCTGACATGCATTGTGATCTGGAAGGTCTTATATAGACAGGTGTGTGGCTTTCCTAATCAAGTCCAATCAGTATAATCAAACACAGCTGGACTCAAATGAAGTTGTAGAACCATCTCAAGGATGATCAGAAGAAATGGAAAGCACCTGAGTTAAATATATGAGTGTCACAGCAAAGGGTCTGAATACTTAGGACCATGTGATATTTCAGTTTTTCTTTTTTAATAAATCTGCAACAATTTCAACAATTCTGTGTTTTTCTGTCAGTATGGGGTGCTATGTGTACATTCATGAGGAAGAAGAATGAACTTAAATGATTTTAGCAAATGGCTGCAATATAACAAAGAGTGAAAAATATAAGGGGGTCTGAATACTTTCCGTACCCACTTATATATATATCTTTTCAACTAATATTATTTTGCACAAAATTGCATTTTTTGCAATTTTTCTGTACTCTCACTCAGTACACTGTTGTTTATTTTCTGCACATGATCTAGCATCATTTATCACTTGGCACTTTATATTGTTTTATCATTTTTATATATACGATTTGATTGTATTTTTTATATATATATATATATATGACCTGATTACTGGAATATAGAGAAAACCTTCCAACGGGGTCACCTGTTTTGCTGACAGCTTTCTAAGGGGATTTTTCCTTCCTCTGTGGAGATTTCTCTTGAGTCTTCATAACAGGAAGTGAAGGGAAATCTCACCAACAGGACACAGATAGGAAAAAAACTGGCAGAGATCTAACTATTCCCTATTCTATACAAAACGAAACAAAAAAAGAAAAATGACACGTTGGTTTTCATATAATGAAACCATGATTCTATCCCCTAAGAGTAGGTTAATAAAATATAATGTATTGTTTAACGACTTGCCGACCGCCAGCAAAATATATATACTGCGGCAGGTCGGCTCTGTCCCGCAAATTTACGTAACCGTACGTTGTTTTTCGTGACCGCTAATGGGGACGTGAGCGCGCCACCTGAGGTGCACACACACGCCGATTGGCTGCAGTGTTGGTCATGTGAAACACATCTACCATTTCCATTTTGTTGTACCTTGTATCCAGATTTGTACAAATAATTTTTGCTACTATCAAGTCATCGTTTTGGTGTGCGGCCACTTTCTCTTCATGGCCTCGATTGCCGCCGGGCACCTGCGATCTATCCCCATGGAGACAGAACGCCGGTCTGCCATTGTAAACATGGCAGACCACTGTTCTGTCAGTAATGAACACAGGGATCCTGTATTCCTCCTATTTAGGAGCACAGCTCTCTGTGTTCATTCAGCAAGCCCATCCCCGCACAGTTAGAAAACACCCTCTAGGGACACATTTAACCATTTGATCGCCTCTGGTATTAACCCCCTTCCCTGCCAGTGTCATTAGTACAGTAACAGGGCATAATTTTAGCAAAGTCAAAAATGTCAGTTAGGTGTCTGATCTGTCCTACGCAATGTCGCAGTCCCGCTAAAAATCGCCGCCATTACTAGTAAAAAATGAATAAAAAAGTAAAAATGCCATAAATCTAGCCCTTAGTTTGTAGAAGCGATAACTTTTGCGCAAACCAATCAATGTACACTTATTGGGATTTTTTTTTACCAAAAATATATACATACATATTGGCGTAAAATGATAAAAAAAAATTAGAAAGTAAAAAATATTGCTTTTTTTTCCAGAATTGTCGCTCTTTTTTGTTTATAGTGCAAAAAATAAAAAGGTGATCAGATACCACCAAAAGAAAGCACTATTTGTGGGAAAAAAAGGACATCACTTTTATTTGGGTACAGCGTCGCACGACTGCGCAATTGTCGCAAGTAACGCAGTGCCAAATCGCAAAAAATGGCCTGGTCATTAGGGGGGAAAACCTTCTAGTCCAGAAGTGATTAATAAAACTTTGGCTGAATTAGCCAATGAGATAAGAACGTCTGAGGTACAGCGTGTCCTCGCGAATGGCAGAGTTCCCTCCAATTCTCCTCATCCTTCCTGCAGGCTTCTTGCACTGCCGCCAGGATGAATTAATCATAAGTCCTCTGTAAAGCTCCTGTTTTTCCACATTATATATTCCTTTGTAAACATTATGACCCACAATTAACCCTTTATTTGCTTCCAGCTATATATAGTAAATTAAGCTGCGGTTACATCAGCGGTAGGTGACATACAAGCCCCGAGGGCCAATCCCAGAATCACGCAGCATCGCGAACTTGACAAACAGCATAATTCCCCGCCTCCCTCAGCACGAAGAATTTATGACAGGTAAACAAGGGGTGGAAACCCTGTACATCTAGGTGTATAAATCTTTACTTAATACACATCGCAAACAGGAGCTGTAGACGCGAACACTGGAAATGGCTACTAGCAGAGGACCCGTCAAAGATCTGCAGGCCGATTCCTTGTGCCCCCTCTGCAGCTGTTACTTTAATGACCCTGTGACCACAGAGTGCGGGCACAGTTATTGCAGGGTGTGCCTGGTCGCCCACACCGGAGGGAAGGAGAACACAGGACAGCTGATGTGCCCCAGCTGCGGGCGAATGATGGGATGGAGAGCGGTGACCACTGATGTTCGGCTTGGGGTCACCACACGCATTGCCCAGAGGCTCAACATCCAGGCTGGACCACCCAGGAAGAGAAAGTTAGGAAGAGTAAGTTTCTTTTCTTTTAAAATCCTGTGGGGTTGATTACTAGAGGCCCATTGGCTGCTCAATTTGTATGGGAATTTGCCCCAGAGCTTAGTGAATGAGGAGAAGCTCTGCTGACGTCCATCATACCAATTCTACCGATCATGTACAAGAAAAAATGCAGGTTTTTTTTATCTTCCTTGCACGTGATTGGATATTCTTTTCAAAACTTCACCGCATTCATTTAGCTCTGGGGCTAATTCCTTTGCAAAGTGCAACTTTCCTTGCAAGGCGAACCATCTACTTCCCGCCCGTAAATCAGCCCTTGTATGTTTCATAAATACAAAGACCGTTACTACATAGTGTCCTATTCAAACAATTGCAGATGATTCCTTTGAGGCAAATTAGCCAGATACAGTTACCTGCCATTCGTGTCTTTTAAACTGGCTCTACATACAGAAAGTTGATAGTGTCATCGAACGTTCTATTCCAGTTTATTTTTTTCAAAGTTCCAAAGCAATCAAAGGCACCAGGAGATGGGCTGGAAAATCCACCTGATTGAATCTGAGCAAATTACTGTCATTTTTCTGTCTTCTGTTCCATTTCACTTCAATCTTTTGATGAACTATACTCAAGCTGCCAACTTATTGTCCAATTTCTGCATCACAATCAACCAAATTCTGGTGGTCGATCAAGCTCCTAAGTATTGTTCACTTGCAATGGTATTTGCAATCCTGGTTGCCCAGATGTGCCTGAAATTGACTGACATTTGCCACCTGGCCAGCTTTAACCCCTTCATGCCTAAGGCCCCTTTCACACACGGAGTCCGTTTTTCTCAGCGGGGGATCGATCCGCCGATCCCCCACTGAGCAGGAGAATGACAGCTGTGTCTCCGCGCTGTGTGCGGAGACACAACTGTCAATTCCCCCATGCATCTCTATGGGGAAAATGGATGGGAACGGACCGTCGGTCCGTTCTCATCTGATCCCATCCGATCCGATCCGCTGGACAGATGGAAAATAGGGTTTCCATCCGTCCAGATTTGACGGATCAGATCAGATGTCAGCGGACATGTCTCCGCTGACATAAGATACCCCATAGGGATGCATGGGGGGACCGTTCAGATCCGCCAAAAAAACGGACACGTGGATCTGAACAGTCCGCATGTGTGAAAGAGCCCTAAGCCTTTTTCTAAGATTTGTTGTTTACATGTAAAAATCTGTATTCTTTTGCTAGAAAATTACTTAGAACCCCCAAACATTATATATATATATATATATATATATATATATATATATATATATTTAGTATTGACTCTAGAGAATAAAATGGCGGTTGTTGCAATATTTTATGTATTTGCACAGCGGTCTTCCACACACCATTTTCTTTGAAAAAAATACACTTTAACGAATTTAAAAAAACAAAACAGTAAAGTTGGCCCAATTTGTTGTATGAAATGAAAGATGATGTTACGCTGAGTAAATAAATACCTAATATGTCACGCTTTAAAGTTGTGCACACTCGTGGAATGTGAAACTTCGGTACTTAAAAATCTTCATAGGCGATGCCTTACATTTTTTTTACAGGTTACTTGTTTAGAGTTACAGAGGAGGTCATGTGCTAGAATTATTGCTCTGGCTCTAACGATCGCAGCTATATCTCACATGTGTGGTTTGCGGCCGCGACTTTGTGTGAGCATGGTGAAATGGGGTGCTTTTTTCTACTTTTTATTTTTTATTTTTACACTGTAAAAAAGCACGACCGGTCCTCTTTATTTCCTCCTACAAAAAAAATCATGTCTTTTAAAGAGGAAGTAAAGCTTCTTCTGTAACTTGTACCTATAGGTAAGCCTATGATAAGGCTTAGCTATAGGTACTGTAAATATCTCCTAAACATACAACGTTTAGGAGATTTTTACTTTGCTTGCAGCCAGTGACAACACTGGCACATGCGCTCTGAAGGAATGTGGCCTTTTCAGAGCCCTGTGCCATGAACGGCGGATCCCATGCGCAGGAGTGACGTCTTTGTGGCTCTGGCCAATCAGATGGCTGCAGGATGCGAACCCGGAAGGAAGAAGGGTGAACATGTTGGCCGTGTCAGCGGTGAGTGGGCGCCACTGTGGGGGCTTCGTTCTAAGGTAAGTATTTCATAATGAGCTAGTATGCAATGCATACTAGCTCATTATGCCTTTGTCTTTCAGTTTTTTTTTTGGAGGTTTACAACCTCTTTAAGCCCGAGAACTGGAAGTGACGTTGGAGGTCGTTCCAGTCCACCAAGGGCATAGAGCAGAGTGGGAGCTATCTTCCCCCTCACTCAGCTTCCTGCCTAGCCATCAGGTGCAATGGATCGGTTTCAGGCTTACCGATGGTTCTGGTAAGCTCAGGAACCACTGGGAAACGGCGAGAGGGACACCTCTCCCGCCGCCTATAAAAGTGATCCCGTGGCAAATCTACTGCTGGGATCACTTTTATCTAAAAGCCGGGCGCTTAAGGGAAAGAACAATACCGGAGTTATGGCAGCAACGCATGTGTGGGGGTTTGGATATAAGAAAGAGCTCACTCCTATGATGGTGGAGGTGAACAGTAAGAGCTAGAAGTCTCTTAGCAACATCCTAGCAACAAGGCAAGATGGGGGAGATGTAATGCCTGGGAGTTTTTCAATCAGGCTGCACAGTTTGTTTTTATCTACAAGCGCCCTTTATCTGCATACACAGTTTTTTGGTCATTGTGAACTATGCTTTTAAAGTGCCCGTATCATGCAGACTTATGTGTACAGAAAGGTAATTGTTTTACATTTTTTGCTGGTATTCAGCCTGTGTATGTGCCAATGTGATTTTTTTTAAGAATGAGAGAGGTCTGGTTAGATATGAAGCAACTGGGATGAGAGGTGTGAATACTACACTGGCACTTACATATGGTTCTCACGGGAGCACTTCCGAGGGCTGTGAAACAATGTGGGCGGTTGGCAGTCACCCAGATCACCCATATCCTTCAGATCTGGTTTTAAAGGTTCTGTAGATCTTGCTGCCGATAAATAGAGGTTTCGGGAAGCCACATTTTCTTGTGTTTAATCTAATTTCCTGCACTATAGCTTTCCCTGTAATTTTACCCTCCCCCATCTGCATAACTAACACTTAACCTAAAACTAACCCTTCACACTGAACACCTCCATCCCCAACCTACACTACATGAAATTGTTTTCTATGTGCCCTGTTCACACCACAATACTGCCTTGAGATGGATTGCAATGCGCTGGATAATAATGCCACATTTTTTTTGCAATGCATCTGCACTCACCTGAAGTCACCATTGTTTTTTTGCTGTGGTGCATAGGTATGAAATTAATAAAGGTAAAATAGAAGAAGAAAGGTAAAAAATGCCTAGTGCTGTAACACAGAGCACTGCACCCCCTTCTACCCGTGCACGTCGGATACCAACCTACATGCTACAGCAGCTCATTTTAGCCCATTGGATGGTGTAAACAAGCTCCTAATGGGGATGAAATTCTGAATTCCTAAAAAAAATTCTTAGGGTGCATTCACACCATGTGCGGTTAGACTGTGTTGGGTGGCTGTTCCAACTCAGTCTCACTGCGAGAAAAGGAAAAATGCCTTGTCTCCTACTGAGCCGGTTCATACCACCGCGTTCAACTGGTGTGTGCTGAAAAAAAGTGCAACAGACCGTACATTTTTCCAGCACAGCGATGTGTAAGGCAATCCACCACTTTGCACCACATGGCAGCCGATAAAACATGAAATATAACTGTATGACATTTCAATAAAGTTTGTTTATGTAGCACTGTCCCCGTAGGGCTTGCTGTATGATGACTTGTTGGACTTCCTCTAATTACCAGCAGTCACTTAGGGTACAGTTCACACATTCATCCTTACTCCCAATGGCTCATTGCTCAACAAACAGTCCAGGGGTGTTGGTTTTTAGTATTATTGTGGAACTTGGATGGGAGAAGGGGATACTCCAACTATAATTATGTACAGTACATTGGATAAGAACAACTCTCACTTGGTTGCTTGTGGAAGCAGTTGTACTGCTTAAACTATACTGTCACATGTATGGAAAGGGTTAAGTCTCCTTGCTCTCTCTCTCCAACAATCGACTTGGTGATCTAAAATCTCTTCAGGACACTCACTAGCATCCACTTTACTGACACCCGTGCACTGACTCTTCTAGCAGCAGGGGTGGCCTCCCTCAGGTCAGGCCCCCTGACACAGATCTGTACTCACTGTACTGCAGAATCAGATCCTCCAGTGCCTTCCCTCTCAGTCAGCTTTGTAGGACCTTTGGGTTCAGTTCCTCTCTAGCTCTTTAGGCCCTCAGGTTGACTACCTGAGGCCGCATTGCAACTCTACAGAGGAGGAGGCAGTCGCCCCCTTCCTCCGGGACTTCGCTATCCAGTCAAAAGTCCCGGAGCACATGTGCTCCTGGCATTTATACAGTATCCCAGCATGCACCAATGCCCTTTCCTCTGTCAAATTGCCAGGGCTGTATTAAACGCCTGTGCATCATTTGTTAGGTTTTCTCCCACTGTCCAAAAAGCCTCCCTATTGGACTAGTGTGAAGCACTCTGCAGACAAACTGAGTTGCACCTGAGCACATTGAGCAGACCTCACTAACAGAGCCTGCTCTCTGGTAGGCAGAGAACAATATAGACTTCTCTGCAATCCCTCTGGTAAGCAGACAGGATTCAAAACCATACTTTCTCTCTCTAGCACCTACCTAGGAGGGTGCTACATAAAAAAAAAAAAGGAAAAAAAAAAAGAGCAGTGCGATGTGCTGCAACCGGTGCTTCGGTAATCCCACTGCATTGCAGCGCTCACCAGCCGATGTGTTGTAACTCAGTAGCTGGTATGAATAGGTTCTTAGTGGTATGAATGTACAGCACCATAATTAGTGTTCAGCTGTCTGGTTTGAATATTAAACACCACATACAGTGTTCAGCTTTCTGGCAAAATTTAACGTATAGCATACCATACACTGCAACAATTTGGGGTATGTAGGGTATAGCACAGTGTAAAGATTATAGTGGGTCAGAGTATAAAATATGCAGCACAATATAGGGAACACAGCGGTCCAGACTAAGCAAAGTAAAGCCGAGCAAATTGGTCAACTGTAAGTAAGGCACTTTCTGTAGCGGTTTGCAGTATGTAACAGTGGTTTAGAATATATAAGCTGCAGCACAGTGTATAGAATGCCAACAAACAGCAGTATGTGATATAGAGGGTGCAGTGGCCCAGCATATGTGCAGATTGCATGCAGATCTTGTGCTAAAATGATTTAGTGCCAGGGCTTTTTTTCAGCAGGAAGGTGGGGGAACGCAGTTCCAGCACCTCCAGTATGGAATGTATTGTATGTAATGACAAGGTGTGCTGGGGTGTCTATTGATGCTGGCTGCTGGGGGATCTATCCTTGCTGGAGGGGATCTATTCTTGCTGGAGGGGATCTATTTTTGCATAGTGGTCTATTGTTTCTGGGGAGGTCTGTTGTTGCTGGTTTACTGGAGTAGGGGCTTACGTTGCTGGGGGGCCAATTGGTGCTGGAAGGGACCTGCTGTTGAGGCAGGGATCTATTGATACTAGCTGCTTGGAGATCTGTTGTTGCTGCTAAAGGTTCATTGTTGCTGGGGGAAATCTATTGTTGCTGGAGAGGGTCTATTGCTACTGGGTTTAGGGGACCTAGTTTACTGCTAAAAATCTAAGTAGGACTGGGTCTATTGTGCACTGATTTAAAGTCGTATAGGGCTGGATTTGGGCTTTAAGAAAACACAAGATAAATTGCTAAATTTTTATAACAGACTAAAAATCTTAACTTAATATTCAGTTGCTATGAAGTGATCAATTGCAATGATGAACACAGGCACTTTACATCACCAATCAGAGAAGCGTCTAGGCAAGATTTTGTATGGTATAGAACACGGTATGCTAATATATTAGATGTACACATGTAAAGTCATGTAGTTTATGTCACTCAGCAAACATATGGATCTCTGGGTTGCATCAGAATACATTTGCTTTTGAGCTGAAGCCGCCCCAGGCACTAGATGTTCTCTGGATTAGTACTTGAGCTATCCATAATGTCTTTCTCTTGTACTCTGGTTGTATTTTGTAAAGGGGAAATAGGAAGACCAGAACATGAAGGCAAAGATATTGAATACAATTGTACTAAAATAATTTACATATCTATTGGCTTTTATAGTGATACAATAGTGTTGCAAGAGAACAAAAATTGTAATAAAAGTCACTCCGAGTCATGCAGTTGTCAGACCAGACTAAAAACGGAGCTAAATCCCATAAAAGAAAACTTTCAAAGAGCTATATTTTTTGCAAAAGAAAAATTTAGCAAAAAAAAAAAACCTACCCCTTACAATCCATATGCAACAATGGGAGGGTTACTAAAACTGGTGCAAAAAGAATCTGATGCAGCTGTGCATAGTGACCAATCTGCTTCTCCCACTGTGTAACACAATGCATAAATTGTACATTGTACAGCCCGTCTCATTCCAGTGGCGTCACTATGGGGGTGCTGGTGGTGCAGACCGCACCCGGGTGACACCCACCAGAGGGGTGACACCGTGGCCGGATCTAGAGGGGGTGCTGATTTTACTTGTACCCCCCCCCCCAGGCCAGTATTTTCATGGATGCTGTGCCTGGCCGCTGTGTGCCTTCCCTCTATATCCGCTTCATTCCCTGCTGCCGAGAGATGAGCAGTCATTGGTGGATATAGGGGGTGGGGTAATCAAACTTTTTACAGCCCAATCCTGTGTCATCTGCTGTATGAAAGAGCGCTCCACTGACAGCAGTGAGAGAGCACAGCACAACCCGCACCTCTACCTGGTTTCCTACCTGTAGGTTGGGGGTGGGGGGAGCCCACAGGCCAGGGGAACTTCACACAATGAAAGGGGGGGATAACAATCATTGGTGCTGAGATGAGAAGTTTGGGGATTGCAGGAGGAGGGGATTTGTGCTATAAGCGGGGATTGGGGGGATTTGTGCTGGGGGGGGGGTATTTTTGCTAGGAGAGGGTGTTGGGGGTATTTTTAGGAGGAGGGGGGTTTGTGCTGGGAGAGGGGATTTGTGCTAGCAGGGGGGGATATGTGCCAGGATAGGGGATTGGGGGGGATTTGTGTGAGGAGGAGGGATTGGGGAGATTGGTATGAGGGGGGGATTTGTGCTAGGAGAAGGGATTCTGGGGGATTTGTGCTAGGAGGGGAGATTTTGGGGGGATTTTTGCTAGGAGTAGTGGCAGGACAACATGGTGTCACCTCCCCCCCCCCCCCCCCGGGGAAGACACCATGTTTTACCGCCCCAGGTTACACCAACCCTAGTGAAGCCACTGGCTCATTCTCAACATGCTATGAATAAATAAACAAGTCCTGCGTCACTTGTGCATAGGAATGACATCATCAGTGCCCTTCCAATGGCTGAAGAGGGTCACTACTAAAAAAATGTGTGAGATGTCACCAGATGGAGTGGCAATTGAAGCCTTGAACTGTCACTGCTGGAGGAGTGGAACACTGAAAAGTAAGTATGTTATAATGAGCAAATTTGCTATATATACTTGTACATTATTTGTAAAAACCCACCCACTGCATGCAGAACTTTTAGTTCCCTATAAAGCAGAGACCTTTCCATAAAAAAAATCTGAGGAATTAACATACCTCTATTATAATGGTGCAGTAAAACAGTCAGAAGTGGCGTGTGCCACATTAACAAATTGTGTTTTTTGTTAGTTCCCCCAAATAAGCCCAACTGGAATCTTTCACCCTGCACACTATAAAAGGTGACTTTTTATATGCTTATATTTACCTTTTTTCCCCTTCTTTTATTTGCCCTTTTTCCATTCTCAGGTGAGATAATGTTTGTGCCTTCTCTTCTAGCCTCTAGGTAGCCACATCACATATCCCAGGAGGCAATAAATTCCTGAACTTACATTAAGGCTGGGTTCACACTTGCTGCGGCCGCGAGTCACAGCAGGGGGTCCGATGTGTCCCTGTTCACTGTTTCAGGTGCAAATCAGGTCCGAATTTTTGCCTGAATTCACACTTGAAAGAGCCAAAAACACACAGGACCCTTCTGTAATTTCCCCCGGAGCTGTGTGAACTTGCTCCATTGAGAGCTGGTCACACTCTTCTGTCATGCGGATTGGATGCAGGGCAACACATCAGTGTGAGCCCAGTACCTGGAATAATCTGCCAATATCTCAAGATGGTCACCGCTGACGATGTCCTGGTGGCCACATCACTTCTGCGTGGTAGAGCGCACACTGGCTCTAGGGGACTGCAGAGCAGCGGCAGCCATCTTGAGATATCAGTAGATTATTTCAGGTGCCAGGACAAGAGCACCAACTTTGTGAGTGCATACCATTTTATGTTTTATAACCTTCAAAGAATAAAACAGTATTATGTTATGATACCCTTTATGGGCTTTACCTCTCCCGAAGCTATGTTTGGGATACGGCCAGGGCCGTTTGAAGGAATTTGGGGGCCCCAAGCGAAATGGACATGGAGGCCCCCCCGCACACACGCAAAGCCTAGATGATACCAGGGGGACTTTTTTCTTATGCTATGGGACTATCCAGCTGTCTGTTAACAGGTAGGTATTGTTCCCAATTGGACAATTAGTCCAATTTTTACACGAAAAAATGGAGTGACAGACTGTCAGTGTGATCATACCTGTCGCTGGCCTGGTCCAGTCCACGTGTGTGAGGAGGATGCGATGACTCATGGTGTGTCTCTCTCTGGCGAAGTTCGCGGGCCTGGTGGGGTGGTGCCACTCCCGCGTGCGCTTTAGGTCGCCTAGGCTGGGGCAGGGCTGGTGCGCACTGCGCAGATGAGCGCCGCCGCGCACTCTCCCCCTAGCGAGCCGGCACCACGTGACGTCATGCCGCTCCTCCGCTGTGCGCCCGCCCGCCGGCCTGTCACAGGCCGCCTGTGTGTTGTGAGGCCGGCCTGTGTGTGTGTAAGGAGCGGCGCGCGGCTGCGGCGTTTGTGTTTTGGGTTTTTGGGATAATGTCAGTCTGTGTCTTGGGGCCCCAGGTCAGCTCAGGGCCCCAAGCAATTGCTTGTTTTGCCTGCCTTGACGCGACGGGCCTGGATACGGCCCCTCTGCAATACATTGGAGACACAACAATACATAAAAGCCTGATTGACCTTCCTTGGTATATACCCAGGGGGTCCATACTAGCGGTGAGGGCATTTCCTGGTGGGGGCACAGATAGTGTATGGCAGTGGAGCACTAGTGGATGCACGGAAACACATATTTGAAGAATATCTTGCAGCTGCACAGATATTTTGGGAATCATTTACAACCTCTTTGGATAGATGCACTTTAGTTTTGAATGGACTTTATGCACTTTACTTTGTTATTAATTATTGATCATTGAATTGAATTATTGATTAGCACTTTTACACAGATAGCACTTTTATATCACACTTTCTGAATGGTCTTTTATGCACTTTATTTTTATTTATTGTTTGATTTATGAGTTGAGCATACGGCATTAGTGCCCATCCACACTACCGCGACTTGTCAGGCGACTGGTCAGCCTGACAAGTCGCGGTCCATTCTGTGCTACGGGGACCGTTCTAATAGGAGCGACTCAAGTCGCTCTGACTTAGAAACTAGTTCCTTTACTACTTCGGGGCGACATTGGAGCGACTTGCATTGACTTCCATTATGTGAAGTCTGTGCAAGTCACGCCGAAGTCGCGGTGCGCGCGACTTTACAGGTCGCCCCCGAAGTCGGATCGCCATAGGGTGAACCGAAACTTATAGCACTTTACATATACAGTATATTGTTTACAAAACATAGAATTTGAGTTGTTTGGAAAGGGAGCGCAGCCTTTTACAACATTCCCCTATCCTGCGTGAAGAACGGAATATTCTCAACTTGTGTACCAAGAATGTTGCGTGTTTTACCAGACAGGGTCACCACAACTTCACCAAATGTAAGTTACAATTTTACAGTTTTAAATTGTAACTATTAGCTCTACCTCTTTACTACACTATAAGGCCCCTTTAACACATGCGGACCGTTTGTCCCATTTTCATCCATCGGTTGATGGATGATAAATAGACATTAATGCATCTCTATGGAAAAAATGGATGTATATGACTGATCATCCATTTACATCCATTTCCACCAACAACCGTTTTTTGGAATGGATGAAAGCCCTATTTTTCTTCCGTTAAAAAAATGAATTGGACCAAAAATGGATGTAAACTAACAAACGGTACGTTTTTGCATGAACAAATGTCCCCGGGACTCAAGTGATTAAGGACTCTAGCTGGAGGATGTAAAAAACAGATAAAAAACGGATGAAAAAGTGATGACAAACTGATGTAAACTTCACCTGTTTTTTATTTGAAAAAAATGTGACTAAACGAACAGTCCGCATGTGTGAAAGCGGCTTAAAACTGGCCATACATTATACAATTTTCTTGTTCAATTTCCTTTAGATTTACCTTCAACTATGTAGTGCAAGGGCCTGTCTGATTGCATACAAATTTAAAGTTTGACCTCATTTTATATGAATTTGGTAAATGTAAAGGAAAATTGTAAGAATTGTATAATGTATGGTCAACCAAAGAGCTTTCCTGCCTGTCCTCTTTTGGTGGATACCCCTGGTCATCCCCTGGGCTGTTATCCTGAGTATACCCCACTCAAACCCTGAGGACCACCACCACACAGCCACTATCCTGAAATGCGTTTTTGTCCCAGAAGTATTATTGGATCACTGAATCATATTTTCTGGAAGACAGAGCAGTACTGGAAGTCTCTATATTTCTCCCAGAAATTTCCTTTACATATCATTAGTACACATACTCTATATACCTATTAAAAATCATTACAAGTATTTATTTATTTTCTCAATCAAGTATTTTTAATTGCTGAAAGACCATAATTACCTGATATCTGCATGCTATAAAGCAGTGGTCCTCAACTCCGGTCCTCAGGGCCCACTAACAGGCCAGGTTTGCAAGATAACTAAATTACATCACAGGTGATCTCATTTGCTGCTCAGTGATTGCAGTATTCTAGTCTGCATCCCCCAAGGTAATACTTAAAATCTGGCCTGTTAGTGGACCCCGAGGACTGGAGTTGAGGACCACTGCTATAAAGCATCCTGTAAGAGAACAGCACATTTCCAACAAACGGTTAATACAACCTCACACAATGCAGAAACCCAACAGTGAGAACAAAGGGGATTCCACAAAGCTTACACTTCCTAATGTGGAGTCAGCTGTGAGTAAAAGGAACCGAATTGTGCAGGAATCCGAGACACAGTAAAGTACACATTCAGGATATCTCATGGGCCAGTACAAGGAATACGACCTCTCATGTCTTAGGCCCCCTGCACCCTCTGCTGGTTGTTTTACCTCTATGCATACCCTTATGGGTCCAAATCTGATGTTTATTCTGTTTACATTTTGCCTTCTCTGATTCCTCTTTTCCTCTCTAATCAACTTGCTAATTATATTGTAAAATAAAAAAAAATTCAATTAAACTTCATATCTTGTTTTAGACCCAGTAACATCACTGGATCTCGGTGCTTCTCTATGCTATTCAAGCATGGATTTGGCTTTCCTAGGTAGCCCCATATGTAATGTTGTGATGTCCTCCAGCCAAGAAATGAAGTGGCCGGTGTCTGACGTGTTGCATCTTCTAATGCATATTGTGAAAAGCTCACAGTTGAGGGGGGGGGGGGGGATTTAGCAATTCAGTACAGGAGAGAGGCCTGCACAAATGTTGGAAGACTGAAGGGAAGGCTGGAGTTCAGCTTTAAAAAAAAAAAAATCAACCTTTCAGGGGGTCATAACGTCAAAACACACAACTGAACTCTTTGTTAGAACTGTTTGTGTTTCCTGTAGAAACTGTTTCTAGTCCTTATTTTCTTGTTAAATCGTTTTTATTAAGATTATTTCAAAGAGTAAAAAACAGGGAAAGGAAATCATAATAATAACAGAGGAAAGCAAACTCATAAAACATTGATATTATGGCCAACAGTACATAGGTGCAGTTATGCAATCTAAATTCATGCCCATGAAGATAAGCCATTACAGTATTAAGCAATCCAAATATACGAATAGCATTAATACTTATAAGATGGGGTCGCTGATGGCCGTTCTCTAATAGGGCCACCCGCAACCCCCCTGAACACCCCAAATGGGTACACACTGTGTCCAGTTGAGGGGGGGTAGACCCTCCGACATCTAAACATCCATGGACCACCATATATTAGACTGCCATGTACAGTAAACTGCTCCATTGCGGTTCAGTTTTTGCGGTCCCGGGATATATTGCTGTTTTTTTTGTAATGTTATTTTACTATATAAATCATTAAAAATGAAATATTTTTGTGTTTTCCATAGCTCTTGCTATGTCTCTCAGTATCTTTTATGTGTTTAAATGAGTTTCTATTGTTTTAAAAGTGTGTTTAAAGACCTTAAAATGCTTTTACACGTACAGTGACAGTAAAAAAAAACATGCCTACAATGCATTTTAATAGGATTTTTCTATTTCACGAATTTTCACTTTCGCGGCTGGGTCCGAAACGTAACCCCCGCAATGGAGGGGGGTTTACTGTACATAGTTCTACAAGATGTTATTTGTGACACTAACAGAGAATATATGAAAGGTAAAGTAAAGGGAATACTCTTTGGTGGTAAATCAAAGCAGGCTAATTGGGCTTGAGACCAGGAGTGGAATTTGAATGCTTTAACCAGTGAATCCATCGTTTGCTAAAGATAGGCATTCTATGATCTTTAACAGCTGTGTGTTTACCCGTGAAGTAAGTTCCTGAATTTTTGGTGACTCAGGTGATTTCCAATGGTGAGTGATGGTCAATCTAGCAGCAAACAAGATGTGGAGTACTATAGTCTGGTACTTCAGAGGGATCAGATCTATTCCCAAGTTCAAAAGTGCCAAAGCCGGACAGATAGAGAAGGTTGTGCCCACAAAAACTCCAAGCAAAAC